>NW_026542599.1:13604800-14287702 GCF_028750875.1 Macrosteles quadrilineatus | reverse complement strand
TTAATTGGTGGCCACAAATTGCTCTAAAATGTTAACTATTTATTAGTTATATAAAATATGAAACCTTAAAAACTCCATGTGGATAAATAAGTTTTAACATGACCCAGTGGTCAAGTTACTAAATTTACAACTCTTTACAAACATCTTGAAATATTCCAAAAATATTTCCTACGCCAATTGCTTTCCGATTCCAAGAAGCGAGCGGAAACCAGGAAATGTTATAAAATGCATATCAGCATTACAGCCGGAGAGCGGAAGCTACTACCTACATCCGGCAAAGCGGTAATATTACTGAACCACCTTGGTTTAATAAAGATTCAAAAAGTTCTATCAATATTAAAACTAAATACTATATTAGCCTTTATAATTATGTTGATTATGTTTGCAAACTAATCGAGTGGTTTTATTTTTAATTGGTGTTTAAAATAAAGCAGATTTAACTTTACAAGACATTATAAAATAGTCTGTTCATACTCCACACATATTTGTTAGATCTAAATATCTTGTCTTTCATGGGCTCTCATTTACTCTCCACCTTCAATGGGGGATGGTCCACGAACAGTAAGCAGAGGTCCTGAAATGTAAGCATACGTTGTTTACATGTACATTAAACTAAATGTCTCTGTTATTAAAATACAATGCCCCAAACTGGGCCTAAAATTGACAACCGATTCAAAAATAGCAGAAGCTCGAAGATTTCTTGAATCTGCCATTTGGAATCTTAAAACGGGTGTCATTTTTTACTCTGTTATTCTCTTTAGCACAAAATTGCGGCAATGCATTCTTCTAATGAGGATTTTTATTTAGATTTGCATATCAACCTATGCTAACTTATATGATTTTCTTCCGTATATCATGCTCCCCCCTAAGGAGGTAGTGTATAATAGCAATGCAAATTCAATCCAACTTTGAAAAACTGTCATTTTTGACTCTATTGTCTATTTGAGGTCCAGTTTGTGGCATTGTTTTTAGTTGTAAAATACCTTTAATTTATATAAATTTCAACCTATGGTTACTTTTAATAATCTCAGCTTTCTTCTCTTGGACCATCAACCATTGGAGGTAGACAGTCAATGAACCCATGAAAAACAAGATATTTAGATCAAAAAATATGTGCAAAGTTTAAACATTCTAACTTAAAAATATCTTGTTAAGTACATGATATTATTATGGCGGAAATATATACCATAATAAATTAAGTTTGGATTTGATTATTAAGTTAAGAAAATCAAAACAATGATTTAGGTTGGATGGACAAAGTATTTTAAGTGATTGCACAATGAACGGACATTGCGTACGGGCGATCAGGTGAGTGAAGACAAATGTTTTGTTTCTGAGATAAATCTCCTGACACGAAGTTTTCGATACGCTCCACTTAACAATAGTTTATTGTTCTCAAACAATGTGTTGGATGAATCAAAATGTTTTCTTATCACATGTCCACCTCTTCATTCCGTCGTATTTTCAAAATGATTCAAGTTAAATAATAAAATTATTTATATTTCTATCAGAAGTAATTTTTATCAGAATTTCACTATGTAAATAAAAAAACTGCTTTGCAATATTTTGTGGAAATAATGATTTTTATGGACATTTTACGATTATGTCACATGGTGTCAGTAATTAAAAACTTTTGCTATTTCAGTATGAGTATTTGAGAACTGTTGCTATTTCAGTATGAGATATGATAAAAATTTAAAGGCCTCTTAGCCGTTATTGAACCACTCTCATTAATTATTCCCCCAATTAACTAAAAACTCAAGTTTAATTATGAAAATAACAGTTTTCAAATCGGCTTGGATTAAAATTAAATTAGGATAGTTGTTTCACAATTACGTTAATTATTTGTTTTCCTTTTGTTGTTGATTAAGATAATTTTCACACAATGATTTTGTTACCTTTTGTGGCGTCAATTTGTGAAATAATTAAATATTGTTTTTAAGAACCACCAGTAAATAACCTATTTTATAGGGGATAGTGTTTAGGGTACTATCCTAGAACGTATATAAAAGTAATTTCCGGCACGGTTGTAAGGAGTTATTTATTCATACATCGATGTTTGGTGAAAAGTTGGTATGATAAAAAATAAACGTTGCAATCAAAAACTTAAAGAAGCAATTGCCTTGTTGCTCCAATTATTCACGCTTTAAATTTGTATATACTATTTGGTGTTGTATATACGAATTTTGGACGAGTGACGTACGATGACGCCATACTACTCTAAGCCAATTTAACAATAACAAATCTGTACAAATTCTTACATTTTCACAAACTAAATGACTAACAAATCACTACTCTTAACCTCTAAGAGAGGTTATGTTTTTGTTAATAACCACTTATTGCTAAATATAATCAGCTGATTGGTGTCCTATAATAACTCATTACAGTGCAGTAGTACGTAGTGAAACCCCATTTGATTAAGCTGCTGGCAAACAGCTGTTCTTTGGACTAAATCATTGCGTTGGAAGTTCTTGAAAACAGTGGAGTATAGCCTAAATGTGTTTCTGATGTAATGGTCATATTGCCAAAATTTATACATGTCTTATGAACAATGGAACATTAATTATCAATAAAATTATATAATTCACAGTGAGTCGTCAATCGTTAAAATATACTTTCAGATACTTTTAACTAAAAAAATTGTTTATCAAAACATTGGGTTAATTTCACAATGTAAGCTGAGCACCATGTAAAGCGTTTTTCTGTTAATTTTCATTAGGCGTTCGCACTCCGTAAACAAATGATTGTTTACCATTGTGCAATCAGCCATTTTGTGTTAATTGCTATTTATATACAAAGAGTGTTCAATTAACTCTGTTCGATTGGTTAAACATGTAATTATTAGAATTTGCTTAAGGGTAGTCTGACATCCATAAAAGCAAATGTTAACTTATTGACAAACAACTCAAGCTTTTTATGGCCATTATACGATTATGTCACATGGTGTTGTTATTAATTAAAAGATGTCGCTATTTCAGTATGAGATATGGTAAAAATAACTGTCTTTTTAACAAAATAAAGAAGTATGTAATATAGTTTACAATTTAACAAGTTAAGGCCCTACCAGTTGTAATCATTCTAATTATTTCTCCCCCATTAAACTAACAACTCTAGTTTAATTATAAAAATAACAGTTTTCCAATCGGTTTAATACTTTGCAGGCTTAGATAAAAATAAAAAGAGGATAGTTGTCTTACAATTACGTATTTTCTTTGTTTGTCTTTTGTTCTTGATTAAGATGTTTGTCACACAATAAATTTTTCAGCTTTTTGAGGAATCTTCAGGGGATATTCAAGGTGGAGGCCAAACATATTAATTATCTTAATTAAACTCAATATAATTTTTAACCCGTAGTAAAACTTTTGAATAAGAATAGTGATAAATTTGTAAAGCTAACAATTAAAGTAAAAGGTGTTAAAGTATTGTGGTTGAGATATTATATTTTATCTATGTACGCTTTAACGATCAAACAATATGTGTAACGTTAAATATATTTTTATAACCATCAGTGAAGAAAATATTTTATAGGGAATAATGTTTAAGGTTATATCCTAGAACGTATATAAAAGTAATTTCCGGCACGGTTGTAAAGAGTTATTTATTTATACATCGACGCTTAGCGAAAAGTTGGTATGATAAAAGATTAAACGTTGCAATCATAAACTTAAAGAAGCAATTGCTTTGTTTCTCCAATAATTCACGGTTTAAATTTTTTATGTACTATTTGGTGTTGTATATACGAATTTTGGACGAGTGACGTACGATATTTTAAGTCATACTACTCTAAGCCAGTTTAACAATAACAAATCTGTGCACATTCTTACATTCTCACCGACTAAATGACTAACAATCACTACTCTTAACCTCTAAGAGAGGTTATGTTTTTGTTAATAACCACTTATTGCTAAATATAATCAGCTGATTGGTGTCCTATAATAACTCATTACAGTGCAGTAGTACGTAGTGAAACCCCATTTGATTAAGCTGCTGGCAAACAGCTGTTCTTTGGACTAAATCATTGCGTTGGAAGTTCGTGAAAACAGTGGAGTATGGCCTAAATGTGTTTCTCATGTAATGATCATATTGCCAAAATTGATACATGTCTTATGAACAATGGAACATTAATTATCAATAAAATTATATGATTTACAGTGAGTCGTCAACCGTTAAAATATACTTTCAGATACTTTTAACAAAAAAAAATTCTTTAAAACATTTGGTTAGTTTTACAATGTAAGCTGAGCACCGTGCACAGTGTTTTTCTGTTAATTTTCGTCAGGCGTTTGCACTCCGTAAACAAATGAATGTTTACCATTGTGCAATCAGCCATTTTGTGTTAATTGCTATTTATATACAAAGAGTGTTCAATTAACTCTGTTCAATTAGTTAAACATGTAATTATTAGAATTTTCTTAAGGGTAGCCTGACATCAATAAGAGCTAATGTTAACTTATTGCCAAACAACTCAAGTTTGAAAATATACAGTCTTAATTTATTTTGTAAAAATATCAGATTTTTTCTTTTCTCCTACATGAGCTCTTATTTTTATTTTTATCCAAAATATGTTTAACATGTATTAAAAAAACGTCAAAATTTACTTTTTATTACAAAAAAATACGAGGCACCTGTACATGATTTTTTACCGCATGCTGAGAACTTGTATTTAACATGGAAAATGAATTGCAAAATATTCATACTGATAGTATAAGAGGTTTTTGAGATGAGTTTCGCCAAAGTTTAAAAAGTACAAGTTTCAGAAAATCGACAAAAACCATGGAAGAGTTGCGATTCTATATTCTGCGATTTTTGTATTGCGTACAGCGAGCAGATCTGTTTTATTTATTTTATTTGGGGACTATATAATATATAAACAAATAACAATTGTTGTATATAACTGGAAACAGAATATTCTAAAAAATAGCAAACATGCAAAAACATATTTTTTTATGTTTGACTATCCTCAACATCAAGGTTGGTCATATAATAAAATAAAATAAGATTGTATGAAAACCAAATTAGTATTAGCAACGTTTTATTTTATTGGCGTTTTTAAAAGTGTTATATTTATTTCATCCTACATAACACGATATTATGTTAATATCAAAATACAGTATATCCACCGAAGAGGTTTATTTTTTCCACCGAAGAGCGGAGGTATTTTTGTATATACATTTTTCAGTACTTTCCTGTTAAAGGGAACATTCATTATTATCGATGATTTATTTTCGATATATCGATAGTTTTTTTTATCCGATATATTGATAGTAACAAATTGAAACATATCAGCTGACAAGTAAGATATAGGATACAGTAAATAAATATTGTTCAGTATCAACAAACAATAAAAAAAATATTAGCCTATATTAAAATGAAACTGTTCTTAACTAACCTAACCAACCAAACTTGCTGTAACATTTCAAAAATCCGTTTGATAGCCTATTCCCCATATGTATTTTCTCTTCTGTTATCAAATGGAATTTTGAAACGGTAACTTAGCCTATACAGCAAGTTTGGTTAGTTATGTTAGGTTAGTTTAGAATAGTTTCATGTCCTAATCCAATATATAGGCTATTATTTTTGCCTAGACAAGGTTAGTTCTTAGTTTGTAATTTAAATGCGTTTGAAGATATTAAAACAGATGGAATACCAATCGTGAAGTAAAACAAAAATATCGATATAACGAAAATAAATCATCGATAATAATGAATGTTCCCTTTAACAGGAAAGTACCCATTTTTCTGATATTTTTTTTATTTCTTTTTACTAAAATTAACAAAAAATTAAATTATTATATTAATGAAATTAAAATGAACAGGCAGTCAGGAGACTAGGTTGGCAGATAATACCAATTTATGCAAAGGATCTCATTTACATTAACCCAGGGAAACCAAGTTAAAGTTTGTTTAGTTATAATTACCTTAGCTTTTGAGTACATTTGCTATTACAATGCAGAGTCCATGTTGTTGTTCCATGTTAACCTAACCCTGATAATATTCAAATTAAAAAAATCTCCATTACTCATAAAACTTATGGGTCTTGTAAGCTAAAACCATTTTCATACGATCAAATAAATGGTATCGTCAAACTGACACATACTTTCTCTTATTAGCTTGTCCAGACCCCTTTCAATGAGTAAGCAGCCACAGAAACAATGATATTTTATGGTTAAATCATATATATTTAATGACATTTTAACTTTAAAGTTTACAGCATTTGGAGTTATATAGTTTAGTTTCGGGTTTTGTGAACGACAACGTACTTAATTTGAATAAAAATCTTTGCAGTGGTTTTTGTGATATTATCCGATATTATGTATATTATGTATGTTATTATTATCTGATATTATTCTGTTATTTTTGTGTTTTTACTTGACGAAACTATACTTACAATGTATACACAAATACTTCAATATTTTGAAACTATCGTTGACAGGATTCCAGCAGGATTCATAAATTCGATATATATTTTGGCAAAGGAGTTATCTTTCAAATTTACTTTAAAACACATACATGTTTTGAAACAAAAAAGATTTTTTTGGGAAATGAGACATTGGTAAAGAATAAAATTATTATTGACCACTTGAAAAATTTGTAATAAAACCATTATAATTTATTCCAAATCGAAATAAGTTTTGTAGAAATGAAATATAAAATGATGACAATTTATAACATTACAGATTACACGTATAAGAAATACCAAATAAGAGCAATTGGAGTACACTTTTAGGTAAACTTATAAATAATGTAAATAAAATAAAATACAGAATCTAAGGCGAATCCTGGTTAATAATAAAGATCTGGGCAAAGAAACTCATTTGCATTAACGTCCGGAAACCAAGTTGAAGTTTGTTTAGTTATAATTACCTAGTAGCTTTTGAATGCCTTTTCCTATTTCTATACATGTTGTTGTTCCATATTTAATTAACCTTAGTCAAAATGTTGATATAAAATGAATCATTAGGGGGCTTTGCCTATTTAGAACTTGATTTCGAATTGGTTGTAGATAATATGTTAATATTATTATTATGTATTATTTTTTAAAGGTAAATTTAAATTGAAAATGTTTAAAAAGAGCATTGAATTGAAAAGAAATTTTATTGTTCTGAGAAAAATGTTTTTATATATTTTTTTATTTTATTTATATAAGCCAGGATGTGGAATATTAAGACCTGTAGAAACGCCTTAGTCTATTTTAGTACATACAATCTCTTAAAATTTGGTGATAAAGGAGAAAAAAGGATGTTAGTAAAGATGAAAAAGAGAGGATTTTAAATAAGAATACATAAAAGTGTATATCTCATTCTCTCAACGTTTTTAGTATAAAATTACATGTTTACCATGGATTTAGTCACCAAGTTTTGAAACCTTAGGTGATAGCTGTGTACTCATTTCGTAATTCTCACCGTATTGCTATCGTAATGAACCTAGAGAGTGTTTAATTTCAATAGTGATTTGTTACAGTTATAAACATAATTACTTAACAAACTTTTTGTGAAGCCAGTTTCAGTAATATAATGTTTAATCATTTACACAGAGTTAATTGAAGACTCTTTGTGTTGAAATAGCAATTACTACAAACTGGCTGATTGCACAACGGTAAACATTCATTTGAGTGCAAACGCCTGATGAAAATTAACAGAAAATTGCTGTACAGGGTGCTTGGTTTACATTGTGAAATGAACCTAACGTTTTAACGAACAATGCAAATGTCTTGGTGATCATTATTTTTCGTACAAACACAAAATGTTTATGATTGGATGCAAATAAATTTGTATTTATTTTTAAAGGTATTGATACGGTTTATGGATTTGTGATAACCCGTCCAAACCCTGGCCTTTTAAATACCCAACTACCTAATTTGGGTCTAGAATCACCCTGCTTGGTATCAAACCCTGTAATATCAACCCCTTAGATCCAAAGAAGAACACTATCAATTCAGCTCCCCTTATGGTATTAACAACATTTACCAGAAAATAAATAATATACTTATAATAACATGAAATATGAACTTGTAAAGCATTTTTCACCACACTGTGATGTTTTTAGCTGTTTAACATACGTTAATTGGTGGCTGAAAGTCACGTTTTGTGTCATCATCTGGGGACCAAGCAGGCTTTTACATCCCTAAGGCCGCAAAATCAGCTGACCGCTTACTTTCTTAAAACATGAATGCATATTAAATACACAATCAGTATCCATAGCAATGCAACAGAATTCTTTTATAGTCACCGCTGCCTATCAACTATTTATTGTTATTTTTACTGATTCCTCAAATTATTTCTTCACATAACCTTAAATTTTTAGTTGTGTTGACTGTTAGTGTACATTATTATTATGGTGAATAGTGGTAATAGGGTATGATGTGGTGAAAAAAGCGTACGTACCACGGACTGAAATGGTTTTGCAGCTCTCGACTTCGTCTCGAACGTAGAAACTATCTCGAGCCGGCAAAACCTCATTTTCGGCCCTAGGTACGAAATATACTATAGTAGACTGAGGGGACATGTTTTTATGTGTATTTCATTAAATGTTTTACTTTTAACTCCAGTACGTATTATAAGAAATCTAAAATTACATAAATTGCACATTTTTTATTTGTGTAATTTATACAACTACAAAATGTGTAGTTTTATTCGTCAAGCGTTTAATTCCCAAAATCTATCAAAACATAAACACTTATAAAATACATTTTTGGTTTGTTAGCTATTTCAGTTAGATTCTGTAAAAGAGTTTTCAAGAATACTATAGCCACGTTTTAAAGATTTGGACAAAATATGAGCAGTTATAAGAAATTAAGAAGGTTGAGTTACATGCAAACCACCCATGAAAGTTTAGTTCGTCTACAAATACTGGGTTGCTATGTACATATGGAACCCAAAGTTGGAGCACATGCATCCATTCTCTCGACTATTTGAATTGCAGATTAAGTTCGATGTTAAAGCCCATCTTATAAGTATAAAAGAGGATGTTGGTTTGTATATTTGTTTGTACATACATTATTCAAAGTTAAGCCGTTAAAAATAACAATATCTTAATTAGATACTTTTAATTTTTAAAGTTGTACAATTAGTATTATACACTTCGTTTCACTATCAATGTGGGAATATATGCATTTGCTACAATTGTATAAGATACCTTGGGTGGTATGAATATAAACATATAAACATTAAAGCTTTGCCAAAGAGTTTTCCTTGGAAGTAAAACTAAAACCATTAAAGGTAAAAGTAGCATCATTAAAACTTGTGTAATACGGAATGTAAAAAATAATGACCATCATATGCATAAAATATGTCCCTTACCACTATCCGATGGCTATATTCCTCTTCCTCACAGATCTAAATTGAGTTAACAATGCAAATGTTAGACACTATTCCATATTTAAAATTGTGAAATACTATTTATTTTCTTTGTAATTATTTTGTTGATGGTCGTATTCACTTCTTACTAGTACAGTTTGTTAGGGAGCGCCCCATTCAGATTATTATAATGCCATCCACTAAAAAATTATATAATGATTAAAAAAATGATGTTTGTTGTTTGAAGTTTCTCGTACTAATCTTCGCTACATTTTCCATTGTTTAAAGTTATCATCTTTATAATATTTTTCTTCAAAATTTCTAAACTAAATATTTATATTTCATTTTATATTCATTTTAAGTTGCACATTTAAATGGTGAAAGCCCATAGTTATACGGCATTAAAAAAAACTATGATTTTATATATAAAAATAACTTTAGCTCGACGTAATTTATAAAAAACTACATTAACTTTCTCGATCACTTCGATAACAATCCAAACTTTGGGTACAACGCAAAACAATGTTGTTTCAAGAGGTATTCAAATATTGCTCCGAGGTAATGGCAGGAGCGCCATTCAAGTAATTTTAAAATAAATATTGATTTTCTTTCTACTGAAAAATGTCTCTCAGTCACCAATTCCATAGTAAAATTATTTTATACACTTTTATATCGCGTACTAATATAGCAAACAGCTATGCATTTAAATAACCAATGAAATACGCGTTTTTATGGTTAGGGAATATAAATTAATATTTTAAACGTAATTGAATATACGTTTTAAGATATCATGACATCTTAATTGTTTATTATATGATAGTAATTTTTATTCAGACCAGGTAGCTTAACATATATTTACCAATATTCTAGCTCCAAGTATCAATACATTCAGCCCATAACATTGTAAATATGTTTGCCAAATGTTGCACCCAGGACAAATGGAACTTCCAATGTAACATGAAAAAAATAATCTACCTTTGACTAAGATATTGTGACACCTTTACTGTGAAGGATAGGATAATTATTTTCAAACCAGTTACCTATATAGTAATTTACAAATTTTTTTGCGCCTAGTAGTATCGATATATTTAGCTTAAAACATTGTAAATATTTTTGGCAAATTGTTTTATCAAGGAGAGATGGAACTTCCCATTTAACATGGATAAACCTGGAATCTACCTTTGCTCCCTTTTCAAAATCTATTATTTATCTCGTAAACGTATTTGTCATGTGTTAAATGTGTGTCCGTATACAAACACTAAAAAAGCAAGCGGATTCAATGTTTTTCCCTAGACTGAAGTAACTGGTGATGGTCTCTCGCCGAAACATATCATACGATTGTTACTTTTGGATCTGGATGACATGTAATAAATCCTTTTTTGTCATTATTGTAATGATTACAATGAAATAAAAAACGGAAAGTAATTTTTCCGGGTAATAAAAACCTTTTTGTCATTATTGTAATGATCACAATGAAATATAAAACTGAAAGTAATTTTTCCGGTCGATCTAGTATTTGGATACACATTTTCATTGTGAGGTGAAACTGACCACGCAAACGCAAGTTACATGTACGAGACGAAGCCTAACACAGGAATGTTATTTAGTAAAGTTGAGAAAATCACTTTAAGTACAATTTATTATATAAATTATTATATAAATATATTATTATTATTATATATTATTATATAAATTGTCTTCATCCTGAAAAGAAAGCGTATTTTTTCGGAGACAACTCATGCCAAAGAAGGTTTTTCAAACCTTACCACTTACAAAAAATTAACTAATTGTTAATTTTGTTAATTGTGTGGAAAAATGGTCGCTTTCCATTTTATTTTCCTTGTTCCAAGTTACATTTTTATTTCACCACATCACTCAGTACTGTTTTTTACTGTATACCAAATCAACAGTTTTACTGGTAAATTAACGTAATAAATTAAAATTTACAAGACCTATTGTTTAAGATTGTAATTAAAAGTACCCTTATGGTTTTATTTTCGTCCTAGTAATTAAATATAATATTTCACAACGAAGCAAAAAAAAACCTATTTACAAAGGATAAAGATAAATAGAGATGACGAGACAACAAACTCTGTATTCATAATTATTATATTTTATGATTATAGACTAAATTGAAAATTGGATGAAGTGAAAAACTTCATCTGGTACCAATTGATACATCCTTGTTGGAGACGAACATTTGAAAAGTACAAAAAATATGAATATGATAAAAGAAGTTGAATGAGGAGCAAAGGAATACGGAATATTATTTTCTGACCAAAAAACTGAAATGTCATTTATTGTATTGTATAAACTTACGTATCCAACTCAACCAGTCAATCCTGGAAAAGCTACATTTCTCAAAACTCTGTACACTACCTTTTCACTAGTCCTGGTTTCCATTCTAACTTTTCCATATTGATCAGAATAGTTTATGTTTCATGGCAAAAGAAAACGTTATAAGACGACTCAAAAATACATTATTGATCTTCACTTTTACTGTTTACCCTGGTGATAGAACCTACACTGATAGATTATATTATTTGATGAGATCTTTGTGATACAAAAACCAGAGACGAAAATATTAATTTATATATTTTATATATAAGTTAATTTACTTTGTTTCCGTTTAGTGACTCTCCCCCAATTAGTATCTCCTCCAAGAGTGGACGACGATCGTTTTTACGTTTATGACCTAAGAGGAGGTACTAAATATCAATAGCCGAAATCAAGGCAAACTTGACTTTTATTTATATATTTAAGTTATTTGATACCAGAAACCAAATTTAAATTACAATATAATAATAAGGCTGGTTTTGAATGTTTTTTTCATGGTAAAGAGTGATAAAGTATTACACAAGCAGGAAAATTTTGAACAGGAAAACTGCATCAATGTCTTTTATTATTGAATGTCTATCACGAAATAATTGACTTTCAGGCAATGCAACGTTTGACTAATGATCAGCTGATTAATTAAACACAGCCAGAAACATGGCGCCATTGGAGGGCTCATTAATTATCTTATCGATCTCCGTCTGTTCATTCATTCTATTGCATTTCGGATAAATTTTGCTCTATACGAATCGCGAATAAAATATTAGGAAAAGAGTAAATCATCAAAAGTACGTTTTGAAGTAACAGAAAAAGTAGATTATTGATGAATTATTTCATTTAATATGCCAAGGAATTGTACGAGTATTTTCAATTGTTAAATGTTGTAATTGTTGCCTAATGTTTTTGGTTCTAATGTATATTTTAATTGTAGACTTTAAAAACTTTTGTCTGGTGTCGAAAACTATAAGAGTGATGTCTCTTTGTAATGTTTCTTTTTGTAGACAGTTAAAAACTGTATTTCATATACGCCAGAAATGTTTCATTTTATAAAACTTAATCCTGTACTATACCTTCCTCAGCTGTTTGACTAATGTATCGATTTAGTTTGTATGCCACCTCTCTCTCTATAATACGAGCAACGTTTGCGCATCTTTGTATTGCCAACTGTTAAATTTGGCTAAGGTACTGTTGTTTGTAGTTTTTTTTACCATCAGGACAGAACTTATCATAATCCCCGAATAAATGATAACGCTTTTACTTACTCTTATAAAAAAGGTCTGTTCTGACACAGTACGTAGATTTGTGTAAAACAAATAAATATACAAAAGAACAACATTTAATTTGCTTGTGTTTGTTCATTTATATTATAATACGGTCTTTTAATAGTTTCCCTGCTTTCTACTAGAGGTGTTTGACTTTGAAATCGTTTAAGGTCATCGAATATATCCCGTTCATTCAATAACAAGGTGTTATCTTGGGTTTCACTCGTTGCACTAACATTAGGTTGTGGCATATATGTTTCACTTTTACTTTTTAAAATCTCATTAAACTGAACTTTTTTAAGGAGCGTTTTTGTAGAAAGCGATGAATACCTACCCCCTCTAGGAAAGCCTCTATTATATTTATTATGATGTGATTGGTTGTATGAATAATAGGAATCGTGTGTAGGCCTACTGAACTTCATATGATTCGTTGTCCGTTTTAAATCGGCTGTTCCAGTGCTACTGCCCCGGGGTCTATAAGAGGTCCTGACATAGCTCGAACTTCCCCTTTGGTACTCCGAATTTTGATCATCTTCCTTCTTAGGGTATAGGTCTTGGAATTTCCACGTATCTTTTAAGACACGTGTATGCTTTGAGAGATTAATAGATGGCAAACCTGTATTCCCATTAAGTTCCCTTTCTGATAGCACAAAAATTTCTTTATCCACATCTGCATGTACATTCTGTTCCATTGGATTTTCTTGCGAAGAAATATTTTTTGGAACTGATGCATTTTCTTGCGGTTGAGATGTTTGTAAGGGGGTATTTTCTTGAAATGTTACATCCCCTGTAGGTGCTTTAACGTTTTCTCTTGCGTTTAACGTGTCCTTATTGCTCAGTTCAATAGAGGTAGTGCTATGACCATTGGTATTTTCTTCAGAGTCATTATTTGTTCGTGGGAGTGTGCCATTTTCTTTAACTTCTTCATTTATAGGGTTATTGGTACTATTTTCTTCTGTTTTATCATTACTAGGTTCATTTATTTTATTTTCTTCGGGTGTTGATGACTTTTCTTCTTTCTTTGTTTCAGATTTAGTGGCAAAGATATTTCCAGCAGCATCTGAAACTGTACGTACACATTATAACTAACGTTATAAATGTCTATCTATTTTTTAATTGTTTCAATTATGTTTTCTTTACGGTTGTACCCCTTAAAACACACTATGGATTATACTACAATTCTGCATTCACAATTTTAAATTCCTAAAAACTTTAAGTTAACTTAAATATACTTAAAATACTCTTAAGTGGACGGATAGTATTTTTTTAGTAACCCCCAAACATTAATGAATAATTTTGTTCTGTTGTTAATAGTGAGTTTAATAAAAGTGCATTTGTTTACCTTACTGAAACGATAGTTGAGGAGAGCAAAATCTAAACTAGGAAGAGGAATAGATATATATTTAAAACAAGAAATCTAATGGAGAGGGTCCACCATTAGTTATATAATTAGTTCATTTTATTGTCATTAGAACGATACAAATTTACTTATAATTTTGAAGTTGAAGCAAATTAATTTTAAAATAAAGCTAAGTTGAGATAAGTAAGAAAAATATAATTTAGAACAAACTTATTATTGTATATTAAACGCAGCTTGCTGTATTTTAGTGTTTACCTTTTATGGTGAAAGTTACATTTATTTTATTTTTTATATATAAAATACATTATAATCACCATTAATAAAATCACTAAACAACAGTTTATACATATTAATTTGAAGTTAGAATTAATATCTTATGCTCATTTTACGTTAGAAATCCTTTTCCCCAATAAAATCTTTATTTTAAACCTCCCTTGTTGTGATCTAAAGGTTCCAATCCAAACTAATATTTTCCAGTTAAATAAAAAATAAATTAAAATATAATTAGAAACCCACAACCATATTAACAGTTAACTTTAAACCAAAAATATTCTCGACACTATTTTCTCCTTTGAAAATAAAATAAAATAATATTACCTTTAGAGAGTAAAGATCCCATAACTGTTTATACTAATCCATTATTTGTATTTGTAAAATAAATTTATTAAAATGACAGAACAAAAATATGTGTTTTACATAACATTGTAACACTGAAAAATTCAACAATGTAGATAAGACGGCATTCTTATCATACACAGGTTTTTTACGAGTTATGGGTTAGGTCTGATAACATTCATTGTGATAACTCTATGGATTAGTACTTAGTTATTATATTTCCGTCCATGTTTGAGGTTCGTATATAAGTCAGTGTACAAAGCTTAAAAACTCTATTATGTTGTTTAAGTGAGATTAGAATGTATGAAAATAATAAATGAATTACTTTTAAAAGTTTAGTTACTGATTATTTACTAGCTTTAAATTCAAATAAACATTTATAACTTTATACATTTATTTCGGATAGTAAAGCCTTATCTTACTCAAAACAAGCATGGAAATAGCCATTTGCTTCAATTTTAACACAATATTACCCTCCAGGAGTCAAACATAACCAAGTTGTTTTATTAGAATCATTATTATAATATATTGAAGAAAAAACTACGTATATTCTGTAAGCATAGATTGGTGTGTATATTATTCATCTCATATTGCTAACATGCTGATAAAAATCATGCATTTTGATATTGACCCTATCACAAACATTGATTTGGTTAAAATAGCTTTTAATCTAGCTAAGGCCTTTGATCGGAAAATCTTCTATTTCTTTTATGATACATATATATATTTGGCATTTCGACAATAAAAATTCAAATCTTGTCTGAGCATGATAAAAATAATTACATAAATGTCTTCAACTTTATTACTCAATGAATCAGGAAGTAAATTAGTGTTTTAGCACCTTAATATAATTCTAACAGGAACTTAATGCAATATGATTACATTTCAATTTGATGTCAAAAATGTCATTTAGTTAGAACAGCAGTTCGGGCGATGTTTGATGTGGTTTCGATACTAGCTCGAGTGGTTTGATGATATCACGAAACCTTTGAGCTTTGTGTAACTTTCAACACACCATATTTCGTTCGTTTTTAAGGGAAGCAATCATCTAATGAACGAAATTGATTACTTATGCTCAGTCAACCTCAAAACCCACATCTAGGTTTTAGCGATTCAAGGAAATCAGGTTTTGAAATCGCTTGGCTACTTTTTAGGAACGAACATTCATGAGTGTTAACAGAAGTACATATGATTATTTTTACTAGTGTTGTAGTTTAGAGTAAGCTTATTGGACACATAAGGGAAGTTTGAGTTGGGACCAAATAGGCCCTATTGCAATATGAAGGATGGTTGCAAAATAAGAAAACAATACAACTACTTATAACATATCTTTGCACTTAAACTTTTGCCAAAATGTATACGATTCTTTAAAAGATCATAGTGTTGTTCTTTGATACATTTTTAAATTTACATGGACTCACTTTACGAAGCATGTACCGATGACATTACCCTGGCATTCTAGTAATTTCCATACTTAAGAAGACGGCGAGGCTCATACTTTGAAATTATTAATAGACAACAAATAAACTTAGGATTATCACACTTATTACTAACTGGAAAATATTTACCATAACAGTATGTTTTATAATGTAAATCTAAAGAAAATACACCCCCGAATATTTTTGACTGTTGAACGAACCAATGTTTGGAAAGTAGAGCTAAAATGAGTTGTGCAATCATCGTACTAAAACTCAATTTTTACGATCACACAATCTACTCCTACGTCCTCTGTTCTGCAACGCTAAAGGGCATTAAGGTGTGTAAGTGTTATTATAGTATATTGTAGGGGGATCGCATACGATCTGTTAAGAAGCTGTAGCACGTATATTAAAACTGTGGATAAAAATAAACAGTTTTTTGGAACCAGAGCGAGTGTTAGCCTGTTTTCGTCGTGGGGGTTATAAACTGTCCAACCCGTCAGGTAGGCCCGAGTGCCAGTTGACTCCCCAGATGATAAGAATGATTCAGGGGAGGTTTATTAGGGGAAGGGTGTGTATTGGGCTTAATGTAACGGGGACCGGGTACAACTTTTTTAACTGGGCTACCCTAATATCGATTCAATTAGTAAACCTCCATTCGATTTTTTTCGTAATCAGCAAGTTAGGTTATAACAGTTTATGTTATCGGTACTTACGTATTATACGGAGGCCACTTATTTTACAGCGCGCTGCGGCGGTTGGGTTAAGTTGGGTTATCATAAATATGTTTGTAGAACTTTCCTAGTTTCGTTATGAATCGAACTATACGAGATGAGTCATAAAAACTTATGATAACCCAACCTAACCTAACCGCCGCAGCGCGCTGTAAAATAAGTGGCCTCCGTATAATACGTAAGTACCATGTTGTCCCTCAAACAAGCTTTGCTAACCCTGTCCCACCCCATAGTCGCTCTTTCTGACCCCATATCCGCCGCACCGTGGAACCGGTCACTGATACCTGGCTGGCACTAGCACTCACAAGCTTCAGGCTGTAAAATTACCCTCGTCAAAGTGTTTAGGCAACTAGCGCTCGGTCCTGCACTCTGATTTTTTTCACAAATGGGCTGAGCATGATAAATAATAATTGATACTGGATTTTAATGGCCGAGTTCATCGGATTGATTTCTGTAATACAAATACCTTCTTACCAAAGTAGGCTTCATTTAAAGGAAAACATTACACAGGCCTAGTTTTTGTGTGTTATCTACACTGGGAAAACACCATAAGACATATGGATCGGTTCCATATTTCAGTTTTATTTTAAGTTACAAAGATTACTTAGACTGAAGTTTAAAAACATTTTCTGAAATTTTCAAAAAATATTTAGTTACTACTTACATATTATATATTACTGATGGATGCTTATTCGTACATGTTTTGGTATAAACATTAATGAATGGATTTAAGGTCGATTCACACATATCAGTCCAGTCACAGTTCCGTTACAGTCCAGTCTCAGTTGCATACACAATTTCTCAGTCAATTGTCTGTCAGTTGGTTTCAGTCAGTCTTCCGTCTCTAAAATTTACAGTAATTTACAGTGAAAATTTTTAAGTTATTAACCTATATTCTATCAAATTATCACTGTCCATCTTGTTTATTGTTACAAACAGTTCTCAAAATGTTAACACAACCATTTAAATAACAATAACACTATTTTCTAACCTCAAACAGTTCCGTCAGGCGTCCGAACAATAAAAAAATATCGTTGGAAAAAAATCTGAAATTGACTGACGGATGCCAGCAGAGTGACTGACGGGACTGCAACGGATGAGTGTAGATAGTGCTGTAGTAAATCCATTAAAGAATATTTTTGTTAACTTTGACGTGCCTGAAGTGACTGGACTGCAACGTGCCGTAACTGATGTGTGTGAATCGACCTTTACCGGGACAAATATGATTTGTATAACAAGTGACTTCGTCAGTATGTTCACAAGAAAGCGCTTAGTTAGTTTTAAAATGGAATAATGTAACAGCCCAAACATACTATATAAAATGGTATATTGATATATTTAACTAAGAAAAATTTTACAATTATCTACTTCTAAAAACTTTTGATAGTAAATACTAATAACAGCATTACACAAAACCACATTTTTTGGTAAAAATGTTTGTTTGCGAAATTTAGAATCAAGTATTTAGAACTATAATAACTAAATATAAAGTATTTAGGTATTTAGTTTGCATATAACATGTGTTGCGGTGTTTTAGCGAAAGTTTATCTACTTACACCTAATATCGATGAAATCAATTAGTAAATCTCATTACGTCACTGATGTGTTCTGTTCTGTGATGTGGCTTTGGCGGGATTCTGATACAAAGGCTGATGGTTTATAAACCTGATTAAAACTTCGGATATTGGAAATTCTGCGTAAACTAAAATACATTTTGGAGGTTTATTCCATTAGCTTATATGCATGACAAATTATGGACCATGGTGTATTTTAATTTTGTTAAGAATTTAATGTTTTTTTTTATTATTAAAATATTTATCATGTTATGTTTAAACCTTATTAGTATGTAAGCTAAAAGTAAATTATTTTCGTGGTAAAAAAGTTTCAATAACATTTAAAAGGTAATGATAAATAATAGTATATACGTTATAAATAATTGTAGGAATATATTATTCTAATAATTGAATTATTTGTGTTGTATCGTTTAAAACAAAAAGTTTAAAAACATCTTTAAAAAGAAAACAGTATCAGCCCATTGAGTTTTTTAATAAATAATTAATTAATTTGTATATCAATAAGAAACCCATAAGTACTAATGTTCCGTATTAAAGCGCTACTGTACTTATATATTTCCAGAAGTTTCATAAAATAACTTTTGTCCTGTCACATGATTTCTGGAAGCCACAATCAACCGCCCGGTTCTCTTTCACTCATGCAACTATCAACATGTACCCGACACAATCAATTTTCAATTGCTATTGCTGCTCTCAACTCTCAAACCTTTTTTTAGGGAGAGGAGGGAAATAGTATATTACGTTACTAGTCCTGAAAATAAGTGTTTACCGGATGAGTGTGGTCGTTCCCACAGAATGGATCTTTTTGTTTTGATGTCTAAAGGCCAAGAACACCATCCATCAACATATGAATGTTAAGGAAACTTAAGAAAAACAACAATATATTTATGAAAATATATTGTTGTATTTCTTAAGTTCGTTAGCTCAAGCAAAAGTCATCCAATTTTGATTGAATATAGTAAAATCTTGTCTACCTTCGTTTATGTAAGCGAGTTTGTGAACCAGCTCACGTCGTGGGAACGGAGTTTTATGGTTATGTTATGTGGTAAAAATAGGGGTTTCTCAATTTTTACTCTCAAAACACACTATTTCCAAATTTCTTTAAAAACCATTTTGTATTTTTACGGGGTAAAGATACGATCATTTTTTACTCTCAAAACACCAAGTTTCGTAATTTCTTTCTGACCAAAGATCGTAGAAAGCTAAATTAATTATCGGTTATCGGTTATAGAGAAATTAAAAAAAAAAAATTTATTATTCTTTTGGAAAATAAGTAAACTGTTGTAGTTTGTAACTATCTTTACAGATATATTTTAATCCCACCTAGAACATTTATTATTTTATACTAGGATAAATAAATTTTCAAGAAATAAACACTTAATTTCCATTCCTGTAGAAACAAACCTAGGTACTCGTAAAATCTAATGTTATTTAAATACGAAATGAATCTGACATGTATAAGGAAATATTTAAGTAAAAATCAAACCGGGCAAATGGAAAATCCCTTATCCTGCAGGTTTGCTTTGGTGTAGGTATTAATCAAATACACCTGGATCGTACCTAGCATCCATGGCAATAAAGATGATAATAACAAAGACTAATGGTATTACATAAGATACAGAATAAGGATAATACATTAAATAATAATAAAGAATAATGATAACACATAAGATAATAATGAAGATAATAGTAAGAATAAGAATAAAGAAGAAAGCATAGTTATATCGATAGCATACATATGTTGTGGGCTGTGTATATATTACCTTATACTCAAATGACTCGTATTAATTAATCGCCTATCTCACTTGAGTGTGATGGAATGACTGATTACCACCAGAGTTAATTAAGCCAAGTCTTACCTCGCGTTATACACGGTATTCTACAATCTGTCACTAGTTCATCGCAGTATCAGCCAAGCCTTTTATGCTTAAGATTTTCTTATTACTGTGTACAAATGTTAGATATACCTTACACTTAATGTACAAACGTTTTAAATACTTAAGGTGTTTCAGACAAGAAGAGTATGTTTGAGCAATAGCTTTTGTTTTGTTTTCTTCTTTTTTTTTAACATAGTACATGTATATTATAACACAAAGTGGTGTTGCTTAGACAATTTTACTAAACTTCAATAGTTAAACTTGTTTGTTTAGTACTAAGCTATAAAAAAAGAAAATGCATGTTATAACGTTCCCTGTAACAGAAAACCTATGCACTGATTACAATATACTGTATACTATTTAAAAAGGAAAATAAATCCTACAATTAATTTTAAGATCCAACGAGGTAAATGGAAATGTACTACTGCAAGTTCTCTGCAGATCTGATGTTTTTACTATGATATAATAGTGAATTTTAGATTACCTAAAATTCACAAAATTCTAATAAATAAAATTTAAATGAAAGGAGACCTGTATTGTTAATTTTAAAGCTTATAGCTTGATCATCAGGTAGGGAGAGAAAGATGTTTTCTCATTCGTCAGCGGATACAACAAACCCCTACATGAATTTCAACCTACTATTACACATGTATCATACTTTTAATTATTTACGTAATAATAAATACATTTTAAACACTACTTGGAAACATACTTTAAACATACTCTTTTTAATCTCCAAAAACAGGAGTACATGATTGGTATGAATTAAAGCTTACAAAACTGGCCGGAAATCTGTAGTTTTATTTTGACGTGAACATAGCATAGACGAATTTAGATTGTTTCAAGATAATACTTATATTACAAAATATCACAATCAAAGGTGAAATTTCATAATACATTTTAAGATTTTTAAGTTTACCCTGAACTTAATAACCTATTATTGTCCAATTACAAGTAGACATAATCTACATTAGTCTGATCTTAATTATAGAAACCTTTATAGCGTGGAATGAATATGTCTAAAAAATATATTAAACAATCAAGCACCTCTTTAAACTTAAAAAAAAAATAAAAAAATATTACTACTTAACAGGAAATTAAACAAGAAATCACAAGAACTCATTAGTCTATCTAGGAAAGCAGTGACCTTAATACGGTATGCTGTACTTTGCAAATTAGCTACTTGTGGTTATGTTGCTTAAAAAAATACCTGATTATTGTTCTGTTCAAACAAAATTATTTCCTTTAATGTTGAATAATTAATTTCTATAAAAATGTTAGTCTTTTCAAAAGGTATTTGGGCCTACACAATTTCTCACTGCCAGGTAAGAGAACAAGACTAAAATAATGATAAGATATATGTATTAGAAAGCAACCTCATCTAGCATTGGTTTAGCATAAGCACGCAGGTCATTTTCTATGCGGCCGAACTATAGTAAGTTAATTTAGTTCATATGCGTTAAAAGTAATCAAACTAAAGTTTGAGTACAATTATTTTGATGTATGGGTGTTAAGAACCATAACATATGCTAATCATTTTGTTTCTGTCAGGATTCTGTCAGGAATTACGAAACATTTTAATAATTACAAATAATTTCAAATACAGACTAACTTCAAGATGATATCTAGATACCCGGTTCTCACCTTAAAAACTTGAATCGCAGGACACTGAAGGACATAACCTGGTAATCAGATGGTCACCGGTTCAATTCCGTGATTAGTCAAACGCTTTTTGACTTGTAAAAGCTAAAAACAGCTGTTATTGATCATTTGGAGTTTAATGTTTGATTCTAGTAAGGGTAAACAAAGGTTTCACCTCATTCATTCAACTCTCATTATTTTTTTCATCTTTAAATAGAAATACACTGGTGTGTCAATCCACTAACTGATTATTCGGTTTTATATACAAGATATTAAAGTGTTTATATCCCTATTATTTGGTGCTTGGTAAATTTTACCAGGAAACAGTCAATGAACTATTTTAATCTAATTAATCTAACCCTAATTGTATTATACATCACTGAATCAATTATAAAGTTTATTCCATTACAGAGGTAAAAGGAGCAAAGTTATAAATGGAACTATAAAAATCAATCATGTGGCATTATCTGTGGTTTTCAGATCATTAGCCGTCGAACTCATTTATTATTCAAAAATAAGTGGTAAAGCATTCTATCATTACGTTTAATATTTATAAAGCTCTGTGTTTAAAATACGTTTGCTATAGTATATAAAAGTAGTCTATGTGCGGAAACTTATTAATTTTCAGTATTAAAAATTTGCATTATATTTTAATGTAATTGTTTCAAAAAAATAGTTTTAGCCTATACAACATTTTAAGTTATCAGACTGTTCAACATAGATTTAGCTTATTAATTGTCTGCTCTTTAACATATTATGAGGGTGTTTGTAAGACCTTTATTTTTCTTCTTTGACTTTGTAAGTATTTTGTTCTCAACATTTTTCTTTAATTTAAATATAACATTCTAGGACAATGCACAAATCATGGAAGAATTAGTCAAGTAAAAGATTGCTGTTATTTCATTATCGTATTATTCAAATAAGGAATATAAGGATAATAGAATTTTTTTAAGCTTTCACAAATAAGCTTCTTTTATAATTAAAGAAGTGTAAAGTACTACTTTATAAATTATAATTAAATCTAAAAAGAATAGAACGTCACAGATTAATACGTAATATTGATAAAGATTTTACAAGTTAAATGAAATGAGTAATATCTTGAGAATCATTGAAGAGGAAAAATCAAGAAAAGTCTCTTTAAGTTTCAACTTACTGTATATGTAATTTTACATGAAATATATTGTTTTGAAAGGAGAATTTTTTTAATTATATTCCACCATTTATTAGCACAGTTAAATAAGAAAAATTATTTCATTTCAGTCTAAGGGTTTCTTTCTGAATATATTACTTGTCTTTTGCAGCTACCAAAATTATAATAGTTTTCTGTACATTTTCTTATGACTTCACACAAGATAAGCTATGCGCATGAGAAGATTTTTTAAAGTTATTTTGCCATAATTTAGATTTTGGGTTGCTTTGGCTCAAAGTAACTCTTTCTTCACAAGACATATCATGAATCAAAACTATGAATTCTGGTTTTTAACCATTAATAAATCAAATAATCTGGGATTACTTTGTCATTTAACAAATTGAGCTTAGTCACGTTCTAATATGCACCCTGTGGCCTGTCTGTATCATTCAATCGACAAGTTAGTATGCGAGAGATAGTCAGTCAAAGGAAGGTTCCCCGGTTTGCCGCTAGAGCGTGCTCGGTGTTCGATTCGCTGCCGTCGTCGGCTCGCCGTATGCTACCAGTAGACGCTGCAGCCACAGACAATATAATACCAATACTTTAATGTTTATTCCATTGTCTGTGGCTGCAGCGGTGTGCGCCGTAACTAACTCCAAGAGGTGAACGCCAGAATATATGCTAACCACAGCACTGCATTCGTTCAATATTTAATTATTTCTGTCTATTGTATAATGAAGGGCTGTAAATGAAGGGCTGCTCGTTGTAAAGTACTTTCTAGTCCCATAATTTATCAAAGCATCTTAAATCAAGGACAACTAGGTCCAGTTTCGAACCATCAAGCAGCTGTTGACCTTCTGATGGATATTTTTGCATTAAACGTTTGGAAAGACTCCAAAAATCCCAAACATTGATTGTGTGTAGGTCAGCTATTGGATTAAGATGATCGCAGATATGTGAAAGCGTGAAATAATGGATGGAACATTAGAAAGAAAATCCTTGTAGCAAATAAGTTCGCATTTCCGAAAACCTTGTCATAAATCAACGGACCAGTGAACATTGCAGAAAGGCGGGAAAGAAAGATAAATGTGCTGAATATAAAGGGTTCGCCAGCGAAGAGGCATCATCACCTTTGCTCTGTTTGC
Organism: Macrosteles quadrilineatus; assembly: GCF_028750875.1. Taxonomy (NCBI): domain Eukaryota; kingdom Metazoa; phylum Arthropoda; class Insecta; order Hemiptera; family Cicadellidae; genus Macrosteles; species Macrosteles quadrilineatus. The sequence goes on along the minus strand of NW_026542599.1, from coordinate 14,263,318 downwards.
GATTTTGGGGGGGATGACGTGGTGGTAGATGAGGGTGAGCGGGGAGTGGTGCGGGGTCAGTGTTCATGCCGTTCTAAAAACATCGTTATTTTAGCCGTCACCGCACGCGCACTGCCACGAGTCCGCGCAGTACCATCGCCCTGCCCTGCCTAGCGTCGGTCTTAGAATACTCTACTCTACTGTACATGTTCAAGATATATATTTGGCGGCCTCCTTAAACGGCTTAAACATGAAGAGAGTTTATATATTATAAATGGTAGTGATAAATTATTTTTAAATGCATTACTAATTTAATTGATATCATTCCATTTAATAAAAGTTTATATTCTCTGTTCTTTTATTCTTATAAAATAAAATAAAATAGTAAACAAATTAATTCCAATGGAACAAAATACAGTACAGTACCATACCAGGATATTTTAAGGAGTTAACAATATAGCCACCATTTCGTTACTGAAGATATTTCTGTTAATTTTTTGCAGAGTTACAACACACACACACAATGATGGTAACAAACAATATTTCAATGTTTTATATGCTATATGTATGTAATGCAAAAACTCTCTTTGTCATGACAATAATTATAGTAATACCTTTATCTAGGTAGAAAATTATAATACAGCAAATAATAATAATATACAAATTCAAAATGGCAAGTAAATTAATTTATGTACAGGTATTGAAATATATTCTAAGGAAAAATCAGTACAAAAGCATTTCACAATAATATGTATCCTAAAGCATTTTACGGTAAGCTTGTATGAATACCATGATGTATATATACAGATTAACGATTACCTAATTATAGTTACAAAATTAAACATACAATCAATAGTCAATACATTAATATAAAAATCAAATCGTAATGAATAAACTATACAATATCTGTCCAAATCACAGCAATGAAGGTTTCAAAACTAAATTAATCACTAAATTATATTCAAAATTCAATGTTAAAAGTAATTTTTGGCGTGTTTATTCAGGACGTCCCTAAGTTGTTGATTGTAATTTATTTTTCTGGTCTCGTTTTTGCTTCTGTTCTTTGATGGCAGCTTGTATATATACTGGGTTTCTTATTTCCATGGACCTGGGGTGACGGGGATCTACTAACTCTGGTAATATACAATCCACATAAAACCTTTTCAATTTCTCTTCCATCTGGTTTTGCCAAAAATCGTCATCCTTCATGATTAATTCAATTTGGATTCCATGAGGTGTCCACAGGGCGAAGTAACATTTTTGTCGTTTTGTTATGTGAAGTTGTCCCTGGATCTGATAAAAGAACTTGTGTTTCCTGTTTATTTCTATTTTGTCCTCATTGAAACTTAGGAAAGGGAACTTTTTTGATCTTATTGATTCTTCTGGGGTTAAGTTTTTACATGACTCTGGACATTTAACCTCAACAATGCTATCATTTCCAATTAGACCGTCAGGACTGGCGCCTAAGTATTGGATGTTTTCGTCGACGAACAATCCGCACTTTTCAACAGTTACCCCCAATACTTCTTCAATTTTCGTTATGGCATTAAGTTCATTTTCTTTTCCATATCTTGTCGCAGAACAATCAACATCACTATACAGTAGTGTCTTTACGAGGTTTCCACAGCCCGTTGTTGGTCGACGTTTACAGACTTTACCGAAGTTAGATGCGGTGAGCAACTTGCGCCTTTCTTCTTTCCATAGGCCACTGTCCGACTGTAGAACGGTTTGTCTTTCAATCAAGATAAGTTCATTCCTGTTTCTTTTTAGAGATTTCAGAAAATCTTCCTTTTTCAGTTCGTATTCTTCTTTTGGGAGGTCTGGTTTCTGCGAATTTGGTCCATAGCTTTTTAGATTTTCGGCTTTATCTTTGTTGCTTGATTTCAATTTAGACCTCCTTACCTTTTCCCTCCTTCGTCTTTCTCTCAGAACCTTTTGTACCCGCCTAAGTTGCTGGGTCTTTAAAACCTTCCCAGGACTCTTTTTAACTAGATTTTTATGTAGTTTGTAAAGTGCGAGTTGTGAGTTGTGGGATACAACTGCAGCAGAACATCTCGCCTGGTATGACCTTTTCTTGGCAAAGTTTATTCGTTTGCCACCAACAAACTTGGCAACTTTCGAGTTGAAATGCTCAGCAGGGTTGTTGTTTTGCTTTATGATCAAGCTTTTGGCATTGTCGCACAGATAGCTCACGTGCCTCATCACCTTGTGGTAGATGCCACTCGCCTTCATCTCAGGGATGTAATTTATCTCTCCATCCTTTCTCCCTTTACATCCGAAGTAGCCGATTTCCTCGCATTTAAGATGTTCTCCGAACACGTGGCTTGGCGAATTTCTTATGTCATTTTGTAGACGCAAAGTCTTTTCTCTATGGTTTTCCTTCTGCCTGTAGTCAGCTGCCTTTGTTACAGCTGACCTAAGTTTAAAGACCTTGCTTCTAAGTACGTTTCTTAGAGTTATTGGACCGGCGCCTTTGTCCAGTACTATGTCTCTTAGTTTTGAGCAATAATTTCGAAGTAGGTGATTTGTACATTCAATCTTAGAGACTGTGTAATTTTCGTATGGCCTACATTCGATTAGTTTATTGTAGACGTTTGAATCGCCATCAGCTAGGACGGTCCCGTAAATGGCCCCATACATTTCAATACTCCTACAAAAACCTTCGAAAATAATGTCAGCTTCCATGCTGGGTGAAGAACCTGTCCAGTTTTTGTAGCATGGATGCGGCGATGCAGGTAATCCTTTCTCAGTTGCACTGGCGCAGATAGTACAGTACTTATTGCGTACTCCAAGAAAAATCACCTTCTTTGAGTGAGCTCCAACGATTGCTGCCTGGAAAAAATTTCCTTTTCATTTGGTTATAATATATAGTGTATATATATTATGTACATATACTATGTATACATTTATATATATATCCCAACGAAATATTTTAAGTTGTAAAAGAATAACCATGTTTTTAAACACAATACAGCGATTTTTCAATTACCTGTAAGTGGGTGTGAGTAGATGATGTAATTTTCGTGTTCAACATTAAATTTTGTATGGGAATAATAGAAAATTATAGAGGATCAATAGTAAAAACTACATCGAAAATAGTTTCAAATACTATAAAAATTATAATACAAAAATATAAAAAAACATTGGTCTATAGAATGTTCCTACAACATATACTTCTGTGTATACAAGAATGTAGCAAACTATGTTGGTACTAACAGATAGTAGGTATTCAGAAAAACTTGTATTTTTGTTTCAGTTTAAACAGTAAAATCAGTAAAAGAAATTTCTGTTTTCTAGTGTTCAAGTCACTAAAACAAACGTAGTTATAAACCTCAATAGTAGGCCTATATCATATGGTTGGAAAGCTTATAAAAGGACGCGTTGCAGAAAGTCAACAGTCCCGGAAGGTCAAATAATTTAAACCTGTGCCGCTAGGTCAAAAACTACAATGTTTGCAGTGTCTGTAGATCAAAAATCCCAGAAAGTCAAATAGTACAGTCCGGGCTAAAAGTTTAGTCTATTTTAAAGCAATTGACTTATTGGGAATTTGACTTAATGCAACAGCAGTTTTAATATAACGAAATAAGATAAAATATAAGTTCAGTTTCGCTGAGTCAACAGTGCCGGAAGGTCAAAAGTATAATCTGTTAAAAACAACGATAGTCCTCTCGACGCATGTCTTCAATAATTTCGTGTTTTGGTGTTCTTAAAGTTGTGCTAAAATTTTGAAATTTGGCACAGAGCTTCTTGGTTAGTCCTACTCGATGACTATTTTGTTGGAACTTTAAACTATTTACCGATCTAATTAATAAAAAATGATTTGTATGGTGAAATAGTTTTAAATCGTGATTTCTAACATGAAAAAGTTAGCATGCGAGATTTTTGTTTGTTTTTGGGTTAGAGAGGTTTTGTCTGTGGCAAATTTGTAGCCAAAAGTGTAATGCGTAAAATATATTTTTTTGAATTTTTTACAATCAGTGGTTCAGTAGATAACTTGGGTTGAAGAGGACGGCAAATGTAGCATTTCGCAACGCATGGAAAGAACTACATCGTACGATGCGACTGCTGAGTGGACTTTTAATTTATCTAAGGACAAGAAAAAGGTGAATATACAGATCACCAGTACATTCATATTATTTATAAAAACATCTTTCTTTATTACCAGCTAACATTTTTCACTTATAAGAATACAGCATAAACAGGGTGTTAAAATAAGCGGGGAGATACTTTACCTAGTAATTCCTTGGGTCAAAATAAACAGAAAATCAAGGATAACATTTTTTCCAAAATAATTTCGTTAACCAGATATCCGCCATTTTGTATTTTTTACATACAAATATTTATCTTTGCACTTTTCCAACCGATGTTTATCAAACTTGGTATGTATGTTAAGGTAGGAGAGACCCATGTTATAAACAAAGATTCATCTCGATTCACCCTAAAATTTAAAAATTTAACACTTAACTACAATATAATATACTCTACTACACCACAATATTTACGTATCACCATAAATCTTTAACAAAATAAAACGTTAACATTTTTAAAAACCAAAGTAAATCAATATAATATTTCTTTTTTGAAAAATATATTTAAAAAAACAGGCGATGGTAAAATAACGACAGGCGAGTTTCGATCTGGGTGTTTCAGGTTTGAATCTAGGAGGATTTAACATTAATTAACATTAATGTTTAATCCTCCTAGGTTTGAACTGATTGAGAGGAATACATGAAACCGAAGGGGGGAGGTAGCAACAAGTGCACTAGTATTTACTAGTGTCCAATTACAATTTGATGGATTTAACCAAAACCTTTTCTATTTCACTTATTTTCAGCTGTTAAATTTCAAACGATACGTTTTAGCGACATCATTAACGTTATTATCATCATCCTCGTTTGAGTTTGGGTTTGCAGCAATGTATTTTTATGAATAAAACCTTTAATTTGATACCAAACTTGACCTCTGCTGCTATTAATTGACTGTATGCACTATTAATTAACAGCTGTGTCTAAGGATTATGTCGGCCTTAGTCACAAACAGGACAACAAGATCGCTCCACTCATCCCACACTCATCTCCATTCATACTTGGCTTAAAATGCATACATTTTGTATGGTCGCCATTTCAAAGCAACATGGCTACATTATCAATGACAAACGTGGAAAACCTTATACGAGTGTGAGTAAGTCCGAAAACAACTCTAAAAAACAATAAGCAATAAATTGCAAGAACCGTTGCTTATATCATTGGGTATACACGTATGTACTGACGTGTATACTCAATGCTTATATCGAACGAATGTACATCGTGAGAATTTCCATTAGTTGTTCCATTTAGTTGTGTGTCCATTAGTATAATAGTTTAGTTGACTCTTTTAAAGTCAGCGGAAATTGTGACTGTTATTACCCTTGAAATAATGTTTGTGTAGTACTTTGCAATCGTACCAATGCTTAATAGAATCATACGATTACAATATTCTGGCTAGAATATGTCGCATAGAGTGGTGACTACTGTATCTTTTTGGTTTGCTTGTAAAACAGGATCAACAGAGATTTTCCATCGACTTAAACAATACGATAGGTACTCTCAAACTGTTCATTGCTATAACAAACTATCACACAGTTTGATGAATATTTGTGTGTAAACCACATACAGTACACCTGTAGTCTATCTATTTTTCCTTTTATTTTTCCAAGACTTTATAGAAAATCACGCATTACGTGATCAGTGAAGAAAGGTGTCAACCTTGTTTTATAGGTAAAGAAGAACACTGCTTCATGTCAGAGCATTCAGTTATCTTTCAGTTATCATTCAGTTTACCAAATATTTGGTGAGAATTGTAAATGCTAGTCGACCTGTACCTACCCTTCTAGACCTGTACGTAAAAAGAAATGTACTGTACACTGTTTAAGCTCGTCAATTGTACTCTGGATGAATGGGCAAGAGATAAGAGGGGCCCAATCAGCTGTTTGATAACGGTATTCGTGCGGTTTACTATTTGAGTTTCCTCGTTCATAATTCTACTATAGGCTTTATTTCTGCATAATACAACCGACTTGCTTGCCCGTAAAATATTTGGGATTGAAACTGTTTAATAGTAATAGTATTCATTAACGTATTATTATTAAATTTCTTGTTGTCCTATTATTCAACAGCGACTCGAAAACCCTCGTTTCTCTGTAGTACAGCAATATTGTTACGCACAAGTATTAAGATTGTTTAATACTGACATTGCATTATTATATTTTAATTTGAGCCTAATTACGACGGTCTACGTACACGTTATTAGTGATATAGTAACATTGTTTATTATCATATTGTTGTATTACACGAAAGACATTAATTTACGACGATCCTTCGGCTTACATATTATTGGATCATTTGTTTACGTATCACGATTGTAAACGTTGATTGTTGGGGTATAATTTTAGCGATTTAAATATTATACAGAGCACCTACGGTTAGGAACAAACTCCTACAACAGTTTTATTGTTATTTAACATACTAATCAACAATAACGTTTGCCGCCAATTGTATTAAATCTAATATGGGTCCTTGGAACCTATTTTTGTTAGTTTGGATGTACTATCTCTTCCCGATGGTGTAAGTGCTGACTGAGCCAGAAGACAGGCAAAAAACAGCCTTGCAAGAACAACGACTCATCCGTGCCTACCACGACCACTCCCGCCGTTATCACCGTGACACTGGCGTACTACACCCAAGGCAATAGTTTTAGCATAGATTTATCATTAACTTTAGATACTGCAAGTAGAGATTTCATTTAAGAGAAACAGATAAAGCATTGACTTTGGATACTACAAGTAGTCATCCCATTTATGAGAAACAATTATACAATTGACTTAGTGGACTTGTAGGAGACATCTCAATTACGTGAACTATATTTAGCATTGACTTTGCAAAAGTATTGGATTACAGTACTATGATAGCTCCGCTCAAAATTGCAAGCAGACAACTGCATTGTACACCTAGTACATATTAGTACACGCAAAATAATGCAAGGGACCTTGAAAGAAATATTGGCAATGAATTTTTCATAATGGCAGAAAATAATTACAGTACAAAGCACTGTGGTGCATAATCAACACAGTAAATCAATGAAAAAAGAAAAAAGTTCAAAATCTACACATTTCTTTCTACATCTATTATTTCTTACTTTACAAAATCACCGAAACCACGCTCTCCTCGTGTAAGTATAGATATATTGTGGGAACTACATCTGCCCTAGGTTGAATTAGCATAATAGCGCAAGTTTAAATGAGAACAATTGTATGACTAAAACTAGTAAAAATAATTGATTTGGTAACTGATGACGTTGTTTAGACCTATCAGGAAACTACACTCCTTTACCACGTAAATATCTAACATAGTTTGTACCTCTGTGATTTCGTCTAATCATATTCAGTGATTCATTATTTACATAGTTTGACTTTTTCGTAGGCCTGGTTGTAATATAGCTTATGTCTGGTTTTTCATAGGTGTTGTCGTTGGTTATACAGTAGTACTTGCACATATTCGCGCCTTTTTTAATCCCGCGCTTTTATCGAGTGCGTTGACATTGACTAGTTATTCCAACTATTGTCATCAGTTTCTTGTTCTGTAACACACATTCTAATCCTGATGTATCCCTCACTACATTTCCGCCTTGAACTGCATTATTTGACGAGCGTCTGGTTTAAATACATTAATCGATTTACAAGCTACATTATGAAATATTCATAATGTACCTTGCAAATCGATTAATAGATAGTCTACTAACTAATTTACTCCCTACAAATAATTAGGTAATACATTATTTAATACAGTGATATCAATGACAAATGTATATGATACTTTTACTAATACAATATTCTTAAATTTATTACACCTATTTGCAAATGTTTCAGCTACCTTGTCCACAGTAACATTTACATTCGTGTAGTTCTTGACAGAAGACTTTAATACAAAACTAGATGTATGTCTCTTGGACTTGACATAATTTCAAAAAGAAGTGATATTGTATACAACTCACAACAAAAATCAAATAGTTAGTATACGCTGTCCTAATTGTTATTTTTACTTCCGATTTTATAGTTGTAAACAAGGCAATAATGGTGGTTGGAAAACTTAAGTTTTTCGCATACTTGTCTTAATTTACAGATTCGGTTGCATCCTTTGTTAACCAAAAAGGATATTTACATTTATTGACAAAATAAAACTTAGACTAATCGATGATTATAAATTCGATGACAACTGCATTTGCATCACCATACTTATGCAAATAGGTCCAAAATAAATCTCTCATAGACAATATAACTTATAAAGACCGGCCTCTGCAGTAATATGGTTTACCGTACTTATTAATTGCGTACTTATTAATTTACCTTACTTATTAAAAAATAGCAAAGTGCCGAAAATTACCAATTTGTGGGTAAACCAAAGTAATCCAACCTAGCTTACTCTAACCTAACCTAACCTAACCCATGCTTAGATCAGCAAAGTGCCGAAAATTACCGATTTTGGGTAAACCCAGCTTAGGTTAGGGCTGAGGAGCTCAGCTAAAGGTTATTTTAGGGAGTCCTTGGAGGCTAGTGGCCATTTTGGATAATTTCAAACAGCTGCTGAAGAGCGATTTATCGTCCAAAAATATTTTTTCAAACACCAAAGTGATTATAATTTAACATCGAGTATAGTGTGAGATTAGAAATGTTCTTTGTAGTTTTTTATTGTTCTCCAGTGGAGTCAATGAAAGCTAACAGCCATCTTGGATTTGTCCCCCATAAGAGCGATGTTAATTACGTTAATTTCAGACAGCAGCTGGAGATTTATTTACAGTCCAAAAGTATTTTTTCAAACATCAGAGTGATTGTAATTTAAATATCTAGTATATTGTTAAATTATAAATTGTCTTTGTAGTTCTTACATTGTTTTATGAGTTACAACGTCTAGGCTCCAAGGACTCTTTTACACTCTTTTATTGACACTTACCAGTCAAATGTGGCGATATTAATGATTTATAACGCTTTTAACGATTTTCAAACGTGTTTTTCGTGGTGAAATATGTGTTTGCTGAAAAAGTGCAAGAGGAAAAGAAGTTTGAAATGACTCGAATAATAAAAAATAGGCTTCCATTAAAAGAAAAAAAGATTTTTCAAGCGCTTATAATCGCCGATTTCTAAAGCTTTTCTCGATTTCCAAACGTGATTTTCAGGGTGAAATAGTCGTTTCCCCCTAAAGTGCCAAAGGAAAATAGCATAATTTTGGTAGATAAGGTAAAAAATGCGATAAAACATAAGTAGTGCAAGTTCAGTATTGCCTCCTGGATTTCACCAATCACGTATTCAGACCCTAATTCCAAAATTTAGTTAACCTTGCGCTGAATTTTGAGATAAATATTGCAAACCCACAACGGACCTTTCCAGTTCTTGCTTATCTTTACCGCATATCTCTCTTATCTCCAAGACTACAGACTGCGCAATGAAGGAGGGTCTCGTGCCTATGCCTAATCTGACGAAGAATGAGCAAGAGCAATCGTACATTTGTTTTTTTAATTGTGGTGTAAAACTTTTTAATTTATGTGTAGATGTTATTTAATTTCTTGTTATGTGAGTTTGAATTTAGTATGGTAGCCATTTCAGAAGAAAGTATTAAAGTAATTTGAGATGTTAAGATTATGAAGAAATGTCATTTCTTTAACAGAAATACTAAGATAACTTCTCAAAATGACTTCTAAATTGTTATTTATTTTGCTAATGCAAACAAGCATCTGTTTAGTAAATATAATTAAATTATTTCGTTTATTACGATTGTGTTAGTGTATATTACTATCGATATATCGAACTATTGACAAGAATGCCACATTTAGCTACCCCATTCAGTTTTTCATATTTAAAAATCATATCTTACAAACAGAACTTTCCAAATTAAACATCAAAATTATTTAACTGACCTTTACCCTATAGAATCAGGAATCCCCAAAGGAAGCGTACTTGAACCATACTTGTATATTCCCTTTACATCGGACCTACCAGAAATTGTAAATACTATCGTTGCCACATTTGCGGATGATATGACCATTTTATCTGTCCACGACAAACCGGTTCAAACTACAGCAAATTTACAGTTAAACTTGGATGAAATTTCACATTGGTTTAAAACATGGAGGTTCAAAATTAGTGAAAATAAATCAGAAAACATTACTTTTACCCTAAATCTGGCTACATGTCCTCCAGTATCCATGAACAATATTTACCACCCTAAAGTAACAGAAATAAAATACTTGGGCATGCACTTAGATGCAAAGCTTAATTGGAAGGCACATATCTGGACTAAAAGACAATATCTAAATTTTAAAATAACTAAGCTTAATTGTCTTCTTGGATCTAAATCAAAACTTAGTACACAAAATAATGTTACTTTGCAGAAAAGTTATAAAACCAATTTGGACTTATGGGATCCAACTTTGGGGATCATCAAGTACATCAAACATTGAAATTTTTCAACGATACCAATCAAAATTGCTACGTAAAATTGTCAACGCACCTTGGTTTGTTACTAACAGAACACTTCATAATAATCTTAGAATTTGAAAAGTCAAAGAAGAAATTACAAAATCTAGTGAAAAAAGATAATCAAATTGGAAAATCATTCAAAATCGTCTTATACAAAACAACTTTTGCAAAACTTATGACAGCTAGCCTGACCATACTACTGGAACGAATTACACGCGGTTGGTACCAAATGAAAGATATTTTCCTGTAGATGTGATGAATCCCTTTATTGAGCGGAGCGAGCGAAGCGAGCGAAGCTCTTATACGTCGACTTTTATGCATTTCGTAATACGCAAACTCCTCCTAGACGGCTGAATCAATCGTTTTCAAATTTTGCATGGTGATAAAGACCATATCGGTGAGTGCCAACATCTATATGGCGTTAAAAAAGTCTGTCAGGAATCCGTAGAAAAATGAAACTGAAAATTACATTTTTTTAACATTAGTCTTATGGGTTGCTAGGTAACCATGTTGGCTGAATTAAATAACAAGTAAAAAGTAAACAAAAGATTTGAAGTTTTAGCATGTGCTCATAATAAGCCAACTACCCACAGTATACTAGGAAATTACAAATACAGTACAAAAGGAAAACATCACTTGTTAATATTGAGCAAAGATTATACTTAAGATTACTCGATACATTGTAGTCAAGGGTAGCAGTGCGAAGTCTAGGATCTGTTTATGACGAATACATTAAGGTATCTGCAATCCTAAAATGCTATGGGAAGGGAAGGAAACAGGTCCGTGACGTAAGAAGTAGTGAAGGAAGTAGTATAGGCAGTCATAAAATGCTATGGGAATAGAGGGAAACAGGTACGTGACGTAGGAAGTGATGAAGGAAGTAGTAAATGCGAGCAGTCCGGAGTGTGGGGACTGTTTATGACGATAAGATTAGGGTATCTGCAATCCTAAAATGCTATGGGAAGGGAGGAAAACAGGTCCGCGACGTAGAAAGTGGTGAAGGAAGTAGTCAAGGCGAGTAGTCCGGAGTGCGGGAACTGTTTATGACGATTAGATAAGGGTATGGGCAATCAAAAATGCTATGGGAAAGGGAGGGAAACAGGTCCGCGACGTAGGAAGTGGTGAAGGAAGTAGTCAAGGCGAGCTGTCCGGAGTGTTGGAACTATTATGACGATTAGATAAGGGTATGGGCAATCAAAAATGCTATGGGAAAGGGAGGGAAACAGGCCCGTGACGTAGGAAGTGGTGAAGGAAGTAGTCAAAGTGAGCTGTCCGGAGTGTTGGAACTGTTTATGACGATAAGATAAGGGTATGGGCAATCCTAAAATGCTATGGGAAGGGAGGGAAAGAGGTCCGCGACGTAGGAAGTGGTGAAGGAAGTAGTCAAGGCGAGCTGTCAGGAGTGAGGGAACTGTTTATGGCGATTAGATAAGGGTATGGGCAATCCTAAAATGCTATGGGAAGGGAGGGAAACAGGTCCGTGACGTAAAAAGTGTTGAAGGAAGTAGTCAAGGCGAGCTGTCTGGAGCGTGGGAACTGTTTATGATGATTAGATTAAGGTATTTGCAATCCTAAAATGCTATGGAAAGGGAGGAAAATAGGTCCGCGACGTAGGAAGTGGTGAAGGAAGTAGTCTAGGCGAGTTGTCCGGAGTGTTGGAAATGTTTATGACAATTAGATTAAGGTATCAGCAAACCTAAAATGATACGGGAAGGGAGGAAAACAGGTCCGCGACGTAGGAAGTGATGAAGGAAGTAGTCAAGGTGAGCTGTCCGGAGTGTGGGGACTGTTTATGACGATTAGATTAAGGTATTTGCAATCCTAAAATGCTATGGAAAGGGAGGAAAATAGGTCCGCGACGTAGGAAGTGGTGAAGGAAGTAGTCTAGGCGAGTTGTCCGGAGTGTTTGAAATGTTTATGACAATTAGATTATGGTATCAGCAAACCTAAAATGCTACGGGAAGGGAAAAAAACAGGTCCGCAACGTAGGAAGTGATGAAGGAAGTAGTCAAGGTGAGTAGTCCGGAGTGTGGGAACTGTTTATGACGATTAGATTAAGGTATTTGCAATCCTAAAATGCTATGGGAACGGAGCGAAACAGGTCCGCGACGTAGGAAGTGGTGAAGGAAGTAGTCAAGGCGAGTAGTCCGGAGTGTGGGAACTGTTTATGACGATTAGATTAAGGTATCTGCAATCTTTAAATGCAATGGAATGGAGGGAAACAGATCCATGACGTAGGAAATTGTGTAGGATGTAGATGTGTGGATTTATGTATCTCCAATACTACGGTGCTTTCAGAGTGAACTAATGATTTTCCCCGAGCAAAGCTCGGTCCCCAGGTACTATAATCAAATGACGACACTAGCTTGAGGTTCGTGACGTAGGAACAGGTGAAAGAAGTAGTAAAGTCTAGCAGTACGGACAGTGGGGATGTTTGTTGCAATTAGATTAACGTATATAAAATACTAAAATGCTATGGAAAGCGATGAATACAGGTCCACAACGTAAGTGGTGAAGGAAGTAGTAAAGGCTGGCGGCAGTGCAGAGTGGGGGAACCGTTTGAGCAGATGGATAAATGAATTTGTAATACTTAAATGCTATGAGAAAGGAAGGAAACAGGCCAATGACGTAGTAAATGGTGAAGGAAGTAGTAAGGCTAACATCGCAGAGTGTGGGAACTGTCTTTGGCAATTACATTAATGTATCTGCAATCCTAAAATGCTATGGGAAGAGAGGGAAACAGGTCCACGACGTAGGGTGTGGTGAAGGAAGTAGTAAAGGTCAGCAGTGTTGAGTTTGGGAATGGATTAATGTATCTGCAATGCTAAAATGCTACGGGAAGAGACTGTAGACTGTAATATGTTAAAATGATTACGAAGCACAAATCGATACATATTTTCGATACATGCAATCGTTTACAATCGAAATTTACAACTGAGTTGACAACAGCTGATTTTTACTCCATAGAGGCTAAAAACGATTTTTACTCCCTAAATATTAAAAATGCTACTTTAGACCCGCAGCGCATGCATGAAAAAATACTGTTTTTACTGCAGTAAGACAAAAACAATATAATATGAACCCTTGATGACTCCGCTCAATTTTGTGGATGCCTCTGCGAACGCCACCTAGTAAATTAAAATAGGCTCAAAAATAAACACAAGAAACGAATTTAAAATTTTAAAAATAACTTGGGCCGTATGGGTTGCCATGTAGGTAACGAAATAACAACTAAATGTAAACAGAAAATAAAACCAAATAGAAGAAATTCCATTTACATGTCTTATTTATAGCATAGGGTAAATATAGATAAGTTGGAAAAATACATACTTTTGGTCAAGTTTCCGACCACAAGGCGAGCTCTCATCTTGCACTAAATTTATTGGACAATCACAACACCATTTACGACATTTAAACCTCCCATTCAGATTCGGCTGTGTTATCAAAATTATCTTTGTCAGCTAGTGTTGAGAGTGGTAAATCACTATACTTTTAACGTTGTATTATTGTTAATGTATTTGCTTATTTTTCTACTTTTGAAACAGACTGTAAATTAAATAAAGTTGAAACCCGATTAAGCTACAACCCATTTAATAGTATATTTCGTACCTAGGGCCAAAAATAAGGTTTTGCCGGCTCGAGATAGTTCGACTTCGTCTCGATCGAGAGCTGCAAAACCATTTCGGTCCGTGGTACGAACGCTATTTTGCACCACACTATACCCTATTGCCACTATTCACCTCTATAATAATGCACACTGATGGTTAGCACAACTACAACTTTAAGGTTATGTGAAGAAATAATGCGAGGGGAATGGGCACACGGAAGGGACTAAGGCTAAAGATGTAGTGACGTCATATCTCTAGTGGTTAATGTCTTCTCTTGAGGCGACACGATTACCGTAACGAAACGATGTGATTTCAGCGGCGTTCGTGGCATAGTTGGTAGCGTTTCGGATTGATGTTCAGGAGGTCCGGGGTTCGAAACCCATTAGCAGCACTAACTTTTTGTCAACAAATTTTTCATATCAGCAAGTTTGGTTGGTTAGGTTAGGTTATGACAGTTTAATTTTATAATACTAAATTTTAAAATTAATTTTATAATTAATTAAAAATTATAAGTAATCATTAATTAGATTTTTATCTTATATAGTTTTTATATTATCAGCAAGTCTGGTTGGTTAGGTTATGTTATGACAGTTTAATTTTAAAAATTAAAAATTTATTTTATAATTTTAAAACAATATTTTATAATTAAAAAGTTAATTTTATAACAAAAAATTAAAAATTAATTTAAAATTTTTCAACTTAGCAGTCCTAGCGGCGAACGCTGACACTACAAGATATGTTAGCCTTAGTCCCTCCCGTGTGCCCCACCGTAATTCGAGGCATCAGCAAAAATAAAAATAAATTGTTGCTAGGCAACGGTGACAATAAAATAATTCTATGGATACTGATTGTGTATTTAATATGCATTCATGTTTTAAGTAAGTAAGCGGGCAGCTAATTTTGCGGCCCTAGGGACCAGCGACCACAGAATTAAAATTAAAATTTTAATTCTGTGGTCGCTGCTAGGGACCTGCTCGGTCCCCGAATAACGATGACAGCTAAAAACCTAATAATTCTATAGAATAACAAGCTGTACCCGCTGGCTTTGCCCCGTTAAACTAATTAATTTTCAAGATTAGCTCGTTCGCATGGCTCAATCAAGTCCTGGTTGAAGTTCGTTCGCTACGCTCTCTCACCTTTAGGTTGGAGCTCGTTCGCTGAGCTCACTTGCCTTGGGGTTAACTCGCCTCCAGGTTGAAGTTCGTTCGAAACGCTCACTCAGCTTTTGGTTGCAAATTAGCTGTTGTCATAAATTGTTAAATTGACACAGCTGTTATGATTCATTAATTCCTTTTAAATATGAAAAATCATAAGGTTAAGATGGGAAACTCCAGAGCCACTGGGGCGGAGCCCGAATGCCCGATCATAATAAAAACTACTTAGTTTTCCTATTTAATGCCCAAAGAATCGGTGTATCGAATTTCAGCCTCCTAGGTAAATGGGAAGTGGGAGAATTAGTGATGATGCGTGAGTGAGAGTGAGTGTGTCAGTGAGGGCTTTGCCTTTTATAAGTATACATAGCACATTCAACCAGCTGTTAGTTAAAACAAATTATATTGGACTAAAACAAATCGATGATTACAAAGAATACTTTAAAAAATAATTTGAACATCCTACTACTGTATTTTACTATGCACATTTAATTAAACTGCCATCCTCGTACCGAAGAATTAAATGTATCAATGGTCAGCATTACACATACATAGTATAAATAAGTCAACCATAAGTATGTATTTGAATTTTCTTCCAAATGCTGAATTTGTGTCACAAATACTGAATGTTACAGCTGTTATGTTAAGCAAATTATAATGTACTAAAAGCTAGCTAGAAGCATTGACTTATTGGAGAAGGTTAGCATCGGCTGCTAGACTTTTTAAAAACTAAAACTTAATTTATAAAAAACTGGGACATTAATTTTAAATTATGGCTTTGAAATTATCTAGTTCTCAAAATTGTCTTTCTTTCAACACAAAACTAATGAAAATCCATCGACTGGTTGATTCAGAATCGTGAAAAAACCCCATTTACGTTATAATAATATATATGATAGTTTGGACAGGTTTCAACCCTTCCGTGGCGTAATACATTACACAGTTTATATGTAGACTACATTATAACTCATAAAATAGTTCTACAATTAAATGGATCTCCTTTTACAAACGTATATAATAACCAGAAATGTTCAGATCGTCCTTGCGTGTATTTTATGCCACAAATTTTGACGAAAGGCTTTTCATTACATAAACTATACCTATTTACAGTGTTGACCAAACAGTTGGCAAGAAGCATTAATAAATAAGCTATGTACCAAATATGATAATTTTAGCTCTATTCTAATTATGACAAAACACGAAGTAACTAAAAGCGAGTTTTGTTGGTGTAGTAAGCGTTGCAGGAGGTCTACTTTACACTGAATCGACGTTCACTTTTATTGCTTTTGATCTTCCGACACTTTTGACTCAGCGAAACTGAACTTGTATTTTACCGTATTTCGTTATATTAATCCTGCTGTTGCATTAGGTCAAATTCCCAATAAGTCAATTGCTTTAACATAGACTAAACTTTTAGCCCGGACTGTACTATTTGACTTTCTGGGATTTTTGATCTACAGACACTGCAAACATTGTAGTTTTTGACCTAGCGGCACAGGTATAAATTATTTGATCTTCCGGGACTGTTGACTTTCAGCAACATTCCCTTATAAAAAGGCGCAGTTTTCAACATATTTTGCTACTTCTTGTACCAGACATAGGGAAAAATAGTGGGATGAAAATCTTACCACTCCCGATAGTGAATTGTAGTTAGTGCGGTAAGACCTCTTGGCCCACCCGCCGTCTGCCACAACCGTCAAGATAGGTATTCCGTCCTTTGTGACGCTACCGGTACCCTCCTCCAGCGCACATTTAATCTCCTCCTTGGCTGCCTCCTCCATCTCTTGTAGAGCAGTTGACTCCCATCCATCTGACACACTGTTGTGGTACTTTGAGTACGTGTTGTAGGACATTGATGGGACCTCTAAGGCAGAAAAAAACTCCTCGAGTTGGGAATGTCCGATTCCGATTGCCATGGCCCCCGCCACGCTTGCCGAGTTTATATCCATTACGTCACTCGCGCCGTCCGTACACAGGGAATATTCCAGGTTGCACATGTTACATTTGAACAATAAGTTCGATTTAAGCCCAAATCGTGTTTCCTTCTTTAGGACCATGTTACCAAACGTGCATCCCATTGCTTCATTGTGGTCGTTCATTTGTTTTATTTGTTCTAAAAACTTTCGTACGTCTATCACACGTCTCCCTATAACATCTGCAGAACAGTCAGATGAATCGTCCACACTAATTTTATCATCAATGTTTTGTTGATCTTCAACATGTGTTGCTTCATCAGCTAAAACGGAAGAAACGTGGATATCTATAGAACTTAGGCACAACTTTCTTCGGGCTCTGGGTTGGATTGGGGTACTGCACTTGAATCTGTAATGATAAAACATAAAATATATTATAAACACTGATAAAACCAATCAAATACGGATTACTTTGTTAAGCTGAACTCAATGCCGCAATCCATTTTTTGTTATCAAGTTTTATTTATGAAACATTGCAATATTTTTGTTAAAAATGTTAATATTTCAAAATAAAAATATGAAAATGAAAAATGGACCATGGAATTGAGTTCAGCTTAAAAAAGTAATCCGAAATGATGGGTCACAACACCCCTTTTATATTTAAAATAATTTATCACATTTCAAAATGGCGGATGCAAGATGGCGGCCGAAAAAAATACATCATTCATAACCAAGTGGAAATAGGTTGGCAATGACTGGTAGTGTATACTTATCTTTATCTAGCACTATTTTGAGATTATGGTCTTAGTTTGTACAAGCACAATGTTAAAATAGGCTAAAAATAAAGTTTTAAAAAGGCCTCATAACTAGAATGAATCAAGATTTTTAAAAACGGTTTGCGACATTGTAATCAGGGTAAAAATCTAGTTCGAAATAATGGGTCACAACCCCACCTTTACATTTGAAAAAAATATTTCGCATCCAATATGGCGGATCCAAGATGGCGGCTGGAAATGACCACCTTGTCAAAATGAAGTACTTACTACCAAACAATGTTTGGAAGTGGTCTGGGATTGATATTTGAAAAAATGTAGAAAAAATTTGGGGGGGACAATTAAAACTCACCCTGTATGAAAATAGCTGGAATTTGTATAGCAAGGTTCCAACTAAATTGTTAGGATTCTAAATGTAGATTTTTGAAAATTTTGACAGGGGTTTTCTCAAAATCAGGTAATTATCAAAATAGGAACCTTGCCAATCTAATCTAATAAAATAAAAACAAAATTCACTCATCATTAGGCCTACACTTACTGATCAGAGTTTCCAGCACTAAACTGACTGTCGCACGACTTTTCACTAAGGGGTGAGATATCCATCCTCGTTGATGGTTGAGAATTGCCCAATGAAGGGTCGGTGACTTCCAGTTGAGCAGGAGGGTCATGATCATGGACATTTTCAACTCCGTCAACCTGCCTTGCGTTCCTGTAAACGAAAAGTATCATGCTTTATGTGGCTTGAAATAAAGATTCGTTTACAAAAAAATATTTTAACTGCGGTTTTACCACAGATATGGTAACTAATATATTACCACCTTGAAATGGTGTAATATATCACAACCAAGATTGAACTATGAATTTAGATGTAGTATAAGTTACCTGTGTGTCAAATTCCAGCCTAATCAATTCAGTAGTTTATGTTTTCTTTTGATAGAGTAAGAGTCAGACACCACTATATTTTTATATACTAGTATGATATGATAGGATGATTTACTACTTACCTTCTTTCAAGGCGCCATTTCATCAGGCCAGCGTTGACACATCTTTTCTTGCGTTTAGCACTCAAAAATAAGTTGCCTTTTTTCGAGACTCTTCCCATAATGCAGAAGAAACACAAGTAGACATAAAAAATACGAAACTACGTAAATTGTTTACTGGCGAATGTTAGCAGTAGGATCGCACGATGCAGTAATCAAAGCCGTTAGCAGGACTACTAGCGCTAGATCACTAGATCAGGTGATGTGCAGGTGTAGCCGACGGCCAATGACTGCAGCGGCAGTGATGACTCACTGTAGGGCGTAGGCCTATCCACGCTGTTCCCAGAATTTGACAAAAATGTACGCAATACACTCAACACTCTATATGATCCATGTGGGACCGCGTCTCGTTGTCCCTCCGTCTAGTTGTACCTACGTCTACTTGTACCTCGAGGCCTAGGGACAACTAGTCGTAGGTACAACTAGACGTAGGTACAAGTAGACGGTGGCTCACCCGACTAGTTGTACCTGCAGATTTTTAGGAGGTACAACTAGACGTAGGTACAAGTAGACGTAGGTACAACTAGACGTGTATCCCACCGACAAGTAGTATCACCTAGCTTGTACGGATGCGACCAGTTGTCCCTACGACTAGTAGTCCCTACGACTAGTGGTCCCTCCGTCTAGTAGTCCCTACGTCTAGTTGTACCTACGCGTATTTTGCGTCCTTATAGTCTAGTTGTATCTATCCTTCAATTCGTTACCCTGTTTAATTGATTACTGCACGAGTACTTTTTAATAATACCCTTAATTAAATCAGGAACTGCAGTGTTCCGAGTCGATTGAGTATGATTGGCAAATATTTTTCACCGCAATACTATATTTTAGTAGTTTTACAGACGTTAATTGGAGGCTGAAAGCTACGCATTGCTGTCCAGGGTCGCTGATTTAGCAGTTTGAAAACAGTTTAGCTTAATGCTATAATCTTGTCAGTTATTTAATTTCTTTCAGTAACCATTTGTAAACTTATGCCACTTGTTGAAACATAATATTTGATTAATACTTTTTGAGTACACGATCCAAAATATTATTAAAAGGGGTTTTTCGTTTAGTTTTTTTGATATTTATTATTTTTGTAAAGGCTAAGTAAATTATTTTTATCAAAGTACTACGTTCATCTCCAACTTTCTATACAAATCCCTAAGGTTTGTAAGAGTTAATCAAATCCTGCATAAAAGCTCTTAATCAGACAACTTATAAAACATATTAGACTACATTAAAATGTCAGATATGCAAAACAAATAAAATAAATAATAAAATACCCCCACCGCAGCAAACCTACAGACTAGGCAAATTTCCATTTGCCTGATTGGATTTACACTAAAATGGCTCCTTAAAAATATTACATTTATTCCTTATTTAAATAAATAGAATCAGTTTAACGAGTACTTAGGTTTGCTGCAACAGGGAGGTTAGAAACATGTTTTTCTTTGTGAAATGTTAATAGTTTGGTAAGAAATTAATGTATTTTCAAAACTTGATCAAAATATGTAAATAAACAAGCAAACTACAACAGTTGACTTATTCTCCCTAAGAATAACATGGTAAAAATTTATATTTGTTTAATAGTATATAAAGGACGCCATTGAGATTCTTGTCATTCGCATATTGGGTCTGACGATAATTAGAGTACCCAATTGAAATCAATCACCACTTACAATCTTTTACATGTATTTATCGTCTTGTTAGTAAACAGTATAAGTGTAAATATATTATTACAAGTGTTATTTGACGTATTTTTGTACTTTCATGTCACTATTTTGTACAAATGACTATTTAACTTTTTTTATGTAACCAAGGCAATTAGAAACAGAGCAAAAGAACAACATAAACATGTATTATATGCAGTATTGACTTGTCACTAAACGTTTAACAATCTTGAGCTGAAAGAACCTTTGACGCGCAACCAAATGGAAAGTTAAACGCCATCAAAGCCCTTTGTCTATGATATAGGTCAAAAGGCAGATTCAATGGGGGAAAGCCAAAGTAGATGATTGATCTGTAGTACTTTTTTATTTTCTTCCTTTATACATACAAAATATTATACGGAGAATGTATTTTTTGTAAAAATTGTCGACTTTAAGAATTGGGTAGAAGTAACCGTTGTGATGATATGTGTGTGTGTGTGTGTGTGTGTGTGTGTGTGTGTGTGTGTGTGTGTGTGTGTGTGTGTGTGTGTTTGTATTCACCGAATAGTGGCATCCTTCACAGGCACACGGCCGTACTGTGGCACCTTCAAAAATTGTGGCACCTTTTTCAGGGTGCCACAGCTAATTCGATCATTTTTGAGGTTTTCCAGCATTATTACGTCGTTTAAACATCACATGCCACAATTGAGTATTTTTGAACTCGTTGATGTGAGTTTAAGTAGCGCAGGTACACACCGAATTGTGGAACACGAAACCATACAGATAGCTAGCGCGCCTCGCGCCGTCCGCCGGAACTATAACTTGCCTAATGCTACGTTGCCAATTCTCGCGCCAGCCTACACTCGAAATAGTGGCACCATGCCACAATTCAGTATATATCAACAGTGTGTGGACAGGATGCCACTTAATGAGCTGTAGAGCTTGAGCAGTGTGTAGAACAGTGCAACCAGCAACTAATAAACTAATAATACTATACTGCCACGTAATATAAAACAATTTAAGTACCATAAATAATATACTTTTGCTCCGAGTGGTGAACAATGTTTTACATTACAAATAATTTGTGTAGTAAATAATAATTTAAATTGATTTACCTAACCCGCCATGTTAAACTTCCCTATCCCAAGCGTGATGTATACAACTTCCTTACTTCTCGAGTGATGTAAAGTATCAAAAACTCACTCGGTGATGTAAAGAAACCCATTTAAATAACATTGAGTGCTTAACTTAAAAAATATAACTATGGAGCCAACGATGTTCAACGCTAGAAATCAGCTGTGCGCTTGAATGTTATTATTATGCTTTAAAGTATTTTCCTACCTAACCTAGCTTTTGTTAGTAAAAGAACGTTACTGATAGAAGATGAGTGAAATGGATAATGAAAAATATTGTAACTACAATATTGTAAATATTGTATTGTACGTAAACCCATGTTTATTGTCGGGTCAGGTAAAATCTTGTACGTTACACGTTACGCAAGAGCGTGCTGTTTACATCACTTAGGTGAATTATGCAACTCGCTTCCGCTCGTTGCACAACATTCACCTGCGTGAAGTAAAAACGCTCTTACTACACTTGTAATTTAAATAGCTATTACGCAACCATTAAAAATTGATTTTTGTTTACAAACATAAATTGGTAACGTAGTTATTTTGTATCAATTGAATTTGTACACTGAAACGATAACAATGTTTGAGGTTAGAACGCTATATAAGTTGTCCTAGACTGCTTTTTTTATCTTACAAACTATTTCGTGCTGATACATCTATTTTTTTTTTAAATTTTAGTCATGTTGACAAAATATTTTGCAATTACATTTCTGAATCAGTCAGTAAAGGTAGATTTCGAAGCATCATTGCTGAAAGTTATGTTTTGCTTCTCACTCTCAGAGTATTCCAAAGACATCTAATGTTTCAATCCATGTTCAAATGTTAGGTAAACATATAACCGAATCAATTAAAGTACTTAAATTAAAATACATATTATTATCAACACGCATAATCTAGTTCAGATTATAATATCATCTCACAATCATATTTGTAAAACCTATTGTGGTGTTTTAACCAGTCCCCACTAACAAAAGCATAAAATGAAAGGTCCTAAAGAGGTTAACATTGAGTCATAACAAAAGTAGTTTAAAAGTTGTAACCGTGATACTGTAAATAATTTGATGTTGTTAGATATTATACGATCGTTTTACAATTTTGTCAATCTATCTGTTACTTTCATACAAATGTATTTTTATTATTCAATGTTTTGTTTTGTAGAACCTTTAGTATTATCAACTTTATTAATAACTAGTAGAATACCCGACCTTCGTACGGGGTTGGCATATAAGTAGAACATGATCATTGCAGTGATGGGAGAGGAAACGGTCTAAGAAAATATGGTCTTTTAATTTATACGGTATCCTATAGTGTGGCACACATATACCTATAATAAAAGAATGTGTTTAATGGTATGCACTGTAAACGAAAACCTATCACAATAGTTCCAAACATGTTAATAGGGCAATTTTCTAACATATTTTAGTGAAATTATAATCAGGCAAACGGGAATTGGCTCAGTCTATAGGTTTGCTGGGGCAGGGGGATTATATTACTGTTTACAAACAAATAAATCAAAAGAATATACCCCATAACTCAGGATAAGGGCCTAGGTTGATAGGGCAATATAGAATGTTGATTATTTCCTATATCCATTGAATGATTTATTTTAAAATGAATTATTATAAAAATAAATAAATAATATTACAACATTTCACAAATATTATAACAGACTCAGTATAGTTATATCATAAACAAATGAAGTACTGTAACTGAAACAATCCTATAATAATGAAATTACATTAACATATGGTTTGACAGCTCCTTTAGGTAATGTTAAATAAATTCAGGCTAGTGACATCATATTTTAAATTTTTAATCCTTACCCTCTCTGTTCTAATATTCGTGCAGTATTTAATAAGGTTTGAACCAGCTGTGTTGAATTGAGAAATCAAAATCAATTTGACAGTTAGTTCTGCTTGTTTACATTTTTAAACTTACTAGGTTTGTTCTTTGTTACCATGGATACCATCAATCAATATTTACTTTTAAATCTCTCATCTCAGATTTTTGAAAGCCCACGGGGCAAAGCCCTAGGTGAATATCGAAGCGGTAATAGTTCTATATGTATCCTAGGAGCTGTAGCTTCATTTGTGTGCAATTTGAGCATAGTCGGATCAGTATTTTTTGAGATTAGCTCATACAAACACACACACACAGACACCCCCTCTTCTTTTTAATAGTATAGAATAGAATATAGAATAGAATAGATAGATAGATAAACCCATTTCAACGTACAATATCAGTTTTAGGAAATTCCTAGTAAGGTTGTTAGAAGTATATTGGCATCCGTGAAGTTTGTGTAATGTTTTTTAAAATCACTGTGGGATATATTTAACTTCACTTATTATTTATTTAATATGTTTCTACTTCTTGAAATTCTCAGTTAACTGGGAGGCGGAGCAAACAGTTTGTTCTAAAATGAACTTGAAAATTTTAAACAATCTTTTTCTGTTGGTTTACTTAAAGTATATAATGTTCTACTATGAATGCAAATCTTTAATATAGTCTAAATTTCCAGTCCCACCCTCAAAAACTATGATATTTAACAGTTGAATCTTTATAACGTATAAGCACATTATTTTTAATCGGTCATCAAACTGATTCTTGAATTAGTAGTTGCAAGAGTACGCAAAACTGCAGAGAGTCCATGAAAATGCTTGTGCAATGATATAGTTTTAAATTATAAAAGAAACCCTTCAAAAAAATGTATTAACAGGACCAGAGGACCAATATGCACATGGTATTTCATTTGTACTGTATAAGGCAAAAAGTTCAAATCATATTAACTTATGATTGCCAATAGATTTTGGGTTTCCTTAAAACAATTGTATAAAACTGTCTGCAAATGTCAATAAAACTGATTTTATAAGAAATTGTAGATTCTTCTGTTGCTCTGTAGGCGACCATTTTGGTCACACAAGGAAGTCCAAACTTATATCTTAGTTTGAACAACGTCATCTTGATTTTACATTGCTCAAGATACATAATCGACACATAGGCTTTCAAAAAAAAATAAGTAAAGAAAGTAACTAGTGATGGACCGCGCAGACATAGGAACAGTCTAGACTTGCCTCTTACTGACGTTTTCCAAACGAATATAGAAGTTAGATCTACATTCTTCATTTTAGGCTTGAAATAAATTTGTTTGTGGGTAAGAGCGAATGAGTAATCATGAACAATAACCCTTCTCCCCGACACGCTACCATACCACAGCATCTTACTAGCACAGCTCAAGGTCATTGACGTAATTGTAATGAACTAAATTTAGACTTCCACCCCCCAATGTCACCAATGGGGTTCTAAAGGTTGGTATGTAACAATTCATGACGGTTGAACAATGGCCTTTAAAATACGCTTTTAATTTGTTTCCTAGCGTTTACCGTATCTTAGAAAAGGTTAGTTAACAATAATTACAAAAACTTGTTGGGCGAAAGAAAAATTCTAAAAAGCTACAAATTAATTTATAATATATGTATCTATATCGTATTAAAGTGTGTTAAAGGTTTAGCGTTTGGTTTACAATGTAAAAATTTTCAAAGTCACAAGATGGTTTCTGAAACTCTTTATACAACTCTCCTTTATAAAAATTAAAAAAAAAAATATTATCCAAGAAATTGAGCTCTTTAGCCACAAAATCCACCGTTTTTTTACTTACCTGACGAAGAAATAAAAACAGTAGCAGCCGACGAACTTTGTTATGTCATATTTAAAAACTCATTTAAATGTACCGACTTTATTTCAAGATTTAAAATAGAAAATATAAACTTTTGAGCTTTTAATTAGAACCAATAGTGTCCTAGACTAATTGACATCTTTCACACGAAGTGTCAACGATTTACCTTTAGTCTAAATGTCAAGTTATTTTGAAGCTGGACATTGAGTTTTGGTGCCGTTTTCATTGGCATCTACCACTTCTAACCTGCACTAAGATGGCGGACCTGGCTTCAACTGCTTGTATGTTAGTTATATAGATGTGCTCCATCTATTGGTCTTATGTGATCGTTTATTTAAACTAACGGAATTCTGATGAAAATTTGATCATGAATTATTAGCAGTTTTGCAGGATGATTAACAATAGTTTTTTTTTTTTTTTTTATTTAAATTGCTTGTTAGTTGGCAACAAATCTTAGAGATGTGTATACATTTTTTAGGACAAAATTGAATTAGCAGATGCCATGGTAAAGAAGCGTACTAGAAAAAGTTACTGTCGCCTCATCCAATTTTTACAGCAGTCAGCTGTTGACATGCTAGGCGAGCAACCGCAACAGTGAGGACGGGGAACAGCTGATTTCATGTTCCTAGTTGGCAAATTAATTGTCTGCTAGCTACTAACGTACACATGCATAAGCCATCAGCGGTAGCACCAGTAGCCTCAATGAATATATAAACACTTGTGTTAAGGTTTAAATACAGTAGTCAATGTTATTACTGAATTTGATACTATACATATTGTTACTAATATATGAAATGGAGAAAAACGTTACCTTAAAAATACAAAATTTCCCAATTTATATCTAGACTTTTTTTAATAGCTTAGAAAACAAATAATTTAGTATATCAAAGTGTTTTTGTACGGTTATTGGTAACAGGACAAATTCAAAAATTGTAAATTTAAAATTCCCTTGTTATTCATATAAAGAATATTGTAAAATGTTGTAGTTTGCTTGTTTATGGATATATTTTGATCAAACTTGGCAAATTTATTCAAACAATTATTACAAAACTATTTGGATCATGAACGGTACTCTAGTTTTCCCAAGGTAGGACACGTGAATTGGAATTTTTGCGTTACAGGCACAATGACAGTAAGAATCAAACAAACGTACAGATATATACACAAGACTCGTTTCGGCTATCTTATTATATACAACTTAGAAATAACCAAACACTTCATGAGTCTACGCAATGTACAGACAAAACAGTAAAGACTTTATAATCTTATAACTAACTATCTGCCCATGCTTCGCAACGGGGTGAGAATCTTTGGGTCTCTAAATCCACCGTAAAAAAATACAGTAGTATATTTCGTACCTAGGGCCTAAAGTGAGGTTTTGCCGACTCGATATCGGGTTTTAAGTTCGGGACGAAGTCGAGAACGTGAAACGATCGAGAGCTGCAAACCCATTTTGGCTCGTGGTACGAGCGGTTTTTTTTATCCAAGTATGTTTTGCAATATAACGTCCCTCTTATTTATGTGAAATATTTTGAGGAATCAGCAAAATCAAAAATAACAATAAATAGTTGTCTAGGCAGCTGTGACAAAAAACAAGTCTATTGCAATGCCATGGATACAGCTTGTGCATTTAATATACATTAATATTTTAAGTAAATAGGCGAACAAGTGATTTTGCGGCCCTAGGGATGTAAACCCCTGCTCGGTCCCCATATGACGATGACAGCTGGCATGGCCAGCAAAACGTAACTTTCAGCCACCAATATAAACCAGCTAAATGTATGTAAAACAGCTAAAAACATCATAGTGAGGTGAAAAATTCGTTACGCATACTTTTACATTACCATGAATTAATTATATGCATACAGAAAAAACGGAGTCATACTTATTGCGTATTTTAATGTAAACTAGTGGCTTGTAGGGACATAGTCCCTAAAAAGCTACGGAAAAGGAATTATTGTTGGAATATTTAAACAAACTCAGAATCAAATTATCTATATGTCAGGATAGGCCTAGATATCCCACTACAACATATCTTTTGTGCCAAAAAAACAAAACAGTTTGTTGTTTGTCTTTGTTTGCTTTTGTTGATAACGTTATGTTCAATAAAGAATTTGAATGATTCCTGAGTTTAACTGCTAAAGGCAGCAAACATGTTTATGAATAAATATTGGTTTATTAAGGTAGCTTTGGTTTTTTGGTTAATGCTGATAACAAGGCTTCCCCGATTGAAATACAGTATTGGAAATTGTCTTCGTCAAATAAGAAAAGGCAAAAAATGGTGTGTTGAGATACCCTACCCAGTTATTATTTCTAAGTCTATGCTCATTTTGTAAAGGTTTAACAAAATTATTCTTAAGTAAAGGCATCCCATTGACAGAACTTGGACCTAAATTTGTTTGTGATCAACATTAAAAAACCACTATTAGCCTAGTGTAAGTATGTGGTGTTAATCCTCCTAAAGGTGCGATTGATTTACATATTCTACCAAAAAAGGGCCTAGTCAACGTCTAATTACCAACTATTTTGCGGCTAGTTAGGGTTCCATTACCCAGTTATCGAAACTAATCACGACATAAATATTTTTGGTTCGTTTAAATACCTGTACGAACCTACTTCATATCTATTCCCAAATTGTTTTCTAAGAGTAACCGTTGAGGTTATTCCACTTAATACAAAATATTGATTAAACACTACAATAAATCTCAAATATAAATGTTAGTAAATTAAAAAAAAAAAATTGGAATAAATCTTTTACATATGTTTTGAAATAAAAACAAAGAAGATCTTCTTTTAATCTTGAATCGTTTCTTAAATCTTGAAATCAATTTATTTCAACTTTGACATAACTAAAAAGTCTTGATTATTAAAGGTAACGTTATCCCTTTATATAGTTGGTTTTATATAGTATACATTACATTGCAGAATTGACTGGCAAATGAGTAATCCAAATGTAAGCTTACTTGCTAATGATAAAATCACGATCAGCTGGATTGAAGTAAACAAAAATCAGCAGTAAATGCCTTCTAATGCTATTCTTATGGAGAACATTATACGTTATATCTAATTTTGTGTTAAGATTTTGGGAATTTCACTATTTTTCCCGCCGTCACAGGATAAAGACCTTTAATTTGAGCCCTCTCACGTCGTTCTACGACTTCCCAGTCGCCCACAATTTTGATGCAAAGAATCGGCTTACGTAATTAATATATAGATTCCCATGAAACTGATAATTTACCCAGCACATTAAGGCCTTTATTCCAAGTACCTCAGTTCGTAAACCATAATTATTGTAAAAAAATTATTGTAAATTGTAAAAATTATTGGAGCTTTGAAAAAACTTCATATAAAATCCTTACACTAATAAAAGCCGACGTCATGAGCGCGGGAAATGAGCTACAGCGGCTAGGGCATAGCCACATGAATACAGAACGGAATGAAGGAACTAGAACGGAGAACTGGCAACAGCGCACGCGAGAAGTAGGGGGGGCGCACACACCGCTCAAGCACTACAACGCATTAGTGGCATCCTGTCCACACACTGTTGATATATACCGATTTGTGGCATGGTGCCACAATTTAAAAACTGGAATGTTAGATGTTAAAATGGAGTGTTCATTAAAAATATCGATGCAGACATGTTTCTACCACCTTCCTTCATCCACTGGTGGCCGCAGGTTGAAAGATGCCACAATTAGGTGTTTGCGAGTATTCGGTAAAACCCCGTATGTGTGTTTGTGTGTGTGTGCGTGTGTGTGTGTGCAGGGATCTTTAGACTTTACCTGTTGTCCGACTTTAATTAGCAAAACACAAATCAAACACTGAAAGTTTAAGGTAAGTATTTAACACCAATTTAGTTGGATGTATTTACAGTCGCCCTAACTTTAGTTTTTTACAATTTTATAATGTCGGTTACATTGATTGTAATTCCTGTGAAAATCACAATGAGTCATTGAAAACAGGATTTGTCAACTAAAATCTCTATTAAACGATATATCCATCAATAAAAACACTTATTTTCATTTCTTATAATGTAATTTTAAACAATCAAACGGAACTGTCCAAGATCTTGTAATGTTTGTAATTGGATACTTTCCGAAATATTTGCATTTGGGATACACTTAATTAAGAGTACATTTCAATTTTCAGATTAATTTATTTGTTTGGTTAATTATTTGTATTAGATCGCTGAATGTTCAAAGAGTTACCATTTAAAATAAACTGTATCTGCAAACTTAAATAATATTCTTTCTCCCATTTTCTTTTAAACAACTGACTATTAAAATGGGTTTCAAGCGGTGGGAGTAATTATATTTGATCGAAAAAATCTATACGTTTTGAGCAGTAGCCTAAATTTTCCATCATTGGGGGCTGTAATATTTTGTTTGGTGTTATAAGGAACATAATATACAAAATTATAATCAAACTCGTTCATTTTTTTATGAAAATCTGAAGTAACTATTTTAATGGGGTTTTATGGAAAAATCTCTTTTAAAAAACAAAATTTATAAAAATATTTAGATATACTACGGATTAGTACTTACATGATTTAATGAAAATAGGACAACAGGTGTAACTTTTCATTGTACTCGTCCACACACATACAGGCATACACCACTTCGTAAACAACAATTATAACAAATTATATTTCCCCAAAAATTCAAATTCAAAAATGTTTTACGAAAAAAATCTTTCTCCATATAGGTCTACTAGGTTCACTGTTCAGTGAGATAAAATACTTAGTATATTACTTTCATGCCCGGTAAAGTAAAATACTAAGAGTAATAGTATATAGTGTAAAAATCAAGTAACTAGTTAGCTTATATAATTTTGTGCGTTATAGGACTACGAATCCAGAAATGCTTTTGGTTCAATACTAATCGTAAAGAACAAAACCAGCTAGTTTGGATTTTAGCTCAGTCGATTTGGCTGGGTGATTTTATCTAGAGTTCGCTAAACACAAAAGTGCCTGTAAATTCCACAGCTTTATTGGCTTGTGTTAGTGAGTTTATGTTGTTGGGCTGAAATTCGGCCCAATGTTCAATACCCACTGGGCAAAAATAATCCTTGTTTACCTTCTTTTAAATGTGCGCGGAAAAGAATATAGTTAACGATTTTAATTTTTTTACGTTAATGGTTTTGAAATGATACTGGTAATAGTTGGTTATCAAATTAAACTGATTGTTTAAAATTATTGACAAAATGTTATAGTTTAAGGATTATAATTTAAGATATCATTTTTATGACGTGACCAAAGATTAATGAATAAAACACAGTATTGATTGGGCCAGCCAAAGGTAAAAGGCTAGTTTTACTTTCAGCAAAAATAATCTAAAACATTTATTTAGGGAACTTAAAATAGACTAAAGATAATTTTAGATGCATACATAAAAAACCCTGCAAGATTTTTACAGTTAGATTTTTTTCAGCATTGTGTATGTGAGATTTTAGACCAATTATTAATTTTAAAAGGTTAAACTAGTAACTGCCACACCATACCTCACAGAGAATTAGAACACAAAATTGAAAAAAAAACTGAATTTATTGTGACTAGTTATTACTACAAAGCATTATTTGGTTTTATTCAAAAAAGCTTCTTAGGCCCGGTTTCCCCCACTCATTTAAACTTAGTTTTATGTTAAACGGCGATTTAACTTTGATTTGTGTTTCCCCAAATTTAAACTAGGTATTAATCTAAGTTCAAACTAAACCACCTCTCGACTTGGTTTAACTACTGGGGATAAAATAAACTGAGTTCAAATTAGTAAATTACAACAGTAACATAACCTCAAATCAAAACAAAAAGTAGGTGTTAAAAAAATAATAATTGAAGCAACTACAAATTCATTTGGACGAAAATAGGCTTGGTTTAGGGATAGCTTTAAGTTAAGTTTTATTTATATTTATATTTATTGTTTTTATTAAGTTCTTTTTTTTGTACATTTGATTTTATTTCAAGTTATGCTACTATTAATTAATTGCAGTAACTTAATTACCCCCTCAAACGGAAGAGTTAATAGACATTTCCGAAGAAGTAGAAGATGAAGATTATGATACTTTAGTAGCCTACCTAGAACAAGAGGGCCTACTAAAATAAGGGACGGAATTGACCATTTCAATAAATGGAATGAATCTGAATTTGTCAACAACTTATAATAGCTTGATAACATAACCTTAAACAGTGATGTTATTCTATAGCTGCATTCGCACTTACAAGCGTCTACAGCCTGACTGATCACTTATTGCAAACGAAAAAAAACTGGCCAGGAGCCACTGAAGAAGAAGAAACAAATTTTGTCTGCTTGATTTTATGACGTGACGTATCCGTATCGTTCTGCTGGCTGTCGGCTGTGTTGTTTTGGTTAAGCTGTTTGTTTCCATTACATCAAAAGTTAGTGTAGTATTTTGATTTTGTATATTTCTTTGCAATTATTCATTTTGTTTCCATGTAATGATTCAAAAGAAGTTCTTTTTCTTGTGATATTTATTTATGATCGCTGGACATGTAGATATTGTGATATTTACGTTTTGTTATCCTATTGTGTAGTCTTTTGTAAAATATTAATCTTGTTGGTAGTGTTATACATTTTGACTGCATAGATTAAAATCCATTTCTGTGAATAAATAGCATGTTTACTAAACTTTATAAAAATGTACTTTTATCCTTTTGTAATTTTGCCCCTTTAATGTTTTTTAGTGTATGCCTATGCCTACTCAATTTTTACATTTTATTCTTAATGATAATCAAAAATAAGACATAAGGCCTATGTCTATCATGGTTAAACTCCCGGCCAAGCCTATGAATTCTTGCTCCTTAGCATTCTTTTACACTCCATAGCAAAAAAAAAAAAAAATGAAAAATGAAAAACGTTTATTTATCCCAAAAATATAAACTAAAACAGAGAGTAGCTATACAACTAACAGTACAATATTTCTAAAATAAAATAAAATTTGCCTTACTTATGGGATAGGCCTACATGGGCAGGTGCCTGTGCGTAGGCCTGGCTGTTATCAGTCTAAGCAAATTGAGGGCACACACTAAAATTGGGAAGGTTTTTAAGCCTTGTTAATTTAACTTGATCGTTTAGCGGATAAGAGAATGTCGGCGACGACAACCAAAGCCAGTGCAATCAAGACAGGAGGCATTGTGAGGGCGAGGGGGTCGAAGGGTCAAGGATTGTTTAGTCAGGGTCAAGTAAGGTTAGGTCTGATCAAAGTTTCGGCCTCTTCATTGGTAATCGTGTGCAGTAAAACAAACATCTGTTTTTTGAATTTCTGTATTGAGGGTAAACTAAAAATGTGTTGAATATTATATTTTTGAATTAGATTTCGATATAGAATCTGAGCAACATAAAAACAGTTGGTAGTTAGAACTGACTTATGTAGCTGAGGGACAGATATTCCAACATTGTGTGAATATCTTGTGTAGTGTTGATGTGTGACTGCTGTAAGGATCGTGTTTGAGTTTTTGAATGTGTGACTAAGAAGAAACAGAATGAAAAGATCTAAACATTTAAAATGGCTGTTGAGTCTTTCACCATAGGCAATGCTATTTAACTTACATGAATGCAAGCTACATAAGTTACAATGAAAGTGCAATGGATGAAACTGTTGAGAGATTGTAATACGATTTTTGGGAAGACTTCCGTATCTGTTGGCACAAACAACCAAATGAGTAATTTTGATTATTCGATTGTTTAATTCGATATATCGTTTGGTTAGTTAGGTTAGGTTAACCTTACCTACCTAAACAAACGATACATCAAATAATCGATATAGCCTATCAATGGATATTTTCATTCGGTTGTTTGTGCCAACAGATTTGGAAGTGTACCCCGAACGAAAATATTGATTATTCTATTGTTTTATTCGATACGGTATATATCGTTTGGTTAGTTAGGTAAGGTTAACCTAACCTAACTAACTAAACGATATATCGAATGAAACAATAGAATAATCTTTATTTTCATTCGAATGAGTGTAGGACCTAAAGTAAAGTGCAACAAAAAAATATTGTAATGAAATAAAACTCTTAAACTATCCTAACAAACCAAACTTGCTGTAACATTTCAACTTTCCGTTAGCCCCATTTGATAGCCTATTCCCCATATGCATTTTCTGTTATCAAACGAAATTTTGAAATGGTAACTTAGCCTACAGCAAGTTTGGTTAGTTATGTTATGTTAGTTTAGAAGTTAGTTTCATTTCCTACTCCAATATAGGCCTATGGGCTATTATTTTTGCCTAAACAAGGTTAGTTCTTAATTTGTAATTTAAATGCGTTTGAAGATATTAAAAAACAGAAGGAATACGGATCGTGAAGTAAAACAAAATATCGATAAATCGAAAAGAAATCATCGAAGAAGAAGAAAAGAATGTACTTGTAAACTGTTTGTTATGACCTAATCACTCTAATAGTGGCCGTGGTCGCCATACACAAAAATTGCAGTTGGAATGAATTTCTAAATTTTTATCTTCTTTCTTGTCACTGTTACCAGAGGCATTTTGTAGGAGAGCTAATCACAAAAACATTCAAGGTAAAGTGGTCCAAACCCATCAAATGTTGTGGATGTGTCAGAAATCGAACCTGTCATTCTTGCTCTGAAGTCGAAGACACTAACCACTAAGTAGGCTAGCAACACACCACCTTGTATTTCCTTTCAAACATAAAAAAGGTTAAATTTAAATAGGGGGCCTACTTGAAATGTAATGTAAGTATGGAAGTATCAACAATAAATTAATGACAATAGTAATTACAACCCCCAATTCCAGTGAAGTGAATACAAGAGGCAACGTTTTCCAATCTACTTCAAAAATTTGTAATTTTAAGTTGAGAATTTGTGTTGTATTGATTTTTGTAGATACCACTTTAATGGGACATTTTCGTAGCTTTGATGACGGAACATTTACGCCAAATTAAATTTACGGGTACAGTTTCTTAACTGGGCTATAATATCGATTGAAACTATCGAATTCAAAATATTGATCAATAATCGATACTTTTAAATATCTATTATAAAATTAAACTATCATAACCTAACCTAACCAACCAAACCTGCTGATGGTGAAAAATTCGCATGAAGCATCAATCGATATTAGCATAGCCCAGTTAAGAAACTGTACCCAAATTTACTTAAAACAGTGATTAGCCTACTTAATTATTACAACCCATTCAGTTCCTATTTCCTAGCCAAGCCTAGCATAGAGGACAATTCAAATCAACACATTAGGACTAGTGTTATAGATTTGCCATTGGTTTAATCTAATCAGAATTAAATTTAGTTTGTTAACATAAAATTATACTATGATTATACTATCCTGGTAGGTTTAAACTAGATTAATCCTCTAACCCTCATATCCAAGAAAGTATGAACGTGTGTAGTTTGTTAAGAACCTAACTTACTAATTTGGAAATCAAAGTAACAAATGGTGTAGCAATAATTTAAAGAACAATAAGATAAATAATAACGTCAAAATTAAAAATAGCTTATATTTATATAACATAATAGGATTCAAGGTGAAATAATATTCAACAAAATATTAGTTGGCTTTGAGGGTTGAGGTTATGTTATAGCTGGTGGTCTGTTTGACTTTTTCTTTGTTTACGCTGCTAAGTAACAGACGACAGACCGCAGTCATCAACAAGATGGTTCTTCTTCTTCATGGGCCAGTTTTTTTCGTTTGCAATAAGTGATCAGTCAGGCTGTAGACGCTTGTTTCGCACTTTGCTGTCTGCTCTACTGAGTTGTAGCGCAGCGTTGTGGTGGTTGTAGGAAACACTAGCCCAAAGCCCACCGAAGATTCCTTACAAATACAAATTCAGGATTGCCAACCGCTCGAATTGCCGTTTATCTTAAACGATGCCAGTAAAATGTTGGGGAAACTGAACACACATTTTAAACGGAGTTTAAAAATTAACTAGTTTATTATAATCGTAGTTTACACCATTTTGGGGAAACCGGGCCTTAACAGACTAAAATTTTCAAATCAATGTGCTCTTTTCCTGTTTCAGGCATTAAACTTTTCAATAAATTGCCTCAATGTACAAGAAATTTTCAGAAACAAAAATTCTCAACTTTTGTAAAAAATTGGCTCACACAAAATCCTTTTTAATATTTTTTTTACTGTGACAAAAGCAATCTAGTGGTAAGCATGTGAGCCATTTTCAGGTACACCTGCATGGTTTGTGCATGTATTCTTGTTTTGCCTTTTGACTAGAGCTTATTTATTTTGTATTTGTTGATAGATTTGATTTTGCATGTTTTATTTAAATGACGAACCTATTGTACTTTTTGTATTTAATGACAAATAAGGACTTATGACTTATGCATCTCAAATTAACAATTTCACATCAATTTTGACAACATTAATTTTACCGAGTATAGTTTTCCCTTTGAGATTCAAAATTGATAAAAACTTTTGTTTTATTTTTTTATCCAAATTACTAATTTTTACTATGTGAATGGCTATCCAGCGTATTTACGTATGGCGAACGTAGAACAAGTATAATTTGTTTACTGAAATAAAACAAATACATATTTTAAGGAGCTCTTTACAACACTTCGCACCATAACTAATGCTCACCCAGTTCTGTGGTAAAGGCGTTATTTATCTGCTGGATATAAATAATGCATGTTTTGTTTTCCCTCTGATTTAGTATATTTCCATGTTTTCCTCATATTTCCATGTTGTTCTATGTCCACAACAGCTTACATAAGTCCTATCTTGTCTTGTTGTTAAACACATATTTATGAATAGCGCACGGTGGAATCTGCTTGCCTCTAAACAAATTATAATATTGTACAAAATTCAACCTAATTTACGTTAAAATGTTAACATTGATATTCGAAAGTAAGAAATTTAGAAGCAACAGCATTATCAAAAACAATATTTACTTTATAATAAATTAAAAAATTAATCTTAACATCAATGTGTGGTTGTGTATATTTAATGTGAACCGAAGTTTTTTCAGTAAAGCTGGATTAATCAAATCACCTCTTTACACAATATGTATATTGTAGACATTTATTAATTTGTATTGATGTAATTTGTTATGATATTGTATTGATGTACTGTCGGTCATATGAGGAATGTCACTCTCTCTCACAAACACATCGGCTGGCTTATCTTTTAATGATTCCTGAACAAGGGAAGCAAAGCCCTAAATGAAATCATAATTTTGGTTAAAGTTCGTCATTCTGTTAGTTCATGATTTTACAATGATGCCTAAATCGTAAAAATTGGTTCAGTAAGACGGACGAAAATGGAATGTACTCAGAACAGAGAACTTTGTTATTTTATTTATTATATAGAAATATAAAATTGATATTTTATTATTTTACCTAAGTGTAAAAAAAATTATATAACCAACTACTTCATGAATCCATTTGTCTGTTAGGAAGATTTGTAGAAGTCTCAGTGGATTTTCCGCTTATCTGATCCAACAGAACTTTCCATTTATGAGGAAAAGCTTTCCCAACTTTAATACACGTCAAAGGATGACGTTTTCCTTTTATAAACTGCGCCATAGAATGTGTTTTAGAGATTTTTACTGGAAGTAATTAGCTTAGTAATGTTTCCAATACCATCAAATTATCAAAACTCTATTTTTAACCAAGGCAAAGTCAAGGTAAAAATATTATGTTTAGTTTCAATCAACTAGTAAAAACTTAATTAATGCGTTATAAAATTAACTTAACTGTAAAAATCTTTCTAATCATAGTTAGATAATTATTATCATATTCTAATCATTATTATTTTAACCACAAGCGTTATAATATGTATTTAAACGGACGATATTTTTATCTTCCAGGGACATCAAAAAGAAAAAGCAAAGTGGTCTCGGGCCTAGGTCTTACCATGATACCTACGGTTACAGCTTATTTCCTAAATGGGTAATTCACAAAAAAATCAATATAAAAATTATATAACTTTTTTACAACACATTAGAGTTTAAACGTGAACTACGGTGCATCGCTTGCACATTAAATTAATTGTAACAATGTTACTGTTTTTATTTTACAGTGAAATATTATTTACTTTATAACATTAGGAGTAGAAACTTTAATCAAAGAACATCAAAACAAGGTTTGCTTGTAAAATTAAATTAACATCAACTAAGTTGGCAATGGCTCTTTAACCGGCCATCAAGAAAACAGATGGTTGTTGAAAACAGCTCTATTGAGGCCACTTAGGTCGTGACTTAGAGTTAGTTATCGTCTAGTGCTGACTATTTGTCTTTAGTGATGGACACAAATGCTACAAAGTATTTTAATATTGCTTATTCCCCCTGATAATGCAAGAGTGCAACTCTTAACTTTTTGAACTTAATCCAAATTTTGAGTGACTAAACGAATGTTAAGCTAAATTTTTCCTTAGTTTAAATTTTTATTGTTTTCAACCAACCACCTCATACGTTTACGTCAAGTCTCTTTAAAATGTTTAAGGCTTTAGTAGTTGTATTTTTTAATCATAGGCAATTAATCTGTTTTCATTTAAAACTTTTGAGTTCCCTATATTTGAGCGACACTGAAAAGTTCAAATATTACATAACAAATGGCAGTCGTGAAAAGACTCATTGTTACAATAAAGTTACTCACAGTTAAAATAAAATTTGAAAGATTACAGCTTTAACAATTAGCAATGCACTCAAAATCATTTTAAAAATACGGTATTATACCCATTAAAATGTAAAAGTTTAGATTATAAAATATCAATATTTGTGTATTTACTGATGATTTAATAAACTTGCCTATGTGATTTTTTTTATTCTATTTAAAAGAGCTAACGAAACTCATATTACATTTAGCTAATTGCAACTGTACATTACAACACGCAAGCACCTTATCGTTTCCTATTGAATAGTTTAAGCTTAATGTAATTACCTAACACGAAAAAAGTTCATTTTATTATACTAATGCTAGTGGCAGTTTAATCCAAGAAGAAACTAAAATGGCTCATCAAACAGAAAATTCTATTGTTGACAATGACCTGTGCCAACCAAAAGAAGAAACAAATTTCCAAATCATACTTGAAGAACATTTTCATAAGCTTGAAGACCACCTGGATGACATGGAGGAGGAGATTCGAAAATAGGATGATTTGCTGTCAGAAGACCTTAGAAATGTGACTGTTGCTGCAAATGAAGTTGAAACTGAGGTTGACAACATGAAAATGTCATTAGAGGATATAGCAAGAAAGGAAAATTCTTACTCTGAAGCACTCTTCAACAACATAGGACTGTCTGGAGTGCGAAGTGTTTTTTTGTGGCGTTTCCCAGATCTGTATAGCTCAGTGAGTATATTATTCCACATTGCAGCACTGTTCGTAAGCGCTATTTACATCCAAGACGCATACAACAACTTTCGGAACTCCCTGATAGTTCAAAGTCTGACCTACATGAATGTCAAAGACATACCTTTCCCAGCCATCACTGTCTGTGAGCCTGTGCTGCTGAAAGATGAATACAACAGGTTTGAGATCTTGAAACGATGCATGTCACTTGAGAACGGAACGTCTTGGCTGTGCAGTGAGGATGAATTGAATATGTTCATGATTTCAACTGATATCTATCCTATCGCATTCGATTTGCTGCCAATGGCCAAAGAAGAGGGGTTTTTATTTAGTGCGTTATATATTCCACTTTTTGAAGATAAGGATATCAAACCGAACCGCGTCTTTAGTGGGGTGGATTATATTAAATATATTGAAAAATTAGGAAAAGAACGACTGAGTACGTTACAGATATACAATCACGACTTACCTACCAGTCCTTACCGTTTGGAAACTCTTCGCAATGGCTCAACTTCCTCAGACATACTGCTAGCACCAAATATAAAATATGCATGGGGGATTTATACTTGTAAGACGATTAATGCTATGAAAAATCCTCGAAGAGTTAAATCTAGAGATGGAAGTAAACCCAAGGATTTTGATGAGTCCTTGTGTAATCCTGGGAAGATATTTGAAGATCTTTGCAAGAATGAACTACTGTACACAGATAACCATTTGGAACTAGAGTTTGCTGATCTTGCTACTGACATTGAGTTTAAAACCAAATTCCCCAAAGTCGTATATAAATGGCACGAAGATAAATTTTTGGATCTCGTAGCAGAGAAAATAAAATTTGAAAATTACATTTTGTTTGTACACAATAATTTTGATTACCCATCAATGTCAGTCACGCCAGAACAGAGAATCACTCGATGCACATCAGCAGCTATATCTGTTTCACCAAACATTACCAATGCGAGGAAAGACCTTGCTGAAGTAGAAGTGTCAAAGCGAAACTGTGTATTTTCACACGAGAGGTCGCTGTCTCTTTTCGAGTTTTACACGCAAAACAACTGTGTTTTTGAATGCCAGATAAACTGTTCCTTGACTCTATGTGGTTGCATACCTCATGGCACAGCTATTTTTAACAGTTCCCTTCCTATCTGTAGCAGCATAAAAGCTACTGAGTGTCAAGATCAAAGTAAGTTTCTAGTTAAGCGTGAGTACAAAGACGAACGATGCAAGTGTGACTGTCCTTTAGATTGTTTGACTGTTTCGTACTCCATTGATAAATCGTTTGAGGTTGAACCCGATACACTGCCGAAACAGATGAATACCACTATTCAGTTTAGTTACGAGAAAGACAGCGTCATCTCTGTTATACGCTACAGTGTGACGAGCCCAGCGGAGTTCGTAGCCTACAGTTTGGGTATATTGGGTGTGTTCAACGGGTTTAGTATAAAGGTGGTGTATGAACTTTTCTACTGGCTAACTCTGGGTCTATGGTTCACTATTGGGGACATAGCAGTTGATATTTAACTAATTCCGTGCACTTATAAGGAATGTTTCTCATCAATGAATATGTAAAAAAGCTTGAGTTTCACGAAAGATTCCTGCATTTTATCACTGCAAATGATATCCCAATTGTTATACGGAGGGAATCGATTTAGCTTTTGCAATGTATTATTTTATGAGCCTTTCAACATTCACATTCCATTTCATATTTCAGAATAAAGTATTAAAAAATATATATATTGTCTTATTTTTTTAAGTCATATCCCTCCTTTTCCCCATTTTCCCATTTTACTTTTTTATATGAATACAAACTCATAATTAAAACATTTAAAATAATGTTATAAAACATTTTTGTATAATACCTGTCATACATGCATACAACCAGCTTCATTAAGAAGAAAAAAGTCCATAAAAACATCACTGCACATCTTGTGGTACTTTCAGGCTTTAGGCATCCAGAATGCAAAAGCTGCAAAATCTTTATTGTAAATAGATTATAGTTGCAATTTTGTTATTAATTGATTGTTTATTATCGTTTGTTATTTATTTAAAATCTAGCTGTCTTGATTGTTATCATTACTTACATTGTTAAAAATGGTGGAACCGTTGATAATAAATAAATAAATAAATAAATAAAATAAATGCAGCATAAGTTTATTGACCATCTTGTGAAGACATGAGGCCAACGCGGACAAAGCACTTTGAAGGCTTCATGTGTGGAAATTATTTATATGAAGAAATATATAAAGGGCGCCATATAGAGTAGAATAATTTAAATATTTACGTTAATGTGAGACGTTGGATCACTTACCAAACATCTGCTTGTTTCCATTAGCAAATTAAGTTGAAAACAAGTTAGAGGTAGTTTCGAGAGGTTTTTTTTTAATGAAAAATATTTTGGCTTTATGACATAGTCTGTTTAAATAATCGTACAATATAACTAAATGTATATTTCATCACACAGGCAAAATGTGTTTTTTCAACACTCACTAATTTCTGACCTCGTTTTCACCTCAATCGTAAAACTTGAACCCAGGGCGAAAAGAGTCACTTTACGCCCTAGTGATGAAATTACTATCGCTGGGCTTTTGTTCATTTTAAAGTCTTATGGAAAGTGTGTTCTAGTTTTTAAAGTACCTTTCTGCAAAGCTTTTAACTTCTTTATAAGCTTTTTATTTGATCTCTAATTAGGTACCACCCCTAAGTTCACAGTTACAGTGGTTATAAAATGTCAACATCCCTTTCTACACAGGTGAGTTCTTATTTATAATTAATGTATTTAATCAACGATTAAAAATGTGTCACTAACACCCTGATTAGTAGTAGTCGAACTAAGATAAGCTCAATACTACATCTTCTATACAACAATGCATTTGATAACATGATTTAAACATGTTAGAAGCTACAAACCCTTGTGGTTATCACTTTATAAGACCTTATAAATAAGGTCCAAGCGTAACACTGCAAATGCGACAATTCACACAACACATCACAACATGGGTGTATTTAGCTTGTATGGAGTAAAACGTCTGTTGATAGAATGCCACCTTAGTAGTAGAAAATGTATAACAGAGATTCTAGTTAAAATTTGATGTAACATATATGCAATAGTTAAATCACTGAAACTTATTTGAAGGTCCTAAATCATCGTCAAATCTTTGTTTTTACTGGTTATCTTCAAACATCAGAAATCCCAAAAAGTCTTTTATTTTGACTACTTTGACATAATATCAAAAATCTGGATTACTTCAGATCTTTGATAATCTGTTAAACGTATGCACGCATTAAGTCATGTCCCACTTATATCTTTTATGCCATAACATTAGTAAATTATTTTCTCATAGTTGTTTCAACTTGTATTGTTATTACTCTAACGAGTTGAAACCAATATAAAAGGGTTATTGAAATAAAATACAGTTAACTTTAAAATGTATTTGAATCATTCAGTACATTGTATCAACTGATGTATCATTCAATATATCATTCAAAAAATGCATTCGTATACATCGACCTTAAAAACAAAATTTTAACTACTTTTCCATTTCCACACAAAGAATTTTCAATCACAAATCAAATTGATTTGAAATGTAGAAACTTGTTTACAAGCCTATGTAAATACGTGTGAAGGTAATAGCGCAGAGAATCAATTAAATAAACCTACGATATAATGTAAATTCGATGTGCTGAAAAGCTATATTAAATTAATAAAATATCAAGGCAGTGGGAACACTATAAACAAAACGGACGCTATTATTTATAGCCATTAGTTATGGGGACCTCGCTATGTTCCTTATAGTAGACCACAGACCTAGAGTGAGCCAGTAAAACAAGTCATACACCAACTTCATAGTGAACCCGTTGAACACCCCCAATATACCAAAACTGTAGGCTACGAACTCCGCTGGGCTCGTCACACTGTAGCGTATAACAGAGAGAACGTTGTCTTTCTCGTAGCTAAACTGAAGAGTGGTATTTCTCAGTACGTAGAGGTCAGCGTCTACAGTGGTTGAGTACGAAATTGTAATACAATCCAAAGGACAATCACACTTGCATCGCTTGTCATTA
This sequence comes from Macrosteles quadrilineatus, assembly GCF_028750875.1. Lineage (NCBI taxonomy): Eukaryota > Metazoa > Arthropoda > Insecta > Hemiptera > Cicadellidae > Macrosteles > Macrosteles quadrilineatus. Next base: position 14,220,564 of record NW_026542599.1, on the reverse strand, counting down.
AACTCATGGTCGACCAACACGCTATTTTCATTTTGACAAGTATCCGTGCTACAGATGGGAAGAGAACTGTTCAAAATAGCTGTTCCAAACGGTATGCAGCCACACAGAGTCAAAGAACAATTTATTTGACATTCAAACACACAGTTGTTGTGCGTGTAAACCTCAAATAGAGACAGCGACCTCTCGTGTGAAAATACGCAGTTACGCTTTGACTCCTCTACTTCAGCAAGGTTCTTCAACGCATGCGTAACCGTTGGTGTGATAGATATAGCTGCTACGCCTCCTCTAAAGATTCTCTGATAGTGCGTGACAGATATTGACGGATAATCGAAATTGTTGTGCACAAACACAATATATCTTTGAAATTCTATTCTCTTTACCCCCTTTCTTGGATAGCCTAAACGCCGGAAATAGTCCCTAAACTCAGTTTCAACGTCAACATCATCGAACTTTAACTCAAGATGATTGTCCGTATACAACAGGTAATTTTTGCAGATGTTGTCAAATATATTTTCAGGACCACAGTCTAGAGAATGCAAATGGTTGTTTTTACTTGAGACATTATCTTTCACTTTAGCTCCTCCTGGCCTTACGTTAATTGTCTTACATGTATAAATTCCATTTTCAAAATTTTTGTTCGGTGCTAGAAGTCTTTCCGGAGAAGTTGAACCATTGCGAAGAATTTCCGTTCGGTATGGACTGTTGGGGAAGTCAGGGTTGAACGCATGGAGCGTGGTAGTTTGTTCTTTCCCTAGTCTGTCAATGTAATTGAGATAATCTGTCCCCTTGAATGATTTGTTCGGACTAACGGAGTTGATCTCCACTGTAAACAAATAGTACAGTCTTGATACTAAAATGGCTTCCAACAATGGTACCGGAAAAATATCATAACCGATTGGATATATATCGTTTGAAATCTTGAACATATTCAATTCATCCTCACTACACAGCCAAGACGTTCCGTTCTCAAGTGACATGCATCGTTTCAAGATCTCAACCCTGTTGTACTCATCTTTCAGCAGCACAGGCTCACAGACAGTGATGGCTGGGAAAGGCATGTCTTTGACATTCATGTAGGTCAGACTTTGTACTATCAGGGAGTTCTGAAAGTTGTTGTATGCGTCTTGGATGAAAACAGCACTTACAAACAGTGCTACAATGTGGAATAATATACTCACCGAGTTATACAGATCCGGGCACTTTCTCAAAAAAACACTTCGCACTCCTGGCAATTTGATGTTGTTGAAGAAATCAGTAAAGTAGAAGGTTTGACCTTTGGACTGATTGTTTGACATTTCTTTCAGATTTTTACAATCGGCTTTAATTTCATCAATACTATTTGTCATAGTTTTCAAGTTTCCTTTGAATATTTCGTTACTACTTCTCATTCTTCTTCTCATACTCTCCAAACAATTCTTAACTTCATCGTACTGTTCTTGAAACACTTTCTGAAAATGAATAGTTCCCTCTTTTAATGGATATTGATCTGCATTAATACTCGTAAGCACGTCCTCAGTTTTATGCTCCATGTTTGTTGATCACAAGTCACACAATGGACTACGCCTTATTAACTGCTCACTGTTTTAATTAACCTAATCAAAGATTAAATCAGACTGCAATAATTAATCAAATCATTTATTAAAATCCTCGCGTTTTCTATGAAAACTCATTTCTTGTTAATTTGTGTGGACCCGCCCGTCTAATCTTTTAAAGAAAAATTATTCATTATGAAACAATGTCCTTTTAAATTATTAAGAACATTTTAAGGTAATAATTCTGTATTGGAGTCGTTTTAGAAACTGTGAAGGGTCCTTAAAAGGGGAAATATATATTTCGATAGCAAATATACAGTAAACCCGAGTTAAACTTGAGTAGATAGAGGCAGAACAATGTTGATGAAAAACTGATAAAAAGTTTTAGAAAAATACAAATACACTGTAACAAGAACAAGGTAACAACAGGATGGACTATATTAACAAAAAATGATAACAATGCAGTAAATAGAAAGTTTATGAACTTGCTAAGATAGATTTAAATATTATTATATGTGACCGTTCGTGGTGAACCTTTCCACCACGGGGTTTCTTGTTGGTTAGATAGGGCCCTAAACCTCCCCCACCCATACCCAAGGGAGCACGCTTCTAATTCTTGCGCGTTTGGTTGCGGGTGCGGGGGAGTTGTTTGGTTTCTTTCCGGTTGTTCAAAGTCAAAAATCTTGAGTTTAGCTTGCTCGACGTGTCTTGCTGTATCTCAGGCAGCTGTGATGTTGGCTTAACTAAACATGGAAGCTCACATCTGGTATTCTGGTCCCTAGCAAGCTGTCTTTTAACACATTTCTGATACCATGTCCCAGCATTAAACCATCTGCAGACCCACAAAAAATCGGAACAGGTTAGTGCCTTCGATAGCTTTGATATGCAGCCTGCCCACTGCCCAGCCCATATCTGCACCTAGAACAGTATGGATCCTGAACTAGGGGTAGCCTTAGATGTTCATCATAATTTTTGGCTTGTAACCTCTGCTCGTCCTTTAACACATTGAGCTACAGAGTACAGCTCAAAATATATATTTCAGCTCAACACTAAGAGATATAACACAGGCTTAATAACATTTTATAATACGACGTATAGTTTTATAAATCAAATTTCAGGAGTAAGATATGTTCATCTGATATTCAACAATGGAAAAAGACCCAAGACAAAAACATGATTAAATATAAGTTTTTTTATTGGTTTTTCCAAACAAACTTACATAGATCATGAAAATGATGTTCAGACAATACTTCATAAAATATGGGAATTACTGATAACTTCGTTCTTTACGTCTTGAATAAAAGCTTTTCAGTTTGTATTTAATAATATCCATTATAAATGTACAGTTTGGCATTAAAGTAGACAGAATATATAAGACCATTTTCAGCAGATATAGTGTGTGATAATGCAACACATTATGCAATATTAAGTAGATTGAAGGCAACTACTATTATTTAAACTTCGTTGTATTGTAAAAACTCCTTTTTCAAACTGCAATATTACCAGATTGTGTATGTTAGTTTATTATGTGATTTCTACAACAACAAGCCATGATTAAAAAGGTTAAAGTTGCACTTATAAGTCACTGACAAAACATTCCAATAACATATATATGTATATAAATTAGGGTATGCGGAACTGAAAGGCCGAAACCCAAGCATTTACTCTAAAATGTTCACCCTCTGCAATGCCATATTCCTTATAGTAGACCACAGACCTAGAGTGAGCCAATAAAACAAGTCATACACCAACTTCATGGTGAACCCGTTGAACACCCCCAATATACCCAAACTGTAGGCTACGAACTCCGCTGGGCTCGTCACACTGTAGCGTATAACAGAGAGAACGCTGTCTTTCGCGTAGCTAACCTGGTAAGAGGTTCTACTATTTTTATCAAATTTAGATTTTCCATCAAAGGAGTATGAAATAGACACACAATCCATTGGACAATTGCATTTACGCCTCTTATCTTTGTACGCAGGATTTGATAAGAATTGGTTTTCTTTTTGGCAAGAATGTGATTTTCTGTTGCTACATATGGGGAGAGAACTGTTCAAAATTGCTGTGCCATAAGGAATGCATCCACAGAGAGTTAGAGAGCAGTTTATCTGACACTCAAACACACAGTTGTTGTGCGTGTAAACCTCAAATAGAGAGAGCGACCTCTCGTGTGAAAATACGCAGTTTCGTAATGATGCATCCACTGCAACAAGATCCTTCAACGCGTTGGTAACATCTGGCGTTACAGTAGCGACAGATGTTGTGGCCTTGATTAGTCGCGCAAAATCCATATGTGACATTGACGGGATGTCAAAATGTCCGTGTACAAACACAACGTAGCTGTTGAACCATATATTTTCTTTTGAAAGCTCTTCAATTTCTCCGTCAAGTCTTTGAGTAATAGGATAGTCAACTGTATCTTCAAACTCTATCTCTATGTGATTATCAGTATATAAAAGATCATTCTTGCAGGTGCTGTCAAATATATCATCAGGATTGCACGATTTTGAATGGTACGAGTCTAAAAATGTATGGTTTGAACTTACATTACTCATTATAACTTGTGTAGAACCCAGCACGGTTGTTTTATTATTGGCATTGAAGCTCTTACATGTGTAAATTCCAGTTTGAAAATCTTGTATTGATGATATTAGTGTCACCAATGATGTTGAACCGTTACGTAGGGTTATCCTTCTGTGGGGACTTCCTGGAAGGTCAAGATTGTAAAGTTGAAATGTACTTATGCGGTCGTTGCCAAGTCTCTCGATGTATTTGATATAATCCATCCCAGTAAAAGTCCAATTATGCTCAAGGGGTGGAACATTTTTTGAATCTCCAAAAAGTGGAATATATAGGCTTTGAAATAACTCTCCTTCGTATTGAGTCATTGGCAGTAAATCATATATGATAGGATATATATCATTTGAAACTATAATCATATTCAATTCATCCTCACTACACAGCCAAAACGTTCCGTTCTCAAGTGACATGCAACGTTTCAAGATCTCAAACCTGTTGTACTCATCTTTCAGCAGCACCGGCTCACAGACAGTGATGGCTGGGAATGGTATGTCCTTGACATTCATGTAGGTCAGACTTTGTACTATCAGGGAGTTCTGAAAGTTGTTGTATGCGTCTTGGATGTAAATAGCGCTTACAAACAGTGCTACAATGTGGAATATTATGCTCACAGAATTGTACAGAGTCTTCTGCAGATGTCTTCGTCCAGCACGTCTCGTTACCTCTGTTATTCCGATAGTGTTGAATAGTTCTCCGAAATAAGATGCTTCTTGGTTAGCCAGGCTTGTAAATGGCTTTCTTAGATTCTGGCACTTGAGGGTTGCCTTTTCAACAGTCTTTGTTGGATTTGTCATATCTTCGGAGATCTTCACATCAGTTAAGCTTATCTTCTTATCCATCAAAAGCAACCGTTTCTTAACCGCACTGAACCTTTCTGTAAGAATTTCCTCGACTGTAGAATTTTGCTTAACTAAAGGATAAAGGTCTTTACCAGTCAATTTAAGTTCAATTTCGGGATCCATTTCCACTACGGAGTGACAATAGTTATTCGGCTTTGTTTTAACTTTTGCTAATTACATTACACCGGATAACACAATGTAAATAAGTTAGAAGATGGGCGTGAACGATGAGATGGGATCAGAGCGAGCCATTATGTAATTGCTAGAAACTCATGATCGGACCATGGAATCGGAGTTTTATTCAGTAGAAATTGGGTTTTCCAATTTTTAAACCCTCAAAACATATTTCTTTTTAGCGAATTTCCCATATAAGGTATAAGTTATTACCGTAGGTCTCATAGTAAGACCTGCACCTGGGACCGATTTACTTTTTCGTTCCCAGAGGCCAAAAACACCATCCGTTTAAATTATTATATATATATATATATATATATATATATATATACTGTATATGTGTATATATATACACATATATATATATATACTGTATATGTGTGTGTCTATTCGCACGACAACTCGAACAAAAATCATCCGATTTTGATGAAATTTGGTATAAACGTGTAAACCTACATTTATTCGAACGAGTTCGCAAACCAGCATGATCGGACCATGGGAATGGGGGTTTATGGGGGGGGGGAGTTATGGGCCCTAAAAACATATAATTTTTGAATTTCTTTCCCAACCATTTTGTAGAGCTTATAAAAAGAAATGATTTAGTATATTGAAGCATTGTTGTAAGCCGGAGAAAATTAAAAAAATGCAAATATAAAAGTTCTATGTTATTCTTATGGAGAAAATGAAAACTGTTGTAATTTACTTGTTTATGGATATATGTTGTTCAAATTTTGCAAATGTAATTATTTCATCCTATCCTATACGTTTGGTAAAAAAACACAGTTTACCTTCCCCGTGGCAGCAAACCTAAGCACTCATGAAATCTAATGTTATTTAAATATGGAATAAACATGCCTTATTTATGGAATTATTTTAGTAAATATGTAATCAGACAAGTTGAAATTCACTTAGTCTGCAGGTTTTCTGTGGCGGGGGTATTTATTTATCTCCAAACTATTTTGAAGAGTTTGAAAAAATACATAAAATTTATTAAATTGAAGTGCTTTTGTACGGATATTGGTTGCTGAGAATACTTAAAAAGCTCTAAACTGTTGTAGTTTGCTTGTTTATTAATGTATTTTATTCTAACTTATCAAAATTATTAATTTGATACGAAGCTAAAAAACACACTTTATTACCATCCCTGTATCAGCAAACCTGGGTACATATTAAGCCTAATGTTTTTTTATAGATTTAAGATAAAATCAATTTAGGAACATGGAAATTCCCTTAGTATGCAGGTTAACTACTATTAAGGTATCATCATTGACTATTTGATATGTGGTTCGGATTCCACTTTAAACTGTTGGTCACTTAGTTGCCATTGGCTGTATTGGGTAAATTATTAACAGCGTCTTAGGAATATATCGGCCTTAGTCACTAACGAGACTACAAGACCACGCCACTCGTCCTACAATCATCTCCATTCATACTTGGCTTAAAATACCTATATTCGTTTCGTCGTCATTTCGAAACTTTTGCCATCAAATCATTAGGAAATGTTAGACATATTTTGAGAAATGTTTAACTCACATTACGATAAAAACACAGCAAAACAAACTAATGTTTGTATCTGCATTCTTTTAGATTGAGCAACAAGAAAACAACTGATTTAAATCATTATAATAAACTATAATAAAACACTAGCATGCGTAGTGTTTAAATGGAGAACTAATCGAGAGGCATATTAATTATCTAGAGTGAGGAAAAATCAGCTGATCGTTTTTCTCTCAATCAAAATGAATGAATGCATCAATGAGTTGTTGGAAAACAACTTCTTTCTTTGATGTTAGCTGTTATCGAAAATAGTTACTTTCGGCATGGAGTGATGAAAAGTTTTCCAAATGTGTTTAGTGACTCATAATTTCAAAGTTAAAAGAAATATCCATTTTGTATTTTGTTTTTGAAACCATAGTTTATGACTATTCAATGCAATATGAACATTACAATACAAACATATGTTCCAACACAAACGTATTCTCCACAAGAAAGACGTGACAAATGATCAGCTGATTGATTATATCTGTCGACAACATGGCGTCGCTGTAGACCATTAACCTAGTTATCAGCTGTTAATATAATAATTTAACTTACCTATTCTTAATGAGAATATTTAATCATGTATTTAATATTAATACGTCTCAACTTTTTTATGGTTTTGAAATTGATTTTAAACATTTATTTTACCTCATATCCATACGCAAACATAAAATACAAAAACACCGAAAAGAACTATTTTCAGAGTTGCATGTAAATTGAATTTACCTCAAATTTATAACGATATCAATATCAAACCTACTAAGAGGAAGGTAAATTATTTAACAAAGATATATTGGAGGTTATATACCTCGTCCTTATTCGTTCACTATGTTTAATTTCTTATTGCATTATTAATTAAAAAAAACGAAATAACATTTAAGTCAGATATTTTTTCTATTTAGTTTCTGCTAGACGAATGTTAAAGAAAATTATTAGTTAATCCACTCTATTACATTTGTATTTAACCTAGTCGCATTTAAGGATAGGCCTAACTTCACAATTTTCAGCTATGTAATTTTACATTTTAGTATAAGCTTTGTAAAAGGTTTTAATTTTATTTTCCTATTAAATCACTGTTCATTTTGTTTTAAATTGATTGTTTAATTGAATTCCAAAAGCAGATTTTGCATTGTGGAACCAAACGCTTAATATTTTTGCGATACTTATTATGAAAAAATGAAAAACTGCTGCTGTAGGCTACTTTTTGCCCAGTGAGTTTGGCCGGATGGTTTTATCTTGGGTTCACTAAACACAAAGGTTGCTGTAAATTCACATCTTTATTGGTTTGTGTTACTGAGTTTGCGTCTGAAATTCGGCCCAATTTTCAATCTTTTAAGGGCCATAAATGCACCAAACACAAAGGCATTACGTTTTATTTACTAACGGTCAACTTAAAATTCATAGAAATTGTTAATTAAATGTATATTGCAAAAAGGCCTATTGTTAAACAGGATTCTTAGTACGGTATGAAAAAAAAAATGTTTTCTTACATATAACATTTTTTATCTGAGATAAAATGCATGATAAATTTGGGTACAAATTTAACCCTACAGAGGCTGAGGATACGAAAGAGGAAAGGAATCGTATTTAAGCTACTGCAAATGTTACAATACCAGAAATCGTCATATAATTTTACCACATTATCAAATAAAACAATAGTTATTTCTAAATTTAAGTATTTTCCTTTTTACAGAACAGTTGTGACGACTATTTGAAATATGAACAGAATTTATTTATATAATGCGAATGTTAAGTTTGTGTTATTATAACTGTAGAATCTGGGAACGCCAGAATATGTTTAATAGTAATTCCCAAAGTCCCATATTTCTTTTATAATCTAGTAACAAACCCCCAAAAAATTTTTAATGTCAACACTCTTAAGAAAAGATGTAGCTTTGTTAATTTTAAACTAAATCAGGCTTAAGTTAAGTTTAATAAAAATTTAAGTTTGTGAGTGAAACAAAAACATACATTAATAGAATCCAGATATGATGGTTATTTTTACAGATAAACAGGATACATTTATGTCCAAATTTTAAAAGTATTCATAGCTACAAATCAGGCAGACTTTGCGAACATTGCAGCAAAGCGGGAAAGAAAGATATATAAACTGAAAATAAAGGTTCGGCCGGTGTAACCTCCCTAAACGCTATTCGAGCCATTTGAGAAGGACTGTGGTCAGACTGTAACAACGATTGTAAAAACTATATTTCATACATTTTCTATACTGTCTGTGAAGTGTATTTAGTACTCTTTTGAGCATGAATATTTTAAGTATATCATGATGGTATAGTAAATGTTGCCGTGTTCCGTTCATCACGCCACCCTTAACCAACTAAATGGAACACAGTTACATGTTACATTATATTCGTACACAAAACTCCACGATCGATGTTATCACTAGAATTATATTAATTAATCAATTTATTACGTTGCTGTTAGAAAAACACTAAGATAAGATTGTTAAACACTTAACTCATGTAAAACACCCTAAAATCATATCTCAGACTTCGCATTGATTAAGCTAATAAATATACCGTCTTCGATCCAGAGGATTTTAAAGACATTTGCAGTATTTATATTGCTTGAATCATTTTTTTATGAATACAGATGAACTAAAGATTGCAATTAAAAGAGAGCAAACACAATTTCTTCCATTTCTCTGCAAAGCTTCTTTGAATCTTTACTAAGCTGTTCTACATCTCTTAATTGCGATAATTTTTATAAGTAATATTTATCTTCTTTAACATGTACAAACCACCCGGGGTTGGTTAGTTGCTATAATGCGATTAAAAACTTTTATTCAATAATCTATTTAAATAAAGATTTTGATCCAACAATACTACCAGAGAACTGATTAAAGAAGCCGTATTTTATATGGATTTTCATATTTTACCAGCCTGCAAAACGATAGTTTATCTCTTCAAATGATGTTTTGAGAAATTCTGTTATAACTATAGCTGTAAAAAACATATCCTTTTCCTACAATTACCTAACAATGCACATGTTCTCTCACTGATTTGAGAAAGCAAAGTGGTCAATTCGCTCATCAGTGAGACAATGTTAACATTGCCTCACTCCAGATTTGCTATGTGAAAGCACGAAATAGTGAGCGCGTAACATGCAGACAAGGTCGTATGCGCGTGAAATACGTTGGCAGCACTGGCTGTAAAACAGCTGGTCAGCTGCTGTACTGTAATGCTACTTTCACATTAAATGTCATATTAAAAGTTCACTTCTGTGTAAAAATATGTTACGTTTCCTTACCAATTTATTTGTTTTATGGTAACTGTAGGAAAAATTTGCAACTCGAGTGCAAAGTACAATTGCTCACTAGTTGCACAAATAACTATTGTAAATAAATAGTCATATCAAATTTATACTTTTTCATTATCAACCCACACTGAGAAAAAGTGTATATAAGAGTTTACACGTCAATGAAAAGTCTTTAGAGACCACTTAATATTGGAATGTTGTGTCAAGAGTTGATAATCCAAAGCAGTCCGCTACTCTACATACTGCTATGGGACAGAGGATATGAGGTACCAAATCTAATTTGCGGAAGGCTAAGAGGTCACTTGTGCTTTCTACCCAATAATCCAATTTGTACCCAACACGAGCTCAAATGTAATCACCTCTTGTACTCTATTGAACCATCGAATAACTGGGACCAACTGTAGCTACGACTTTGTGGTCTTAACAAAACTTATTGACAAAACTAAATTAAATATATGATAGTATATTTCATCACTAGGGCGTAAAGTGACTCTTTTCGACCCAAAGTCAAGTTTCACTTGAGCGAGAGTTGAAAAGACAATTTTTACTCCTGTAATGAACTAAGTATTTTGCCATATTGCAACATTATTTAACAAAGTAAGCTCGAAAATGGAAATATTTTTCATGAAAAAGTAATCTTTAAACCATTTCCAACTTTTTTCAATTTTGCTAATGGAATAAGATGCAAGCAAAACACTAACACTTACTTCGATTGTGTTACGGTGATTTAACTATCGAAATGACGAACTATTGAGAGGAATACAATATAAGATAAGTCTACAACCAATCCTAGCATTTATTTCATAATTTCGATACATGCAATTGTTTACCATCAACATTTACAACTAACTTAGTTTACAACAGTCTTTACTTTCTACCAAGGACGTTTCTTACTATCTAGGGAATAAAAGGGCCTTTTTACTCCCTAGGAACTAAAAAGGCTTCTTACCCCCTAGAAAAAAAGACAAACACATGGTATTATGCATAATTTTTCAAAAATAATGTTTACAATCATTAATATTTTTTAAATCTACTTTACACTATAAAGATTGAGAGCACACATAAATTTAATTTGGAATTTTGTTTTCAAATAACTAATTTAGAATTCACAAACAAAACTTAGGTTTAACCGAACCCATTTGTGAAAGTTCTCTCGGTAGACAGTTGAAAAGTCAAAATGAGTCTGATCAAAACATTTCTGAGTCAAAGTAGAACCGCCGACGCAAACATAATTCAACACAGACTTTGATGTTTTTGCGTATTTTATTCGTGGTTCAGAGATTTTTCCCTGAAGTAAACAAAACCATTGACATCGAATACCTTCAGAATATAAGAGTGTAGCTTGTTGCTTAAAACTTTTTTATTAATCATTAAATTTAAAGGCACTGTAAATAAAAAATTTAGTGAATGGTTGTTTGATTGTTTATGTATATAATTTGATTGAATTTGGCAAATTTACTTATTCCTGAGTCAAAATATACTTTACCTTACCTGTAACAGGAAAACTAAGTATCCAACTAACCTAAAAAATTTTAAATAGGGAAAGAATATGACATGCTTAAAGAACGTTCAAGTAAAAATCATATCCGTTAAATTCGCTTAGTCTGCAGGTTTGCACAGTAGGGGGGGGGGGGGGTAATTTTTATTTCCCGTAGGTTAGTTAGCCGCGTTTGGCTATGTCGTAAAAATTACACGTTATTGATATTTTTTAACGAACACGTACTCTGTACAAAAGTCATAAACAACTAAACATGTAAATGTACTACTAAGGTATTGGTTAATTAAAGTTTAGGAGATTGAAAGTGAGCTTGTGAGCGTCCCAAAATCCTCCAGGGGTCATCAGAAAGCTGACTCATCATGGCCCTGTGGAGAGTGGTAACCCCTTTAACATTGAAAAGTAGAACCCATCTTGAATACTTACTTACTTGAATACTTATATTATCCCTAGTAGTCTTCTTAGGCCACGAATCACAGTTTTCCCTTACAAAACACAAACACATAAACCTACACCAAATTATTTTTCATAGTAAATGATTGATATAGAAGTATGAAAAACCATTTAGCCCTTTGTTAAAATAAATTACTGTTTGTGTGTATTTATTGTTGTGATTTGATTTAGTGGGTGTAGCGAGAAAGGTGAACCAGAAACTAAAGACTAGAGATAATACACAGAGGCAAGGCATTTTATCATAAGTTCCCCTTAAATTAGCCATGGATGGGGTTCGGACGTGGATCTTCAAGACCAAAGTTGCGTGATCCAATCAGCATATAAAGGAGTAACTGTTAGTAAAACAAAAAACTAAAAAGGCAAATTTTAACTTTAGATCAGGTATCGTTTCGTATAGAAAAGTCTTAAAAGAATTGAACAAACAATTCATTACAACGAATAAATAACTGATTGTTGGTTTCATTGATTTGGAAAAATATTCATTAGTGAATATAAATGGAGGCAGAAAGCTTTTAAGAACTTAAGTGAATCAATAAACCCAGAGAGAAAGATAAACTTCGTTAGCGTAGTTTTAATTTCGTTTGATCAACATCTGATTTACCACTTCCTCTGCTTTTTGAAAGTTAGATATTTTTTTTTACCATTAACAGTTTTTATGCCTAATCATTCTGAGCACTTTATACTCTTACAAATGCAGATTTTGAGGTTTTAAAAATATTTATAATTTGTTATATAGTATTTTTTAACCATTGACACTTTTTCAGCTTAATTAAAAGCACCCAGCAGCTTATCCATATCAGCTTATCTATAGCACATTACTTTGAAATAAAATCAATTTCACAACAGAACTTTACTATTTAAATCATAAATACATATTTCATAACGTATACACCGGCTATGTGTATTTGCATTTTTTCTTTTATTTCAACACCTTTAAACAGAGAGCTGGAGTTGTGGAAGAAAAGGGACTTCAGTTCCCGAGGTTTGGGTAAAAATCTTGCTTATCGCCAACGGGTTATAATGAGATAATTTCTTGAGTAAAGCAAAGCATGAGTAATGTGTCAAACGATTAGAGATTAAAACAGCGTCCTAAAATAAATAAAGTTAGGTCATAAAACCACATGTTGGTCCTTTAGTGCAAACTGTTTAGCAACATGCAGTTCAGTAGTGCTGTAATTTAATACTGTCTACTAGGCATAGAAAATGAAACTTCGTATTCAATGCTGATTCAAACCATACACGAACATAAATCGTATTCGCAAACAGTAATTTTTACAATCTTCTTCCATTTACAAATAAGAATTTTACATCTCTGCTTACATTTCGTGTTTGACTGAAAACCCACTATTCTTTTACACTTTTTACACCAAAGAGTGAGATAACCCAAGCAATATTGTGGCACATTAAAGGTCAAATCAGCATAATTGCATCCGGTGTAAATGGCTTCAGGTTCAATTATCTGGGCTTGGAACCTCGTTATGGTTCTGGAACAGTGACAAGCTTCATTACTGGAACGTTGTTACATTACTGGAACGTTGTTACATTACTGGAACGGTTACACCTAAATTGTGTTTATTGCGACATCGGTGTGAAAACCTATTTAACAGCAAAATAATGCTTCCCCCTATTGACGATATTGTTTTAAATGGAATGAATATTGTAAAATCTTTCTTAGAGGTAAAATAACTTTTTGTTTTAAATTGTGCAAGAGTATATTACTTTTGTTTCATTACTGCACTTTTGTTTATTTGAAGATTTTTTTGTAGTGTTAACCTTTTTTTGAAGACTTCTAGTTCAATCTCAAGTGGGATTCGTCAATGGGTTTTAAAATAATAATGCTATAAATAAAAGGTAAGTTTAAATGTTAGATAATGGAAAATACATAACATCCTTCTACATACGAATGAAGCCCATTAAGCCAAGCAGTAAAGAACGTAAATCTTTTAAAACTATATTTGTTTCAATTTAGAAATGCATGTAGCATCGTGACTGTCATCACCAAACGGAGATATTATTACTAAAAAGTTATTAATGTAAAAACCTGTAAAAATAGCTTACTTTATAATAACGTAATACTTTACGTTGATGATGTAGTAATGAAAACTTTGCAATATGTATTGTTGTAACTGTAATTTTCAGAAATAAAAAAAATCATTCATTCATTCATTCATGTCACACAGTCAAAATCCATTGATTTGCAGGATTTGAACCAAACCTTCCGATATGTCGTGCACACTTCAGAGAAGTTGGCTACGTTAATAAAATATATTTTTGATCATATTTTGTGTTATTATACAATTTTCTACCTTACAGTAAAAAGATTTAGGGGGACTGAGCTGGTATAGTGGTTAGAGCGCAAGATTTTGGTCTCAGAGGTCCTGGGTTCAAATTCCGCCAAACCACCATTCGGTTTTATCTAAGTGATAACGCCGCAACCCCTAGGTCTAGCCTGAAGTAATGTGAAAAAATCCTGGAGTCATGCCTAGCTTCCTAGGACAAAATAAAAATGTCAAAATGTTGTTCATTTTTTATGTGCCCCTCTTATTTCTCTAAGGTACGTGTGACTTGGGTAGTAACAGTGATCAACAACGCAAGGGTCGATTCTTAATTAAAGAGGTTCTCGTGTTTCACGACATCTTCACATTTGTCAACCTCCATTACACTAATGTGTGGTTAAAAATAACTTACCTTTAAATATTGCATTACAATTCGCGGCTTCGCAAAAATATGTTTTGTAAACTGAAATATTCTAAAAGCCTAGCCACCCGGTCCTTAAATAAACTTTAAAGTCTTAGTAGAAACAAATGTATGAGAAAATCATTAGACTTCTAGTCCTCATGAGTTAGATAAGAAAATGTTCGTTTTGGGGTTTTATAATAAAATACTAGATGAAACATTATGAAGTTCATTGACTAAAATGAGAAATCATTTATATGGCAACATCAAATTTATCAGTCTTATATCTGTTATAATCCTTCAATATTTTAAGTGTATATTTTTTCTGTGTCATTGGCAACCTTATTTTTTAAGGCAAACGTGTTTATTTTTATAAATAAATTATTTTCTCTTAGTAATCCAACCCGAATCAAAGATTTAGGTTTCTTGTTTAGTAAGCATCACAAAGATTCTTCAGCAAACAAAACTCTGTAAAATTTGAACAAAGTTAATTTTTTTATAGTTTTTTAATATTTTTAAAACCAAGAATTTTTTGTGCTGCATTA
Source organism: Macrosteles quadrilineatus (assembly GCF_028750875.1). Taxonomy (NCBI): domain Eukaryota; kingdom Metazoa; phylum Arthropoda; class Insecta; order Hemiptera; family Cicadellidae; genus Macrosteles; species Macrosteles quadrilineatus. Next base: position 14,205,455 of record NW_026542599.1, on the reverse strand, counting down.
ATTTGATGAAATAAAATTACATATATAATAAAACTATTTAATAATACAAGAAATATTTACTGAATTATCCTAGTGTTTATTTTGTATAAGCTATTACGTATAGTAAACATAATTTTCACACAGTCTCAAATATTATCCTAAATAAATTACACAATATTTCACAAATGTTTAATCACTTATTTTACCAATTCCTCTCAATACATATCACAGATTTACTTATAATAATATCTTCTAGTGCAACTAAATCTTTTACAAACACTATATTTACAAATATATTACTTAAAATGTACAAATGTATAAAACACACAACTTTATACAAAGACATATTTAGCAGCCAATGATCACTATAAAAACACTGATGACTCACTTATGACACTTAGTTCTCACTTATGAAAACCACTACGGTTTACTTGATGAAACGAATTGCTATGATGAAATGGAGGAGGCCACGTAACATTTTCTTCTGGAATAGTATAGCACTGTCTAGGTGCATCTCTATGTAGTGACTGTGTCCTTAATTCATTGGGAGTGAATCTCGGTTCAAATCCACTAGATTTATTTTGAGTCGTGTGTGTGGTGGATTTGTTTGTGTTCTTTTGCTGCGCATTTTGATGCGGATGGAACGTCTGATTTTCACGAGGTGGTACATTCTGATGCTGAACTGTTGGTTGTGCATGGTATGTTTGTGTATCTTGATGGTTGGTATTGTATTGCATCACGTTCGGTCTTGATGTATCCTCCAAAACGTTGTAGCCCCCTTGAAGATGTGGATTGTATTTACTAGTAAAATACGGCTGAGGATTAACTTCTATGATATGGTAATGCTTCACCGGCGGCGTGTGGTCGAAAGGCAACCGTTGTTTTAGGTTCGTTGGGTACTCAACAGTAGACGCCGGACCATGCGGAGAAGGACTTGACTCCAAAACATACTGACCTTGATAATCCCATCTGTTAAAGCCTTGACAATACTTGCAGGATTGTGTTGGTCGCTGAACAGGTTCCATGGGAGGTTCGTTCGGTTTTATAAAAGACTTTGTTCTCGGTTTGGATTTTATCTGCATGAGAAGCTTATCTATATCTTCAGCACTGTAAAACTTTTGTCTAGGTAAGTTATGTGAGTCTATTCCATTTTTACGTCCGCTTAAATTTGAATCTTGTTCTGAGTCTGAGGAAAAAAGATGACCCACTTTGCTTTTGGTTCGTGGAATATACATGCCGTCAACATTAAATCTGATACGGTCACCGAAATACTGGCCGTAGTTGGGAGTGGTTTCGTGAAATGGTTCTACATTATCTTTTATAGGTGGTTTACTAGGTGGACGAAGAGTCGCAGTGTTCTTTAATCCTGATGATAACGAAGGGTCTATAGTAGTTTGGGTTTGGTCTTCGGTCATAGGATTGAACTTCAAAGGAATAGCTGAGTCATCCACTGGGGTCAGGTTGTATTTGCGAACTGCAACATATGATCATAAAAAGCATTTAAACCTATGATAATCACATATCATCAACACTTATGATCATTTTTTTATCATAAAAAGTAGTGCACGGATTAAAAATTATAAATGCATTTAATTTATAAGTAATTGCATGATTAGAAGTTCAGTAAAACCTGAAATATTTCTTAAAGTGGTATGACTCATAATTCATATTTTGGTGTTATTTTTACCCTACTATAAAACTAATTCGAAAGTTGTACACTATTGTTTTTCTGTAAACACATTTATTATTAAATATCATACTTTTCCATACATTCAAGGTTGTAAGGCTCACATATTACTCTAATTGGCAGTTTTTTTTTTACAAATTCGCATATAATTGGCAATTACACTGAAATCCAATGCAGTGTTACTGCTGGTAGTATGTTTCATTTCATTTATTTGTTATAGAGTAAATATAATTCAAATCCAAAATTTTGTTGGTTATCATCTCATAAATAACTGTTAAAGATTATTTTCGTTTTGACTTATCGGAAATACTTGGTTTATATTTTTAAAAACGTAACCTGAAAATAATTTATTCAATTCAAATGATCTATGTGAATTCCCTCTAGGTTGAATTTTTAACATATGTTTTGAGTTTACAACCAAGCTAAATTAAACCAAAGTCATTAACAGGTATGGCCTAACAGCTAAGATCTGTCTTATCAATGATTGATTTTAACAAATCACGTATCCGGCTATTTAATTTTTAAGGATTATTTCAATACAATTTACATGCCTATAGTCATTGACTATATAAACACCATTGTTTAGTTATGTAGTCAATGCTATGGCTAAAATCCATATTATTTATCTGCAAGAAGTACGTATATGCAGTTTGTTGAAGTCATAACTGTACAATTATACTCTTGTAAAATAAGAGAGAAAAGAAAATAAAGCAGTGAAGAGAAGTATCAATATTAAATTTATAAAATATTGCAACCACACTTCTTCACATCTACGTTTTTTATTAATAAAAAAATGTTTTATAACACAAAATAACAAACACAAGAATCCCCAGAATTTCAGAAAACTGTGTAAATTGTCATGTAATAAATATTACCTTTTCCAAATGTAGATCCCATTGAATATTTAAGAACTTCACTAAACAGAACTAACTCCAACAAACATTGAGAATAAAATATTGGAATATTGCTTAGCATTCATCAGAGATAAGAGCTACTGTTATCAATGTTTCAACACTTTAAAACTATGTATGTGTTATCATTTCTAGGCAAATAGTTGGCCTGTGATACAATCTTATATAAGATATTTAGTGCATTCGTTTAAAATAGCCAAACAATGAAATTCCTCTCTAATCTTAGGTGATTCAGGAAGAAGTCATTAACGGTTGAGGAATGTACTTAGTCACGAATATGGAGCTATTAACATAACATTAGACTAAAGTCATTTTGAAAAAGTAATGATGTTGTTAATGTACAAACAACCGACAAACAACAATACTTTATGGTACCACTTTCACACAATTACTTCCTACATTAACTACAACGCTATATTAATTGCCTACTGTAACGATATATTTTTCATATTCTTCACAATACATAACCATTAGTCTAAATTCGCAAAATGGCTGCTAACTGCTTTTACTAATTCTTCCGTATAGTGTTTAGACCATATATGTGTTGTTGCCTAGAAGGTTGTAACAGGTCACTTATTTAATACAATTTACTCCCTCTTATTTGCTCTCCTAAGGTCCGAGGGAAGTCCAGATAACCCATTTTCTGGTTACACAGACCTGAAACTCGCTAAATTATAATGTATATTGCGTTATGAATGAGCTAATAGTAATTATGACATAAACATAGTAAGACCAGACGCTTTTGGGTGTTTATTGTTAACACAAAACGCCGACGTCAAGGTGCACCATTAAAATATTTAACAAAGTAGCAAACGATTCAAATCCGTAACCGCTGGAAGATATTGTTTCAGTACTGCCCACTTCCTCCCAATCCAGTCCGATTAAACAAATGTGCTGATAAAATTTTTATAGTAAAAGATACGTCACTTCTGCCGAGTGAAGTCTGGTTAAAAGGTGTCCGGATAAGAGAGAGTCTGACACACCATTGGCGAGGAGCTGGAATGGGGAAATTACCAAGGATCAAAAATCAGTTTTCGTTATGTATAATGGACATCATTCATCAGATTTCACGAAATATGAAGCAAACTGCTTGCTTTACTGTATCCCCCAATTACGTTAAAAGCTCATTTTTGATTGACAATGTCCTGCATTGCTATTCTATACAAACAGATAGAATAGAATAGAAACACTACATCCGTTTAACTCCTCTTTGCTTAATAATAAACGAGCTTTAACGACCTCTATCAAACTTTGTGAACTATTTTGAAAGCATGACATCTTTAGGCTATTTTTATTATTGTTTATTGCCCTTTTGAGTCACAATTCTTCCGGAACTAAATGTAAGACTGAAAAATTAAAATAAAAGAGAAAAAAACTATTAACTACAATTATTTCCACAACAAACAATGGAACAGTAAATGACCTCAGAACTGAACCCATTCTTTCAGAATTAGGTATACAAGAGACCAATTTATGCACTGTTAATAGCTAGTCAAAGAGAAGGTCAACCAAAACATGTCTATGAAAACTTTAAAATTATATTTATACACTGTTAGCACAATTAAAAACAAATAAAAAATGTTACAAAATAAATAAAATAAGAAATATGTTTCTAATATAATGCATGCTCAAAATAGAAAAAAAATATGACACCATCTTCCTGTAAATAAGTATCTTGTTAACACATATTTAACACATTTCCTGACATTATAGTGTTTAGAAAAGACAAATTTATAAATAATTTTGTAAAAATAGGTCATAATTCTTCAAAATCCCAAAGCTAGTAGCAAAAAAAAAATTAAAACTAGTGTTGTACAATAATACTGTACGTACCTTACTATTTAACATAATTATAAAATTCTTGCAAACACAGTTTTAACAGTAGTAAAACAAGTTTGTACATAGGTTTACTTTTCAGGAATAGTTACATCACATGCATACAATTAGGAATATTGTTATAATAAACACTCTATCTACAAGCATGTGTTAATCCACCTAATGTGAAGATTATATTCACGAATTCATGACTTGCAAGTAGTTGTAACCAAGTCTAGGTAACTGTCTAGAACAAGAGAAGATGAAGAAAAGTTGTTAAACCCTCGCATGTTGGATGTTAGCTTTGTTACTTCTTATTTGTTGAGTCAACGCAGACTTGTTAACGTCACGAACTTTGTTGAAAGACTTCAGGTTTTTCCTCTGACAAATATTGCCAACATTTCGCTGTAAACTGAATAAAATTGTAAGACGCATTTAAAATATAAAAAAAAATGATTAAAGAGATCTGTTTAAATTTTAGTCGTGTTTACATTCGTTTCCTGAGATAAATTAACAAACAAGACTTGAGTGCTTATTTATTTTTGTGATTGAGACTCAGATGGCCTACACTTCATAATTTGGTTTCGATTTTGTAATTCAACAGTTTTTGGGCTATTTAATAATTCCTTTTATGGCTATTAGGTGCCCTTTTATTGTTGTCTGTCAATGACAAATTATATATTTATATTAGACGCAGAGAAATGTGTAGGTATTGTATCTCCCTCTACAAATGCTTCAACTATACTTTCTATACTATACTTTCTTTATTTTACAGATAGAATTTAGAAGTCTACGAAATATGTGTCAATTTACGTCTTATTTTTGGCGAATCTTAGAGACATATTACTAAACTGATCTATATCATACCATTTTTGTCTAATGAAACAAAACACTTCTATCGGCTATGTACTAAAAAATACTTATAAAATGTAATGTAGCATACAAAAAACGAAAAACAATTACCTTTTTAAGTTGAAAAATAATAAAAACCATTAATATTTAATGTTTAACGAGTAAGAAAGAAATATTTTAAAGATAAAAACACTTAATGCAAGTATTATACATTATTTTAAATCAACTATATAAGTAATTCAATGAAACATGTGTATTATATTTTATTTTCCATAAATTACCCTAATGGAAATTGCAGGTCGATTTGTTGAAACTATTACATATTTGTAAATGCATGTACGTTATTGAGTTCATTCTTTTTGTACTTCTTGAAGAAATTACATCATGAACCTGGAATACATTTAATAGTAATATGTATATCGTATGTAAACCAAACTGAATATAACTATTCTTCAAAACATTTAGTCCAAAGTAACCAATACAGTTATTTGATTTTAGACGTAAAACAAAATGATGACAGTAAAAATAATCTGTATCAGCTGTGTTCGTTAACTTCAGTTACAAAAAGGTATAACTTTCAAGGGCTGTAGGACGGAAACTGGATTTTTTCCAGCCTTTTGACCGACTCCAATCGATTTCTCGTGGCCAAATATCCGATAAGTTATTAAAGAATAAATCAAAAGTTCTCGGACAGAAAAAAATTTTGCCCGTACGCGTGCTTCTTTTATAGTATAGGATTTGTATTCATTCATTCACATAATGTAAAGTAGTAATTGAAAACGAGTGGGAGTTTTAAATCTTTAGAATTAACCTTTGATAGTAATATTTTAATTTTAATAGTATTAAGCGTAAGTGTACTTGTTTTTTTTTCATTTAAAACTTTTACTTACTCTTTTAAATTATTTTTTCGTTATATTTTTACTTAAAAACCAACAGTAATTCAATGTGCATAAATTAAACGAAATAAAGTTTTAAAATGATTCACGAGCTAAACGTTGAGCACTCGAAAGTTTTAAACCAGTTTGTAAACACGAATGCAGAAAAGGAATATTCATATCTGCAAATGCAAAGTTGGGCGAACAAAGTCAAAAGTTCTAAGCAAATAGCGTCTGCCCCTTGTGTAATGTGTGTTGAGGTTCTTCTAAGTTTTGATTCAACCGAACTTCCCACCACTACGCTTTGACTGTCAACAAATTTATGGAATACTTCTGCGTCACTGCGCTATTATACATGTTTAGTGACTGTCACCGAGAAAAATCCTTCAAGTTGATTACTTGTTTCGTGCCAACGACATACATACAGTAAAAATGTGTTACACGTTAAAAATATGTAAGCATCCTTAAACAATGTTTAGGGTTTATTGTTGAAGAACTATACATTTTTATCTAGAAGGTAGGCTTCCACGGTCACAATCTTGGTCTTCAGGTTGAAGTAGTAGAAGTTGAAGTAGAAGTAGAAGTAATTGAAGTAGAAGTTGAAGTAGTGAAACCAGACGCCTACGTTTAGGAAGCGTATCAACTACCCATCTTCGGGGCAACCTGCTGTTAAACTGAAGAGGGTCGTGCGCGCTGCGCGTCATCTTAGGCTATATTGGGGTGAGGGTGGCGAAGGTATGTGGAGTCTTAGAACGTTCTGGAATACCAAAACATCAGTCTTTGGTTTTACTTCTTCAACGACGTGGTTAGACCAAGATTTGACTATCAATGTTTAAGACACGATTAGACACTTGCACACAATTTACAGCAATATAACAAAACGAGAACATAGTAAAATGGCAAACCTGTGGGAAATAATCCATTCCCGTACTGTATTTTATTTTAATTGGTGAACTCATCATCGTGTGTACTTTGGTCAAACCTAAACAAACTCTTTACAAAATGTGTTAGAGAATTGGTTAGGGATCAAACACTTGTTTGTGTTGGAAGCCTTTTCAAACATGTTTAGTATGAAGCAATGTGGAAACTGGGTGAAATGCACGACAAACTAATAGTTTAGTACCATAATTTTGTTTTGATCGGTTAATGATTACGGAAAGATTAAAAAAAACATTGTAAACTTAAAATGTTAATGCTATTCATTAAATGAGATATAAGGAAAGTGTTGTAGTTTGCTAGTTTGTAGATCTATGTCCCCTGAACTTGGCAAATTAATTTATTTTATACTAAGCTTTCAGAATTTTCCTAAAAACACACTTTACCATCCTTTCTGTAGCAGGAAACTCGTTAAACACACTCATTACGCACTCATTAAACCTAATGTTATTTAAATAGGGAATAATGATGTCAGGTTAGTGGAATATTTAATTGATAAATCCCATCAAGCAAATGGAAATTCATTAAGTCTGCAGGTTTTCTGAAGTGGGGGTACTAATGCATCCTTTTAGCAACCATTTTATGATAAAATACACAACCCAAACATCATTACAAGAAGAGTGTGAATTGGCCACATTATACATTCTTGTTTATTGTTTTTATCCTAATTGTTTCAATACTTATATTATATGTGTGCCAGTCATATCAATTACAATACAATGGGTAGTTCGTAATGATATGTATCATAACTTGTATAAAATACTTAATGCCAAAAATATATTTTGGGAGCATTATGCTATTTCTTAATTTAAACTAACTTAAGGATTTCAAAAACATCATTAAAAGTACTTGTTTATTTAATTTTTAGTTTATGTAACTCCTACGAATGATAAATAAACATTTCAATATTTCAAAGTAAAGTATTTAAGTATTTATATATTTTATGACAATATTTTCGAACATCTGCTAAACATAAATGTTCATGACAAATATTTGTACAATTCTATCAGTAAATAAAATGCTTAAGAGCTTGACTGTTTATTGTAAATATCGGTGTTATTTAGTGCTACACTATCTAATGAAATCTATCAATTTTAATGAGGGCTAACAAAATGAAGTAAGAGGAGTCTAGTTGATTACATGTAGGTTAAGCTGGTTAGCTTTATGTAATTAGATTTATAAATTGAATCACAATTCAGAAACATTATTAAGTTGTAAAAATGTTTATGGATATAAACTTTATGATCAAGTCCCATTTTAAAACAGTACGAAACAATATACTCTTTCATAGTTTCCCCCCAATACCAACTGCAAGACATTTAGGTCAAAATCAAGATGTAATGGAATAGTTTTACTTGGTAGAATTGCAAAGCTGCTCGAAACTATTCCAATATAGCAGTACTAGGATTCTCCTTGCTGATAATCCTAGGTTAGGGTGTTTATTGTGGGACAAGAATCAAACTGTGTTTGATTTAATATATACACATATCACTTTGTTTCTTTCATCACTGCATTGTCTCTAAGAACATAAATAAGTAGTTTGGATATAAATTTTATTCTACAACAAATACATGTAAAGATTTTAGTTTGCAGAGCCGGAACATTGTTTTAAATGGCTAAATGTAGCTGTTAATTTGATTTATGGTAACATTTCTTCTCCTTATTTTGTTAACCAACTTTACGACGAGGTGTTATTCTAAGGCTTTTAATGAGTTGTAATTATTTCATTACGTAAGTAACAAAATATAAGTCATAACAAATACACCTAATAAGGAACATTCTTTTAAGCTTTTTTTTAAATTACGTGTTAAATTGTTTGCTCGTTAAGAGTAATGCTTTCTTATATAATATATTATATTACTTAAAAACTAATAGAATATAAATTCCTTGTGAATACCAAAGTGAAAACGCATTGTTTGAATAACCGTCAAAGTAAGTTCTTATTTGCTGTCACCAATTCTCTAACCTAACATGACAGGACCCTACGAAAGCATTTAGAGTCCCATCTAAAATAAAATTGTATGATTCAATATAGTAAAATTAGTGGGAAAATTAAATAAGTAACCATCAGATGCTGTACAGTATGTCTTGAATGTAGAGTAATGTAAGAGCAGGCTAGTCTAGTGGTAGAGCGCGGGGCTTCGGAGCCTGAGGACCCGGGTTCAAATCCCGCCAATCACCAATAGATTTTATCTAAGTGATAGTGCAGCCATACTAAGATTTGGCTGAAGTATATGTGGAACACTTCCAGGCTATAATCTTGCGTCTTAAAATGTAAAGGTTGGAATTAAAGAAAAATATTGAGTAATTTGAGTTAAATAGTTACTAATCACTAAGCGTTGTAAATCATATGTAAATGATATTTTAAGCTTGAGTTATCATAAAATCTTAACGGCCACCTTGATTGCATATTAAAATTGAATTTCAATTGCATAAGGATAATATTTATGTAAATGAAATTAGTTGAAATCTTTCAATAACTAATGTTTCTACTTTTTTAACTTTTCTTGCACGGGGATATGTTATACACAGTTTAGTTCGATATAAATTTATCCAATGATCCAATGAAATCATTTTCAAATCTGAAGGTTCATCAACAATTAGGATCTATCTTGGCAAAATTTCAAAAGTAGTAAATTTCCTTAGGATTACTAAGATAATACCTCATCATATCAATTTCATATAGGCAACTTAGATGGTAAAATAATTAATATTTTATTTCTAGCACCAAAACAAATCAAACAAACAAACAAAACAAATCATTTACCACATAAATTTATTCAAAGGACATTAATCATGATGAATAGACCAATTTAATGTTCCTGCATTCCAATCAGATAGTTAATCAAGTCCATTTACAGTATACAGTATTGATGATTACCAATATTATAATTTGATTTAATGGATTAAAAAACTAACTTTTGCTAACTATATTAGATTTGAGGTAGAGTAAGTAATCTTTTTAAAGCAATATATTCTTTAATTTGAAACGATAAATTTACTGATTTAGATTTAAAAGTCGCATCAGAAATAATCAAAAACGGATATTATTATGCGATAATCCACAAGAGTTCATTTTGAGGTAAAATAAACCAGTGAAGAGTCATTCAAAAGTTTAATCAACTTTATATTAATATTATTTAGACCTTAAATAGAGAATATTTATGTTTAGAATTTATTTTTTTACATTTATTAATAAAATCTTTCAATATCTTCAATTCGTGTTTACTTATAGTATTAAGTATTTTTTGGATTACAATAAAAGTTGCCAAACTAGGGGGGTAAACACTTGCATTACATTAATCATACATAGTTTTTGGGTAATGTGTTACATAAATATCACTAACCTAATATGTTCTGTTAAACTGCGAATTCTTCAGGTTAATAATAACGAAGTTCCAAACGTTGAAAAAACTCTGAACGGAAGTTGACACCCAAATAACCCCAAATAAATGGGATTTTACTCTAATATAAACTGTACTCGGAAAACGTCTGCTGTTCGAAGTTTTAATCAGGTTTATAAACCATCACCCTTTGTATCAGAATCCCGCCAAAGCCACATCACAGAACACAACACATCAGTGAAGTAATGAGATTTACTAATTGATTTCATCAATATTATGATAACGTAACATACTGCTGTAAAACCACCGAATTACAGTTTATGTACTTTGATTAAATTAAACAAATAGCTATTTTGGTTATTTTAGTATGATTAAACATAACCTACAATTTGCTGATTAAATATGAATAACATATTTGGTGGTTATACCAGTTTTAACTTCTGTTTAATAACAAAAAGCTACTTTCAATGTTTAAAAAAGTAATAGAGTAAATTGAAAATAAGAACGTGTCTTTTCATCTAACAAAATCTGTGGAAGCAACCCATTATTGACCATTGTTTTGTACAATAGAAGCTGGGAAATCCACTAGGAAGGTCATCTAAAGGATATATAATTCTAAAATTCTAAATCTTGTCATCTAAAGGATATCTATCTAAAGGATATTCTATACCCTGTCGTGTGTACTCTGACAACCTCTCACTATTTTGACTATTATTAATAAATTTAACTTTTACACCGTGTTACGGTAGCGGTTCAACAGTTTTCAACTTACCTACCTGAAAGCTGGTCAGAAACTATAAAGACTTTAAGAGAGTTAATCACCTTAAATTTTAAAACAGCCAAGCGAAACTATGAGGATGTTTGTAAGTAGTCTTGGAGTATTAAATAAACATTCTTTCCGCGACGAATTATAAGTTGCTCGCCAAGCGGTAGAAAATCAATCTAAATTAATAACAGAATGTTTACAATAAATTAAATAACTTCTCCATCAGCATCGTACGTGTTATTAATTTACCTGAAAGTACAAAAAAGTTAAATAACACTCGTAATAATATATGTACCCTTATACTGTTGACTCACAAGACACATATACATATACACAATACATATTAAATATGATAAGTGGCGATTGAATTCGATTGGACACTCTAATCATCATCAGACCCAATAGGCGAATACAATGAACTAAAAAATTTAGTAAAATTTCTTTATTGCAGATATGTAATTTTTTCCTTCTATTTACTTATGTTTTGCAAATCAATTCTTAATGATGAAAGACTGATCAAAAAACTCTGCACTACTTTGAGTAGATATTTGAGTAGACAATGTTTTACAAAAAAGTAGCACGATTATAAAATTCAGATTAGTAATTAGATGTATTTAATCGTCTAAAACAACACAGCCCGAGTGTAATTTTTTTTACCCAATCCATTTCAAATTGTCATGTTTTCTCTGGTGGTGTATGCATCTAATTACCAAAATCTGATATTAATTGAGAATAATGACTTTCAAAATCAGCTGATAGGTTGGCCATCGAGTCATCAATTACGAGTAAATATTACTGCATCAACACAATCAGCTGATTAAATATTTGGTATGAGATATACGACACAAGCTTATAATACGTGTACGGCTTTTAATGGTTTATTCATTTAAAAGCCTGTTAGAACAATATACCAATAGTGTGGTAAAAGTTACAAATAGGCAAAAAATAAATTACAATAAGAGTATTTCATACAGAAGAATGTAGCCTCTATTAGAAAGTATATAGTGTTCCTTAAATCCTCCAAAAAATATTTATATTTTTTTATGATAAAATATAAAAATATTTTGTCAGTTGATTGCTCTTATGCAACCTTTGTATTTACACTCTTGACTACATCAATGTATATTTATTTAATTATTTTTTCCCTAACGGGAAACCTATTACATTGATTCATAATACCTAAATTGATGTATCTAATCATATACATATCATATACATAGTATATACATCGTAGATCATATACATTGATATACGACTGATAGCAAGTGCATTCAATAACAAAAAAATTGTTTTCGTTCTTGTTTATAAATGTTACATAGTTTTGGTATTATTTTTTGTTGTACAAAAATACAACTTATGAGACTTCCTTTCACTACTAATTATACAAAATAATAAAGAACGTACAAAAACTTATATTATTTTAAACCCCTTCCATAATGCACTATCTATAACAATTTGGTCATTGCACAACTTGTATAGCCTAGGCTAAAACACTTAAAAAACATATTATCAGAATACACTAATATATTTTTTCACAATTGAAAGAATGGTCAACAATGGATCAATAGTGTGTTTTATGGTAGATCGTAAAGCAAAGTCAAGTTGTAAAAAATACTATAAATTGAATTATAATGATTTGAATAAAACGTGGAGGAAATTTCGCATCCCTTAAAATAATTTTGTTCTTGTTGATTGCAAAGTCAACCTATATACTGCGCTTTAAAATCTTAATCTCCTTAAACATGTGAACATAGTTTGAATAAAAGTTTACAACACTTGTCTTATTTTTTTTATGAATTATTTAGAGTCTTATTTTGTTTATGTCTTGTTTCTCACTTGTGAACTTTAATGTCTTATTTTGACCAAAACTTTACATCAATGTTCAAAACTCATATTTTTTTAACGGTTCACTTAAATTAACTGAACAATATAAAAGTGTCCAGCAATCTTAAGAAGTGTTGATTAACATGCATATACATTAATTAAATTTTACACAGATAATTGGTATTATATAATAATTAATGTCCATATAATACACAATTGTACGGATAAGTGGGACTTTGGATGTAATTAGTTCTGACGAATTGAGCAATTTGATGTCTCAGCAAACTAACTATAGAGCTAATCAATGTAATTATTCTGGTACAGTATAGTTTAGTAACTGATTATAATATCTAGCATGGTGTATAACAACACCATTTCATTAACAACGGATGTTCGGTATTCATATTTTTAGAGTATTTAGAAATTAATCATTATGTTAATTAAGTCACTGGTTAATTAATCATGCTAATGTGTATATAAATCACCACATTTATTGTAATATTATTTAGTCTCAGTAACAATTTATTGTAAATAGACTCCCGCTTTCAATATTCAAATGAGATTGCTAAGCCTGCTCGAATTTCCCGCCACAGTAAGGCCTATTTTCCTGTACTACATACCCATGAATCACCTGACGCCGTGTTTGCTTCAATCGCATTTCCTATTGGCCATCGAATTCCTAGACCCCTCTAAACCGCAATTGCATTTTTTCAAGTGAAGCCGGTGTTCGGCGTCTGTCTGTCCACGGTCGGCGTCCATAACTCACGGTGTATTCCGTTTCTCGTATCTCGGGACATTAATTGCCCATTTTACCTCTCTTAAACGTATTTTTAGGCTATAGATTAATTATATCTGGCCTCCCTCTCCTCTATAGTACATTTAACTATATATACATTTTAATTTCCCCCTTTTGTTTGTGATTAAATTACTTAAATAGTGATCTAGTGCTTTCAGACTCTTCAAACCTCAAGACAGTGTGTGCGCGTCCGTGTATTACTTCTAGACTTTCCGTACGTTTTCACCGCGACTTCCGCGTATTAGTGAGCTCTTTGTGATTATGAACTTGGGTGCGTTGCGTTCTCCAAAATTCTACAAAACAGAAGCACTCGGTCTAAGGACTCCGCCATCCGCCATCGCTCCACCATAGACGACGCCGCTGCCATACTCTCCACCTTTGGATAATTGGACTCAAGGTACAACCTTAAAGTTTTGTGTGTGTTTTAATTAGACTCTAAAACTAATCTCATTTGCCCCTCACAAGACATTTTATTCCATCTCGGGACCTCAGTGCCCTTCAAATTGCAGATTCGCCATTTTCTCTAATTTAATTATTTTTCTCTTGAACTATTAATTAGTTCTGGTCCTTCGAGTTATTAATTATTTTCATTTTCACCCATTACGCCCCCAACATTTGGTCCTTCGAGCCGGATTCATTGTCTAAAGTCCTGTGGTAATTAATTTCAGCCAATTTTCATCATCAACCATATTTTTAGCGATCTGCAATTTTCAATTTTCGCCATATTGGTAAAATATCGGCTCGCGTTCGTTCCGTTCGTGGGCGTGGTTTAGCAATCTCTCTCCACTCGCGCGTCTGCGCAGGTCACAATCATGTACAATTTGCTGTTCTCTCTAGTAGTAGACAATTTTTCCCTACTTGGCTTTTTTATCCCGAAAACGGGATTTAGTTTTAGTTGCGGGATTTAGTCGCGTGCAGACGGCCGACACTAGTAGCAGACGCATATCTCACACTCACTGTACAGCGTTTGTTGTTGTTTACATTTTCTCATTTAAGGTGTATTGTGTAATAAGGTTGATTGATATTATTAATAACCAACTATTAGGTTATTATTAGGTATTTACTATTATTCTTTGAAACAATATTGCTCTTTTGAATATCATACTAAATAAACAATAATTTGTCATTGTTATTTAACATTGTTTATGCTTTCTGAATTTTGATTTTAAATGAAGTAAAGTTAAATTAGTTCATCTCTGTAATTTTGGTTGACAAACGTGCGATATTATATTTAAGGTAATTTATTAATTATCTTGTCAATTAACATTTTAATAAATAGTTCAAAATAACCGTTTTTACTGGTTCTTATTACTAGTGTTGTACATATAAACAAAACTGTTAGCTAGCGTATTTGTATTGTGATTCATATTTCATTGATGGTTATAATTTTATGTTCCTTTCTCATTTATTAGGGTAATAACTTACTCTTTATGTTGCAATTCTTGTTTACTAAGGATTATTCTACACTGTTTCATTAATGAGGCCTACTCTCATTAAACTTATTTAGATCCATTTATTATTTTTGTAAATAACGGTGAACTTTCATGTGACTCATTCATTTGTTCTATCATATCTCTTGTTTTATTGTGCATTATTATTACCGTACTTGAATACTTTCAACTAAGCTCAATTGTTGATTTATAGTTTGAAAATCGAATTAAACCTGCCACACTCATTTAAAAATATTTTATTGCTATTTAACGTGTTGATAACTTAGTGTTTTTCACTATTTGCCTCAATTAAGCTACAAAGTAGGTGGATGTATGTTTTAGATATTTATAATATTTTATCTCTATATTATTCAGCGGACAATTAATTACTACATTGTTAAGCTAATACCATTCATAGGCCTAGCTACAAGCCTTTTGTGTACCCACAACTTCCATTTTCGTGTGAATACTTTCAAGTGAACACTTCACAATGCCTCCTAAAGCATCTGATTTTAAGTCCGCAATCTACACCCGTTCTACGGCGCTGATTAAATCACGTTTTGAAAAACTTAAGGCTACAGTAGATGAATTATCAACTCAAATCGACCCTCTAACACCATTACAACTTAAGAAATTATCCGCTTACGCGTTGGAAATAAAAAAGAAACGCAGTGAATTTGAAAATAACCTTCAACGTGCCTTCGTTCTGGAAGATGAAGGGATCGATGATAAGACTCTTTCCAATGATCAAGATGCTATTGAAGACATGTTCTCTCACATTCAAGCTACGATTGAAACCCTGGTTCCCTCAGAACCACCAAAAACCCCTTCCGCGTTCAGTGAATCGTTTTCTGTTTCAGAAACTCATCCAAGCTCACAAGTACGATTACCTAAACTGGACTTACAAAAATTCTCTGGCGATCCATTAACGTGGACAAGTTTTATCAATCTTTTTGACACTGCAATCCACCGTAATGCTTCATTATCCTCTGTTATGAAATTCCAGTACTTACTCTCTGTCTTAAATGGAGAGCCTCTCAATTTAATAAGGAGTTTAAATCTCACCGCTCCTAATTATCTAGTCGCCTATGAATTGTTACGTGACAGATATCACAACAATCGAAGATTGCAATCATTGCATCTTAACCAATTGTTGGACCTGCCAAACATTACGGCAACTTCACTCAAAGGTTTGCGCCAATTTGTAAACCTGTTTACGGAACACACACAAGCTCTTAAGGCATTAAATTGTGACGTTAGTGACAACAACCCCCTATTGTCCGCACTCCTTTTGCGTAAAATGGACCAGGAACTACGTAAAAAACTTGAATCGTTCCGTTCCAGTCAAACCGAAGATCCAGTTACTCATTCATTACCAGAAATTAGTGAAATAATAAAATTTCTTAACCAAGAATGTTCGCAGACAGAAGATGCTAACATACATAACATGTCATCGGCCCACAGAAGCGTTCAACCTTCACCTCACAAAACCATACCAAAAAAGGTGCATTTCCGGTCTGACGTAGGCCTAGCCATGGTAGCTACTTCGAGATCTAATGCTCCCCCCTCTCATAGCTCTCAGACTAAAAATAGTCCTGTCTATAACAAATGTTTTGTTTGTAACAAAAATGATCACAAAGTTTACACTTGTGACGTATTTCAAAATAAATCTCCTCGAGAGCGACACGCCATTGTTAAAAAACATAATCGTTGTTTTTCTTGCTTGGGTGAACATAGCTCCAAAGAATGCCGCTCTCAGTTCACTTGTCGCACATGTAAACAGCGACACCACTCTCTCTTACACCTTGGTGATAATAATCAAACCTCTCAGATGTCTTTTCGACCTCAAGGTCAAAGAACTTCCCCGACCACTTCAGGTCCATCTCACACTCAGACTGGTGATGTTAATTCACAAGCCTCTATCTCCGCCACTGTCGCGGATGTAAGCAATTATTCTGCCCAAAATAACTCATGTACGACTTCGGGTAATTATACTGTATTACTCGGCACCGCCTTGGTCAAGTTGACTTCCCCTCAGGGTATCTCTCATGTGTTTCGTGCTCTACTAGATACTGGCAGTATGTGTGATCTGCTCTCAGAACGCGCTGCAAATCTCCTGAATATAAAACGCCAGTCTTCTCAACTCAAAATATCTGGTCTTTCTCAAATGGCTTCCTGTACTAAAGGGTCAACTTACTTGAATCTTGAAACTCTCTCAGGTCGAGTAATAGCCACTGACCATCAATTCCATATTCTTGATAAGATTTCCGTCGACTTACCTCGCTCCCCTATATCACCGGAAGTGCTAACAAAAATCAAGCCCTATGTTCTAGCTGATCCTACTTTTCACTTGCCTGGTGGCATTGACGTGCTTATAGGTAGTTCTCTGCTACCCCTCCTCTGGACTCATGAAAGTTACTCCCTCGGCACGCACATGCCTCATGTGATAGGTACTCATCTTGGCTTTATTCTGATGGGTAAAGCTCCCTGTGCAACTAACTCGGAACCCGTGTCAGGTTTTGCGATCTCTCTTCTCTCTGTTAGTGATAATTCACTACACTCTTCCCTGCAACGTTTTTGGCAACAGGAGGAACCCCCTCACTTCCAGGTTAAGTCACAGGAAGAGCTTCTTTGTGATGAATACTATAAAAAATCACACTCTCGTGATCAATCAGGTCGTTATGTTGTGCGACTTCCGTTCAAGACGGACCCCTTTATTCTAGGCCAATCTAGGCCCATTGCTGAAAAGCGCTTGTTGTCTATTGAGCAGAAATTTAAAGCTCAACTCCATTTTTCACACTTGTATAAGACGTTCATGTCTGAATATCAAACTCTCGGCCATATGACAAAACTAGATTTTGTTGAAGACATACACCCACACTACTTCCTACCTCATCATGGGGTACTGAAGGACTCTAGCACGACCAATTTAAGGACAGTGTTTGACGCCAGTAGCAAAACCAGTTCCGGTCACTCCTTGAACGATATTCTTTTGACAGGACGTAAATTACAAACTGACATTTGTGACGTAATTTTGAACTTCCGCTCTCATAAAATTGTGTTTTCATGTGACATTCGGCAAATGTACCGCCAAATACAAGTGCACCCTGACGATCAAAAGTTTCAACTGATTCTGTGGCGTGACGACCCTTCAAAGGAAATCTCTACGTTTCAACTTACTACCGTCACCTACGGCATGAACAGCTCCCCCTACCTTGCTATTAAAACTTTAATGCAGTTAGCGGAAGACGAAGGTGATGCCTTCCCTCAGGCTTCTCACTCTCTACGTCATCACACCTACGTGGACGACATTATCACGGGTGCTGACTCCGTTGAGGCTGCTCTTGAACTACAGGACCAACTTATCCAACTTCTACATCGTGGTGGCTTTGAACTTCGCAAGTGGGCCTCCAACTCCTCTGCTCTTCTAGAAAAATTTCCTTCGGAACATCTAGAGACTCCAAGTTTCCTGCAAGACGCTCAGCTTCCCCAGTACTCCATCCTAGGTCTCCATTGGTCTCCTGAAGAAGACTGTTTCTGTTACGCTTTCAACCCCCCGTCTGAAAAGCTGACTAAGCGCTCCGTGCTCAGCTTTATTGCCAAACTATATGACCCCTGCGGATTTTTGTCCCCATTAATCATGGTAGCAAAATGCTTCATGCAATTACTATGGACTCAAGGTCTTAATTGGGACGACCCTCTCCCTTCTGATCTCGCACATAAGTGGCATGTGTTCACTAGTAACACTAAAGACCACCTCGGTCAAATTAAGATCCCCCGAGCATTTCCGCTCGCTCACTCCTCTGATATCGAGCTTCACGGTTTCTGTGATGCATCGGAATGCGGTTATGCCGCGGTAGTGTATTTCCGGTGTGAATCTAGTGACAAAACAGTCATTGTGAAACAAATATTGTCTAAGACTCGTGTTGCCCCGTTAAAAAAGGTAACTTTACCCCGCTTGGAATTGTGTGCAGCTCACCTCTTATCAAAACTAGTGCATTATTGTGAAAAACAATTTAACTCTCTTACTACGAATACCACTGTATTGTGGAGTGACTCATCTGTAGTTCTTACTTGGCTACAAACCCCTCCATACAGACTAAAGACCTTTGTGGCTAATCGTGTAGCCCAAGTGCAAGAAATCATTCCCAGTTATCAGTGGCGGCACATAAAAGGGACGGAAAACCCCGCTGATTGTGCCTCACGAGGAATTCTAGCCTCATCTCTCATTGACCATCCCTTATGGTGGACTGGCCCACCATGGTTACAGCTCCCTGCGGCCAACTGGCCCCCCTCATGTTTTTCGCCGTCTGAACTCACTCCCACGGACGAAATTAAAGAAACTCCTCTTAGTGTACTTAGTGCAACAGTCGCCCCTTCGGAATGGGACTTATTGTCTAAATATTCATCTTGGTTGAAACTAACCCGTGTGCTAGCTTATGTACTACGATTCATAAACTATTCCAGGTCTAAAAACAAACTCTCTGGACACTTAAAACTCAGTGAATTAAATCTAGCGGAAGTGACAATTTTTAAACTAGTGCAAAAACTCCATTTCAGTGCGGATATTAAATTATTGAACAAAGGCTCAATATGTTCTGCACAATTACAGAAACTCACCCCCTTCCTCGACCCTAATGGTCTCATACGCGTCGGTGGCCGATTGTCACATTGTTCGCTTGCTCATGACATACGTCACCCTATTGTTCTACCCAAGTCTCATACTGTAGTGAATTTGCTTATAGACTTTTACCACCAGGTACACTTGCACTCAGGTCCGCAACTAACTCAATCACTACTCGCCCGAAAAGTGTGGATTCTATCGGCCAGGAGCGTTATCCGCTCGCGCATATTTAAGTGTCTTGTGTGCTTTAAAAATAAACCACGAAACAAAATCCCTCTAATGGGTGATTTACCTGCTCATCGGGTCAATCCTACTCGTCCATTCTCATCTACAGGCGTAGATTACGCCGGACCATTTAGTGTTCGCGTTTGCAGTCTCAAAGCTCTTAGACAGATTAAGGTCTATTTGTGTATTTTTATCTGCATGGCTACCAAAGCTATTCATATAGAGGTAGTCACCGATCTTACCACCTCAGGCTTCATTGCCGCTCTCACACGTTTTGTGTCGAGACGCGGACTCTGTTCCGATCTGTATTCTGACTGCGGAACCAACTTTGTTGGTGCAAACTCGGAATTACGCAAGGTAATCCGTGAAACCATCCTTACACCTGATTCGCAGGACAAAATTGTTCATTTCACCACCCCCAAAGGAATTAACTTCCATTTCAACCCCCCCTCTGCACCTCATCAAGGTGGCTTATGGGAAAGTGCCGTTAAAAGTGCAAAATACCATCTGAAACGGGTAATTGGTGAAACCATTTTAACTTTAACCCAATTTCAAACTTTGTCCATTCAAGTAGAGGCAATGCTAAACTCGCGCCCTCTTACAGCTCTTAGTTCAGACCCTTCCGAAATTTCTGTGCTGACCCCTGGACATTTCCTCATCGGAGCTCCATTAGTTGCCCTGCCGGAACCTCACCTGTCTGAAGTGCCCTTCAATCGTCTTCGTCAGTGGCAGCTTGTCCAGGCTTTTCACCAGCGTATCTGGAGGCGTTGGCAGCTTGAATATCTCCACTCCCTCCAGCAGCGATCCAAGTGGACCACCCCTCATGAGAATTTGAAGACCGGAGACTTGGTGCTCATTCACTCCAATTCACCTCCACTCACCTGGCCTCTTGGACGCATCGTCTCCACTCACCCTGGCGCTGATGGAACAGTTCGAGTCGTCACAGTGAAGACAGCTTCTGGGACTTTCACACGGCCTGTTCACAAGGTCTTCCCTCTGCCATGCAATGAAGACTAAGTCCAAGAACCTACTCTATGTACATATTAGATTTAAGTGTGGTTTACGTTTGCTCTTGTGTTTTTTAATTAATTGTCTGTTGAAGCTGTAATGCTTCAAGGGGGCCGGAATGTTCGGTATTCATATTTTTAGAGTATTTAGAAATTAATCATTATGTTAATTAAGTCACTGGTTAATTAATCATGCTAATGTGTATATAAATCACCACATTTATTGTAATATTATTTAGTCTCAGTAACAATTTATTGTAAATAGACTCCCGCTTTCAATATTCAAATGAGATTGCTAAGCCTGCTCGAATTTCCCGCCACAGTAAGGCCTATTTTCCTGTACTACATACCCATGAATCACCTGACGCCGTGTTTGCTTCAATCGCATTTCCTATTGGCCATCGAATTCCTAGACCCCTCTAAACCGCAATTGCATTTTTTCAAGTGAAGCCGGTGTTCGGCGTCTGTCTGTCCACGGTCGGCGTCCATAACTCACGGTGTATTCCGTTTCTCGTATCTCGGGACATTAATTGCCCATTTTACCTCTCTTAAAAGTATTTTTAGGCTATAGATTAATTATATCTGGCCTCCCTCTCCTCTATAGTACATTTAACTATATATACATTTTAATTTCCCCCTTTTGTTTGTGATTAAATTACTTAAATAGTGATCTAGTGCTTTCAGACTCTTCAAACCTCAAGACAGTGTGTGCGCGTCCGTGTATTACTTCTAGACTTTCCGTACGTTTTCACCGCGACTTCCGCGTATTAGTGAGCTCTTTGTGATTATGAACTTGGGTGCGTTGCGTTCTCCAAAATTCTACAAAACAGAAGCACTCGGTCTAAGGACTCCGCCATCCGCCATCGCTCCACCATAGACGACGCCGCTGCCATACTCTCCACCTTTGGATAATTGGACTCAAGGTACAACCTTAAAGTTTTGTGTGTGTTTTAATTAGACTCTAAAACTAATCTCATTTGCCCCTCACAAGACATTTTATTCCATCTCGGGACCTCAGTGCCCTTCAAATTGCAGATTCGCCATTTTCTCTAATTTAATTATTTTTCTCTTGAACTATTAATTAGTTCTGGTCCTTCGAGTTATTAATTATTTTCATTTTCACCCATTACGCCCCCAACAACGGATAATTTATAATTGATTTTTGTAAGCATAGGATAAATGATTCATGATTTATTTTAGCCTTTTTGTATCAGAAAACATACATTTGTACTATTTCATAGGGATTTGTTTTAAATCCAATTTTTGGTTTTAGTGCTGCAGCTACGTCTTTTTAAGAAGTCTTTTTTTTATAAAAAAAAAACGAGGATTATGATCATCTTATCAGAAATTCATCCCCAATTTTGACAAATGAACTGATTACTATGAACAAGTACATTAAAAAGATTAAGTTGCTATTCCTTAAAATATACAATAACATAGTTGTGTGAGTCAGTCACAGAATTCAGTAGTGTCTAACATTATAATTTCTACCTTTAATATTGCTGACATAGTCAAGTAGTTCCATCAGTTTTACCAGGCGAAAGTATTCCATAATTTGCATCATCACGATCCGTAGGTGCCTCACATCAAGTAGGACAATTTTTATTTAATAACTGGTGACAGCTTTAACTCTGATATGGATGGCTGTCTAAGATACTAAAAAGTACTAAATTGGTCAAAGGTTCCAGTTACTGATATCAAACAAATTTCATTTTACACAATAATATTTCGCAACGTGACGTTAGCTTACATTTCATTTTACCATTGTATTACATAACAAATTAATATTAAAGCATTAATAATTATTCCTGTATTAAAAAAGTATTGAAACATCAAGAGCCAACTTGTGTGAATGCCAACTCTCTTAATGACTATTCGGTTCTCAGTAAAATATGCATTAAAAACTATTCATGCTTTGAAAGAGTTGAACAGTGTCATAAATAACCACGATTTTTGAAGAGCAATGTTGGGATCCGACTGAGAGAAAAATCACTTCTAAAATTAATTAATTTGTCTTTGTAAGTTGATTATTGTTTTGGAGGTTGAGTGTCAAGATCAAAGTAAGTTTTTAGCTAAGCATCAGTACAAAAACGAACGATGCAAGTGTGACAGTCCTTTAGATTGTTTGACTGTTTCGTACTCTATTGATAGGTCGTTTGAGGTTAAACCCGATGCACTACCAAAACTGATTAATGCAACTATTCAGTTTAGTTATGAGAAAGACAGCGTTCCATTGATGAAATACATGTTCTCTATGTTTATTTTTACTAAGGATCAGCTGAGTATAGTAATAAGCTATTTTATTTATATTATGGAGGATTTTTGTTTACTTTTTGTTATAACACCAACTTTCAAAATATTTGAACCAAATGACATGATCCCTTCATTGTGAAATCTCTACCCAAACAAAAGGGTAGAATTTAGTCATTATTGTAAAATCACTAATTAAATATTGAAATTCAAGAGCATTAAAACGAACATTGCATTTGGTTACTAATCGACACAATAAGAAATAACAACCATAATAATAAACAAATAAGTTTTAAAAGTCAGCTGATCAATGAAATTAACAAAGAGTACTCAAAGACATTACATTTAACGACTCGAGAAATTCCAAAAATAAAACACATCTTAACACAAATCAGATTTTACAATAGGGTAAGAGGTCTACTCATAATAAAAGTCAATTGTTAGTTCAAATATATATGCTTCCCTAATAAAAATATGTTAAATACAGATATCATTTGCGCTCTAAGTGATCAGTGTCTTTTGTGTGTGTTGCACTATGTATGTCATCATCAGCTGAGAGACTTTTTAGAGATTTGTTATGCTTAAAACGTAAATTTGTATGTACTCATTCGTAAAATAACACCATTAGTTACATCATAGTAAGGTGTGTGGGTATTTATGGCATAGATGAAATCTATACTAAATCAAAAAAACTATATTGGAGCTGTTTTAAATTGGTTTGTATTTTGCAGAACTAGATGGCTTTTACGAGTACTCTTGTGAAGTACGGGGTTTCCAACATTACCTTTTAGAACTCTATGACAATCAATCCTTTAGACCAGGTCAAAGTCATATAAAACGGATGTTGAAAGGATTTTTTCATCATCAGTTGTCAAACATTAAGATACCAAAGCCTATCGTTTAATGTTTTGATTACGTCAACAAAATATGTTACTTTAATTAGGAATGATATTGAAAATGGCGAGGACCTGTAAATATGTGTATACAACTTTTTTATTAATTTTTGTATTACTAAAATACAAATTAGTTATCTTTTATATAAATTTATTGCAAATTTAAGAATAAAAAACTGATAAAAGTGTAAATTGCAATAATTTAACTCATCATTCTGATTACAAATAAATCGAAGATGATAAAAATAAAACCACTAGAAACTCTTTAAATAAACTTATTGTTAACGAGACAACACTTGCGTTAATATAAAGTATATACATTTTGTAGCAATGATGACCAGACACCTTGTATATATTATTTAGAACTGTAAGGTAAGATTTGAAAGCACTCATGTATAAATAAAAACTTTGAAAGGGTAAATGGTTAATATCTGCATTAAACTCGTTTTAAAAGCTCAAGAGGCAACTTAGTGGTAAAAGCCAACCCTCTTAGAGACTATTAGGCTCTTAGTTGGAGATAGATTTAAATTCTCTCATGGTTTTAAGACAATTAACTCTTTTATAAACCAATGATGAGATTTTGTAAAGTTCCTAGGTAGTAATAGCTACTTCACCAACTATTTATAAGTAATATTGTTATATAAAATGATTATGCTAAAAGCTTTCCAAAAAGGATTTCAATTTGGCATTCAATCTGATGTATTATTAAAAGGTTTAATAAAATGTAGAGTGTTACAAAACAAGTGTAGTACGGTGAATACTATCAAACATTATTGCACTACTAATGCTTTCATTTAAAGTATCTCTTTCTATAAATATAATTGGACCTAAAGGCATTGGAAAGATGTCTTAAATGGTCAAATAGTATAGCATAGGTCGACAAGTACATTTCTGCAATCGTTGAATATGCCATTCTGGGACTTTTTGGGGACCTTACAGTATGTTATATTTAGTTGGTTTTACAGTTATCTATTTATATAATTCTGTAAGACTAAATTTTTACCAGAATATTGTGGACGTCTGGTAAGTCGCAGAAAAGTAGAAAAGGTTTTAAATTAAAGGTCTTGACCCCAAGGACTCGGGAAAAATAGCAGAACTCTCATAAAGTTACCAGAAAACGAGATATAACGTAAAATATCCACCATTAGAAACGCATGGGGACTGAAAAACGTCTGCATTCTATCAGCTGTTACTTATTTATTTGCAATGTTTACATCTATTCCGAAATTCAATGTTGGTAAATAATGTTTCAAAATAAATTGTGTTTTTTTTTTCTTTGGGGAAGACCTGCAAGACGTGGAAGAGTGTCCAGGAATTCAACAGACTTAAGAAATGCAAAAGAGAACGTCATGTAGGGCCTAACTGTGAAAGAAATGCAGAAGCTGTTTTAAAACCTGTCTTTAGAAGAACGCTGGAAAATGAGTTGAGTGTTGTTTCTCACAATCTAGGTCCTCTTAAAGCACTTGCATGCATTGTGGCACATTTCACTTCGCAGAGGCCACAAATGGACATTTCAACGCATGTTGCCACAATGGACATGCCAAAACCACAAGTAAATGACGAACTAAAAGAATTGTTTTTACATGATTCGAACTTCATAAAAAACATAAGGCAATACAACAGTGCAATGGCTTTTGCGTCGCTTTCCGCTACACAAAAAGAGATTCCGGGAAATGGGCCTTAACTGTCTTAAAATTCAGGGAAAAATGCATAGATATATTTCTGACTTACTACCGCAAAATGGGGAGTTGCCTTCATAATAATTAATAATAATTTTAACTTTTACATTTGGTTCTAAAAATGGAAACTATAACAGAATTCGTAAGATTACAAAACAAATCTTCAATTTTAAACTAGAAAAGATGTGCAATATTTGGCTGTATGATTTCAGCTCTGATTCGTCGTTCTGCGGGCTCAGGCCAAACCGTGTGCACGTTTCCATTTGTTAATAGGTTGTGGTATTGATTTAATCATTATTTTACAATTGTATTTCATTGACACATCAGAAGCAACTAATATACGACTCCAACAGAAGGAAAACCAAGATATAAAACAAGAAACACTGTTAATTTTAAGTAACATAAAATTGATAATTTTAAAAAATATTTCGAATATTTGTCTTTTTATATATGGTTTTTTTTATTGTAGTCTAAACTAGGGGCTATGGCCCCTACAGGCCACTGGTATTTTATGTTTACACATATTTAACGAGATTTTCCTTGATCATATGATTATTTGAATCATGTTTTCTCAAGAGTACGCAATAAAAACCATACAAATGTCTAGGGAATAAAATATATATTAATAAAATAAAAAAAAAATTACCAGTGTTGTCGATTTATAAATACAACATTTCCATAATTTTTGGATAACTACACTTAAGTTTTTTTTTTTTTTTTTTTTTTTTTTTATATCTACCTGTTTTGCTGAATTATATTTCTAAATTATATTTTACAGGTTAAGCCAGTTTCAATGACACATTGACAAAGCCTTTATAAAAAAATGTCTTGTAGCATATTTAAACAATACGTGGTGTTCGAAACAATACCAAATTAAAACGATTATTCGGGATTCTTTGTGAGGAAATGCTTATATTATTTTGTTCTCTGCAGACACCACATTGGTTGCTCTGATGTTATAAATGTGTTGTCGTGTTGATTTATCTCAAATAGTATGAGTATTATTCCTGCATAAATGTTAACAGCATTAAGGTTATATATTAAACATTTAAAATCTAAAAAAGTTCATGATCTTTGTAAAAAAATATATATATAACTGTTGAAAACGTAAAAAAAAACTACTGGGACTAACTATTGGGAGGCTAAAACATACATGGAATACCAACCATTAACACAATACACGTTCATAATGTCCACAATAACCTTAAACACGTTATACAAAAAAATGTGGGTTTTTTTAGTGCAGTGCATTTAAAATAGAAAGGTATTATAGTTAACATAATAAAGAGGCGTGATGATAAAAGATTATAAAAAAATGTTAGCAGCCTGATATGTCATGTATAGTAAAAACAATGTGGTAAAACAAATTATACATGTGTTTGCAGCATAAAAGTGTCGTAGCACGAGTCGCCATATTTCATATCCTCTGGACGACAATGTGGTCCATAAGAGAGTGGGGCATAATAACAAAAGTATATCCTTCCTATGTTTGCCAAAACAACTGTTTTCAATTCCGTTTATTTTTATAAAGCTTAAATTGTTTGTTGTGCCATTATCTTTTTCCAGATGTATTTAAGTTATTAAGTATATGAGCAAAGCCAATTCTCTATTCCTTGTATATTTCGCCTTTGGCTGACTTCAGGCATCAAATAATATCACTTTTTAAATATAAGTTTTAAATGAAGTATCAGTATGTCACAAGAACATAAGATGAAAATAAACAAAACTTCTTAATTTTCTTAGTCAGTATGGTCTTTGAAATATGGACAGTAACAACTAATGCATTTAAAATTGAATATCCGCCTAATATATTTTAGATATAAGATTTTTTTTATATAGTCTCTATAGTAAAAAAGGAGGTTAAACTTGTAAGGCTCTAAATGCCCAAAACATAAAATTCTTTGTATTTATTATAGGTTAAAAACAAAGCTTATAATATTTAAAATTCATAATAAGTATGGTATAAACAAAATTTAGTTTACTTAAATGGTTGAAACTTAGAATAGCAGTAACGATTAGAAATAATACACATATAAACAGTCAATCATGCTTGGTTTTTATTTTACTTAAATACATATTTAATGAAGCTAAATCGGTTAAGACTTTATAATACGAGGAAAATTCCACATTTTCAGTTTTGTTGTGATGTTAGAAAACTAGCGTTGTCCTTGAGACCCATTGTATTTTTATAAAAAAAAGATAATGTTGTCTAACTCACACTTTGTTATTTAGCACAATGACAAGAGTTACTCTTGTATTTATCTTTCAAAGGTTTTTAGCAAGAAATAGTTTTACTCCTTCTTAAATTCCTTGGACTGTTGGGGTTTCAAATTACTTTATATAGTTTATCAATTTTATTATATTTCTCCTCAATCAAGCAATGAATTATATTTCTAAAGTCATAAATATTCATAACATTTACCACAACTAGTAAACATTGCTTTAATTATTTTCGGGAGATCTTGCAGTTATAGTTTGATATTTCTTTGTAAAATTGTATAAGTACTAAATATTTTATATAGTAATAATTAGGACTAAATCTCTTAAAAGTCTCAAAACCAATAGTGTTTATTAATCTTAACCACCGTATTGACGGTTTTTCGTATACTTTTAACTATTATCCATAGGGCAAATTAAAAGAGATTATTTTACCAATGTTATTTAAATATCGACCCCCCCAGAATCTGAAATAGTTATCTTCATTCTCAGGTGTTGGTTAAAATATAAAATATTCGACTGTATATAAAAACAGAGAATAATCTCCGATTTCAGCCACAAACCTTAATTTTCCCTAGTGTATTATGTAAAATAGGTCTTTAGTCCTATCAATAAACTTTCGTTCATATGATAAATAATTAAACAAATTTTAATAGTATAAAATGAGTTATCACAAAGTTTAAACTGAGCAGAAATAAGTATATGGAATCAACATTTAGTCTGCTATAAACGTAAGTTCATTAAAGTGGCCCAGGTAATCCAGATTAAAAAGCAAATAAACCCAAACCTGATTGCGAATTACATTATGCAAAGGCAATTACCTGTTTTACCCAGGAGAAAATCTCAGTTCTTTAGAGACTAAGGGAGAATCCTATTGTCTCAGAGTTGCTTGGGAAATATTTAAATAGTGATTGCTTGAAACTGAAACCCTTAAAATATAAACCATAAATTAAAAACCATGTTATAGTCCCTGTTATGTTTATATAATAACTATAAATATGCTTTACCTTCGTCAATGCAGCTCAAGTAATGGTGTAACTACGTTGGTTACGGATGTTTCGGCATTACAATGCCATCGTTAGACTACGATATCTCGGCTGAAGTAGCGTCGTTGAAGTTAAAACACATTACACACACGAACAATACGAATACAATTTTTACATTTTACAAAAACGATCTGGCCTGCCGTACTAACTGCAACGGTTGACATGTTCCCATTCCGAGCAAAACGCCGACTGGAGGATTCCTATGTCGTGTCCGGTGTGGTGGCGTTGTAAATTGTTTCTAGGATGTCCAGTCTATTGCCTTTCTTAGGAAATGGATAGTGCTCTTTTTATCTGGTTTTAAGTGAACGTCCAGTCTTACCTATATAACCTTAAATGTTGGCATAAAGAGATTTCATATAAAATACTTTACTACAGTATTTGATTATATAATCTAGTTGGACTATTACAACGACAGATATTGAGACAAATTTGTTTTCGTAAACCGTTCTTTAAAAATTGCAAGGTTATTTCCCTTTGAAATCTTAATTCGAATGTAACATATAAGGTTAAAAAACCATTGTTTCATATTTTTATTTTTGAATGAATGAATGAAATTCTCTTTATTCTTCTCTTTACATAATATTACATAATATTCACACTATACTAACTAAATTACATTTTTCAAATTATATCGTTGATTCTGTTTGTAGAATTTTGGAAATCCCCTTTCTCGTGCAGTCCTCCAAAAGTTAAGTTTTCACTTTGAGAAAAACAATGACCAAAAATGAAAAACAATGAATGTGTCGTTTCATACGAAACGTGAAAACTAATTACAAACTGCAACACAAATATGTGCTGAGCTAGACCACTTTAAAAGAATGGCAAAATATTCGATCCACTAAGGATTGTTTAGCGTTGAATTTTTTGCATTACACACTATGTTTGGGAATTTAGTAGACAATGGGAGCATAAAAAACTTAATGATCGGAATGTGTTCAGTAGTGATTTTTTCCGAACGTTTAACATTTTTGTTCTAAAAGCACCTTTGACGCGCAACCGAACGGAAAGACAAAACAAATCTCTTTGTGTACGATAAAGATCAAAAGGCAAGAGTTCAATGGAGTGAAATCAAAATGTATATAAGACATAGAGTATTCCATTGGTATTTATGAGTTTATTTTGTGTATTTTAATTTGTTGCCTAATTTATCGAAATCGGTTAGTTTTAACATCTAGCTAAGCTAGAGACGATCCACACACACGCATGAGTAGGCTACAAGTGAACAAACAATTTCTGTATCTAAACATTCCTCCAACCTTTAAAATATTTTGAAAGTTCTAGAACAAAAAATAGGTATTGCCTCATTTATGGCAAATCGTGTTAGTTTCATTTAACCAGTTGATTGCAATCCAACGCTGTATTGTGTTAAAGATCTATTTTAATATTGTTAAATAATTTCAACAACGAAACAAATATTATTTTACTATATAGGTTTACAATTTTGACTTTACTTAAATCCTTAAACAGTCAGTAAAAGTTAGATTAGTGGAATTCTTCTGGTACCTACAATATACCTTCTAGTGTGTCAAAGACATTTCCAACAATTTAATCTCCAATAAAGGTTCAAAGAAGCACCTCAGATGTTCATTTTTAATTGGATCTACAAGAGTGTTTATAAGCGTTTTGAGAAAAATATAAACTCATATATTTTGGATTTTTAGTTTGGTATTAACAATCTTACTTTTTTGCTGCATATTTTTTTAAATGTTAAATTTGTTGTACTAGATTAGTTAAAAGTACGTAAAAAAAATTATTGCATATGGTTCAAGCTAAACATTTAAAAAAAAATCTTTGAATGCCGTTCTGATGAATAAAATTGTTGCACGTATCGTAGAAATTCAAATTATGTCTTTTGAATATATACACAACGTTTTCATCGCTTTAATAATAATGATACTAATGGCTAGCACATAAATAAATGTTTAAAGTTTTCAAATGACATTTGAAGAACTAAAACGACTACTTCTTCTATCTTCACAGAACATATAGCTAAGCTCATTGACTATTATCTAGCCATTTTCAGCAATAAAAATGAAAATTAAAATTTATTTGACAATATAGCCAAATATTAGATAATATTCTATACTTACAGTACCTATAGTTAATTACTATGTTTACTGATCAAATATTTAATCATATTATAGATTATAGAATGTTTAATTATATAAGGACAGATGCCACTTAAATATAGAATATCTAGATGTTAAGTTAAGGTTAACTTATGATGCATTGAAATTGATCATTTTAGAACTTTGGCTACATCTAATGACACGTACTACTGTCAAATAACACAGGTTTTTTTTTTTAATTAATACATGATTGTTAAATCAATGTATTTTATAACCATATGATCACAGTATGGCTCGTACGTAGCAAAATAATAAGAATACATTCTCACAACGTTCCTAAAATGACAGTTGATAATATACCATATGAAAACACAAACGACCCTTACAAATGGAATACTTTGTCAGCGTTTTATTTAAATATCAAGGTTGGTACTGTGTTGTGTAGTAAAGAGTCCAAGTCCTAATTATATATTTCACTTCCGAAATATTTATAATCTCCAATAAAATATGTGATCGTAAACCTGCAATTTAAATAGCTTAGTAAAGAGTGGTGAAATTTGTTTGGGTCGAAGTGATCAGTTAATTTATGATTAAAAGATTTAAGTAAAGATACAATGTACTTTTTTATCATGTTTCTGTAAGAAGGAAGTTGTATCAAGAAATCAGATTTGTATCAAGAAATCTG
This sequence comes from Macrosteles quadrilineatus, assembly GCF_028750875.1. NCBI lineage: Eukaryota > Metazoa > Arthropoda > Insecta > Hemiptera > Cicadellidae > Macrosteles > Macrosteles quadrilineatus. The sequence goes on along the minus strand of NW_026542599.1, from coordinate 14,173,545 downwards.
AATGAAAGCAATATATCAGTTATGATACAATCATCTGTTCCAATATAAACGTTTTCTCCACAACAAAGACATCACAAATGATCAGCTGATTGATTATATCTGTCGACAACATGGCGTCGCTGTAGACCGTTAACCTAGATCAGCTGTTAATGGTTTTAACTTATCCTATATTAATATTGACTGATAATATTCAATAATGTCTAAGAAATCTACTTGCGGATGTTAGTAGAAAATGTTTTAAGGAAAGTAACATTGGCGGGATTTAAGCTCTGAACCTAGATAATCAAAGTACCACATCCGACTACTTGATTAGCACTACTGCATTTTATGCCTTTAAACGTAATTTTATGTTTACTGAAATATTATGATGGTTACTTTTAACATTCTCTTATGAAAAAAATCACTGTAAATAAAATAACAGTTCAAATGTTTTTTTATCTAAACGTATTGATTGTTAAATAAAAAAAATTTTAGTGTGTATTTTAACATCGTCAGATTTTTAATGCAATCTGACTCAGGGCAATGTCATTTCAAAGGTTCCGTACTAAATATAAAAAGTTAACATACATCTCACGAGAGGTCAAGTCAAACAATGAGTTGTGTTTGAACACTTTATGATGAAAATCCACACAAACGGTGGTAAACAAAATTTTCAATTTTAAACTAACAACTAAGTTCATATTTTGACATACTCTATACGTTTAGCGAATTTCCCTATTGGGAAGTAGCTATTACCGTAGGTGGCACGGTGAAACCTGGAGCCGGGACCGATATACTTTTTATGTCCTTATTATGTCCTTAGGGGCCAAAATTTATATATATACGTCCGTGAACGCGATACTTGAGTTATTTGTGTCGAGTTTTTAAGAAATTTTATTTGAAGGTGTAAGGCAGGATAAATCTGAATGAGTTCGCGAACCAGCATGATCGAACCATGGGAACCGGGTTTTACAGGGGGTTTTATGGGGTAAAAATAGGGTTTTCTCATTTATGACCCTCAAAACTCAAAATTTTCCAATTTCTCTCTAGACCATTTTAAACTGTTTAAAAACGAATAATTTAGTATACCAAAGTGTTTTGGCACGTTTATTGGTTACGGAGAAAATTCTAAAAATTGCAAATTTAAAATTCCCATGTTATTCTCATGGAGAATATTGAAAAATGTTGTAGTTTGTTTGTTTATGGAACTATTTCGATCAAACTTGCCAAATGTATTTATTTTATATTAAGCTACTAATATGTTACTAAACCACACATTTTATTAACCTCCCTGTAGCAGCCTAGGTACTCGTTAAACCTAATATTATTTAAACAGATTTAAATTAAAACTAACTCAGGGAAATGGAAATTCGCTTATTCTGCAGGTTTCCTGAGGTGGGGGTATTTTTAATACACAGTTATATGTATCATTAGGACATTGAATGTAATTAGTCCACGTGAATAGACCAATTTGATGTCTCAGCAAACCAATTGGAGAGCTAATCAATGTAATTACTACAGTACAATGTGGTTTAGTTACTGATAATAATATATAAAATAGTGTAACATTTACGGAATAACCTATTTATGATTGGTTTTTGAAAACGTACCACTAATTCATAACTTCATTATACTTATGTTAACAATTTGTTGTGAACTTTTCTGTATAGGCTGCTTCAGTGTAATTAATAATTAACATATTTCGGTTCAGCTTTTCCTTTACAAGAATACGGCTTTCGGCTTTGAAATATTGAATAATCAATTTATTAGAGATTAATTGTTGTGATACAATCTTAATTCTAACTTCAAAAATTGTATTTATATTTTGACTGTCTTATTGTTACATTTTCCTAAATCACGTTTAGGAGGGGAAGAGGAAGAACAAGAGGTTATTGATCCATAATTGTTGCAATACAGCTGCATCAAAATCGTTGAAAGAATTAAACACCTACTTGTTGATTTCTTAACACCCAGGTGCTTCAAAGATTCTTGTTTGGTTTTCTCATTGTTAGTCTGAAATGCAAATATTACAATCAACAATAATTTTAAATTCTACTTTTCACACTAGTTTCTCGTTGGGGGAGCGAGCTGGTCTACTGGTTCAACCACCGAAAGAAAGACTATCGCGGGACTCCGATTCAAGGGGTCAATGGATTTTATCTAAGTGATAAAGCTGTAATCCCTAGGTCTAGCCTGATGTAATGCGAAAAGCAAATCCGGGCTCGTGCCTAGCGTCCTAGGACAAAAAATAGTTTCTCGTCACATAAATTAAATTTGACATCTAATCAATGTGTTACAATGCAAGCTGTATTTAAACGGTTAGAGAATAATACTCGTAAATACCCCTCTGAGGTAAAACCGTGACGTCAGCAGGTAAGTTACTACTTTGTAAGGTGTGCAAAGCTAAACAAAACAAATGTGTATTTAACCAACTCTCTGTTTGTCATTAACTCTTATCTCTCTTCTACTAATTATGTCTCTCACTCGTGTTTGATTACTTAACTTACCAGACAACGTTATTCACTTTTTTATTTTAGTTGTTTAGTGACTTCACCAAATACCAGGCTTCGGATTGTGGATAGCTTTAAAAAATGTTTGTTTTTCTTTTATGGAGGACACTAGACACGAGCCTGAAACTCTTCAGGCTAGGCTTATAAGTTGCGGCATTATCACTTAGATAAAATCCATTGGTGATTTGGTAGGATTTGAACCCGAAACCTCAGGTACCGAAGTTCCGCGCTTTAACCACGAGACCAGCTTGCTCCCCGGATAGCTTTTTACGATATTTTTTTATATACTTCTAAATAAATATTATGGTTTTTTACTGACGAAGATAAGTTCTCTAAATCACTGATTACGTAAAAAAAGTTTACTCTGAAACTTTCGTTCCTGTAACTTATAATTGTGTCACCAAGCCCTACGTACAGATGTACATTGCACATGCATTGCACAGCATACGAAGTGCTCATTCGAGGTATAAGTGCTCCGAGTCTAAGTGCATCGTGTACTATGTATGACGTCATCAGCAGAGAGGAGCTGAGGGTAAAACTGGTTCACGTTATGTTTCAAGATGAAATTAGTAATAAGTTTTTAGTTATGAATATGTTTTTTTTAGTTAGTTTTTGATTTTAATAGAACACAAAAATCAATCACATGGATATAAAGGACAAAATGTTTAATATGTTTATAAAATGTTGAAAAATGCATTGATTTTGAAGAACGTTACGGATAAGATTATTATAATATCAATAGTTAATCAATCGCACCTTTTTAGATGTATAAATAGTTCTACCGGTCGAACTTTATACTAAATTTCTATCAACAAAATTAAGGAAAAGACTTCAATAGAAACAGATTCAGAAAATACAATATGCATTTATTTCTGTTTTAAACATCATTGAAACCTCCAGAGGAAACTTAGTGGTGAATTCCAACTCTCTAAACGACTATTTGGTTCTCGGTAAAAGACACATTTAAAATTCTCTCATGTATTTAAGACTTGACTGTTTCATAAGCAGCCACAATGATTACTTTGGGTGTCTAATTCCCCAACAATTAAAACATTAACTGCCACAGAACATAATTACATAATATTTTGAAATTTTAATAATTTTTCTGAAGAGTATTTTGGTGGAATAACCTTCTTTGATGTGGATCAGCTGGGTATTATGGTATTTTTCTTTAGAGGTGATCAGCTGTGTATTTTTTGTGTATTGTTTATGTGTGTGTTTTGTTTTTGTTATTTAACTTTTAAACGATTTCAAATCAGCTGTTTGCCAATTTAATTTTTAACGATTGGTGCATTTACTGATTGGTACAATGACTCGTTGCAATCGCTGTCAGTGGCAATGAGTGGTTATAAACTAAAACATAACCTCTCTTAGTAGTTTTGAGTAGTAAATATTAGTAATTAAAACCAGTCGTAGGTAAGGTAGTGTAGGCAACTCGTGTAAATAGTGTTAACAACACTCTAAGAAGTTTTTGAGCACTCCCCAAGGCTCGTACCTAAAATTTTCTACTCTTGTTGTTAATACTATCCTTACACGACAGTTGCATAAACTACTAATAAAGTAAAATTTACGATTTTAAGATATCCGGAAACAATTTTATTTGAGCTTATTACTAATTTGACCTCACCTGCTGTCTTGATTTGTTTTCGCATATATGAAAGAACTTTATGCACCAAAACTCTATGTGTAGGATCAAAAACAATGTGTTGAAACCTTAAAGTCACTAATGCCAGAACAAAACACGTTTTAATAGCATAAAAGTGTCATAACACTGGTATCCATATTTCATATTCTCGGAACAACAATGTGGTCCATGGAGAGCAGAATAATAAAAGTACATCACACAACAATGTTTTCCATAACAGTCTTTTCAGTTCACTTTGTTTCGTGACACTATAATTACTTTTTTTTGTGAATTTGATTTTTTCGCCATTTGATACTTGAAAAAAAATTAACTGAAAGCTAATTTTTTCGGGGTATGTGTTTCTATAAAATTATTTCACACTTCTAATTAGACGTTTTAAATCTAACAGAATAAAATAATGTGTAAATATTTTCAAGATCTACTCTTACAGTAAAACAAGTAAACATGGACAAATACTCTATGAATCTGAATTCCGAAAATTGTTAAAGAGTAACAACTCATTAACAACATAAACTAAGTATTTATATTTTAAAGAAGTTACTTCAGCCATAAGACTGTTAGTTCTAAAGCATGCATGGAAGTAATTTAAATTAACCGTTGGAAATACGCACGAATAAATCTAAATTAACATTAACAGTGCTGTTAATCCATCAGCAGTTTGCTATGTTACTGCATTGATTTGAATTAATATCCAACCCAATAGGTAGTACCCTCTGGTGAGGTGGTCCTGAACTTTATCTATTTTCTCGGCTTCTAATTTTAACATTACATGGGAAGTCTATTCTGTGTATAGTCAATGATATAAGTTAATATTTGGTTACATCCAGCTATATCAAGTATATTAACGTTCCTGGGAGAAATATTTTAAGTTTTAAACGTCGTTTCGCTACTGGTTCTGTTCTGTGGAAAATTTAATTAATAATATTATAGTTTTACAACTAAAAATATCGTTATGCTAGGGAAATAGATCAATGATAAAATGCGTAATAATAATATTATTCCAGTTGAATGTGTATTGTTCAAAAACTAGCGCAAAATAGGGATATTATAAAAGTTAAGTCAACTTACCGATTCTTTTAACTCGTTCGTTTAGTAGGCTTTCAACGAATTATACCATAGAGCCATAAACTATATTAATAATCCATATAAGGTTCAAAAGTAAATATTTGTAAGGTTTGAGAACATTATCTTTATCAATAAGTCCAATATTTTTTGTTGTGCTATAAGCAATGTTAAAATATATTCAGTGTATGTTTTGTAGCACAAGAGTGTATGAAATGAGAATAAATACGTTTGAATAAATAAAGCCAAGGAAAACTCCGCCTTTTCAGGACTTTTGCGACGTTACAAAATACACAGCTTTCTTTGGGACCTATTGTTTTCCCCTTTGTTGTTTGTTCTATGATAAAGAGAAATAACACACGTTATTATAATACAAAACAATATACAACCAAAAAGGCTTAACCTTGGGTTTAGATGTTCAAATATTACTGAGAATTTGGTGAATAGTTACAAAATAAACATAATGCCCAGAATTACATATAGTTATGAAGGTTTTAGTGCCATTGTTATATTTTGGTTTGAAATTGTAATTGATCTTTTTTACTTTAATCCATAACAATCACATGAGAATAGTAAGTTCCATATCCTTATATGGAATCCATAAAATCCAGTGAATGATTTAATAAATGTTTAAATATGTAACATTAATTATTTTGAACATAAAATGCATAGGTTTTAAAGCTATATAAATAACTAAAAAAATTGGGTCTTTTAGGTTTTCCAAAACCTATGGTCCATATTTATCTGGTCCACCGTTAGTACATTACGAAATATACTTATTTAAGCATTACACAAAGATATTTTACACTTTTTATTGCAATATTGTGTTTTTGGCGATTGAAATAAGAATGTACCTAATCTATTAAAAAAAAAATGCAGTGTTTTATTTAGAAAGCATCACAATCACATTACAACTGTAACATAAATTGTCATTCCTATCAGTAAATCAGTGAATCAACAGAAATTACTCTGTTTATTGAAAAAAACCTTTATTTGTATTACAATATTTAAACATAAGACTAATACTAAGCGGGATAAATTGTACCTAAACAAAAATGAGGATATAAACGTTTAGTTCATTAAAGTGTCCCACGGTAATCCGGATTAAAAAGCAAATAAACCCAAACCTGATTGCGAATTACATTATGCAAAGGCAATTACCTGTTTTACCCTGGAGAAAATCTCAGTTCTTTAGAGACTAAGAGAGAATCCTATTGTCTCAGAGTTGCTTGGAATTTTTAAATAGTGATTTTTTAAACTGTTAACTGTTAATGTTGTCATTGAAGACTGTTTAAAGAATTATATTCGTTTTACATATTGAATCCGTATAAAACGTAGTAGGTTAGAGGAGCGAGCAGATCTCATAGTAGGTCGTGGAACTTCGAGTCCTGGGATCCCTGGATCAAATCGTACCAACCACTAAAGGGTTTTATCCATGATATAAGGCCATAAGCCACGACTCTCTAGGACTAGCCTGAAGTAATGATTAATTCATCGTTTAACAGATCCGGGCTGTAACTAGCACCCGATATGTGAAGCTAGGATATAAAACAATTGGTTTGTGGCTTTAATTTAACTTGTTAATTTGTGAAAAACAGTAGTATTTTTGTGTCCTTCTTCACATCCTAGGTCGCTAGTTCCCGCCCAGAACTGTTTTACACATTACTTCAGGCTAGACCTGTAGGGTTTTGGCATTATCACGTAGAAAAAGTCTATTGGTGATCAGCAGGATATGAACCGGGGGCCTTGGGTCCCGAAGCCCCGCACTGTACACTAGACCAGTTCACTCTTATATACTATGGGAGCCCTAATACAATGCTGTTATAAGAACAGTAATCAAACCGTTTAGCAGAACATGCCACGCAAATTTTATACTAAATAACGAATTACACACTCGACCGTATTTTACCCAAATATAGGCCATCGTTGTTTAATTACTGATAATAAGTATATAGAGCTAATTTAAAAAAATATCAAACCTATTTAAGGATACAAACATTTATAATCAAATAGATTTTATTCATAATTTTATATATCACTTTTAAGAGTCAAAGGCAGTACTAAAAATGCCCACAACCTCTGAACAACATCAACCTCCTATTTAGAAAGTTGTATGAAGAAACGGTTAAGTATGACTTTCTTAGTAGCATTCCATTGGTGTTATTTGCGTCTAGCCAAATTCTCCCGCCAGCGCCAAGACTCAAGACAACAACAAAGTGTAGTTGCTTGTACTTTGTACCTGTGTTCAAGTTCAACTGCTTCAAGGCATTTCAGAACTGTCTGCTGCAGCTCGGAGTTTACTTAGCTGAACTTTTATCATGTAAATATACACTACTGGTTAAGTCTCTTGAAGTTTTTTGTTTTACTATATGTGTAACGTAAAAGTGTGTTTAAATTATGTTTGCTACAATATTGTTTTTACTTAAATGGTTTACTGATTTCCCTTGATACATTTTCAATGCAAGTATTAGATTGTCGATAGGGTAATATATCAAATAAAAGAAAAATATGTAAGTACAATAAATCATGAGGCATCCATATGTATTAACATTACTAAACTTTATTTGTATGTTCTCTTTTGACATGAGAACTATCAATGTATTTGTATTTATAATATCTTATTGTGTTTTAAAAGTTTGTGGTTGGTTGGTATATTATTTGATTATGAATAATTTTTCCATCTAATTTGCAACAAAACTTTTAAGATAGTAAAATGTGTGTTAAATATTATCAGTATATTACCAGAGCAATGTACTAATTTAAAGTTTTTCCGTTTGTTTTTCCCCATGCTCTGATCAATTATTTGTTATGCACATAGTCCTGTTTTGTTTTGACAAAACTAGTTGTCTTAGTGCCTTCGGCGTAGAAAGGTAGAAAGTATTTTTAGCAAATAAAAAAAATATCCCTAAACAGAAAATGTAAATGAAACTAAAATCAGAGCAATGTTCTTGTCACAAAGGATAAACTGCAATATCACCTCTAATGTGTCAAAGACCCAAACGTCCTTTCCTGCAATTTAATCTCCAGTTAAAGTTCAAAGCTGGGCTTACATGTTCAATTAAATCTACACGAGTACTTCTGAACCTTTTTTTTTGCTCAAAAAGGGGTTTTGTCTTTAAAGATATATATTAACAATTTTGCTTTTTTATATCATTATCCTCTATTTTTATTTGATATGATTTAGTAATTCAAATTTAAAACGGAAAAATAAGTTTTCAGTTTTAAAGTTCAAAACAAAACAAATGTTTCGTCGCTATTTGAATTCAAACCTTACTATGTGTTTGATACCATTACACTAAAATTCAAAGGATGTATTTCGGTAAAACACACTACATAAACTTGTTTAAACAATCACACAGTACTACTTTAATAATGCACTACTATATAGGCCTACTTACCAGTAGTCTTCAGCAAAGGTTTTTAAAAGTAATGTTTTAGTTGACAATATTCGTAGTACTTAATTTCAAAAAAATATAGCTTACAATTTTGCCAGTATAACTTATGATATGATTATGTGCTCAATTGAATTCGAATTTCCATGAACATGGACATTCAGCAATATAATAAAAGATTATTGTGAGTATATGGTGTGAAAAAATCACGTATAGTAGAGTACAAAGTCATCAAATATTTATTTATTTATAATTTCAACGGCTGACGCCAGTACATATAATGATTAAGATTGTGATACAATTTTAAGTAAATAACAAGATGCAAATGTAATACAATTCAGAACAGTAATAAGCTACGATATAACAATAAATACAACAATAAATACAAAAAACAACAATAAATAGCAACAATAAATACAAGTTTATACAAACAGGAAGAAGATCACAATAATGATCTACTAATTTAAGAACATTTTGGATAATAGCATTTGAGTGCAAAAACAGAAACAATATTTATGCATGAACCAAAACAAGCAAAGCAACAACTCAAACATAACAGAAAATATGCGAACCAATATTAAATAAGATAAATAATATTTAATTAAGTTAAAGGACAAAATGAATTTTTAAACGTTAATATAATTTTGTCAATATATTTATACACTAAATTAAAACAAATAACACTTTAATATAAACATATTTAGATTAAGTAAATATGTTAAAGCATTAAAATTAATCCATGCTAAAATATGTTGGCTACGTAGGATTATTAACTCCATAAAAAACGTGCTTATAAAATATATTATTTCGTCACTGTTTTTACAGCTTCATGACGTCATCATACCCCGTTAAAAACAAAATAAAAATAAATTCACACGTTGTTTCCCGAAAGTGCCGTGATATTCACTATTGTTTTCTCAGTCAGCATATTGTTTTAATATCTCCCAATGAAAACACAAAGGACACTTTTAAGTGGAATACTTTGTCATTGTTTTATTAAACTGCCCAGTCGGTTGCACATTGTACAATTTAACGATACAGGTTAAAGTTTATGAATTTTTCCCGTTCAAAATAGAATTAGTCTCCGATAAAATTATGTTTTTTAAACTACAATTTAAGTGGTTTGATAACCAATCGTGTATTTTGTTTGGGTAAAAGCATTAAACTACTGGTCATTTGTTCTTTGAAATGAAACTAAAAATACGGTTTCATAGAGATATAATTCAATATAACTTTAAGCAAATGATTTTTCTGTGGGGTGAATTATTTAACTTATTGACAAGTTTTTGTAATAAAACGCCATGTTCAAATTGGTTAATTATTGAAGAATGGCTAAAAATGCTCCTAAAAATGTGTTAATAGTATTGTTCTCCATGACCTTAAAAGGCAAATATTCTACAACAAACTGTTATCCAACCATCTTTTCAGTTGGGTTTAGTAAAAATTCAGTTAGGTAGTACCTTTGTAATTATAGGGAGTTTTTGTAGTGATATTAATTATATTATTATCTGAAGTGGAGAAAATCATGATTTCATCCACTAACAAACTTCAGTCCCAATAAACTTTGATTTACCTTATCAGAGATTACGATAACTTAATCCATAGCAGAAAAAACTAATGATTCACATACAATATTAATATAAAAAATATCTCTTTATTTACAAAACGTGAGCAAATTGAAATTACGTCAAATTTAATAGATAATAAGTTTGATTTATTTTAAAATGTCGATGTTTTATTAATTGCATTAACAGCCTTGATAAACTGAAATAAAAAATAACGCAAGGATACTTTTTTTTGTAAATTATACCACAAACCTAAAGAGTTCCTAACATTGAATAACCAATGAAAAATAACCTAAATATGAATTTTTTAAGTGCCTATGGACGTATGTCATGGTACGCTGGCTAATATGACATATGGCTAATGTGACAATCATTGAGCCAATATGATTGATAATCTCACGAGCAATAATTAGGGCACACCACAAACAATTTCATATCTAAATATTAAATCTTTTCGGCACTATATCATTGTTATCATTAAAAAAAAGTAAAATAATGTAGTTATATTAAGATAGTTATGATACATTCATATACCATTCATCATATACCACATCCAGTTAGGATGAAAAACATGTTGACATATTGATGTGATTATAATGAAGTGGAAATACATGGTAGACTAATAATAATCAAAGATACGAGTAATAATTAATCAACCGATTGATTTTAATAGCATTGCCGTTAGATATTTTATATCATTTGATGTATTATTTATGTTTTGAATCGGAAGTATTATCATTGATATGTATTTATTAAATAGTTTAAAGGAACATTATTAAATACATCACATTTGTGAAAATCTGTGCCATGCCAATCGGACGATAATTATGAATACACATTTAATATTTATTTCATTTTTAACGCGATTTTCCCTATCAAGGCTATTTGATTTTTGTCAAACACACATATTTTTATCACAGTATGTATATTTATTTTACATTTATGTTAACATATGATAATTATTTTGTTAATCAGTGTCTCACAGTACTTGTGGTATGGGTTGCATTTATAGAAATATATAAATTGTTATTAATTATCTTAGATTTTTTTATTATTGTTTATTTATTATTTTTATTGTTATTAATTTTTAATGTAGTTATGGCTAATTCATATCCAATTCAACATATTATGCATTATGATACAATCATTCTATTCCAATATAAACGTGTTCCTCACAACAAATACGTGACAAATGATCAGCTGATTGATTATATCTGTCGACAACATGGCGTCGCTGTGGGCCATTAACCTAGTTATCAGCTGTTAATATATTGTGTTATCCTAGATTAATATTTTTTTATAACAGCAGCTGTGCTGATGGTAGAAGATGAATAAAAAAAAGACTTTTTACAAAGGTTTGTAGATATATCCGACCTTTATTATAAAGATAGGGACATTGAGTGATAAGAAGGGGATTTCGTACTAATCTCATGGCCGTCAATCACAGCTTATTAAGCAAACTTGATATTAATTTTTAAAATTTTTCGAAACTATTTTTGTTATGATTTTTTTTTCTGTTCACGTTGAAGAACTTATTTGTAACTTTTTTTCTATAACAGTCTTTTCAGATCACTTTGTTTCGTGACAGTATGATTATTAATTTATGTTTTTTTATTTGATTTTTTCGGTGTTATTTGGTAGTTGAACGAAATTAATTAAAAGCTATTTTGTGGAAAATGTTTTACTATTAAATTATTTCACACTTCTAATTAGACGTTTTAAATCTAACAGGATAAAATAATGTGTAAATATTTTCAAGATCCTACACGTGACAGTAAAACCTAGTAAAAATTAACAAAACCGCAATGAATCTGAATTCCGAAACATGTTAAAGAGAAACATCTCATTAACAACATATATTAAGTAATTATATTCCAAAGAAGGTATCTTCAGCCAAAACACTGTTAATTCTAATGGATGCATTATTATAATTCGAATTACCCGTTGGAAATACGCATGAATAGATCAAAATTAACATTAACATTGATGTTAATCAATCATCTGTTCGCTATGATACTGCATTGCTTTGAATTAATATCCAACCCAATAGGTAGTACCCTCTGGTGAGATGGTCCTGAACTTCATCTATTTTCTTGGCTTCAAAGTTTAACATTACATGGAAGTCTTTTCTGTGTATAGTCAATGATAATTTCATTGAAAAGTATTAAAGTAAAGTATAAGCCGATATTTGGTTACATCCAGCTATATCAAGTATATCAACGTTCCTGGGAGAAATATTTTAAGTTTTAAACGTCGTTTCGCTACTGGTTCCGTTCTGTGGAAAATCTCATTAATAATAATATTATTTATATAGTTTTACAACTAAAATGACGTCATGTTGGGGAAATAATTCAATGTACAATTATAATATTTATCCATTTGAATGTGTATTGCTCGAAAACAAGCCCAAAATAGAGACATTATAATAGTTTAGTCAATTTACCGATATTCGTTTAACTCGTTCGTTTAGTAGGCTTTCAACGAATTATACCATAGAGCCATAAACTATATTAATAATCCATATAAGGTTCAAAAGTAAATATTTGTAAGGATTGAGAACATTATATTTAACAAGAAGTCCAATATTTTTTGTTGTGCTGTAAGCAATGTTAAAATATATTCAGTGCATGTTTTTTAGCACAAGAGTGTATGAAATGAGAATAAATACGTTTGAATAAATAAAGCCAAGGAAAACTCCGCCTTTTCAGGATTTTTGCGACGTTACAAAATACACAACATTCTTTGGGACCTATTGTTTTCCCCTTTGTTGTTTGTTCTATGATAAAGAGAAATAACACACGTTATTATAATACAAAACAATATACAACCAAAAAGGCTTAACCTTGAGTTTAGATGTTCAAATATTATTGAGAATTTGATGAATAGTTACAAAAGTAAACATAATGTCCTTAATTCCAAATAGTCATGAAGGTTTTAGTGCCATTGTTATATTTTGGTTTTGAAAATTCATAATTTTTCTTTTTTACTTTAATATATAATAATCACACAAGAGAATAAAATTTCAAACCTTTACGAAATTCATATACATACAGATTAAAATTGTTTCTCCAAACATAATCTCTCTGTTACAATCAATCTTTTTTACACAAAATGCATAGGTTTCAAAGCTACATAAATAAAACTATATTCAAATTGAGTCTTAAACAATTTCCCAAATTCTACCGTATATATTTATTTTATCCACCGTTAGTAGGCTACATGCTTTACGAAATATATATTTAAAAAATTTAAAAGAATAATAATTTATCATCATTGTTGCAATATCATATTTTTCATGGTTGAAACTAATGTATTTAAAAAAATATCTTTGGGTTCACCGCATTGCAATCACATTATAACTGTAACATACATTGCCATTCCTATCAGTAAATCAGTGAATACACAGAATTTACCCTGGTTATCACAAAAAAAACATCACCTATTTGTATGAAAATATTTAAACAATACTAATACTAAGCGGGATAAATTGTACCTAAACAAAAATGAGGCTATAAACGTTTAGTTCATTAAAGTGTCCCACGGTAATCCGGATTAAAAAGCAAATAAACCCAAACCTGATTGCGAATTACATTATGCAAAGGCAATTACCTGTTTTACCCTGGAGAAAATCTCAGTTCTTTAGAGACTAAGAGAGAATCCTATTGCCTCAGAGTTGCTTGGATTTTTTTAAATAGTGATTTTTAAACGGTTAACTGTTAATGTTGTCATTGAAGACTGTTTGGAAAGTTATATTCGTTTTACATATTGAATCCGTATAAAACGTAGTAGGTTAGAGGAGCGAGCAGATCTCATAGTAGGTCGTGAAACTTCGAGGCCTGAGATCCCTGGATCAAATCGTACCAACCACTAAAGGATTTTATCCACGATATAAGACCAATAGCCACGACTCTCTAGGACTAGCCTGAAGTAACGATTAATTCCATCATTTAACAGATCCGGGCTGTAACTAGCACCCGATATGTGAAGCTAGGATATAAAACAATTGGTTTGTGGCTTTCATTTAACTTGTTAATTTGTGAAAACAGTGGTATTTTTTATGTCCTTCTTCACATCCTATGACGTTAGGTTCTAGTCAGCAAGGGTTTTACTCATTACTTCAGGCTAGTTTCCTAGAGGGTTGTGGCATTATCACATAAATAAAATCCATTCGTGATCAGCAGGATTTTAACCCAAATCCTTTGGCCCCGAAGGTCCGCACTCTACCACTAGACCAGTTCACTCTTATATACAATGGGAGCCGTAATACAATAGTGTAATAAGAACAGTAATCAAACCAATTGGCAGAACATTCCTCGGAAATTTTATACTAAATAACGTATTACACACTCGACCAGGTTTTACAAAAATATGGGTCATCGTTGTTCAAACACTGATAATAGTACATAAAGCTAATTCTGACCAAATATCCAACCTATTTAGGGATACACAAATGTAAAATCAAATCGATTTTATTCACATTTTTATATAGCATTTTTTAAGAGTCAAAGGCAGTATTAAAAATGCCCACAACCTCTTAACAGCAACCTCTTATTTAGAAACTTGTATGAAGAAACGGTTGAGTATGACTTTCTTAGTACCGTTCCATTGGTGTTATATGCTTGTAGCCAAATTCTCCCGCCAGCTCCAAGACTCAAGACTACAACAACATAGTGTAGTTGCTTGTACTTTGTACCTGTGTTCAAGTTCAACTGCTTCAAGGCACTTCTAAACTGTCTGCTGCAGCTCGGAGTTTACATAAGCTGAACTTGTATCATGTAAATATACACTACTGGTTATTAAGTTTCTCTGAGTGTTTTGTTTTACTATATGTGTAACGTACAAGTGTGTTTAAATTATTTTTGCAACAATATTGTTTGTTGTTACTTAAATGGTTTATTGATTTCCCTTGATATATTTTCAATGCAAGTATTAGATTGTCGATAGGGTAATATTTCAAATAAAAGAAAAATATGTAGGCCTAAGTACAATAAATCATGAGGCATCCATATCTATTAACTTTACTAAACTTTATGTGTATGTTCTCTTGTGACATTAGAACTATCAATGTATTTGGATTTATAATATTTTATTATGTTTTTAAAAGTTTGTGGTTGGTTGGTATATTATTTGATTATGAATAATTTTTCCATCCAATTTGCAACAAAACTTTTAAGATGGTAAAATTGTTGTTAAATGCTATAAGTATATTGGCAAAGCAATGTACTAATTTAAAGTTTTTTCGTTAGTTTTTCCCCATGCTCTGATCAATTATTTGTTATACACATAGTCCTGTTTCGTTTTGACTCAACCAGTCATCTTAGTGACTTTGTCGTAATGCAAGGTAGAAAATATTTTTAGCAAATAAAACAAAAATATCCCTAAACAGAAAATGTCAATAAAGCAAAATCAGAGCAATGTTTTTGTCACAAAGGATAAACTGCAATATCACCTCTAATGTGTCAAAGACACAAACGCCTTTCCTGCAATTTAATCTCCAGTTAAAGTTCAAAGCTGTGCTTACCACGTTCAATTAAATCCACACGAGTACTTCTGAACCTTTTTTGGCACAATATGCACATGGAGTTTTGTACTTTCAGGTATATATTAACAATTTTTTTCTTTTATTACAGTATTTCTTTTTTTATTCAAGATAATGTAGGAATAAATTAACCAAACGGACGTTGAAAAATGCGTTGCAAAACTGTAAACAAAACATGTACCATCACCTTTTGAATTAAATCCTTACCCCTGTATTTTATTATGATATTCATAGTACTGAATAAAAAAAATTATAACTAGCACTTTTGCCCACATGACTTATGTTATGTTCTCATTGAACTTATAATTTGCATGAACATGGACATTCAGAAATACAATAAAAGATTATTGTGACTATCTGGTGTGAACAAAAAATGATCATTAGAGTAAAAGCTTTAGTCATTAAATATTCAATTATGTTAAAAAGGACAAAAAGAATTTTTTTACGCTAATATGGTTTCATCACTATATTTATACCCTAAATTAAAACACCTAGCACTCTAATATAAACATATTTAAATTAAATAAATGTGTTAAAGCATTAAAATTAATTCATGCTAAAATATGTTGGCTACATTGGATTATTAACGCCATATAACACGTGCTTATAAAATATATTATTACGTCACTGTTTTTACAGCTTCATGACGTCATCATACCCCGTTAAAAACAAAATAATAAAAATAAATTCACACGTTGTTTGCCGAAAAGGCCGTGATATTCGCTATTGTTTTTTCAGTCTGCATATTGTTTTAATATCTCCAATGAAAACACAAAGGACTCTTTTAAGTGGAATGCTTTGTCATTGTTTTATTAAACTGCCCAGTCGGTAGCACATTGTACAATTTAACGATACA
Source organism: Macrosteles quadrilineatus (assembly GCF_028750875.1). NCBI lineage: Eukaryota > Metazoa > Arthropoda > Insecta > Hemiptera > Cicadellidae > Macrosteles > Macrosteles quadrilineatus. The sequence continues at coordinate 14,156,997 of NW_026542599.1, read as the reverse complement.
AGGTTAAAGTTTATGAATGATTCCCGTTCAAAATATAATTATTCTCCGACAATATATTTGTTTGTTAAACTCCAATTTTAAGTGGTTTGATAACCAATGGTGTATTTTTTTCAGGTCAAGTGAACTACTGGTTATTTTTTAATGATTCTAAAAATACTATTACATAGAGATATAATTTTATAAAATTGTTGTATTTTATAAACCTTTGAAGCAGAAAAATAATAATGATTTCACCCACTAACAAACTTCAGTACCAATAAACATTGAGTATACCTATCTTATTTAGTGTGAAAATTCATTTAACTTTACGTATGTTAGTAAACTTAGAATATATTTTTATAACTTGACCTTACAAATCCAGTAATCAACTTTCAATTAAAGAATAATGCTAACTGACATCTACAATGACAGCGATCATTATTTATTTTATATATTTGGCCTACTATTTTCTATTTATTATTTATAAGCGTAATTTAACATATTATTTGTACTTAGGTAAATTAATAACATGCTTGATGCAGATGAAGAAGTTATTTAAAAATAACACAAGAATACTTTGTTTTATAAATTTTACCATAAACGTGATTCCATAACATTGAATGACTATTGAAAACCTAAATATAACATTTTTTTAGGTGCCTATGGACGTATGTCATGGTACGCTGGCTAACAATGTAGAAATAATCAAGTCTAATAGTTTCACATGCAATAATTAGGAAACACCATGTACAAATCTCAATATATCTTAATGTTTATATCTCAATAAACAACGTTTATTTTCAATGTTTATTGTTTATATCTCAATATTATATCTTTTTGGTACTAAGAGATACTCATTCCTCTTTTCAAAAAAGTAAAATGATTTAGTTGTATTCAGATACAGTAATTATAATAAATTCGTTAGAGATTAACTATTATAACCATCATATACCACATCAAGTTAGGATGAATAAACATGCTGGCATATTGATATGATTCTAATGAAGTGGAAATACATGGTAGACTAATAATAATCAAAGACACGAGTAATAATTAATCAACCGATTGATTTGAATTGCATTGCCGTTAGATATTTCATAGCATTTGATGTATTAGTTATGCTTTGAATCAGAAGTATTATTATTGATATGCATTTATTTAAGAAGTTGATAGAAACATTATTCGATACATAAAATTTGTAATAATCTGTGCTATACCAATCGGATGATAATTATAAATCCACATTTAATATTTGTTTAATTTTAATGCGATTTAACCTATCAAGAGCTTTTATTATTGGTTATCTTAGATTTGTCAATTATTGTTTAGTTATTATTTTTATTAATATTTGTTTTGAATGTAATTATGGCAAATTCATATCCAATTCAACATATTATGCATTATGATACAATCATCTGTTCCAATATAAACGTGTTCCTCACAACAAAGACGTGACAAATGATCAGCTGATTGATTATATCTGTCGACAACATGGCGTCACTGTGGATCATTAACCTAGTTATCAGCTGTTAATATATTGTGTTATCCTAGATTTTTTTTGTGATAATAGCAGCTGTGCTGATGGTAGAAGATGAATAATTCTTCATCTAAATTTGTTAAGTATTTTTGTTATGATTTGTTTCTTTTCTGTTCGCGTTGATGAAATTATTCGTAACTTTTTTGACGCTTTAAAAAAGACAAGTCATACAGTACGTTTTCATATAAATCAATGTATTAACATCGTTTTACTTTAATTGCCCATTCATCGAAGTAGAAAAGAAACAGTAATCGAATCGTCTGGCAGAAAGTCCCTCGTAAATTTTCAATTAAAAAACAAATTACATTCCACGCTGTCTCTTAAACATTTCCGAACAGCTTTGTTCAGTTATCGATAACGTTACAACAGATGTTATTCATCCTAGTATAAACACACTAACCTTAACTAGTGAATATGAATCATTCCTAAACACATAGGTAAATCAGATTACTTTAAACAATATAGTACATTTTATTTTACAAGACAGTTATTTGTACTAATAGCTGATATATTACGAAAAAGTTTAAAAGTGAACAATAATGTTTGACTTTCGTTGAGCACAAGAAGACTTGTGAATTCATTAAATATAAAATATCATCGGGTATCACCACAGACAACGATTAACCGACCACTCCATTGTCTGTGGCACTACTAGCTGAGTAACCATAGTTTGTTTGGGATGTTTGTCATTGTTACTACATTGTACGCACTTTATATCAAGGAGAGGGAAATAAAGCTCATCAATTGTCTGGGTTATAGTGCTAGCCTTCAAATCTGAAGGTCACTGGTTCGAATCGATGCAAGAACGTTTCCAAACGCAGATGCCATTTTTGTCATTGGGCTATGAATTAATGATGCTATCTAACAAAGAGGTCGACGTTAGGTAACAAGACCAGGGTTTGGACCGTTCTCTTTTAAAACGTAAAAATACCTATGGGGAAAATGGTACTAAAAATATATACTTAATGAAATAATTACACATCCTACATTGATTTTAGAAACAAATATCAACAGGGTTTCTTAGTCTTATAAAAGTAGATTTCTTTTAATTCAGATAAGTGGAAGAAACCTCTTAATCTACTTAGTGCAAAAAGTATCGGTGATTTACCAGGAAAACGCAGTGAGTACATGATTATGTGATTAAAATTTACGCTTGGTTAAAAGGGCATTTACCCAAACGTGTAAAAACTCTACCCAATCTGATCCATGATTTAAGGCACTTACAAATTTAACACTGATTATATAACAAAAGCCGCAAACAAATGTTGATCAATTAACTGGACATGCGATTGGATCTACCTCTGACTAAAACATTTTTCACGAATTTAAATTATATTGGTTGTTGCATTATTGTGTTTCAATGGTATAATATGTAATAATGGTATAATATAATTTGTATAATATATTACTTAATTTAACACAATTAGGTTAAATTTAAGTTTGTATTTGACGATTATCTTAAATTAATCAAGAGTGAGTAAAACGTAGTACAGTTTAAATTGCGAAATTTACTAATTTATTACAGAACACATTGTTTTTACCCATTCTAAACAGTTAAGAAAACAAAGGTAACTTAACATCTCTCAACAATAGGATTTATGTTCTCGTCTAAATCACAAAACTACTTACCTAAACTTTTCTTCAAACTTACCAAACTTCCTCATATATTAGTTTAAGTCGTTTCAATGTTAATTTTTCAGCTTGGCCTCAAATAAGCCCCTTCAAATATTCGTGAACAATTTATTAACTCATCTCACCCTCTTACAAAAACTATTTTTTTACTAAACCAATCTATTTTCGTCCACGTCTAGTTTTACAATATTTGTATTGTAAAACAAAAAAAATAAACATATTACAAAAGCCTTAGCATCGATTGAAAAGGAAACAGTCATAACGTAACTATTCGACCCCAATTTGTCCAGTAATAACTAACTATTGATGTCAAATATCAGGTACCGTATGCATTGTCTACCAATACTGCACTACTAATTAATTGCCACAATATTACTGATTCTAAAGATACATTCATGGCTGGTTTCTACATTGTTTGATTGATATTGAGAGAAATATTACTTCCAAACTTTCGATTGGTTTTTAATTGTTCACGTATCGATACAGTAGCAGTATTATAAGTAGTCGATGTGAATTTTTCATAATCATTTCGTCTACAAACACACAAATCCCATACGGGAACAGAGACCATAGGTGCGAATAAAAGTTAATATACTTTAAACAACGATATCACGGTATTTTTATTTAGTATTGAGGAAACTCAAGGTATTTGCTTGTATGGTTACTAATAAGTATATGATTTCACTATGTAACAAACCAAAAATGGTTTTAAAGGAAAACTAGTCAGCCACAGCAACTTACATAAAAATCCTTAAAGGAATTTATCTCCTAGAATCCTTTGAGTGGTTATAAATATAATTTAACTTTTTTTATGCAACAAAATCTAAACAAATTTGTAATATAGTAAAAGCGCAAAAGAACACAACGAACTCGGAATGTGTTTTGTATAGATGTTTCACTAAACGTTTAATATTGTTCTGAACGCTGCTTTGAAGTGCAACCGAATGGAAAGTTAAACACCAACAAAACCCTTTGTCTACGATATAGGTCAAAAGGCACGGATTCAATGGAAAATCTAAATAGGTGGAAACACTTTGTCGGTTGATTCGAATTTGTGTTTTAGAAATCAGTTAAAACGCAAGTTTTTCAGTTAATTGTTTTGATACGTTTACTAAATAAAAATTAAAGACAGAAATATATTCCTGCAATAATTCTGATGTATTAGATTAGCTATACATTTGTCGTTTCATGTGTTATTGTAGGTTAGATGTTTATGTCACCCCAAAGGTAAATCCAATATAGTTTAAGTTCTTGAAACTTGGCTAGCAAAAGAAAAATTATGTATTAGACTCTAGTCTGGTGTTTAGCTGTTTTTATCGCAAAAAATAAATTTTTATGGATGTGTATCTCTTTGAAGCATTTTGTATTATATTCAGAAAATATTTCATAGTTTCTATATAGTTTCTTACAAAATCAAAGGTATCAGCAAACTGACTTTTTTCCATTAGCTTGTCAACAACCCTTGAGTTAACGTTTGGTGTTAGTAATATTAAGACTTTACTCGATAATATAGATTAAATACAATAAATGTTTCACTTAACAGGGTTTGGAAAGAACTGATAAATGTAAACAAGTAATACAAACAGATCATAGCAATTAATAAAACATATGGTTTTATCTTCAGATGGCAGGCAGTAGATAGTATACATATAGTACTTCTGACAGTGTGACTATCATTTTTGGGAGTGAAATATGTTTTGTGTTAAATTGCAAACACTACAATAATCTTTGTACCGTAATTATACAGCATTTGAAATCCTATCATTTAGTTCAGGGTTAAAATTATGACATTGTTTAAAGTAACGTATAAAATCAAGAAAAACTGTAATGTATATTTAAAATGTAAACATTTTATCAACCATCTGGACTATTATTTGCGTGTACCGTAGCCAAATTCTCCCGCCCGCTCCAAGACTCGAGGCAAGAACAACAAAGTGTAGTTGCTTGTACTTTGTACCTGTGTTCAAGTTCAACTGCTTCAAGGCACTTCTGAACTGTCTGCTGCAGCTCGGAGTTTACTTAGCTGAAATTGTATCTTTTGAATATGTAATTTAGGTAGCTAGCCTGCGTATTATCTCGTTTGCGTGTAACGTAGTCGTTTATTTGTTAAAGTGTAATTTCCTTGCACATTAAAAAATTCTCGTACTCATATACACGTAGTAAAATTATTACCTAGGTTTTAATTTTGGTATAATTTTGTTTGATTAGGATTAATATATCCACATTATATTTTTATCATATGACAAAGTATGGTTTTTTATTTATTGTTCACAATATTAAATTTTGTTCAGAATTTGTATTGATAACTATTGAAAAAATATATAAAAGCACTGAAAATAAAATGTATATGTGCATTAGATTTACCAAGCAATATGGCTCCTCTTATTTATGTATTTCCAAGTAGGTAGAAATTATAATTCTCGTATTTATAGTATTTGTAAAACAAATCTATCAAATACCTACTATAGTTTATACAATGGTACCTAAACCTTTCTCGATTAATTTTAACCAACCTTTCGGGACTGGTTTTCATGGTTATCATGTATATTTATCTTACGAATCGCTTTATCAATAGTGCTTATAGTTTTGTATTTAAATATGAGAGATACCCTTTACCACGTATTACTTATAACCTTGAGGCATATTTGCTTTTAATAAAGTCTAGTAACGCAGTTACAAGATAAAAAACACATTCGCATTGTATTTGTACCACTAACACAAAGTTTTAAATTATTTATCCATTCCTTCTGGGTTTTTATATCACAATTTAAATGATTAATTAATATCCATGACAATTATTACTCAAAAAACTATGACTGTATTAATTTTCAAACAAATAACAACGTTGTACTACATCCTTGATGTTTATAAAAATACTTTATGTGTTACGTTTGCAATATGTCAAACCCTCTTAGTTTAATAGATAAATCGGTGTAGGAATTTCGTTACAAAAAGAAAGCTTCAACTAACTCGGGTGTGTCAAAGACAAAACCGTCATTTCCTGCAATTTAATCTCCAGTAAATGGTCAAAGCAACGCCTGCAATGTTCACGTTTAATTGAATCTCCAACTCCTGTAATATTTTATGGATCTTTTTGGGTATAAAACTGTCAATATGTTTTAGACATTCCAGTTTTACCAGATTGGTAATCGTACTTATTAAGCAATGTTGGTAAAAAACGTTCCTAAAATGATTTAATATTACACACAGAATCGCCAGGGAATATATTTATGTTTGTACAAAAGAGACATTTTATAACACCACCATATTTTACACCCTCCGGCCAACAATGGGGTCTGTAGAGAGCGGAATGATAAAAGTACGTTCTCACAATGTTTCCCAAAATGGTCGTTTTCATTTCAGTATTGTTTTCCGAGCCGCATATTGTTTTAATATATGTTCCGATGAAAACACAAAAGCTCTCTGTAAAGTGGAATTCTCTGTTGTAATTTATTGAAGCTGATCGTTCCCGCTTATTCTTGAGTTTATAAATATCAGGTAATGAAATTTCAATTCCTTCTATCCTGTTACATTTTTAATATTACTTTAAGCTATACGTAGAGCCACACCATTATCTTATTCTTTAGGTGATTGACAAGAGTTGAACCAGGGATCTCAGGGAGTTAAGCACGCACTCATAAACCACACCAGCTTTCTTCCTGAGCGTATAGAACTAATAAGCATTGGTTGCGCTTGTATAATGTTACTACAGGTTGATACGGACATAACGAAAAATTTAATAAATTTTCATAGATGTTATAATTAATGCTAGAATCATTCTATAATTTTATCAGGCATATTAGTATCATTTGAATAAAAAATATTTCATTCCCATTATAATTTTCAGCATTGATGGCACTGATATAATTTGGCATAAGTCCAGCTTATGATTTAAGCAAGACCACTTCTGAGATCTAGGAATAAATAATTGTTATTACGGTTGTAAACAACCATTTTTATGTATATTTGATCGGTTTGTTTGTAACGAAACTGTTTTAATACTATAAACAGTCAACATTTGCTGCAATTTGCTTCATAAAACGCTCAAAACGTTTATTAGTATGGTAGATGACATAACTAACTGTAAACAATGTTTAATGGCTGGTTAGCGATTTAAAATCCTTTGGGGATTGGGACAGCAAAAAGGATATTTTGTGATCATAGTACCACGCCCCATTGTGTACACAAATGCAACCCCGCATTAAATGTTCTTTGTTTTAAATCCCAGCAAAAAGGGCAAAGTTACCTATTCCCACAGAATATCAATGTTAAACAGTGGAATATTGTACCGAATTGCTCTAGAGAGATGTATATTTTTCTGTTAATTAATTAAAGATTGTTTTGACTTAAATTAAGATTTTTTGCTGGTTTTTGGTTGGTGGTGGTTGGATTTTTTTTTGGTGGTTTTTTGGTAGTATGTTTTATATTAATGCAAGAACAATACTGATATATTAAAAATAATTAAATGGTAAGTACTTTTAGTGCCAATGGTACTTTTAATAATAATATCAAAATGAAATTGTATTGTATTATGTGTTAATGGTTAATGTGAAAATGAAAACACTATATTGAACCATATTTATAACACTGACATTACCATTTTTCGGCCGTGTTCAAATAAATCAGTTTAACAGTATTATTTGTATAGGTGTCTCTCGCAACTAAGATAAAATTTTAATATACATTTTTCCACAGGCCCCCGTCGTTACATGTATTTTTTATTTTTTTAGCCTACCGTCAATATCATTTTATATTGTATCTTATATATTTAAAAACTTTGGCAAATCTTATGACAGCTAGCCTGACCATACTTCTGAACCGAATCAAGCGCGGGTTGTACCAAAGGAAAGATTATCGGTCCTATATGTGCAGATTTTATTTGTGCTAGAGGTTGTCAAGAGGTCGAAAACTCGACCAAAAATATGTAGTGTACAGACTTCTCCATTTTCACATCTACAGGAAAATATTTTTACAACAGTATGCGTAGATTTCCCCACAACCTATCAAAGAAAATATAGTTCTATAGTATTTCAGGACTAGTAACGTATTATACTAATGTAAAAGTATACGTAGATTTTCTCTGCGATTCACATGAGCTGAGAAAAAAAGTTTTAAAGAAACATCCTTGCATATTAATACATACAATGTCCCCTATATGTTTGTTGGAAATATTTATGTTACTTAGCAAAAATGGAAATTAAAGATGCCTGTAGATAAGCAGAATACCTTTATAAATTAAAATAGGCTAAAAAAGCACAAAAAATGAGTTAAAATTTTAAAAAAATAATAAAACCAAATAAAGAAATTTACACTTTTTTACACAGTAACCAACCTATACGATTAAAGTTAAAATGTCAACTGTGCAGAGAGAGTTTACAAAACCTACATCCTCCGGGACTGCTTTGTTCTCTTTGCTCTACAAAGTGAGATTTTTAAATGACGCTCTCTCGTTATCTAAACAATAGACTCGAGAAGTGAAAGCGTATTTTCAGACAAAAACTACGCGAACGTCAGAACTTTGCATGACTCCATCCTTAACATAAAGTTTAACCGAGGGTATTGCTTCATTTTCTATGCACTACTTCACATATAAAAGGAATAAACTGTTACCGTGTGTCTCTTAGGCCTGGACCCGGGATCATTTTAATTTTTCGTTTTAATGTTTCCAGAGGAAAACACCGCTCAAATTCATATGTATCATTTTAAATGTATAAGTGTGTTTGTCTGTTAACACGATAGCACGAGTAATAATCATCCAAGTTTAGTTTAAGAATAAAACAAACTAAAATGTTAAATACGTATTATTTTTAAGGGGAATAAGTAAAATGTTGACGATTGCTTGATTAAAGATCTATAAGTGCATAGATCAAAGTTTTTAATGGATTTATTTTATACTAATCTATTAACACCACAAAAAACAATCTTTTACATTTCGTGTAGCAGCGAACCGGGGTACTTACTAATCCTGTGTTAGTTAAATAAATCTAACATGTTTAAGGGAATATTTCAGTGAAAATCCGATCATGTAAATGGAAATTCGCTTAGTTTACTGGTTTTCTGTGGCAATTTTTTTTGTCTTCAATCATTGTTTCGTCTAAATCACTCAAATCGTCAATATAAAAGTTGAACACAATATAATATTTAATTATTTCTCGATGAAGCTTTTCATTAAACAATTTTTTGTTTGTGTGTGTGTGTGTGTGTGTTTTTTTTTTTTTTTTTTTTTTTTTTTCAAAAAACTACATGGAACGTATTGTTTCAATACTGATTGTAAACAAGTGAAAACTCCTAGCTTACATTTTGAACCGTGTATTAGGCCGGGTGGTTTTATCTGGGGCTTAGTAAACACAAAAGTTACCATAAATTCCACATCTTTGTTGGTTTGTGTTGGTGAGTTTACGTTGTTGGGCTGAAATTAGGTTTGATGTGCGATCCCCAGTGAACACATGATCCTGTTCCTCCCTACAAAACAGTCATTATGTTTAACTTATAATGTCCCTCAGAACTATTGGCATACACAAACACGTTAAAACTTTACAATACCCATATTGGCTTATTTCCCAGGTGTTTTATAATGAACATTGTCTTCTGTGTAACCAAAAATTGTTTAAACATTTATTTCTTTTTTACTTGTATACTTTTACTCATGTGCTATTGTTAGTAAGATTGTTTGTGACTTAAAGTGTTTGTTTATATTCCCCCGTTAACTTATTGTTGAAATTATGTTAATTTTCCTTCGATTTGATTGTAAAAATAATAATTACCCACCTTATATCCCAACTCTACACGATTGTACGATTTTTGGGAATATAATTTGATATTAAAATATATATACGTATTCCACGTATTATATTTGCAACCTTATACTTTAACTACTCTGTAATAAATAAATAAATTACGTTGTTCTTAAACTGAAACATCGCCAAAGTTGATTAAGTAAAGTGGATAACTAGCAAAACACACTGTAAGTATTTGACAGGCAATGCACTGAAATAGATTAGAAACAAACAAAAAATATAAAAAATATTTTAACGAGTTTTACACAGTACAAATCGAGTAAATTAAATCTGCCAATAAATACAGATGGACTAAAGATCTCAATTAACAAAGGGCAAACATAATTTATTTGATTTCTTTGCAGGGTTCTAAGAATTTTCACTAATCTTCATCTCTACTTTTAATTACAAAAACAGATCAATTTCAAATATTTATCTACCTTTGAATTATTTTTTCCAAGAACGGCGTTTTACACCTGTTCATGAAAAATAATTATTTCATATATTCGAAGTAACCTTTATCGAAAAATGCAACGATTCATTATTTGCTCTGATGGTTTTTATTCACAAAAGTGTTTGTAAGTCTGCAATAATTTCTAATTTTGAAAGCAAATCAATATCTATAAGAAAATTAATGCATCAATTTTGCTAAAGTTAATTAGTAAAACAAAGCTCATTCGAGTGACGGATTTAATTGACCATACTGATTATTAGTCTAAAAAAGATGTATTCAAAATAGTTCATGAAATGAAGTTCCTAAAATGTTCCTGAAATGAAGTTCCTAAAATGTAATAAACAAGAGTACCGAAATAGAATTTATCTCATAAACCTAACACAAAAACAACGATACCAACATATGATCTTGTTTTGTCTAGTGTCTCACAGTACTTGTGGTTTGGGTTACGTTAAAAAATATACTTAATATAGTGCTATTTATCCTCTTTGATTTGTTAAAATAATTTATACATTTACTATTCTTTTTAATATTAATTATGAATATAATCATGGATATCCAATTCAAAGTATACATTATGATACAATCATCTATTCCGACATAAACGTTTTCCTCACAACACAGACATGACAAATGATCAGCTGATTGATTATATCTGTCGACAACATGGCGTCGCTGTGGATCATTAACCTAGTTATCAGCTGTTAATATATTGTGTCATCCTAGATTAATAATTTTGTGATAATAGCAGCTGTGCTGATGGTGGAAGATGAATAAGAAAATTACTTTTTACAAAGGTTTGTAGATATATCCGACCTTTATTATAAAGATAGGGACATTGAGTGATAAGAAGGGTATTTCGTACTAATCTCACGCAAGTCAAACACAGCTTATTAAGCAAACTTGAAAGATTTTCATTCCTTTTAATTTTTAAAATTTTTCGAAACTATTTTTGTTATGATTGGTTTTTTTCTGTTCACGTTGAAGAACTTATTCGTAACTTTTTTGACGCTTTAAAAAAAGACAAGTCATACAGTACGTTTTCGTATAAATCAATGTATTAACATCGTTTTACTTTAATTGTTCATTCATCGAAGTACAAAAGACACAGTAATCGAATCGTCTGGCGGAAAGTCCCTCGTAAATTTTCAATTAAAAAACAAATTACATTCCACGCTGTCTCTTAAACATTTCCGAACACCTTGTTTCAGTTATCGATAACCTTACAACAGATGTTATTCATCCTAGTATAAACACACTAACCTTAAACAGTGAATATGAATTCATTCCCAAACACATAGGTTAATCAGAGTACTTTAAACAATATAATTCATTTTATTTTACAAGACAGTTATTTGTACTAATAGCTGATATATTACGAAAATGTTGAAGTGAACAATAATGTTGGACATTCGTTGAGTGCAAGAAGACTTGTGAATTCATTAAATATAAAATATCATCGGGTATCACCACAGACAACGGTTAACCAACCACTCCATTGTCTGTGGCACTACTAACAGAGTAACCATAGTTCGTTTGGGGTGTTTGTCATTGTTACTACATTATACGCACTTTATATCAAGGAGCGGGAAATAAAGCTCATCAATTGTCTGGGATACAGTGTTTGCCTTCAAATCTGAAGGTCGCTGGTTCGAATCCATGCAAAAACGTTTCCAAACGTAGATGCCATTTGTCATTGGGCTATGAATTAATAATGCTATCTAACGAAGAGGTCGACGTTAGATAATAAGACAGGGTTTGGACCGTTCTCTTTTAAAACGTAAAAATACCAATGGCGAAAATGGTACTACAAATATATACTGTATAAAATAATTACACATCCTACATTGATTTTAGAAACAAATATCAACAGGGTTTCTTAGTCTTATAAAAGTAGATTTCTCTTAATTCAGATAAGTGGAAAAAACCTCTTAATCTACTTAGTGCGAAACGTATCGGTGATTTACCAGGAAAACGCAGTGACTACATGATTCTGTGGTTAAAATTTACGCTTGGTTAAAAGTGTGTTGCTCAAACATGGGAAAGCTCTACCCAATCTGATCCATGATTTAAGGAACTTACAAAGTTAACACTGATTATAACAAAACCGCGAACAAGGGTTGATAAAGTAACTGGACAAGTGATTGGATAGGAACCTTTGAATGTAAACATATTTCATGAGTTTAAATTATATTGGTTGTTGTATTATTGTTTTTCAATGGTATAATATGATTGGTATAATATAATATAACGGTATAATTTTATATAATCAAAATCAAACAAAACAAAATCAAAAGTTCAACTTTTTTTCATTTTTTAAATTTGGTTTTTGATTTTGATATATTAAAATGCTATAATATAATGCTTAATTAAACACAATTAGGTTAAATTTAATTTTATATTTGACGATTCTCTTAATATAATTAAGGGCGAGAAATACATAGTACGATTTTAAATGCAAAATAAACTTATTTAATACAGAACACATTCTAAACAATTAAAAAAAAACAAAGATAACTTAACATCCCTAAAAATTAGGATTTATTTTCACTTTTAAATACCAAATCTACTTATCTAAACTTTTCTTAAAACTTACCAAACTTCCTCATATATTAGTTTAAGTCGTTTCAATGTTAATTTTTCAGCTTGGCCTCAAATAAGCCCCTTCAAATATTCGTGAACAATTTATTAACTCCTCTCACCCTCTTACAAAAACTATTTTTTTACTAAACCAATCTAGTTTTGTCCACGTCTAGTTTTACAATTTTTGTATTGTAAAACAAAACAAAAATAAATATATTACAAAAGCCTTAGCATCGATTGAAAAAGAAACAGTCATAACGTAACTATTCGATTCCAATTTGTCCAGTAATAACTAACTATTGATGTCAAATATCAGGTACCGTATGCATTGTCTACCAATACTGCACTACTAATTAATTGCCACAATCTTACTGCACACTAAAGCTATATTTATGGCTGGTTTCTACATTGTTTGATGGAAATTGTGAGATGTATTACTTCCAAACTATCGATTGGTTTTTAATTGTTCACGTATCGATACAGTAGCAGTATTATAAGTAGTCGATGTGAATTTTTCATAATCATTTCGTCTACAAACACACAAATCCCATACGGGAACAGAGACCATAGGTGCGAATAAAAATTAATATACTTTAAACAACGATATCACGGTATTCCTATTTAGTATTGAGGAAACTCAAGGTATTTGATGGTATAGTTGCTAGTGAGAATACTATTCCACTATGTAAATAACCAAAACGAGTTTTAAAGGAAAACTAGTCAGCCACAGCAACTTAACGAATCCTTAAAGGAATTTATCTCCCAGAATCCTTTGAGTGATTAAAAATATAATTTAATTTTTTTTTCATGAAAAAAAAATCTAAACAAATTTGGTATATAGCAAAAGCGCAAAAGAACACAACAAACTCGGAATGTGTTCGGTATAGATGTTTCACTAAACGTTTAATATTGTTCTGAAAGCTGCTTTGAAGCGCAACCGAATGGAAAGTTAAACACCAACAAAACCCTTTGTCTACGATATAGGTCAAAAGGCACGGATTCAATGGAAAATCTATATAGGTGGAAACACTTTGTTGGTTGATTCGAATTTGTGTTTTAGAAATCAGTTAAAACGCAAGTTTTTCAGTTAATTGTTTTGATACGTTTCCTAAACCAAAAATTAAGCCAAGCGCTGTATTAGAGTAGATTTACCTTGATTACTACTTCAGTTCTTGTAGGTAAGATGTTTCTATCAACCCAAAGGTAAATGTAACATAGTTCAAGCTCTTGAAACTTGGCTAGCAAAAGAAGAATTATGTATTAGACTCTAGACTGGTGGTTAGCTGGGTTTTTATCGCAAAAATTATTTTTTATGGATGTGTATCTCTTTGACGTATTTTGTTGTATATTCAGGAAATGTTTTATACTTTCTATATAGTTTCTTAGTAAAATCAAAGGTATCTGCAAACTGACTTACTTTTTCCATTAGCTCGTCAACAACCCTTGAGTTAACAGGTGGTGTTAGTAATAGTTAGTAATATTGATAAGATTTTACTCGATAAAAGAGATTAAATACAATAGATGTTTTATATAACATGGTTTAGAAAGAACTGATAAATGTAAAAAAATATAAACAGATCATAACAATTAATAAAACGTATGGTTTTATCTTCAGATGGCAGGCAGTAGATAGTAGATATACAGTAGAGTAATACAGTGTGACTATCATTTTTGGGAGTGAAATATGTTTTGTTTTTAATCGCAAAAAATAATCCTAGAACCGTAAGTTTACATTAGGAGTCCTACCATTTTGTTCATGCTTAAAATTACAACATTGTTTGAAGTAACGTATAAAATCAAGAAAAACTGTAATGTATATTTAAAATGCAAACATTTTACCAACAATCTACAGTATTATTTGCGGGTAGCCAAATTCTCCCGCCAGCGCTAAGACTCAAGACAAGAACAACAAAATGTAGTTGCTTGTACTTTGTACCTGTGTTCAAGTTCAACTGCTTCAAGGCACTTCTGAACTGTCTGCTGCAGCTCGGAGTTTACTTAGCTGAAATTGTATCTTTTGAATATGTAATTTAGGTAGCTAGCCTGCGTAATGTCTCGTTTGAGTGTAGCGTAGTCATTTATCTGTTAAAGTGTAATTTCCTTGCACATTAAAACATTCTCTTACTCATATATACGTTGTAAAATTATTACCTAGGTTTTAATTTGGTATAATTTTGTTTGATTAGGATTAATATATTCACATTATATTTTTATCATACGATAAAGTATAGTTTTTTATTTATTGTTTACAATATTAAATTTTGTTCGGAATTTTTATTGTTAACTATTGAAAAAATATATAAAAGAACAAAAAATAAAATTTACATGTGCATTAGAGGTTCTTCTTTATGTATGTATTTCTAAGTAGGTAGAAAATTATACGTCTTGTATTTGTAGCATCTGTAAAACAAATCTATCAGATACCTACTATAGTTTATCCAATGGTACCTTAACTTTTCTCAAGGAATATTAGCCAACCTTTCGGGACTGGTTTTCATGTTTATCATGTATATTTATCTTACGAATCGCTTTATTAATAGTACTTATAGTTTTATGGCAGTATCTGAATATGAGGGATACCCGTTACCATATATAAATTATTAACTAACCTTAAAGCATATTTGCTAGTTTTAAAGTCTATCAACAGTTACATGATAAAAAAAATACCTCAACGTGTCATTTATCCATTCTTTTTGGGTTCAAAATTTAATTGATAAATTAATACCCATGACAATTATTACTCAAAAAATGCGACTTTATTAATTTAAGACAAATAACAATGTTACACTACATCTTTGATATTCAGAAATATTTTACTTAATGGCTACGTTTACAAGATGTCAAACCCCTTTAGTTTAATAGAGAAATCGGTGTAGGAATTTCGTTACAAAAAGAAAGCTTCAATTCACTCGGATGTGTCAAAGACAAAACCGTCATTTCCTGCCATTTAATCTCCAGTAAAGGGTCAAAGCAACGCCTGCAATGTTCACGTTCAATTGAATCAACGCGTGTTCTTTTTTATGAACCTTTGGGCATAAAATTCTCAATATGTTTTAGACATTCCAGTTTTACCAGTTTATAATCGTACTTGTTAAGCAACGTCGGTAAATACCGTTCCTAAAATGATTTAATATTACACACAGAATCGCCAGGGAATATATTTATTTTTGTACAAAAGAGACATTTTATAACACCGCCATATTTTACACCCTCAGGCCAACAATGAGGTCTGTATAGAACGGAATAATAAAAGTACGTTCTCATAATGTTTCCCAAAATGGTCGTTTTCATTTCAGTATTGTTTTCCGAGCCGCATATTGTTTTAATATATGTTCCGATGAAAACACAAAAACTATTTCTGTCAAGTTGAATTCTCTGTTGTAATTTATTGAAACTGATCGTCATCACTTATTCTTGAGTTTATAAATATCAGGTAAAGATATTTAAATTCCTTCTATCCTGCATTATTAATATAACTTTAAGCTATGCGTAGAGTCACACCATTATCTTATTCTGTAGGTTATTGACAAGATTAGAACCAGGGACCTCAGGGAGTTAAGCACGCACTCATAAACCACACCAGCTTTCTTCCTGAGCGTATAGAACTAATAAGCATTGGTTGCGCTTGTATAATGTTACTACAGGTTGATACGGACATAACGAAAAATAGAATTAATTTTCCTAGATGTTATAATTAATGCTAGAATCATTCTATAATTTTATCAGGCATATTAGTATCATTTAAATAAAAAATATTTCAATCACATTATAATTTTTAGCATTGACGGCACTGATATAATTTGGTATTAGTCCAGCTTATGATTTAAGCAAGACTACTTTTGAGATCTAGGAATAAATAATTGTTATTACGGTTGTATACAACCATTTTTATGTATATTTGATCGGTTTATGTTTGTAACAAAACTGTTTTAAAACTCTAAATAGTCATTGCTGCAATTGGCTTCATTGGCTTAAAACGTTTTAGAAGTATGGTAGATGACATAACTAACTGTAAACAATGTTTAATGGCTGATTAGCGATTTAAAATCCTTTGTGGATCAGGAAAGCAAAAAAGGATATTTTGTGATCATAGTACCACGCCCTAATGTGTACACAAATGCAACCCTGCATTAAATGTTCTTTTGTTTTAAATCCTAGCTAAAAGAGCAAAGTTCCCTATTCACACAGAATATCAATGTTAAACAGTGGTATATTGGTCAAAATTTTATATTTTTCGATAACCAATGTAAGATAAAATTTGCTTTGATATTATTTTGTGTCTCTAGTAGTATGTGTTTATGTCAATGCAAAAAACGCACTGATGTATTAAAAACTAGCTGTTGTACCCGTGCTTTGCAACGGGAAGAGGACACAAAATAGAAACATTTTAATATTTATATCTGTTGCATATAATAGTTACACATCCGCCAACGCTTTTAGAAACAAAATTCAACTTTTGTAGCCTTAATAGAAACGTTTTAAGTTATATGACTTTTAAATTTGGTAAGTAGTGGATACCACCATTTTGGTTTTGATTACTTTTAAATCTTTTGTAGGCTGATATGAGAAAAACTTACCAAATCTTCGAATAAAACATTGACATACATGATTTATGCCTTCATCTTACATATCTTTTAATTTATTATTGACATTTTAAATATCAATTTTGAAGTTGCAAAAATACTAATTATTAAATTTAAATGAACATTTTTTTTGTATTTCACTCTTCTTTATATTACATCACAAATCTTTCCATCTTCAGTTTCTTCACTCACAATAAATCATTAGCTAAGTGAGCTGTTATAAACTTTAGAAATATTGCTGTGCCTTATCAATACAGTTTTTTGAAATATTAAAGAAACTATGTCTATAAAAAGATTTAAACAAATAATTTAGCATTAAAGACAGCAGACAAAACTAATATGATTATCAAAGCATCAAGGACTAAAAAATGTAATAGCAAATACAGTATATGTTTCATTGCATCTCTGATTCTACTCTACAAAAATATCAACAAACAACTTAATATAAAAACCATTACTTTTAATCAGTTCCATCGTCCATTGCCTTTACATTTTCACACTTACCATTAAGTAAACATAGTTACAGATATTTCATTAATTTTAGAAACAAAACAACACTGTGTACTGCTTAGTTTTATGATATTTTCCTTGGTTTAATTTAATAAGTGGTGTGGCAAAACACAAATAATAAATGTATCAAATAAAGAAAATGTGAACTGAAAGCTACGTAAAGATAAAATAAGAGTATTTTGTACTATTTGATAATCAAATATAGTTACACATATACAACAGATTTTAGAAAACAAAAATCAACGACGTACAATTCAGTTATTGAAGATATTCTTTAGTTTAATTTAAGCATAGGTTTAGCAAAACACAATAACTAAATTTACCTAAATATACATATAAAAAACAATGTGATGTGCAAGTTATGTTAGGTTAATCCAACACATGTTAAGCAGTTAGAATTTATTTAAAGTAGCCTCCAAATTCATATAAAACATCTATACTTTGAAATTTTAATACTGTTTCCATGAAAACATATCAATAACATTATTTTCATAACTTAGACACTTTAAAAAATCCAAAGCAAAGCTGGAGTTGATACAGCAACGGTTATAGAATTTTTTTTTCTATAATCATTTACTTAGTTTTAGAATAAACATTCCATGATAAAAGGTTAGTTTAAATAAACCTACCTCATAGTTATGGAAAATATTACATTTAATTTCTTTGTATCAGCTGTCTGAAATTGTGAAATAATATGCAGTTTAGCAGTTCTTCTTGTTTACATTTAAATGTCAAAGCAAATGTAAACAAACATTGTTAGGGTTCTCATCACAGCCATGGAGACCAATCAATATTTACTTTTAAAAGGTTCACTTCAGAACTTTTAAAGCCAAAGGGGCAAAGCCTTTGGTCAGTATCGAAATGAGAATAGTCCTATAATGGTCCTTGGTATGGTTGCTATATTTTTGTATAATTTAAGCCCAGTTGGTTCAGTAGTTTTTGCACCTATGAGTAATACACATACAGACAGACACCATTAGATTTTTATATAATAGTATAGATATAGATAATTAAATGGTGAGTGTTTTTAGTGTAATTGTGGTGCTCAATGATAATATCAAAATGAAAGAATTGTATAATGGGTCAATGGTAATGTAAACCTAACTGAACAAAATTAGTAGAACACTGACTTCGACATCTTTCTACAAAGTTCAGATGAATCGGCTAAACAAGTTTTTTTTTTTTTTTTTTTTTTTTTTTTTTATTGGTGTCTCTAATAAACAAGGTAAAATTGTAGGCCCCTAATATTTACTTTTCGCACGGGCCCCTTTCGTTTATATTATTACAAGTATTGTTTTTAGTTAGCCTACAAATTTTATTTATAATTTAATTTAATTATATTCTAGATTTTTGTAAATACTTTTTATTATTGAGGTTAGTTGAGCCATGTGGCCCTGAGTTAGTCTCAAATAAACTAAATAAAAATATTTACACTTTTTTACACAGTAACCAACCCATACGATTAAAGTTAAAATGTCAACTGTGCAGAGAGAGTTGATAAAACCTACATCCCCCAGGTCCTCTCTGCTTTGTTCTCTTTGCTCTACAAAGTGAGATTTTTAAATGACGCTCTCTCGTTATCTAAACAATAGACTCGAGAAGTGAAAGCGTATTTTCAGACAAAAACTACGCGAACGCCAGAACTTTGCATGACTCCATCCTTAACATAAAGTTTAACCCAGGGTATTGCTTCATTTTCTTTGCACTATTTCACATATAAAAGGAATAAACTGTTACCTTGTGTCTCAATGATGGACCTGGACCCGGGATCATTTTTTCGTTTTAATGTTTCCAGGTTAAAAACACCGCTCAAATTCATATGTATAATTGTATGTGTGTGAATGTGTTTGTCTGTTAGCAGGATAACTCAAGTACTTTTACCCCAGTTTAGATCGCGAACTAGTATGATGTATGATGGGATTGAGTTTATATAAGGGTGAATTAGTTATTCTAATTTTTACCCTCAAAACCTAATATATCATAGTGTGTTTTTTTTATTATGCTGTAGAGCTCAAAATAACAAATAATTTATTACCCTAAATTATTGTTTTACGCTAGATTGTTACGGAAAAAATATTAAAACCAACAGTTAAAAAATGCCCATATTATTCTTATGGAGAAATCTAACTGTTGTATGTTGTTTGATTTGTTTTAAGACATATATTTTGATCCAATTTGGTCAATTCATTTATTTCATGCCAGGCTATTACAACTTCACAGAAAAACACACCCTATTATTTACATTCCTTTCCTCATTCCTTTATAACAGCTAACCTATGGGAGTACTTCACACTAAATTTAATTTTAGTAAATTTGAATTAAATCTAACATGTTTAAGGGGATATTATAGTTGAAATCTGATCAGGGAAGAGCAAATTTACTTCGTCTACAGGTTTGCTAGAGGAACTTTTACTCTTTAATGATTGTTTTGTCACTCACCTGAGTGAAAAAAACTTGTACACAAAAAGCTATTATTTACTTATTTCTAAATACAGATCGTAAATCTGCTACGTACGTATTGTTTTATTCCTAATTTTAAACAAGTAAAAACTCCTAGCTTACATTTTGAACCGTGTTTTAGGCCGGGTGGTTTTATCTTGGGCTTAGTAAACACAAAAGTTACCATAAATTCCACATATTTATTGGTTTGTGTTGGTAAGTTTACGTTGTTGGGCTGAAATTAGTTTTGACGTTCGATCCCCAGTGAACACATGATCCTGTTCCTCCCTACAAAACAGTCATTATGTTTAACTTATAATGTCCCTCAGAACTATTGGCATACACAATCACGTTAAAACTTTAAAATACCAATATTGGCTTATTTCCCAGATGTTTTATAATGAACATTGTCTTCTGTGGAACCTATAATTATTTAAACAATTATTTCTTGTTACAAGAACCCTTATTGTTTACTTATGTGCTATTGTTAATAAGATTGTTTATGTGACTTGAAGTGTGTTTTTATATTCCCCCGTACACTTTTGATGTTTGTTTTGATTGGATTAGATTGGAAAAATAATAACAACCCGCATTATATCCCAACTCTACACGATTGTACGTTTTAGTGCGAATACAACTTGATATTAAAATATACATACGTATTCCACGTATTATATTTGCAACCTTATACTTTAACTGCTCTGTAATAAATAAATAAATTACGTCGTTCTTAAACTGAAACATCGCCAAAGTTAATAAAGTAAAGTGGATAAGTAGCAAAACACACTGTAAGTATTTGACAGGCAATGCACTGAAATAGATTGGAAGCAAAAAATATATATAAACATATTTTAACAAATTTTACACAGTAAAAATCGTGTAAATTGAATCTTCCAATAAATACAGATGGACCAAAGATCTCAATTAACAAAGGTCAAACATAACTTATTTGATTTCTTTGCAGGGTTCTAAGAATTTTCACTAATCTTCAACTCTACTTTTAATTACGAAAACAGATCGATTTCAAATATTTATCTTCCTTTGATTATTTTTTCCAAGAATTATTTTCTTACCTGTTCATGATTAATAATTAATTCACATATTCGAAGTAACCTTTATCGAAAAATGTAACGATTCATTGTTTGCTATGTTGGTTTTTATTCACAAAAGCGTTCATAAGCCTAAGATGAAAGCAAATCAATATCAATAAAAAAATCAATGCTGCTAAATGAATTATTAAAACAATGCTTATTTGAGTGATGGGTTTAATCGACCATACTGATTATTAGTCCAACAAAACTATTTTGGTTTAAAACCGTTCATGAAATAAAGACCTATTCCTAAAGTATGGAATAATCAAGAGTACCGAAATCGAATCTATCTCATAAAACTAAACCTGTTTAAAAAGTGTAATAGGATATCTTATACCTACATAAATATCCTTTCCCGTTTCGGTTAACTTCGGGTCTGGGTGTTCATTAATAATAGGGCATTAATAAGTGTTCAATAATTAATACGGTACTGGTGATGATTTATTTTTCTGTATTTTTTCACCAAAACTTTGTCTCTTTGGACAATCACAAACAAATAAACTTTAAAACAAAAGTACAGTAAAAATTTTTGACGACTGTGTCGTAAATAATCTTAACAGCTTGGTTCGTATTTTTTACACAAGACTCACAGCCATGCTATGGATTCAAAAGGACTTCAAACGGTTGAGAAGTGAGTTTCAACAGCCATCAAAGCCTTTAAAGAGCGCATTTTGTTAAAGAGCCAAAAAACAATGGAATCGTTTTAACTTCTGGTGATTCGACCAACCATATAGCAGTGTGTTTCAACACGGCGTTTGCACACATAGGTAGAGAATACAAGAATTATAATAGAGTATAAAATATAACCACAATTTTTGTTATAAGTGACAAGCCAATGAAAAGTATTGAGAAATTTCAGTATTAAAATATTGAGTAACGTGCGAGTTAGTAATACAAGATATTCGGTTACTCTACATATTGCTATGGGACAGAGGATATGAGGTACCAAATCTAATTTGCGGAAGGCTAAGAGGTCACTTGTGCTTTCTATCCAATAATCCAATTTGTACCCGACACGAGCTCAAATGTAATCACCCCTTGTACTCTATCGAACTATCGGGTAACTGGGACCAACCGTAAAGCTACAAATTTGTTGGTTTGTTAAAATAGTATGACTCTTTATAAAAATAAAATATATAGATAACATATATTCATGAAATATTTCGAAGTGACATCAACTATTGTATGTTGTTTTTTGTCTTCGGGTGTAAACAATGTAAAATTCGATCATTATCCACCGTTTTGGTTTTGATAAACCGAACCTTCACTTTTCGGGTGTGAGGTTGACCAGAAGACACCTGACTGTATTATATTAACATTGAGGTGAAAATATCCGTTAGTTAATATGCTGCTTCGACAATATGTCACCTAAAGATCACGAATATGCAGCTTCAGAGAATGAAATGTTGGCTATAAATATATATATATATATTTTATTTTAAGACACTTCTATAAATACCATTTTATATGCCTTTCTCCACATATAAAAGTGAAAAGTAAAATCATTGAAAGTCCCATATTTCCAAAGTAAAATGTTTATGTTTGATGGCAACTATGACGCGTTTAAATGACACAGGTATACCAATAATATTCTGATGTTTCGAGATTAGTTGCTATCATGAAGGTTCTGCAAAAGGAAATATTTAAATCATCATCCTCATGGTTATGATTCACTGCAAGTTTAACCAAGGACATCGATTTAACACACATCTTTTGAAATTTATCATCAGTATGGATCAGTTGAAGACAGTTTAAAGGTGTTTGGAAGTTTAGATTTTGTTTCTTGTTATTATATTTGTTTAACAACTATTTGAACGAAATAAATAATTCAATGGACATCAATAATAGCCTTGTAGGTTTGTAACCAAACAGTAAAGCTCGATTAGTAACAGGAATTTATGATAATAAATGAAAAGGGAAAGCTTTTAAGCATTTAAATAAGTCAATAAAACCAGGGAGAAAGGATAAACTTCTTTAGAGTAGTTTTAATTTACTTTCACCACCTTTTGACTTGACAATTCCTCTAGGAAAGAAGAATTTTTTACCGTTTTTTTTATCATTCTAGGCCTTAAAACACCAACCCTTAGAGGGTTGGTGCTCCCAGACCCGGCCAGTAAAATGTTTGTCTGAATGATATTAAAGCCAAAGAAGCAGCCTGCCTCAGATATTTATGAGGATATTCAGTGAGTTTCCACTCTCTTGACTGCACAAGACTCTAGATAAAAGTATAAGTCTCTCAGCTCCGAGTGGTTGACTTGTGTAGTGACAATATACTTGATTTTGACCACTGTAATGTTTGTATTGATCATATTACAGCTAAAGAAACAACCTGTCTCAGATATTTATGAGGATCTTCAGTGAGTTTCCACTCCCTTGACTGCACAAGACTCTAGATAAGAGTATAAGTCCCTCAGCTCTGAGTGGTTGACTCATGTAGTGGCAATATACTTGTGTTTGACCACTGTAATGTTTGTATTGATCATATTACAGCTAAAGAAACAACCTGTCTCAGATATTTATGAGGATCTTCAGTGAGTTTCCACTCCCTTGACTGCACAAGACTCTAGATAAGAGTATAAGTCCCTCAGCTCTGAGTGGTTGACTTATGTAGTGACAATATACTTGTGTTTGACCACTGTATTGTTTGTATTGATCATATTACAGCTAAAGAAACAACCTGTCTCAGATATTTATGAGGATCTTCAGTGAGTTTCCACTCTCTTGACTGCACAAGACTCTAGATAAGAGTATAAGTATCTCAGCTCTGAGTGGTTGACTTATGTAGTGACAATATACTTGTGTTTGACCACTGTAATGTTTGTATTGATCATATTACAGCTAAAGAAACAACCTGTCTCAGATATTTATGAGGATCTTCAGTGAGTTTCCACTCCCTTGACTGCACAAGACTCTAGATAAGAGTATAAGTCCCTTAGCTCTGAGTGGTTGACTCATGTAGTGGCAATATACTTGTGTTTGACCACTGTAATGTTTGTATTGATCATATTACAGCTAAGTAGAAATCTGTCTCAGATATTTATGAGGATGTTCAGTGAGTTTCCACTCTCTTGGCTGCACAAGACTCTAGATAAGAGTATAAGTATCTCAGCTCTGAGTGGTTGACTTATGTAGTGACAATATACTTGTGTTTGACCACTGTATTGTTTGTATTGATCATATTACAGCTAAAGAAACAACCTGTCTCAGATATTTATGAGGATCTTCAGTGAGTTTCCACTCTCTTGACTGCACAAGACTCTAGATAAGAGTATAAGTATCTCAGCTCTGAGTGGTTGACTTATGTAGTGACAATATACTTGTGTTTGACCACTGTATTGTTTGTATTGATCATATTACAGCTAAAGAAACAGCCTGTCTCAGATATTTATGAGGATCTTCAGTGAGTTTCCACTCTCTTGACTGCACAAGACTCTAGATAAGAGTATAAGTATCTCAGCTCTGAGTGGTTGGCTTATGTAGTGACAATATTCTTGTGTTTGACCACTGTAATGTTTGTATTGATCATATTACAGCTAAGCAGGGATCTGTCTCAGATATTTATGAGAATCTTCAGTGAGTTTCCACTCTCTTGGCTGCACAAGACTCTAGATAAGAGTAAAAGTCTCTCAGATCTGAGTGGTTGACTTATGTAGTGACAATATACTTGTGTTTGACCACTGTATTGTTTGTATTGATCATATTACAGCTAAGCAGGAATCTGTCTCAGATATTTATGAGGATCTTCAGTAAGTTTCCACTCTCTTGACTGCACAAGACTCTAGATAAGAGTAAAAGTCTGTCAGCTCTGAGGGGTTGACTTATGTAGTTACAATATACTTGTGTTTGACCACTGTATTGTTTGTATTGATCATATTACAGCTAAGCAGGAATCTGTCTCAGATATTTATGAGGATCTTCAGTGAGTTTCCACTCCCTTGACTGCACAAGACTCTAGATAAGAGTACAAGTCTCTCAGCTCTGAGTGGTTGACTTATGTAGTGACAATATACTTGTGTTTGACCACTGTAATGTTTGTATTTATCATATTACATCTAAAGAAGCATTATGGCTGTATGTGTATATGTAAGCTATATGTATATGGTTTTACGAATTCAACGATCATGTAATTTTAAAACTTGACTTTCACAATCAGGTCCAGGCAACTAATGAGATAATACATGGCACTGTAATTTAAATGTTATTAGTCACTGAGAAGTTTTAGAAACAAGTTCTGGTAAAGATTTTTTTAGTTTGAATTAAATCTTGTTACTGCTTGGGCCAAGTTGTTTAATTACAAAACAAAACGCAAGTGTAATTTTTACATCAACAAATAAACTTTACTTACATCCACAGGAATCATCGGAGATGGTTTCTTCAACAGCGAACCTTATTTTCAATCTCCCGCTCTCTTTTGACAGTATTTTTACGAATCTTTTGACATACCACACTGTATTAATACATTGATTATGTGGTTGCAAACAATGACCTGACGAATTTTAGGATACGAAAGTAGTTGTCATACCAGCAACTGTGGTTGGATAAGGTAATAATTTTATTTTATCTAGTATCATCACATTAGTTCAATGACTGTTAGGAGCTACTAACATAAAACTAGAATTTACACTCGATTTCGATTTCAAAATACCCTTAACGCCAATGGTCTTTGAAATCGGTCGTCAACCAGAATATATGGAGCTGTAAAACGACCCTAAGAGAGCACTCGCCCGTGACTTAGAGTTAGTTATCGGTTGCTGTTGGTTGTATGTCTTGTGTGATCGACACTGGAGCTTGATAACCAACATTGTAGCTTCGGATTTAAGTTTATTATCTCGTTGCTTACCTTTTGATCATTTTGTATTTAAACACACTGTTAAGTAGTGAATACATAGGAAGTAAACAGAAATAAAAACAATAATAAATGAAATTGTTATACAGTGTGATTGTAAATGTTCTCTAGTGATATATATTGCAGGTGTTAACATTCTTTTGATTTTCAAAATACAATTTTTTCATATATATTTTGTCTCCTCTTTGGATTTTTTGCATTGTGGTAAGTAGATTTTCTGAAAAGCATATTTTTTATGTGGCTTAGTAGGAAGCCTAAAACTGTTTTCAATAAATAAATTTCCTTTCCTAGGTTTAAATTCAATTACTGTTTTTCTTTTCCTATTGCTTAAACATTATGTTAAGCGTTCTGTGTAGTTTAATTTCATATATTTTAAATCGAATGTTTTATCTTAACTAACAATTTTAAACATGTATATTTTAGAAAGGCTAGTAATTGTTTGTCCTTGGACACTAGGCTCTGGCCCGGGGTATTCTTGCACATTACTTCAGGTTAAACATTGGGTTTGCGACATTATAATTTAGATAGTCTTGGGCAGGATTTGAACCCGGGACCTGATGGACTGAAGGCCCACGCTCTACCACTAGTCACTCCCCGAGAAAGACTAGTAATACACACATGCTTATTGTGATGTTATAATTTGACCGTAAGGCGGTAGTTTGTGTAAATTATACCTCCCGGGTCTTACTACAACCGTCCAATTTGTACTTAATAGTAACCAGTAGCAGCTTACAGGGGTCAGGCGGGTATAACAGTTATAGTTATGAATTTGTCAACGGTTATTGGTAGATGGGAAATAAAGGAGTTAGTAGCTTTACGTTTAGTTACTTTGTATGCTTAAATATATAGATTTTTTGCTCATATGGTACTGTTTAGAACACAGAATTACTTGAAAAGTAGCATATCTTAAGATAACATTTATATAACTCTTCTGTAATCAACCACATTACGGTCTAGTAAAAAACATTTTTATGAAACTAAATTAAATGTAACTAAAGTTAAATAATAGGTAGAAAAGTATTTTATTTAAATCGTCTTTTATGCATTGTCTAAAGATATTGATGACTTAAACGTATTTAGACGTCAAAACAAAGTAAAAACACACTTTGTATTGTGTGATTAGATATGTCAGCTTTGCCTATTACAGAATTTGAGTATTTCATTTGTGTAGGCAAAATTTAAGGTTTTTAAAAATTAAAACTTTGATTTTCTTTAAGGCATGGGTTTTTCCAAAAACGGAATCCGTGTTATAAAATTAAATGCACACGGCAAATAAAGACATACAAGTTGTGATCAAATTAAATATTTAATAAATTATTAACGAAACACTTAAAATTGTTTGGTTCATTTTCTAATTTGTCTTACAAAGAGTTTTAACGCAGGATTAATATTTCGTGTAAAATATACTTATGTATTATCATTGAATCGCAAAGTATTATATGGATATAAGGCAATAATTCTAGACATATTTATGTTAAAATTTGATATTTCCTGCATATCAACAAACATATTTCAACCAGAGTAAACCGTTTGAACTCCAAATGGCATTCATAACTAAATTTTTTATAACGTAAATATCATACAAGCTGATGGAAAATAGGTTCATAAATCTTAAAACTGATATATATTTAAAAATCGTTCTTACGTTTCAAACACAGTGAAAATATCAACTACAGTTTTACGGATGAACAGAGACCTAGAACCTTGATATTAACTGATTCAAAAGTAGTAAATTCTTAAATAAAAAAATCGAAGTACAATCTGTAAAGTTCGCAATTAATTATCTTGAGATTTTTAAATACAGAAATTAAAAGATAAAAGTGGCGTGAATAAACGCCTTAGCTATTTGAGTAATAGTAAACTCTAGGGAAGCAATATGAAATATTAATTCTAAGAATTCTGTCTACAGCGTCACAAATGACATTTAAAGCAACAAAGAAAACGTGGAATGCTGTTGTATTGCAATTTTCTTATTAGCAATTGACATGGAGTTGATTAAATTCCTTCTCATTGAACTGTTATTTTCGATTCACTCTTTTACTACGTCTTCTTAGGTAAATATGTTTCCTTTAAATGATGCTCGTTTTAAATTGGTTTGAATCAAATCAAATTTTATTGAGCCCAAAAAAAAAAAAAACAATAATACAGTTAGTTTGCATTAGCCAGGTCACAACAGTACAAAAATACTACACTATACAGCAAAATTACTAATTTTTATATTTACAATAATTATATATTAGAGCCTTCAAAACATTTAAGGAATTTTTGGACGCTGTAACAGGTTATACTTAGTAATTTATATTTTAATTGTTTTTTTTTAAGCCTTGGTTCCAACTTAAGGGATAATGGAAGTGAGTTAAAAAGCTTTATGTCAATGTACAATGTGTGTTTTATTCATTATTTTTTTAGACGTTGTGTGTTTAGGAATTAGCAAGTCAAATTAATTGCGCAATGTGTAGGCTATATATTTTTAGTATAGACGTCAAAATCAGAAAAAATTTCTAGAATGTAGATGGAGGGAAAGTCTAGATTATTCAAAGTCCTGAAGTCCTGAAATTTTCAATTTAAAAAGTACTCTCTTCAGGACTGACGCTCAGTAAAAAAAAACTAACTAAAAGTAAGTAATCGTCATAAACGTGTTTTAAGTTATCTAGAAATTCTGTGAGAGACCTAATAATATGAAAGAGAAAATAAATTTGCACTTACGTCCTTTTGCCATAATTTTTTACAAAAAGTTAGTGCACACCAATTTAAGATGGTCAATGATTTATTCTCTTGATTTATCAACTACTACACTGATATATTTTATTGTAATATCATCAGAATTCAGAGACCCCTCTTAGTAGGGTTGCTATAACATTGATCAAAACTATAAAAATGGCACGATTTATTAGATCCTATAAACATTGCTTCAAGTTCGGTCAAATCATTTCTTTTTTTTACTTTTATCTGAATAACTTCTTGATCAGCATCGAACGTGATATAAAATAACCTAAAAACAAAATTGTATAAGTCTTATACCTACACTGTTTGCTGACATGACGGTAAATACACATAACAGATGGTAAGTGGTAAACGATTCCGATTGGACACTCCAATCATCATCAGACTCAATAAGCGAATGACAAGGATCTCAATATGGCGTTTATTAATTATAAAATATGGCGTGTCTCATATACTATTGGCTACCAAAAGTACCGGCCACTAAGTTTTTTAATAAGTAACTGGAATAAAAATTCACTTCATAAATGAGCTTATTTAAATTTTTTAATTCTTTTTCTGGAATTTACTGGTTTATTTTAAAAGTTATCTGTGTCATTGAATGTATTAGCAAACTTCAACACCTTAGGTAAATTTAATTAAAACTTAAGCCGGTTGAGTGTCAAAACATCCCTCCTCAACCAGTTTACTTTACTTTCACAGGGACAGTTTTTATTTTTTAATACTATAAACTTAACCAACAACCATTTTCAACTTAACTATCTGTAATACATAAAAGTGGACTGATAAATATGTATCTGCAATGACGTGTAAAAGAGTGTGCATTTTCTCCAAATGTCCATAGTGGGGAATGATTCTAAAAATAAAAATTAATAAATAAATGTCCTTTAAAATAAACCCTTGAGCTGAAATGTTTGTAGCCTTAAAAAAACCATGCAACCTAGATGAGTTGAAGAAACAAGAAAAAAATGAATTGTTTAATTTGCAGCCATGGAACCCATAATCGAACCCTATAAGTTTCCTTTCAAACTGTCGTACATAAATAAAACGTAGGCCAAAGTGGTGACCTTAAAAGCAAATGTATTAAGCTAAAACTTAAAGAGTATAAGATTTTAATACGTAATTCATTAACAAAAATCATTTAAAATGCAGGTATGCTGCTACAGGCGAATATTTTAATAATTGAAATGAATCACAATTGAAAATAATTGATCAGTATTGTATTCATACACATGGAGCTTCCAAAGTGGTTTTCCCCAATTTCAGCCCTTAAATTCCAAAGTAAATTTACTCCCAACTTGCATGACATTACGAAAGTTTATCCTCATGTTTGACACGTGTTGTTGTTCACACTTTGACGTCTTTGGCTTCTGAAGCTAACTTAAAAATCTGTAAGACAATTTGTAAACTAACGGCAACTTGGTAGTTAGTAAACTGTAAGTCATGCGGTGACCTACAGTAGAAGTTAGGGATTACCAGAGTTGACCAGTATACAGTTTCCTGTGAACATTATCGAGACATAGTTACAATATAGATTTAAATGTACTTTGGTTTATCAATTATACAGGGTGAATAAAAAGTCAAGACCCCCCCTCTAATATTTTTCCAAGTAAATATACAGAAATATCCTTTTGGTGGTCGATCAATCTTAGCATTAAGTTTCATTTTATCATTTTGAAAGTTTTGAGTGTCCACCCAAAAGGGGGGGATTTGGGGGGCAACTAAAATATTTTAAATGTAAACCCCCTTCAAGTGACACCTCATTTTGAATTGTTTACAAAAACTTAAAGAATAGTGAAAACTAGAGGTCACTATCTCTTCTCTATCCAAAATGGTAGCCCGTCAAATGTTGTGGAAAATCAATGGTAAAATTGTTAATATTGGTTGTCATTTTGGATAGAGAAGAGATAGCGAGCTCTGGTTTTCACCATTCTTTAAGTTTGTTTAAGCACTTCAAAATGAGGTGTCACTTGATAGGGGTTTCTTTTGAAACATTTTTAGTTGTTCCCCGAATCCCCCCTTTTGGGGGACACTCAAAAATGTATAACGTAATTCCCCTTCAAGTGACACATCATTTTGAAGTGTTTACAAAAACTTAAAGAATGGTGAAAATCAGAGCTCGCTATCTCTTCTCTATCCAAAATGGCAGCCAATATTAACAATTTTACCGTTGATTTTCCACAACATTTGACGGGCTACCATTTTGGATAGAGAAGAGATAGTGACCTCTAGTTTTCACTATTCTTTAAGTTTTTGTAAACACTTCAAAATGAGGCGTCACTTGAAGGGGGTTTACATTTAAAATATTTTAGTTGCCCCCAAATCCCCCCTTTTGGGGGGACACTCAAAACTTTCAAAATGATAAAATTAAACTTCCTGCTAAGATTGATCGACCACCAAAAGGATATCTCTACTTGGAAAAATATTAGAGGGGGGGGGTCTTGACTTTTTATTCACCCTAGATGTGTAATGATCGGAAATGACGAAAATCCTTAACATAACAGAATGTTTACTATATAACAAACCTAACTATGGTACACAATTGATAAGTCAAATAAGTGGAATGCGGCAAAGAATTCCATAATCACACCTTGCCCTTAAAGGGTCCCAAAAAATATTCCTTATTTGCGCCAAGCCCAAGCCAAGTAGAGAGGTCAGTTGCCGACAGAAGGAATTATTTATTTATTTATTATTTACATTTGTTGTCATGAGAGCCGAAGCCCCCTGACTGCTTACCCGGTACCTATCCTTCAGGACATACCCGGGCCCCATGATGTAGGCCGAAGCTTACGCATCAACCTTTAGCACATCATGGGCGGATGACTTAAGGTCATCAGGCTCGCCGGCTGCCGAAGCAGACCCTTCGGAAAGAGGGTTGCCCCTCAATCCTAACCAGGGATTCCGGCTGCTTGTTTAAGCGTCACTCCACCTGGGTTCCACTAGGTCGGAACCTAGAGGTCCATAGTAGAGCGCCCCGACGCATTTAGTGCAAGCAACACTCGGGACCTATCTCATCCCTGACAGGCAGAACCCGCCATCAATAGCCAGGAGGAAGGGGACCATCAGCACGCTGACGGGGGGAACCCCAACCTCCCATTTACACCGCTGCCCAATCGAGGCCTGACCCATTGCTGGGAACCAGAGATATCCAGAGCGATAGATCCCCAGATACCCCTGGCGGGCTCGGACCCAGCACCCGATCTACTTCGTTTGCCCGTCAGACCCAACATCACTGCCAGGCCATCAGGGTTTCCCAAAAGGAGGCAGGTATAGAAGTGGGACCCACCCGGATGAACCTATCCACCAGAGGTGGCGACACCCTTGACTCAATTGAGGTTCCGGGAAGAACCCCCCACACTCAAGATAACCATACCGTCCGTGCTCAGAGACAGGGATAGGTTTGCATAAGTACCTACAAACCGTTGCCCTTACACTGCGGAAAGTTACGTTGCCCTTGAGTGTCCCCGTGAGCTGCGGGTACTTGCCCGTTTTCACCTCCAGGAAAGGTTACTTCCAAAGTCGAGGATTTGCCCACTGAATGCTGGTCGCACACAACAAGCAGGCCGAAGCCCAAAGAACCACAGACACAGGTAGGTTAGAGATTATGATGTACTTCCATCTCTCCTAGAGCTAAACACCCCTCCATCCTGGATAAAGGAATGTCACTGGGACCCGATGCCCAGTCGACCATGTCTGTGGCCAACTTGAAAATGCCGATACCAACACGGAGCATTTACCTCCCCTCTGGGGGCTAGGTATTTCACCTCCCAGGACGAGGCTACTTCCAAAGTCGAGGATATGCCTCACAAAATGTCAGTCGAACACAACAGGTAGGACTCAGTCACAACCACAGTTACAGGTAGATGAGGAGAGGCGGAATTAACGGCATCACTGAGAGCTAAACACCCCCCCCCCCCACCCTGAATGGAGGGAATGTCACTGGAGGCTCCCCCTAAGGGGCTGGCGCTTACCAGTCGTCCATAACTGTGGTCTACCTGAAGTGCCGGGTCTGACACCGGGCAGTTACCTCCCCTCTGGGAGAGCTAGGGTCCGCGTGGTCGCCCAGGCCACGAACCCACGCAAGCGTGAGCCCCCTGCGGTTCCGACAGAAGGAATGTCCTAGTTCACGTGTCATCCTAATCTAAAATGTAATCTAACCTAATCCAACCTAACCTACTAAACTATACAGTCAAAGAGGGCCGCCACTTGGCGCAGTCAAGGAACGTATTGGGTGGCTCCCTGGAGTAGTTGGCGCAAGGAATACCCGACTACAAGATTTTCACTTTTGTTAATTCCCAGTGTTTTGAGCTTTGTTGTGACAGTTTCTACCACAGACCTGAATGTCCGTTGGAGCAAGTGTAAAGATGAAAATATAGTGTCAAAATACATAGTCGGCTCTGCAGAATCAGGTTAAACACACCAAAGTTTGGCCAAAATAGTCATTAACTTAAAGCCACTAAGTTACATGTTTATATTACACTTGGTGTACACTTAGTGATTATCATTTAATGTTTCTAAACATTTTTTTATTGCACTTTTTAAAATTTAACATGCCAGCCTACACACTCGTTTTCTCTGTAGCACCAAAGTTTTCACTTCTAATAGTGTGAACTTCTTCTATTCAATGGCTGAGTCCATTCTGGTAAAAAAATTATTAAAATTATGAAAACGTTATTTACTGTACCGTGCTAGTTAAGACCTGTCTTTGGTGGGTGCGTTCTATACCCATCTCTGGGGTCATGTAGACAGGAAAATACAGGTAAAGTATTTCAACGAATTACCGCTGCGAATATATTGGATTAAAAGGAAAGTGTTCTCAATTTCATAAGTATTGTTACGGTAATTGCACAACGATGTTACTGAGAAACGAAAGACTGGAGTTTAATTTGTGTTTTAATTAGCGATTGGGAAGAAACGTTTCACCAAATGATTCGATTTCTGCCCCTCAAAAAATTGCTTTCCCTAAAAGAATATTAACTTAATTTTCAATAAAGATATGTACATTTTACTAGCTGAAATACATAACCCAGAGTAAATATACAGTATGGTAAAAAAGTCCTGTAATGGTTGAATATATTTTAATCCAGTTTATATTGACATAGATAAAACATTAGATTTCCCATCCTTATGCAACAACTGAAGCCAATTTTATTGTTAGTTCAGTCCAGTTTTCTGTAGATGTCTTGTTTTGTTTACAATTTGTTTCTATTATTTTAGGGTTAGTTTTTCATTATTTGTGTCTCACTGTTTAGTTATATAGCTAGTGAACGAGTTATTGTTTATGATTAGATAGTTCTATTTGGTGAAACGAGGTTTTAAATTACTGAAATAACAAGAAACAAATTGTAAACAAAACACGACATCTACAGAAAACCGGGCAGAACTAACAATAAAATTTGCTTCAGCTGCTCCATAAGGATGAGAAATCTACTAAGGGACTATATTTTTGTTTTATCTAGGATATTGAAAATAAAAATGAATATACCTATGATACTTATAAAAACATTTATATATATTAGAACTTACTTTTTGATCTCATTAGAGGACGGCCACTAAGAGTAAGTGGAAAATCTTATATTTAAGCATAGGTTGATATGGAACTAAAATTAAAGATATTTGTTCGTAAACTCTAATGCCTTAAATTCGAGCTCAAAAGAACAACTGAGTCAAAAATGGCTCAATGATTTCTTGAATTTGTAGTTTTGAGCCTTCGAGCAACCAACAGTTTACCAGTTCGATCCTGAGAAAAGTCAGAAAGAAAATTCAGAGAAGTATTTTTGAAGGTTCAAAACTGGATTTGGGCTTAAAAAAATTACCCTGGCTTATAAAACAGCTGATCTTAGTCAGTAACTAAGCTACATACTTTATCACAGTTCCTTCTACACTTATACTTCTAACATATTTGGGTTGAAAAACGCACCTAGGTGGTGTCCCTATATCAGCTGGCAATAAATAAAGACAAATTCAACTATTAAAGGCAAATGTTCCTAACAAGTCCCAGAAGTACATGTCACAGTCCTCCTTTTATAAAGTTAACAAAAAGTAAAGATAATCCATGAACAATGACATCTCATTGGAACCCTATTTCAACCCATTAGTTCTATCAATGCCAAAATAGCAGCCACACTTCTGTTGATAGAATCTGGAATGAGTTCAAACTTAATATGCAAACGAAAAAGCAATTAAGTCAACAAGTTAGAGAACTTTAACTCAACTACCAAAAACTAAAACATTTTGGCTTATGTTGGTCTTTCTTCCCGACAAGTTCAAGTTCAGTTTAATTAAAACTCAAGTTTCAGAGATTGTCAAGTTCTCCCCGTAGCTTGTCAGAAGCGGTTTGCTTACTTTGTGGCACTGTTAAACTTCCAACTTGAAGACTAACTCTAAACACAACATGAGGTTAGCTGCTAATCCCCGTACCTATGTATCTTTGTGTTTTGTTTAGATAAAAGTATAAGTACTTTGATGTATAAAATTACCCTAACTTTAAATACAATTTTAACAAAACAAATTGATCAATTTATAAACTGTTTGTCCTTTGGTACTTATCAAATGAGAATTACACTTTGAAAAAAAGTCAGTTTGGATCAGCACAATCAAGCGTACCTTATTATTACCACACATCTTAAATTTGACAATAGTCTGAAAAGTGAACTTGCAGTATCTGAAGTCATAGCTCCCAACAATAATTTACCCAATAAAATAACTGTATTACAGTTTGCAATATTTAAGCCCAATGATTGCAGTATTTTGTGGATAAAGGGTGGATTGAGGAGGACGTTTTCGTTGATAATACGAGAAAATTGTGTAAGTATATTGGTTTACCCGCTTAAATTGTATATTTCAAAGTTTCAAATTTCATCAAAAGCGGACAAAAATTACTTAAGTCGTCATGTTCACGGACACAAAAATATATTTATACAAACAATTTTGAGCGGACGGTGTTTTTGGCTTTTGTAGACATCCTTTGTAGGCGTCCAACATCATGTAGCGAATTATTTGTACCATTATCAGAGTTACAATTCTACCGTATGTATAAGGTTTTATGAAGTTTAAGCACATAGGTTTGTATCTTGTAACATGTTTAAAACATATTATAACATACATTGTTGTTCATTAAATAGGAATTTAGTGTTGATTTTATTGTAGTTCGACTACTACTAACCAAGGTGTTAGTGACACCTTTTTATTCGTTAATTAAATTATAAACAATAACAGTTATTATAAACAATAACTGACCTGTGTGGATTATTAACATTAGTAGGAAATTCATGTAACAATAAGTTCGCATTTCCGAAAACCAAGAGTCATAAATCAACGGACCAGTGAACATTGCAGAAAGGCGGGAAAGAAAGATAAATGTGCTGAATATAAAGGGTTCGCCAGCACAACTGTGCTTAACGCTGATTTAGCAGTTTGAAAACAGTTTAGCTTGATGCTATCATCTTGTCAGTTATTTGATTTTCTTCAGTTAACACTCTGCAAACTTGTTTGAAACATAGCATTCATAAGGTGAGGAGATTTTTTAAAGTTAACTAAAAAAATAATAACAGATTTGAAATATTGGTGTGCAAATTTTCCTCATTTATAAAGTTAAGCTTTCAAGAAGAATATTTATTTATTTATTTATACACAATTTACAATAGCTACAGGTATAAACCCAAAACAGCTATAATGAAAAATAATACAGTATTAATACATAAAGTGAAGAACAAAAAAAAATACAAAAAGTGCACATAAATAGACAATACAAAACCAGTGATGATAATAGTACAAAAGAGTGAATACAAGTTAAAAAAAAATGGACAACGTTGTTGAAAATTTCACTTAATTTGGCTGCAAATCGAAAGGGATGGATTACATTACGTAAGCAAAGCGCTTATCTTAAATTTAAACTGCTTAATAGTGTCAGAAAAAACATCTATTTTACTATTGTGGACATTTAATAAACGGAAGCCTGTAAAAAGTGAAAAACTGTAAAATTGAACAGTGTTACAACGAGGGATATAAAATAAAATTGACGACCTTGCATTATTACGAGGAACATAAAAAGCAATCTTACTCAACAAAAACAAACTATCAACTTTGTTATTTAGGATTTTATACAGAAAAATCAATGCTAAAACTTCCCTTCTTAATGTAAGGCTTTGGAAATCAAACAATCCTCTCAATGAATCAGTTGACATATGCCAGTCACATCTCTGATTATACCTTTTTAAAAACAAGTATCGTAGAAATTTATTTTGGATAATTTCTATTGCATTTTTGTGGTATGAGTTGAAAGGAAACCAAACTAAAACACAATATTCCAGCTTACTTCTAACAAATGAGTAAAACCATCTAATAACGGGGTCAATAGTTCTGAAATTCTTGGTATTTCTAATTATAAAACCTAACATTCTATACGACTGATTAATAATCAATTCAACGTGTTTATCAAATCTTAGATACGAGTCAAAAGTAACTCCTAAATCCTTAATTTGGTCAACTCTTTTAAGTTTAAAATCATTTACTGAATACGGAAAAGGGTTGAATAACGTTTTTCTTGTAAAGCTCATCGTAACACATTTTTTAATATTCAATTCCAGGTGGTTATCCAGACACCACATTGAAAGAAGATTAAGAGATGCTTGTAACATGTGCTCATCATTCCCTCCTCTAATGGCTCTATACATCTTCAGATCGTCTGCATACAAAAGACTCTTACAGTCAGTTAATATTTCAGGAAGATCATTAATAATGATCAAAAACATGAGAGGACCCAAATTGGAGCCTTGGGGAACACCTGAGCTACATAAGTATGACTCAGACTTCACATTCTTAACAGTTACATATTGAAATCTGTCTTTTAGATATGAAGCCACAAAGGAAACAAAGAAAGTAGAAAATCCGAATCTAGATAATTTAAAAATTAATATTTCGTGGTTAACTTTGTCAAAGGCTTTAGAAAAATCTGTATAAATAACATCCACTCTGCCTCCCAAATCTAGTTCTGAGTTATTATCAAAGGAAAACTCCAATAAGTTCGTAGCAGTTGATCTCTGAGGTAGGAAACCATGCTGTTGAGAGGAGATCTGACTTTTTATACTGGTATAAATAAAGCGATAAATAAGAGTCTCAAAAACCTTTGCGAAGGAATTTATTAAGGATATTGGACGATAATTCTCAATATGATCAATTTTACCTGATTTGTGTATTGGAACGACCTTGGCTTCTTTCCATTTTTGCGGGAAAACACCGGATGAGATTGATAAATTAAATAAATAGCAAAGTGGCTGGGAGAGACCTTCCGCACACCCTTTGACAACATACGAGGGAATATTATCTGGACCCGATGACTTTTTTGATTTCAACTGTTTTATTGCCAACAGAACTTCAGAAATAGAAAAATGAATGTGTTTACTACCATTTATAGATCTTGAAAAAATAAAGTTAGAATAATCAGGTTGTCTTCTATCAAATACTGAGCCAAAATGAGTTGCAAATGTTTCAGCTACCTTGTCCACAGGAACATTTACATTCATGTAATTCATGCTAGAAGACCCTAATTCAAAACTAGAAACATGTTTCTTGGACTTGACATAGTTCCAAAAAGAAGTAGTATTAACATTTATACTACCCTCAACAAACATCAAATAGTTAGTATATGCTGTCCTAATTTTTATTTTTATTTCCGATCTAATAGTTCTAAACAAGGCATTATGGTAGTTAGAAAATTTTCGCTTTTTAGCATACTTATTTTTAAGCTTAATAGAATCAATTATATCTTTTGTAAACCAAACAGGATATTTGCTTTTACGGACCAAACTACGCTTAGGAACACATTGATCAATAATTGAAAATAACAAAGAATAAAACATATCTACAGCTACATTCACATCACTAACATTATATAAAGGATTCCAATCAAGATCTCTAATAGAACAATATAATTTATGAAAATCAGCATCCTTAAAGCAGTAATATGGTTTATTTATTAATTGTGCAGTTGTTGAATTTCGAGAAGAATTACTTGAGCAAATTATGTTAAGTGGGGGATGGTAAATATGTATGGGTAAAAGATCAACATCAGCCCTAGAGATAATGACTGAGGGAATATTACTTAGAACCAAGTCTAATATATTATATGTTTATATTCCTATTTAAAAACTCCAAAAAAGATTGTTATTGCATTCAATAAAAAAATATAATAAACGGTATCAGCAATAAAACACTTTCCCATAAGCTTGTCAACAACCCTTATCAAATGGTGAAAGAAACTATTGTAAGAATATATTACTTACGTCAATCAGCTCATTGAGTCATGAGTTTGACCTCAGTACATGTATATAATAATTTTCAGTATATGTACTGAGGTGAAACTCGTGACTCAATGAGCTGATTGACGTAAGTAATATATTCTTACAATAATATCCACAACTCAGGGGCTTAACAATGAATTTAAAGAAAGAAACTATGATATTTTACGGGAAAACTCACAAAAGTTGCGAGACATTTTTCACCGTAATTTACAGTTCGGGTTGAGCCATTTTTTTTTGGAAATAAAAATGAATATAACTTACTTTTTTCTTCAAGATCGTTTGAGCATTGTTTGTAAAGAATCAAATTTTTTCATTATTCCAAGGGTTTATATAAGAAAATCACTATTACAAATTGAAAATATTAAAATTACTTATATCTTTACCATAGATTAGGATCCACATACCAATTTTCATCAAAATTGAACCGAAGGTAAGATTTGTAAGCACATAGAAGTTTGTACACATTCACAAACAAAAATACATCACTTCGAAAACCACTTTTTTGGGGTTCAGGGCTAAGACGGATCCACTAATTCTAACTAGAAAATTTGGACGAAAACAATATTTTCTCCGAATACTATGTATAGAGGGAGAAGGTAAAAATTGTACGTTGTAATGTTTTTATTTATTTATATTAATATATATATATTTAAAAGTAAGCTGTTTTGTTATCTTTCAAAATTGTTCTCGAAGGATAGGTATGTCAAAAGGTCTTATTGACAAATTATGTGGACTACGTTAGTTTAATAATACAAAAAGAAACTTAAACAGAGCAAATATGAACGCTTTGCTTTATGAATTATTATAAAACTCACTATACAATGGCAAAAAGGAGAAAACTTTAACTTACAGTCAATTCATTAAATCCGATGAATATATTTTTTTAAGTACTGCCTTACATAGAAATATAAAGAGACTAATAAAATTATTCCTATTGGATTGCGTGTAAACAATTTACAAGTAACCTATGTCCTGAAATTCCAAATCTTGTTTTGTATGCGAATAATAAACAAAGGTTGACAAGGTTGATTATTTATTTCATATCTCATTGGACAAATTTGTTGCGGAATAAAGTTTGATTGAAACTATGGATAAAATATTCGGTCGTAACATGTTCAGGCGAAGGTTTAAAACATAAAACCTAATGACCATTTTAAGGCTAATGAATTAAAACCCGCCCGAATTTCCAGTAAAACGTCATGTCTCTAACATCAAAGAGGCATGGTGCAGAAAGTCACAAGCAGTAAATGAGATAGAGAGAGACGGGAAGAACAAGAAGAGAAAAAGGAAAACCCAATGCTAGTTTGAAATCCTTTGACCTAACCAGTTGTGTTTCCTTTCATTTAACATTACTTTGAAAGTAAAAGAGTTTTAGTTTGTAAACCAAAATGTTTAGAGTGTTTGGCAAATACAAAACTAAATATCGATAAAAAATATTAATTAAGAATATTTAGTAAGATTTGTAAGGTTAACGCTTTGCAATATTAACATTGCAATACCGAGTTTTTTTTTACCAAACTCAAGGTTTAAGTACTGTGATCTAAACGTCAAATCATTAAAATGAAATCTATATAAAACTGAAAGACAGGGTAGCTACTTCTTAGGAATTTTCTAAAACAATAAAACCCTCTGATAATTGTACTTTCTCACCCTCAATGGTAATCCACATATCTGATTCCATATATAGACCAAGCCGGTCTGCTCGGGTGGAATTTTGTCCTCTCGTAATAAATAATGACCGCTTTTGTTGTCTGGCTGTTTTATCATATTTCCCCGTTATTCAAAGACAAATGCTTACGCCACACATATTCTAGTGTCTTTTTTCTGTGGCGCGAGTAATTTCTATTAATTTACTTTGTTATCCAATAAAAACTAATTTTCAAAACTTGTGATATTGGTCTTTAATTCATTTGGCACATTTGCTTTTAAAAATTTCCCGACAAACATTATTCAAACTTTTTTCCATGTGGAACAATTACAAATCAATATGACAGTCGTATGGTTTGCTCATGGGTTAAACGATAACATAATCGTATTTTACTCTTTCATCCCAAACTAAAAATTTGAAAAAATTTTCTAATATAACAGGCCTTATAGGAAATACGTTTTATGTTAAAAAGTATAAGCTGGTTGCCCAACCTTTAATATTGTCTGTGCATTATATATTTTTGTCCTAATGGTTTAACTACATTTTTCAAAATGGTAATTTCTTTAAGTGTTTTGGACTTCACAACAAATATATATATATGAATATAAAGTCAAGTTCAAGAAGCGATAGCTCTCTGGGTTCACAAGTTTTATGATAGTTGATAACTTTTGACCAAACTTTTAATTGCTGCTATCAGTAAAGCCAACCAGTTGTACTGTTGTCATCAAGATGGCAACATTAATTCGGTTGGTTTTAGTTTTACTAGCTATAACCTTTTCAGCATTTGCCACAACATCTGAGTAAGTAAATGTCAAAACAATAGGTTTGTTAGTAACCCATTCAAGAAATCCGATGGATTTACAATAATAGTATTATTTTATAAGAAAATTGGTACTT
This sequence comes from Macrosteles quadrilineatus, assembly GCF_028750875.1. Classification (NCBI taxonomy): domain Eukaryota; kingdom Metazoa; phylum Arthropoda; class Insecta; order Hemiptera; family Cicadellidae; genus Macrosteles; species Macrosteles quadrilineatus. The sequence goes on along the minus strand of NW_026542599.1, from coordinate 14,115,000 downwards.
TTGACAGTCATCATATCTGTTAAGAATAGCTTAACAAACAAAAACCTTTAGCACAGTAAAGTAGTCTGCTATTCAGCAAAATATATTTAATAAAATCACTCTGAAAAATTTTTCAAACTAATATTTACTTGTTTATGGTTTGCTGTGGAGTTTAATAAGGTAATAGATCAAAAGAAAATCTTGAAATGTTTACGTGATTTAATAAATATTTAAGTTTACCCTGACATAGTTAGTTGGGAAAAAACGTTTTTAAAACTAAAAATCTTTATTTTATATTTTATTCATTGTCTACGCTTACTACACAACCAGTTAAATGGAACATTATGAACACCATAATGTACGCCGGTTGCAAGAAGAAGAAGGCCTAGTATCCCATTAACAAGAAATAACATCAAATAAAATAATAAGAATTGAGATGTTGTAACCCTCTTTGAATTGAGCATTAATTCTTCAACATTTACAGTTAGGTTACGGTTGTACATTTGCTGTATCTACATGTTAAATCATTAATTTTCGTTTTTAAAATGTATATATGTTGCCTATTTCTTATTTTCATCACAATGACTTGAATTTGGCGGATTTAACTGCGACCCTCTTCTCGAAAAGACCCGAATGCAAATCAAAATTCTTAAACCTTGTGTTGTTTCCATTACAGGGTCGAACACAAGGTAGTGATAGTTGGAGCGGGCATCTCGGGGTTTGCAGCAGCAACAACCCTTTTGAAAAACAACTTTACCGACTTTGTTGTTTTGGAGGCATCAGACAGGATTGGCGGCAGGATTAACACTGTCCAGTTCGGTACGTAAAGGATGATCCAATTTTAGTTACCTATTTTTTTTTTTTTTTTTCAGAAAAAAAAAACACGATCAATTTTACATTTTCTTACTTATTATTTGGTTAACATAATCTTTGGCAATTTTCATAACAGTGAAAAACTTTACTAGGCTAGTAAACTTTACTGATTTGGCCAATATGGACGTCCTCCACTTCTGTATTTTAGAGGTAATTTTTGTTTATAAGATTTAGATGTAGCCCGCACTGTAACTCGTTGAATGTGTGCTTTCAGTTGTTCTAGCAATGCCTCACGTGTATGATATAAGGTTTATATTCTACCCATGTTGAGAAATTCCAATTATTAACATACCCAGAGAAATTAAAACTTGCTTTATCAGATAAAAGATTTTCTTCAAAAATTCGGTCTGTTATTCTGTTACCCACTCTGAATACATTCTTTGCTGTCAATAATCTAGGGATTTCAGTTCTTAGAATTACTGGCTCATGTTTAATGTTTAATTCCAAAAACTCATGAAAATTGTGCTTAAGGGATGCGTACGACAGGCTTAAAGTCTGTGAATGGTGGAACATTTTTAATTGTGGCTACACTATCACTCAAAGTAGTAATATTTTCGGCTGATCATATTCCACTATGATAAAAAAGCCTTCGTCTATCTCTAATTATTCCAGTTTCCTTAAATGTCTTAACTATGTTTCAAGCTTTTCCTTCGATAGGAATAATAAATTAAATATATTTTTTGTCTAATTTCGGTAAGGAAGTTGTATGGAATTTTTCTTTCTGTAGATCACTTGATCAAATTTAACACGGTAGGCAGTGTTTAAACTATATATTTTACTATTGTGTTGCAATAGACTGACCTTCTATTTGTCGATGATGTAATACAAATATACAACAATGATCAGCTGTGCAATTGTCAGTGCTGTTAAAATGAGTAACTGAAATTTTATCATCCTATTACAAGATACATTCTGATAAAGCCTTTATGACTGTGGGGGGAGCATCGTCCTGGCCAGCCTTCTTATTTTTTACTTTTAAAACATAAAATACTCCAATTTCACTTTAAACCTGTTTTCCATATTCTTGTGTATAAGGAAACCGTTGTAGTTTTCTTGTTTCAGAATATATTTAGATCAAACTTGGAAGATTTATTTATTTTGTACTAAGTTATTTAAAATTTACTAAAACAATGTGTATTACCCTCCCCGTAGCAAAAGAAACTTGGTACTTATTATTCTTATGTTATATCAATTTATTTAATTGAAAATTAATTCAGAAAAAAAGAAATTCGCTTATGCTGCAGTTTTGCTGCGGTGGAGGTGTTGTTATTTTAATTTTAAAAAACCTACATTTATTCTATTGAAACCCTTTAAAACCAACAGGTCGATATAAATGAGTTTAAATGAGATCAATGTTCCATCTAGGAGGTGTACCTGTAGACAAGGGTGCGGAGTTTGTCCATGGTCAGGAGGACAACATCGTCTACGACCTGGTGAAGCCCTACGGTCTGTTAGCCTCGTACGCTCCGCTCGTTAAGTCAGGGAAGCACATCTTTGCTGACGTCACAGGTCGTCAGTACAACAACACTCTGGTATATTCGCTGGTGGAAGAGGCTCGTGAAATTCTCTACCAGGACTACAGTGAGCACAATAGCTCAGACGGTTCTGTAGCTGGCTTCTTCTATCCCAGGTGTAGTATTGGAAAAATTAAAAAAATCATTTGAGTATTGCCTCATCAGAATGATGATAAGTCGAATCGCATAAGTGTTTTTGTGGCTTAATACTAAGCTTTAGTTTTTCATGTGAAATCAATAGTAATAAAAAAGTAGGAACTAATAGTCAAAGGTGTTGGGTCTTCAGGGGGCCTTTCAAAACAGCCCAGTTCCTGTGACTTGTGAAACGAAATTGGCTCACATGGGACTTTTCAATGAGTTGTGCTATAAGACAGAGTACCCGTTTCCACTGTGTGAATCTACTAGTATTCGAAATTCTCCATCAATATTATTAGTATTGTTATCAGTTACAATAGTTTTATCTTCCAAAGTCATTATTTAGTGTCAATTTTCTCAGCATTCTCTTAATATTCTCGATTTAAACCGTCAGTTCTCTGTGTTTTCAAATCAGGACACTCAGTAATCTATGTTATTTTACTCAGGATTAACGTCGTTGTTGCCATTTAATATTCTCAGGAAACTGTGTCAATATTATCAGGGTCCAACATCAATAGTTTCAGTATTTCAGTACTGACTAACATGCTCTCTCTATACTTTCAGCATTTCAGAACATCTGTCAGTATACCGAAGATTGTCCCTTTCACACTTTCTATGGGACGTTATTATTATTTATGATCATTACAACATATTTAATTGACAACCAACAGCTTTATAGAGTTAAATATAAGTTAGTTTCAAATTATTGAATGTTTCTCAAACTATACGCCACAGCCCACATTAAATTCGCCAATCAAATCATACATAAATTCCAGTGGTTACAATTTGGTTTTGCTATACAAATACATCCGGTGTACCTACAACCGCATACACTCCTTATATAGAGTCTATTAGAGAAGAGATACACCGGTTTTAGAATTTGACCTATGCAACCTATGTCAAGTAGGGTGGGGTTAAGTTAGGTAATGTTAGTTTACATAGACTTCTCTCCATCGAAAAATGTTTATAGTGGCTTAAAGACCAAAATATGCTACAAATCTAATTATAATCGTGTACTTTGACCAGGCTGCAGGAGCTGGTGACAGCAAGTGAAGTAGACGCTGAGCTATGGGAGGCTGTCAATCACACAGTGACCACCAATGAGATGGTGTACAGCGCTGCAGACAGCCTTGAACAGTTAGGGGTGCGAGGGGAGGGGGAGTATGTGGAGAATGGAGGTGATCAGACTCTGAAGTGGACCTCCCGTGGGTACAAGACCATCTTTGAGATACTGTCGGTGAGATAATAGATATCTGAACAACTAGTGAGCAAAGGATATTTTTGAATAGAGAGACATGTCACACATTAGGCTTGCCAAGAGCGTTAGTTTTATAGAGTTATCTTGGACACGAGTTGCATATTACATTTTGTCTATAGATGATATTACGTGAGTCAAGAGCCAACTTTAGGCAAATACGAAAGGTGCTGCCTCAAAGCGCCCTATGCAATGGGAGGCAACGTGCTTAGTGCAAAACACGTAAAGATTGTATAAAGCCCATCAATTTTACGTTAATTTTGTTAGTTGTGAAAGTATAATAGTGAAGAAATATGAATATTTACATTGAGATTTTTGTTAGTTGGTATTGTTGGGATAGTAATTTTTGGGTAGTAAGGTGGCTACTCACTATGTTTGCACTAGACCCACGGTACTCGAAGTCGGCTTTGTATGTGACAGTTAACATATCTGTATTTATTGCAGCAATTAATGAAACTTCTATTTAATGTTACGGTGTTGAAATGACCCATCAAAAACTTTTGGCTTGTATTACTCTAAGTATTAGGTATACTTGTTCGCCAGTTGTTTGTTAGAGATTCGATTCTGAGTAAGGTCAGTACAGAAGCTGTTTAATTCTTCTATTCTATGCCCATTTGGGGCACCAGCTAAAATTGCAAAAATACAATTTTCATCACTCCTTGACGAAAGTAACTATTTTCGATAACAGCTGATATCAATGAAAGTAGTCGTTTCCCAAGCTCTAATTTAGGGCGAGGGAAAATCGATCAGCTGATTTTCCCTCGCTCTAAATTTACTTTCCCTCGCTCTCAATTAGTTCTCCATTTATTCACTACGCGCGCCAGTGTTTTGTTACGGTTTAATTTAATGATTTTAATCAGCTGTATGTATTTTTAAAAGTTGTGTTATTCTTTTATTTTGATGTTTAAACAAAATTTATTGAGAAATATACGTAGGTTTCTTTTTAGAAGATTTTATTTTATTTTGATGTTCAATCAAATTAATTGAGAAATCAAATTGTTTTAATATACTGAGGTCTGCTATTCTGTGTTTGTGTATTTTTGCGTCGTGATGAAAAGTATCGTTCATAACTCGTACCGAAAGTTATTATCCGGCACTTGCTCCATTATTCCCGTCCTCGGCTTCGCCTCGTACGTGAAAATAGCTCTCACATACTCGGCTTCGCCTCGCACGTGAAATTAGGGTTCCCTGTGTTCGGCTTCGCCTCACACAAAAACTTGGGCGCGCGACGGAAAATGCCACTTTCGGTCCTAGTAATGAAATATACTATTATAAGCTACTTAAAAGTTGTTCAAAGGTTTATTGCGGACATTTTCCATCACGATGGTAAAAAACAATACACAACGTTTCGGGATCTGGAATCTGATCCCGTCTTCAGGTGAAAACTTAACTAACACATTACAACTAACAATACACAAACGCCCAACCTAAGTTGGAATACACTACAGAAGGTAGCAGTCAAAAAATATACACTGTATTACAGTTAAGTCAATACTGTACTTACAAGTTATTTTCGCATTTAAAGTGAAATTTTGCTTACATTTACAAAGAAAATAACTAAAAAAAATGTGTGTTTCTGATATGGACAAAGCTTTTATTTAATTATCATTCACTCATCTACATTAAAACACACCTTAGAATATAAACTCATTTGAACATAATCTAACAAAGTAATAGTTGCTAAAATGGTTTTATCACACAATACATCATAAACATCATACGTTCTGTTTCGTAACTCCTAGAAAAAGTTTCCCAACGTCTCCGAGGAGCTGCCCATCATGGAGAAGGTTCTGTTCGGCAAAGGAGGTGCAGGGGGTGGACTATGGTCAGGGGGAGGGGAAGGTAGTAGTGAGATGTTCTGATGGTAGTAGCTACACAGCTGATCACGTGGCCATCACAGTGTCACTGGGGGTGCTCAAGAAACACATGGAGATGTTCAACCCTCCCTTGCCACGGAGTAAGACTAATGCTATCCAGGTGAGAATGTGGTATTGTTGAGACTAACTTAAGGAACGTGGTTAGATGCATTGATAAGTTTTGGGAAGTAACCCTAATTACAAGTACAGAAGGTACTCTTGGAAAAAAACAAGCTAATAAGTTGGCAGCCCTGTTTCCTTTACTTTATTACCGATCAGCTGATATGCATACTTGCATTGTTGTCAAGACAGCTTTATGTTATAGGGAGTTTATTATGTTTATTTATTGAGAGTTCATTTGCAAAACCAACCGGCTTAACATAGTTTGGATAAAAAAATAACTGAGGAATAGTTCCTTTCTTGCTTTACCCACAGGTTTCTCCATAAATTTACCGTCCTTTAAATTGAGAAAACTGTAGATATAGCATGAAAGAAATTAGCAGTTACTCTTTGTCCAAACTATGTTTAGTAATACATCGTTTAATTATAAAACAAATTTACTCAATTTAATGCGTCTTTCAGTTTTTTGTGAAATTTTGCATTAAATAGCCGCTATTTTTTACGATTGAAAAGTTCTTATTCACATTTTGCTAAATTATTTCAATCAAAATACGAAGAATGTTGCTAAATATCAAAGAATTAGCTCCAGTCGTTAAGGAGTTGTACGTTTTTTGCGTATTTCCTGAGTGTACTATATGACCACTCTCCCTCCAGTAGACGTCTGTGAATAAAATATAACTTGATAGTTTTATTAGTGTTGAAAAATTTAATTTGGTATAGAATACAGTATTTACAGCATTGTACTTAGACAGTTATTGTTCAATAATGCATAAAACCGCTTATTCTGCACCAACAAATGGTTAATGAAAAGTTTTCTTGATAGCAGTAAGCAAAAAAAAACACTCCTATCTTTTGTTGTATTTTGCAGACTTTGGGAATAGGGTGTGTCGGAAAAGTGTTTCTCTTATTTCCAACTCGATGGTGGCCTGAAGATATCAACGTAATTGTTTCAATGTTTTCTAAGAAACAGCTTGAAGACTTCAAGAAAAATTCCACCCATGTAAGAAATGTGTCATGTTATATTAGAGATACTAGTCATGTAGACAATAAAATAACTTCCTTTGTTAGAGCAAGTTGAAACTGAACTTGTACCTTTTCTGGCTAAATATTGTTTTAATCTTTCAATACGCTCTAAGATGACACTTTACTGCCCTAGATTTAGTTGTTAGTACACTATGCGTTAAACTAAACTATCGCTGTCCTTAAGGCTTTAGGTTGCACAGCTGACACCAGTAAGGAAGAAATTAACGAAAAATCTAAACTAATAAGTCCAATCAATGGTCGATTAAGATTTCGATATGCAGAATCGATATCTCGCCAAACTATTCATGCCAGCCGTTGTGCCATTTGCCTGCGCAATTTACCTGTTACTCCTTGTAGTTAACTGTTACCTTGTTATTTCTGTCATCTTAACTTATTACTTTTACCTTGTCTGTTACAATTATATTTACCTGCGACTATAACCTAGTATAACATGTTATGCCTCTGCAGGGTTACTGGGCCGCCTACACCTCCGGGTTCTGGCCGGTGATGCAGCATGAGCGCATGCTCTGCTCGTGGTTTTCAGGGGAAGCTTGTAGAATCATGGAGAAGTTGACGGAAGAAGAAGTCATCCAGGGTCTGCTTGAGCTGCTTAACGCTCTTGTAGGCAAACAACATCAGATTCCCCGACCTGAAGGCATTCTGAGGTAACTGTTTTGCCTTGACACAATGACAAGCATAATATTAAAACCTAGACCACTTTCATGATAGTGTTTTGTTCAAAATGCCCCTACAGTTATCGGAATGTAGTTTCCAGCATCTCACCTAGTAAAAGGTACGATCGTGAGATATGTCAGTAACCTCTTGGTGGTTTGAGCTGTCCAAGATGCCTTTCATCATTGGGTTTTCGATTAATGGTTTAGGCTTAACAGCTAATATTATATGTAGGAACAAAGCTACAAAGGTTATCTCACTTTGCATATTCAGAATGGGAAATGTATATCTACACCAGTTGCAGAAAACCTGCTGACTAAGCGAATTTCCATTTGCTTGATTCGATTTTCACTTGAATGTATCAAAATTGTCAATTCTTTTATACTACATAACAATGGGTTTAGTGAGTACTTAGGTTTGCAGCTACAAAGGAAGTAATAATGTGTGGTTTTGGTAAAACAGTAATAGAGTATTTTGAAATAATATGCCAAAATTGATTTTTTTAAGTATCTAAAACAAGCAAACACCTACAGTTTACTTATTCTCCATAAAAACAAAATGGAATTCCAATTTTAAATTATTTTGGGGAATTTCCTCCAGATATACCAATCCCCCAACAACACCTAACATACTAAAGCATAACTTTTTCAATCCCTAGATGATTTTGATGGGTTGGAAATAAATTGTGATATAATAGAAATAAGAAATAAGATATTTATTTTCCCATTTTTTTACATTAAATTGTTTACAACATCACTTATTACAATACTAGCCATGGCATGACCTATAATATACTAAGGATGAGAAACATACTTAAAAAATAATAACTGATAAGCTATATAAAACAAAATTTGATTTTCAAGTTAATTACAGTAGCCATATATCTACATGTTCAAACTAAATTATATTACTTTTGGGAAAATTTAGGACCTCCAAGGCCTAGCCTGAATGGAGGCTCCATTTATACATACATTTTAAAACTAAAACAGCTCTTAGACGCTAACTTAAATTAAATGTTAACTTAAAATATATACTCCTGCCTTAAAACTAAATAAATGCACTTTCTAAAACATATACTTCTTGCTGTACTACTTTTAATTGATGAATTATACAAATTTAAAAAAATATTTTATTGAAATGTGTTAAACCTGTATAGTAGTAAGAAAATTGATGTTTGTTTGCGTAAAAAGCCATTTCTGTAATCGTTTTGAAAAAACTGTAGAATTAAAGGAACTTTTTATATAATCTGGTATCAAATTATACATCCTTGGTGCCATAAAAATAAAACTTTTAGTAAAGAAAGTGTTCACTGGTTTTGGAACAGGAAAATTGTTTCCAGTTCTTAGTTTTGTTCGGTATGAAGTTCCAAAAAAGTTACGATTGCCACTTTTACTATAAAAATATTTTAAAACCTTATATACATATAGATACTCTAGCGGAAAAATCTTTAAAGAGAAAAACAATGGTTTTGAAGTTTCAGTTTTTACTTTTCTTAAAATTAATCTGACAAAATGTTTTTGTTGTAATAAAAGAGAATTTATATTTGATTTGTACGTTCCACCCCAACAAGTCAAACCATATTCTAAACGACTTTGGACTAAAGAAAAATAAAGTCTTTTCAAGATGTCCTCATTACACAATTCCCTTAAAAAGTAAAAAATTCTTAACACATTATTTAATTTGTTTTTTAGATTAAAAACATGCTTTTTCCAATTTAATTCACTATCTAATGTTAGGCCAAGATATTTTATTTCTACAGCTTCTCCTACTAGAGCACAAAAATCATTACACTTGGTTTGCTGACATAGACATTTAATACATTTGTAAATAACAAGATCTTCATCTTTTAAAGACTTTCTTAAACTGAAATTGATATACTTAGTTTTTTCTGTACTGAGAACCATATGATTTTGGGTGAACCACCATTTTAGAGACATTAAATCAGTATCCATTGCCATTTTAACTTCTTCCCATGATTCTCCGGCATAGCACAGAGCTGTGTCGTCAGCAAATGAAGTTAGTTTTCCATGGAAAGATGCATCACAAAGGTCATTAATATAAATTAGGAAGAGGATTGCCCCTAAAACCGAACCTTGTGGAACACCATATAAAATTTCTCCCAGATCGCTAAATTTACCATTTACTTTGACACATTGTTTTCGTCCAATTAAGTAGCTCTCAAACCAATTATAAGCAACCCCTCTTATTCCACAATTGTATAATTTTGAAAGCAGAATGTTAAAATCAACTGTGTCAAATGCTTTTTTGATATCTAGAAAAAGACCACTTACTTTAAGTGAAGAGTTTAGCCCATTGTATATAGAACCGATGAATTTTTGTAAAGCCATTTCAGTATTTAAACCCTCCCTAAAACCAAACTGATTGTCACTAAAAAATTTATTTTTCTCCAGGAAATTAACAAGTTTGAATTTCATTATTTTCTCAAATATTTTTGAAAAAGAAGACAACAAAGAAATCGGACGATAATTTCCACAGATATCTTTTGAATTGGATTTATGAATTGGAATAACCACTGCCTCTTTTAATTTAGCTGGAAAAACCCCACTTTCTAGACTAGTATTTATTAAATAGAGTAGTACATCACTTATCTTTTCAAATACTGATTTTATCAAGGAGGAACTAATCCCATCGATACCTGGTGATGTTTTGTTCTTCAAAGAATTTACCACTTTATGCAATTCTTCTTTAGTCACAGGTTCAAGAACTATGGAATTTAATTGATAAACACTCTTAAAAATATTTTTCATTTCCAGAGACATAAAGTTCCCTGGCTTACTTGTACTTATATCTATTTCATTGACTACATTTAAAAAATATGTATTAAACTCATTACTGACTATCTCAGGATCACTTACATCAGTACCATTTACCAACAAAGATATTTTATCACTCTTTCTACTATCTTGCCCTGTGAGATTATTTATTACACTCCATATGGCTTTTGAATTGCCATTACAATCATTAAATACCCTTTTATAATACTCATTCTTCAAAACTTTAATTTCTTGATTTAATTTATTTCTGTAATTTTTATAGTATTTATATAAATTTTCATTGTTTGGGTGTTTTTTAACATTTCTAAAAATTCTATTTCTAATTTTTATTTTCATGCAAATAAAGTCAGTGATCCAAGGTTTTAATTTATTGAATACAGTTCTTTTGCCTACTTCAACTTTACTTCTAAGTATCATGTTCAAAAATGATCCAAGAAAACAATCATATGCTAGAGAAGCATTTTGTTGCTGATAAACAAGATCCCAGTCGGCGTTATCAAGAAGAGAATTGAGGGTCTTGTAATCAATGTGATAAGCCGGCGTATCGCCAGCACCACACAACCTTACTTGACCTTGACTTATACCTGATACTGACACACGCACCAAACTATGGTCAGTTATATTTAAATGCTCAACTCTAGCTTGTATTTTAATATAACTCTTATTTACAACTCTAATAAAGACATGATCAATACAAGTTTGAGACTCGATAGTTATTCTAGTTGGTTCATTGATAAAACATTCTAATCCATTTGCTGTCATAAGAAATTTATACTCATCATTTATGAAAGAATCTTCAATTATATTAATATTAAAATCACCAACTAAAAATAAGTTTTTTAATGATTTTAAGTTTAAATGAGATCTAAAATATTCTTTTAATTCTGTAATAAAATATTCTTTTGGAAATGAGAGGAATCTGTAAAATACAAGCAGGTCATAGCTATTGCATTGTAATTTGATTGTTACATGCATTATATCAGCTGAGTTAAATATAATAGGATTGAATTGAATAATTTCTATAGAAGTTTTAATAAATATTGCTACACCTCCTGCTCGATATGAATCATTACACTTAAATATACTTGTATAATTAGGTATTTTGTATAAGCAAGATTCAGCACTGCTAATCCAGGTTTCAGTTAATAAAATTATTTCTGGAAAGTCATTTCTGGCAGTTAATTCTACTAAAAACAAATCAAAGTTTTTCCTAATACTTCTAATATTTTGATGGATTATTTCAAAACTCATTTTTCTTATTTACTTTAATTTTATACATACAAACATAGATGGATTCTTATTGTTGGACATAAAATGTAAAATAAATAAACCACAATTGATAAATTGGTCACTGCACAAAGAAAATTAACAGTAGGCCTATAAAGCATTACCATATGGTATTTAAATTTCTTAAAACATAAAAATAGTCTGATTGAAAATGCAATGTAGGCTACTACTTACAGTCTACCAAGGTCAGCCTGGCTATTAATGTTTATGACAGGAGAGCCGTCTTCCTTCCGGATGAAAATTTTTCCACCGCGCACCCACAAATATTTATAGTTTTTATTGCGCTTGATCTCCTTCGCCGCCACATGTAGCCTCCGCCTTGCAGGTGACATCGATTCATTTATGAACACTGGTTGATCCACGGGAAGATTCATATGGCGCGTCGAAAGATTATTTTTCACACGCCGTTTTCTCAACAACTCCTCTTTGTCCAAGCGTCTAACAAACTTGACGATGATCGCCGGTGGACCGCTGGTGCCAGGTTTCCGCCTTAGTCTATGACATGCGTCAATCATGGAATCAGTGATGTTAAAGTCCAATGCTTCGCCTACCTTCTGTACCACTGCGACGACATCTTCAGTACTTTCATGAGGAACGCCATGTATCTCGACAGCATTACTGCGAGAATATTGTTCTATCTCCTCTATACGGGTTTCCAGTTGTTCCACCTTTTGGATTAGAGCTCGATTTTCTGCAGTTAGCTTCTCAACGATACCTTGAAACTCATTTATCTTATTGGTTTGAGATTTTATTACTTCAGAATTTTCTTCAATCTTCTTGCATAGATTATCAAACGATTTGTTGAAGTCAATTTCATTTGATTTTTGACCCTCTTTTATCTCATTCACAGCTGCCATAATGTCATCCAGTGTTAGCTTACCTTCAGCCAGTTGAGAATCAAACCGCATACTCTTGCGTCTTGTAGATGCACATGGATTACACCGCCACACGAGATCATCTGACATGATGCAATCTACATCCGACTTATATTTTAAGTTATTAGGTTCAAAAATAAGAAAACAATTTGATTACCGTTCTATTTAACATTATTTAACATTATTCTTTTTGTTTGACAGGACTAACTGGGCCAGCTATCCCTACACGTTAGGATCATACTCTTTTCCCACGCCGGATAGCGATCGTCTAAATGTAACTAGAAGTCATCTATCCGAGCCTGTACTACATCATGATAAACCTGTAAGTATACTTCTTACGTCACTTAGGTGTAACTTTAAGTAATAAGGCCATTTCGTAATTATTTAGTATACTCTATACGTTCTAATAAAGTTAAAATTGAAAATACTATGTTTCAACACTAAGGCTATCCTCCATGGATATGAAAGGTTTAATTCTGTCCTTAACACATTTCAAGGTCAGGACATACATCAGTATGTCTTCATTAAATCTCGTAAACGAAACTACATGCGGCATTAATTACAGTTAGTTGCTTATGTCGTATTTATAAATACGCAGTATGTTGCTAAACTGGGTTTAATTTCTTCGCCTTTTCAGGTTGTACTGTTCGCTGGGGAGGCCACTCACCCTCACTACTGGAGTACGGTGCATGGCGGACTGGCAACAGGGGTTAGGGAGGCAAACAACCTACTAAAGTATCTCCAGACTGCCTGAAATATAGGGAATTTTATATACTAACCTAAGGAGTTTCTTGAATAATAAATCAATTTTTAACTTTTGAAAAATGAACATAAGACTTTTGAAACAAAGTACATAAAATTGAGTTTACAACATAATTTTGGTTCATTTGCTTCTGGTATTGATCATGGGGTTAGAAAGGCCAACAACCTAATACAGGACTAAAGGATAGTACTGTCCCAAATTTGGGGGCATTGAGTGTACTACGTTATGGTAGTTCTGAAATATACAAATTGAAGGTGTCCAGAAAAAAACTGAACATACTCCTATAAAACAAATTTCTTCGTGTTAAAATTGTTAAATATTATTTATTTATGTTATAATAAACTAAGAAAGCTACAGGAGGACATTAATAACAAGACCCTTGATAAAAAGTCTCTTTTGATGGTAAATGTCATTTTTCAATTCCCAAGAATTTGTTTTATCCCTAATTAAAATATTTTTTTACAAACCTTGGTTAGAATAAAAATAATAACACGCTTATATAACAAATACAGTAGCATGAAAGTCTTGTTGTCAAGGTCATATGATTCATCTTGTAAATCTAATTATAAGGTTCAATAAACAACATACCATTACTTTGATTTGTTTTCCTGTTACTCTGCAACAATAGCAATAGGTCAACTTTCTCAATTTCATTCTCAATATTAAAGTTATTCTGGGCCAGAAATCATTGGTTTGGTGAAAGCTTGTGATGCAGCATTTGTCAAGAATTGTTATATTACTAAGAATAACCATATGTTGTGCTGTTTTCATTGGTAAATTCATTGTAAAGATCTTTATTGTATCCAAAGTTTTGCTTTGTTTTCATTTACACTCATAAAAAGTACACATTATTGAGGTGTATATCGTATGAAGTAAAGTTTTCAACACATTTTTAGTGTTTGGAGTCTCCCAAAAGTTTCTTATGAATACAAAAATATCTTAGCATTCACGAGTTTTGCTTTACGACAAAAGAATTCGTAAACTTTGGTGTTTTGCTATGTTACCAAGTTTATTTATGTCATTAAACTGTTGTTTGGATATTTTTTATGTTAGTTAAGGCTTGAATAAAACAAGAACTTGATCAAAGCAATTCCACCCTTATCATACAGAGCTAGAGCTTCTGGTGTGAAGTAGGCTTCTCTTTTACTGTTAGATTAATATGAACACAATAATTTGCAATCCATAAACAAAAGACTTGTAACATATTGTGTTTATAACAAGCCAACCACAGTATACTAGCAAATTATAATTTACAGTACAAAGGAGAAAACATCTGTTGTTACTATTGAGCATATATTACACTGAAAATTGATCTATATAGGGGATATATTCCCCTATATTGATTAATTTTCAGTGTAATCTTTGCTCAATAGTAATAGCTGATGTTCCTCTATATGAGTGGTTTTTACCATTGATTGACTGTAAAATAAAATAATGTGTTGTGGATTGCCAGGTTAAATTTTCCATCATAATAAATTGAAATTCCACTTGAAGTTAAATAATTAAGTTCTAAATTAGTTGTACATAAGAGTTGAGTTGCCTTTATATTGCTTTTACAATCGAATTCAACTATACCGAGCCATGAGCCATGGCTCGGTCCCCCGGTACTGAAGTACTAATAAGAGCAGCAACTTTGATTGAGAATAAATATTTCATGAATGTCATCAGTATAATGTACATTTAAAATTTAATTGGGGGACTTCGCACGATAACTATTGTTGTTATAACCTTAAAATTATTTTTTTCGATGGAGAGTCTAGATAAGTAAAGAAATAACTTCTAATTATTTGGCGATTTGGGAAAAAATCAACTTTAGGCTTAAGTTTTATTAGTTGTTCTATACGCAATTAAAAATACACGAAATTCAATTTTGGTTAATGCCAGTTGGTAGTTGCTTACTGGGTATTATATGGCAGACAATCTAGGTTATCGTGGTTTACACTTTTTTAAGTTGATCGTTAGCCTTATTATAAAAGATAGGTAAGACCCTATGTACTGTTTATTTGAAGAGACATATTACATTAGCACTGGTTGCTCACATTAACGTAAATTCTGCTCTATTTGTGGCACGCTTTATACATTTATTCATATCAAATACTTTCCACACATAAAGCCTTTAAAGGAATTTGTCCACGTTGGCCTCATGTCTTCACAAGATGGTACTGCAGACCAATAAACTTATGCTACGTTCTGGATGCCTAAAGCCTAAAGAACTGCAAGATGTGCAGTGATAATTTTATCAACACATCTTTCTTCTTCTCAGTGAAGCTTGTTGTACGTATGTATGCCGCGTATTTTACAAAAGAATTCTATGAGATGATTTTAAATGTTTAACTAATAGGTTTGTCTTAATATAAAAAATTGCAATGGGAAATTGGGAGAAAAGATGGAGATGACTTAATAAATATATGACGAAAAGTTGTTTTTTTCTACTTTATTCCGGAGTATGAAATGGAATGTGAGTGTTGTAAGGCTCATAAAACAAGGCATTGAAAAACGAAATCGTTTCCTTTCATATAACAATAAGGATATCATTTACAGTGATTAAACCAAATTCAGAAATCTTTTGTGAAGTTTTTCCATTTAGATAAATAGTGTGTTGATTAGTAACATCAGTTTTAAGTACATAGCATTACATATCCACCGCTATGTCCCCTATAGTGAGCCACAGACCCAGAGTTAGCCAGTAGAAAAGTTCATACACCACCTTTATACTAAACCCGTTGAACACCCCCAATATACCCAAACTGTAGGCTACGAACTCCGCTGGGCTCGTCACACTGTAGCGTATAACAGAGAGAACGTTGTCTTTCTCGTAGCTAAACTGAATAGTGGTATTCTTTAGCATCAATAGTGGTGCATCAGCATCAGGCTTATTCTTTTGATCGATAGAGTACAAAAAGCTCAAACAATCTAAAGGACAGTCACACTTGCATCGTTTGTCTTTGTACTCCTGATTGAAAAGAAATTTACTTTGTTTTTGACAATCGAATGCTTTACTGCTGCTACAGATAGGAAGGGAACTGTTAATAATAGCTGTGCCATAATGGACGCAGCTACACAGTTTCAAAGAACAGTTTATCTGACATTCGAAAACACAGTTGTTTTGCGTGTAAAACTCAAATAGAGAGAGCGACCTTTCATATGAAAATACGCAGTTTCGTTTTGACTGTTCTACTTCAGCAAGATCTTTCCTCGCATTGGTAATGTTTGGTGAAACAGAAATAGCTGCTGATGTGCATTGAATGATTCTCTGATTTGGCATGATTGTCATCGATGGGTTATCAAAGTTACTGTGTACAAACAAAATATATCTTCCGAATAGTGATCTTCTTTTTGCAAGTTCCACTTCATGACTATATACGTCGGGGTGACTGTTTGTAAACTCAATTTCAGCAGCAAGATCAGCAAACTCTAATTCCAAATGGTTATCTGTGTACAGCAGTTCATTCCTGCAAAGGTCGTCAAATATGTTCGCAGGATTACACAAGAACTCATTGAAATCCTTGGGCTTACTTACATCACGAGATTTAGCTTTTCGAAGATTTTTCATAGCGTTAATAGTCTTACAAGTGTAAATCCCATTTTCAAATTTCTTAACCGGTGCTAGCAGTATTTGTGATGAAGTTGAGCCATTGCGAAGAGTTTCCAAACGGTAAGGAGTAGTAGGAAAGTCGAGATTGTATATTTGGAACGTACTCAGTCGTTCTTTTCCTAATTTTTCTATGTATTTAAAATAATCCACCCCATTGAAGATCCGGTTTGGTTTAATATTTTCCGTATCTTCAAAAAGGGGAACGTATAAACTTGTAAACAAATCCCCTTCATCATCAGTCATTAACAGAAAATCAAATATGATTGGATATATATCAGTTGAAATCATGAACATGTTCAATTCATCCTCGCTACACAGCCAAGACGTTCCATTCTCAAGTGACATGCATCGTTTCAAGATCTCAAACCTGTTGTAGTCATCTTTCAGCAGTAAAGGCTCACAGACAGTGATGGCTGGGAAAGGCATGTCTTTGACATTCATGTAGGTCAGACTTTGTACTATCAGGGAGTTCCGAAAGTTGTTGTATGCGTCTTGGATGTAAATAGCGCTTACAAACAGTGCTACAATGTGGAATAATATACTCACCGAGTTATACAGATCTGGGCAACGCCTCAAAAAAACACATTGCATCCCAGAAAGTCCCATGTTGTTGAAGAGGGCTTCGGAGTAAGAATTTTCCTTTCTTGAAATACCCTCTAATGACATAGTCATGTTGTCAACCTCAAATTCAACTTCTTTCACAGCCGCTTTACAATTTCTAAGGTCTTCCAACAATAAATCATCGAATTTTTGAATTCCTTCCTCCATATCATCCAGGTAGTCTTCAAATTCATGAACATGTTCTTCAAGTATGTTTTGGAAATGTATTTCTTCCTTTGGGTGGGACCGGTCATTCCCAACGATACCATTTCGGGTTTGATGAGCCATTTTGAATACCTACGGATGAAATCACCCACAACAGAAGTGTGACAAAATGAACTACTTTCTTGTCAAGTAATTAAACTTTAACTATTCATTAGGTGACGATAAGAGAAGCTTGCGTGTTAAAATGAACAGTTTCATTGACTAATTATGATGCGAGTTCCATAAATAATATTTGCTATAATAGAATATGCAAAAATGCCCCACCACAGCATACCTGCAGACTTGAAAATGTTTTGAAATTGGAAATGTTAGACCCCATAGAGTGACCCTTCATTTTTAAGGTCGTGGTAAAATAAAACTAACAACGTAAATTAGAGGTCTATCTTAGCACAGTAAAATATGGCCGTCAATTTAAATCCTTAGAAGTCAGAATAATTGTCTTCTGCAACCTTTGCATGAGTAACAACCTGTATTCTGGTACAAATTTTTTGCAAAAAGAATTTTCAATTATAAGCAACAATAATTGACTTACATTGTTTTTATAAAAAGGCAAATGATAGTAATTTTAACTGTTCCCAAAATGTTACGTAAATAAAATTGTAGGTTAATTCTGATTTCTAAAGATTTCAATTGACCGCCATTTTGTACTGTGTTAAGATAAAGACACCTATTTTGCGTTGTTAGTTTTCTTTTATCACGACCTTTGAGTTTTTATCACGTACCCACGATGTTTGACCTTCTATCACTTGCCGGGGCTTAACATTTCAAATTCTTTGAGTTTTCTCCGAAATCCCCTATTTTGGGGTTGCGAACCAAGTAGCAATTAGGCTCAAAAAGTACGTATGCCATAAAGGTGTGCGGAGTTTAGTGTTTCTAGTTTGAGCCTTTACAAAATGTATAGGGAGTTTCCAGACTTAGAAATTTTCACTTATGACCATTTTCATTTTCAATTGACTACCATTTTTTACTTGGTTCAGATAGAGCTTTTAGTTTGCGTTGTTGGTTTTCTTTTATCAGGAGCTTTAAAATGACGGGTCACTCGATGGGTCTCACAATTTGAAATTTTTAAGTTTCCCTCGAAATACCCCATTTTTAAGATGTACATGAAGTGGTGGTTACGCCCAAAAAGTACTTCATCACATGCCATAAAGAAGTGCAGAGTTTAGTTTTTCTAGTATTGGTCGATAAAAAATTTACTTGGGGTCATCAGACTTTTTTATAAACTCTGTAATAGTAGAATGCTGTATATAGATGAATAAAAAACAAAAATGCTAGTCTATATGTATTTTAGATTGGGTAAAGTTGGTATAACATACTACAATTTTAAAAAACGTACACATTATCCGGTTTAGTTTGCTCTAAAATTTTAGTTAAGTGAAAATTTTTTGATTGGATTTGGTGAGGCTCAAAATGATCCTAAAATAACTTTAATTTTGCACAAAAACCACAAAAAAATCTTTTGTCAACAAAAATTGTAAGGTTTTTGAAATTTTTGTGAGTTTTAAGACGATTGTTAGGAGGAAAAAGGCGTCCTCCCCTAAATTGACAGAGAAATGGTTTTCAAAATTGGTAAAATAAAGAAAAATATGTTTTTCTCTTGATATTCTTTGAATCTCCGAAACTAAAAAAATGCTATTAGTATTGATATAACTACTAAGTACGCTTACAGTTCCTATTGTTACTTCATATTTTTACGTTCAAAATTATAAAACTTAAAAAAATATATAAGTTTAAGTTTCTAAAGAAAACACTTTCCCATATACGGAGCACAGCATAAATATAGGATAGTTAAATATAGGTTAGTTGGATCCGTATTTTAAATTACTGTGCATGCATACCTCACTTATTTCAGAGTGCAGGATGACATTGGATGACAATTTTTTCCACGAAACAAACCGCCTCTTAGCTTTTGCATGCGATTCCAGCAATTACATGATGGCTCGTTCTTTGACACGCATATCTTCTAACTTATTTACGCTGTGTAATCCAATGTAATGTAATTAGCAGCAGTTGAAACAAAGTCGAACAACCATTCTCACTCCGTAGTAGAAATGGATCCTGAAATTGAACATGAACTGCATGGTAAAGACCTTTATCCATTGGTTAAGCAGACTTCTACAACCAAAGAAACGCTTACAGAGCGGTTAAGTAGGGTTAAGAAACGGTTGTTTTTGATAGATGGAAGGATTGGCTCACCTAATAAGATCACCAAAGACATGATAGACCTAACAAAGACTGTTAAAACGGTAAGAGTAAAATGTCAGAATCTAAGAAAGTCGTTCACAATCCCGGCTACAAAGGAACAATCACATTTCGGAGAACTATTTAACAACATCGGGTTAAGTAGACGTGCTGAACGAAGACATCTGCAGAAGACCCTTTATAAATTGGTAAACATCATATTCCACGTTTTAGCACTGTTTGTTAGCGCTATTTACATCCAAGACGCATACAACAACTTTCGGAACTCCCTGATAGTACAAAGTCTGACCTACATGAATGTCAAAGACATACCTTTCCCAGCCATCACTGTCTGTGAGCCTGTGCTGCTGAAAGATGAGTACAACAGGTTTGAGATCTTGAAACGATGCATGTCACTTGAGAATGGAACATCTTGGTTGTGTAGCGAGGATGAATTGAACATGATTATCATTTCAAATGATATATATCCTATTGTATATGATACACTGACAATGACTCTATACGAAGGGGAGTTATTTCAAAGCCTATATATTCCACTTTTTGGAGATTCAGAAAATGTTCCACCCCTTGACCATAATTGGACCTTTAGTGGGGTGGATTATATCAAATACATCGAGAGACTTGGCAACGACCGCATAAGTACAATTCAACTTTACAATATTGACCTTCCAGGAAGTCCCCACAGGAGGGTAACCCTCCGCAACGGTTCAGCATCATTGATGACATTAATATCATCGATAAAAGATTTTCACACGGGAATTTACACATGTAAGAGCTTCAATGCTGATAACAAAACAACTATGTTGGGTTCTACAAAAATAAAAATGAGCAATGAAAGTGCAAACCATCCATTTTTAGACTCCTACCATTCACAATCATGCAATCCTGATAACATATTTGATAGTGCCTGCAAGAATGATTTGTTATATACGGATAATCACATGGAGATAGAGTTTGAAGATGAAATTGACTATCCTATTCCTGAAAGAGATGACAGAGAGATTGACGATCTTTCAAAAAAAGAAATATGGTTCAACAGCTACTTTGTGTTTTTACACGGGCATTTTGACATCCCGTCAACGTCAAATATGAAACACGTGAGACTCGTCAAGACCACATCATCTGCCCTTGTTGCAACGCCAGCTGTTACCAACGCGTTACAGGATCTTACAGAAGTGGATGAATCATTACGAAACTGTGTATTTTCACACGAGAGATCACTGTCTCTATTTGAGGTTTACACGCACAACAACTGTGTGTTTGAGTGTCAGATAAACTGCTCTCTAACTCTCTGTGGATGCATTCCTTATGGCACAGCTATTTTTTACAGTTCTCTTCCTATCTGCAGCAACAGAAAATCACATTCTTGTCAAAAAGAAAACCAATTCTTATTAACTCCTGAGTACAAAGACAAGAGGTGCAAGTGCAACTGTCCAATGGATTGTTTGTCTATTTCGTACTCCTTTGGTGGAAAAATTGAATTAAATGAAAAATATTCAAAGAGGAGAACCACTTCCCAAGTTAGCTACAAGGAAGACAGCGTTCTCTCTGTTATACGCTACAGTGTGACGAGCCCAGCGGAGTTCGTAGCCTACAGTTTGGGTATATTGGGGGTGTTCAACGGGTTCACCATAAAGTTGGTGTATGACTTGTTTTACTGGCTCACTCTAGGTTTGTGGTCTACTATAAGGAACATGGCATGGCACAGAGTGAATATTTAAGAGTAAAAGATTAATTTATTTCCTTTGAGCTTCGCATACTTATATTATATTTATGTTAATGGAATATTGTGTCAGTGGCTTAGTAATACGACATTTAACATTTTTAATTCTTGCTTGCTGTTGAAGAAATCCCTTAAGAACTAAAAAATTTACACTCTGGTAATTTTGCAGTTTGAAAAGATCATAGCTTATAGTTCATTAGGTTCGAATTTTTTCAATATAACGATGTTTAAATATTAGACCCTTTAATCTGCTTAGTGTTGCACAATGTTCTTGCAGGTTACAAATTCTCACAGATAATGCAAGTTATAGTAATTTCTGCCAAGTTATAGTAATTTCTGCCGAAGAACGGTCTTGTATATTATTTCTATTTTACTATCAAACTGTTGTTTTCTAATAGATAATATTCATACAATCTGTAGAATTTGATTTAAGTTGTAGAGAACGATGATGTCAGTAATTTCTGTATTTTATAAAGTACTATTTGCACTTTGCTTGAAACTCTTATACTATTTTTCTAGCTTTTTAAAGTAAATTCACGTTGTTTGTGTTTTCTGAGCTTTCTACTTATATTCCTCGTTGCAGACTAGGTCACAAAACCTAGAACCCATTAAAATGATTTAAAATAGCCAAGTTATAAAATATGATAAATTTATAAAATAGCCTAGCTATTTTCCAAAAGCCTAATCACAGTTGCTTTAATGTTGTGTTGTTTTCATGACCAATTTAATTTTGTTTAAATGAACTAATAAAACATCATATTTAATCATATTTTTGTCTTGAGCCGAGCCTTTTACTTTGTTCAATATCCTGGGGGGCTATACGCTGAACCGGACACCAGCCTCGACCCAAAAAAAAAAAAACTGGAAACGCACTACCCATGTGCCGGGCGGTGTCCAGACCACAGGTTTAACAAAGGTACAAATAAAAAAGTGGATTCGGCGTGCAAGAAACGAATATATTTAAGTTCAAAACAATCACGTGAGAAATATCACAAATGCTTACAATTCAATTTCCATTAAACAGTTTAAAAGTAGAAAAAAAACTTGCTGGGTATTAAGAAAAATTCTGATGAAATTTATTAATTTAGTTGTAAAAGGTTGGGTGCACCCATCAATAGTCATAGAACATAACCAAGTAGAAGAAATAGAAATAATGTGTTTATTTTTTCATTTATAATAGTAGACAACCTAATGCGGCTATGAGTGGGAAACATTTGTAGAAAACACTAAAAAACAAGATATTTGAAAAAAGATAAGATATTTACAAAAAAATTTGATTATATCTAACTGTTGTGTAGATCGTGAGTATTTCCATAATCTTTGAGTTGACTCTTATAAAGTCATCGGAAATTATGACTGTTTGACCTATTCGTTAAAATAATGCCTGTAATGCTTCGCAATTGCTCGAATTCGAGCAACAGGTATGGTCGCCATTTCATCAAAAAGTATAAAGTATAAAATAAAGTATAAAATGAAATTTAAAAATGTTATGGTTAGGAAAAAGTTAAGGAAATGATTTTCGTGCCGATATTTAGAACAATTGGGCCAAATCCCACCTTGAGGCCTCTGTCAAAGGGCGGACTCCTAATGAAATGAGCTTCTAGTTTAAAACTACTTAACAGTAAATTAGAATATATAATACCCCCGCCGCAGCAAACCTGCCGTCTAAGCGAATTTCCATTTGGCCGAATTGATTTTCAATTGATCTATTTAAATAACATTAGGTTTAACGAGTACCTAGGTTTGCTGCTACAAGGAAACTAATAAAGTAGTGTGTTTTTAGTAAAATATTGATAGCTTACTATAAAATACATAAATTTGCCAAGTTTGATCAAAATATATCCATAAACAAGCAAACTACAACATTTTACAATATTCTTCATAAGAATAACATGGGAATTTTAAATTTACCATTTTTTTTAGTTTTCTCCGTAATTAGAAGTGCTGCATAGCGCTTGCTTCCTTAACACATTTTTTTCAGTTTAATTGTCAATTGATCAATATTTTGCCTTATTTTGTATGGAAATATTCTTATTTATGGCGCATTGGACATCAAACTCTTAAATCCTTTAGAAATTTACTACAAAAACTGCAAACTTTGTATAAGGCACATAGCTTATGATATTAGCAAAATTGGATTCACTAATGTAATTTAGTGAATCTAAACAGATTAATAAGTAATAAGTTTTCATGGAAAACGCAACTGTTTTAATAAATCATATTATTAATATTTGACGTTTGAGTTGACCTCTACTTAAGTTAATTATAACAGTGAACAAATCAACAGGTGTAATGCATAGTGTAACTTGGTGATCAACAAACATGGAGGATAAAACAGAAGACGTATTTATAGATGCAGATCAATATTCAGCAACGGAGGGAACTATTCACTTTCAAAGAGTGTTTCAAGAAGAGTATGTTGAAGTTAAGAATAGCTTAGAGAGTATAAGAAGAAGAATGGAAACAAGTAACGAAAGGTTAAAAGAAAACTTGAAAATATTTAAAAATGATATTGATGAAATTAAAGCCGATTGTAAAAACCTGAAAGATATGTCAAACAATCAGTCCAAAGGTCAAACCTTCTACTTTACTGATTTCTTCAACAACATCAGATTGCCAGGAGTTCGAAGTGTTTTTTTGAGGCGTTGCCCAGATCTGTATAACTCGGTGAGCATATTATTCCACATTGTGGCACTGTTTGTTAGCGCTATTTACATCCAAGACGCATACAACAACTTTCAGAACTCCCTGATAGTTCAAAGTCTGACCTACATGAATGTCAAAGACATGCCTTTCCCAGCCATCACTGTCTGTGAGCCTGTGCTGCTGAAAGATGAGTACAACAGGTTTGAGATCTTGAAACGATGCATGTCACTTGAGAATGGAACGTCTTGGCTGTGTAGCGAGGATGAATTGAATATGTTCATGATTTCCACCGATATATATCCATTATATTATGACTTTCTTCCAATGACTGATGAAGAAGCCACGTTACTTTCAACTCTGTCCGAACCGTTTACGGAAAATACAGTACAGATCAACTCCGTCAGGCCAAACCAATCTTTCAGGGGGGTGGATTATTTCAACTACATCGGCAGGCTAGGAGAGGAGCTAACTAATACGTTTCAAATATACAACCCTGACTTTCCCAACAGTCCATACCGTTCGGAAGTTCTTCGCAGTGGTTCAGCTTTACCAGAAAGACTTCTAGCACCGTATAAAATTTATGAAAATGGAATTTATATCTGTAAAACAATCAATTCTGTAAGACATAGAGGTGCTAAAATGAAAGATAACGACTCAAATAAAAACAATATTTTGCCTTCTTTGGACTGTGTCCCTGAAAATATATTTGATGACGTATGCAAAAACTACCTGTTGTTTACAGACAATCATCTGGAGTTAAAATTCAATGATATTGACGTTGAAACTGAGTTTAGGAACTACTTGCTGCGTATAAGTTATTCAGAATTGGCAGTAGACGATTTTGAACTCTCAGATAAGAGAGTAGAATTTCAACGATATATTGTGTTTGTGCACAGCAATTTCGATCATCCGTCAATGACTGTCACAGAGTATCAGAGAATCTTAAGAGGGTCCGTAGCAGCTATATCTATCACACCAACGGTTACACATGCGTTGAAGAATCTTGCTGAAGTAGAAGAGTCAAAGCGTAACTGCGCATTTTCACACGAGAGGTCGCTCTCTCTATTCGAGGTTTACACGCACAACAACTGTGTGTTTGAATGTCAGATCAATTGTTCTCTGACTCTGTGTGGCTGCATACCGTTTGGAACAGCTATTATGAACAGTTCTCATCCCATCTGTAGCACCGTGAAAGCGGATACTTGTCAAAAGGAAAATAAAGCGTTGATCTTCCATGAATTTCATGACAAACTATGTAAGTGCGATTGTCCTTTGGATTGTTTTACGATTTCGTACTCAACTACTGTAGACGTTGACTATGGAGCACTGAGAAATACCACTCTTCAGATTAGCTACGCGAAAGACAGCGTTCTCTCTGTTATACGCTACAGTGTGACGAGCCCAGCGGAGTTCGTAGCCTACAGTTTGGGTATATTGGGGGTGTTCAACGGGTTCACCATGAAGGTGGTGTATGACTTGTTGTACTGGCTCACTCTAGGTCTGTGGTCTACTATAAGGAACATAGCGTTGACCTCGACCCATAACTAATGGCCATAAATAATAGCGTCCGTTTTGTTTATAGTGTTGCTGCTTCCTTGATGTTTTATTATTTTAATATGGGTATTAAGCTCATCTAATGTACACACTATTTTGAGTTTGTTTGACTTTGTTGCACCATAAACCGTCTGGAAATGGAAAAGCAGTAAAAAATTTTGTTTTAAAGTCAATGTATTAGTGTAAAAAATTATTAAATTTTAAAGTGTTATGTCTTTTATTTCAGTACCCCTTATATCTTTTGTGTTGTAGCTGTTATAACTCGTTAGAATAATAATTATTCAAATTGATACAGCTATGATATAGTTATTTGTGTAACTAGTGTACGAAGTCGCAATTTGACCAACAGATCAGCACCAACAGATAGAAATTAAGGCATTTTAGACCCATACTTGTATGACATTTATGTTTGTATAGACCTAGGAAAAAGTCCACAATATATGTCCAGACAATTTTGAAACATTCTGTATAATTCCATTGCGCAGTTTATAAAAGGAAAACGTCATGCTTTGACGTGTATTAAAGTTGGGAAAGCTTTTCCTCATAAATGAAAAGTTCTGTTGGATCAGATAAGCGGAAAATCCACTGAGACTTCTACAAATCTTCCTGACAGACAAATGGATTCCTGAAGTAGTTGGTTTTATCAGTTTTTATACGTTTATGACTTTGGTAAAATAATCAAAAATATCAAACTATCTTTCTATATACTAAATAAAATAACGAGATTCTCTGTTCCGGGTACAAACTTTTTTGCCAGTCTTACTGAGCAAATTTTTACAATTTAGGTGTCATTGTAAAATCATGACCTAGCAGAGTGACCAACTTTAACAAACATTTTGATTTCATTTAGGGCTGTGCTTCCCTTGTTCAGGAATCATTAAAATATAATCCAGCCAATGTGTGAGTGTGTGTGTGTGTGTGAGAGAGAGAGAGAGAGAGAGAGTGACAATCTCCATATGACCAACAATACATTAGTAAAAATTAATAAATGTTGACACTAAACATATATTGTAAAGAGGTGATCTAATTAATCCAGTTTTACT
This sequence comes from Macrosteles quadrilineatus, assembly GCF_028750875.1. NCBI lineage: Eukaryota > Metazoa > Arthropoda > Insecta > Hemiptera > Cicadellidae > Macrosteles > Macrosteles quadrilineatus. The sequence goes on along the minus strand of NW_026542599.1, from coordinate 14,088,265 downwards.
GAGAAAAAAAAATCATCACATCAAATATACACAATAACACCAAGTTGTTGAATGTAACGTTTTTCATTTATTAAGAAATAAATTGTTTGTAATAAATCTGTTGCTTCTAAATTTGCTTTAAAATTAGTATCAATGCTAACGTTATAACGTAAATTAGGCTTATTAATGTAAAAAATTAATAATGTTTCAGATGCAAACATTTCTTGTTAAAGCAATACTCTTAAATCGTCAATAGGCTAAATGCAACATTATGTAACATAATGTAAATAAACAAAAGAATTCTTTCAAAAATGGCACCATGTGTTATCCATAAATATGTTTTGAACAACACGACGAGACTGGCATTATGTAAGCTGTTGTGGACATATAAAAACATGTAAATATGAGAAAAACATAGAAATGTGCAAAAATCAGAGGGAAAACAAAACATGCATTATTTATATCCAGCAGATAAATAATGTCTTTACCACAGAACTGGGTGAGCAATAGTTATGGGGTGAAGTGTTGTAAAGAGCTCCTTTAAATATATGTTTGTTTTATTTCGGTAAAAAAATGTATACTTGTTTTACCTTCGCCATACGTAAATACGCTGGATAGCACATAGTTTTAACTACTAATTATAATTTATAAAAATTATAATTTTGCTAAAAAAATCCAAACATAAAAGTTATTATCATATTTTGAATCACAAAGAGAAAATCATACTCGGTGAAATTAATGACGTTGAAATTGATGTGGCATTGTTAATTTGAGATGCATGATTGGTTTGGTTAGGTTAGGTATTAGTTTTATACCGACAAGAATCATAACTAACATTAATAAATCATTAGACAGCTGTTGATAGTAGTTGAAAATAAAATAAATATAAATTTAAGTGAGTTTTGGTGTGAGTCGTGTCCGTTAATCTAGGTCCTCGTTGAGATCCCGTCCCGGGAAAGGTGGCTAGTTCAAATCTACCACCACCGATGAGATTTTATGTTAATTTAGCCACTAATAATCTAGACTGTTCCTTCCTTATCAGACAATTGGGCTTCGTATAGCTGCGAACAACAAATCTGATTAAACAGGTTAAGTTATTACGGACTTACCAATAACTTGTTACCAACAAAAAACTATCCAAAAATGTATATAGCCTTTTAAAATCTTTAATCGGTTTTTTTTTTATAAACTTAAATTTGAACATGTTCAGCTGTGAGACTATTATTTGCCCTAACACTGATATATTATCATATTACTTTTGTATGTTTAGTATTTATTTTTGCGTTTTTGTTTCAGAAGTAAGATATCTAAAATTGTGAGTTGTGTATACAAATATTACTAAAAGATCTACTAAAGTTTCTAACCTCAGCATTGTGAGTGTTATTAAATGCATTGGATGTAAATAAAAATACGTCTAATATTTTACGTGTTTGTATATACATATATTGACACACTCATAAGACGGTAAATACATATAAGATATTAAGTGGGGATTGATTTGGATTGAACTCTCCAATCAGCAGACTCAGTAGGCGAATCAGTGATTTTTTTGTGTCTGATGAGCTTAAATAACAAATAATTAACTAAATATTTGTTATCTTGAAGTATTTAAATCTACATTATAAAATACAAAAATACTTTTCAATAGATGTTTACGTTTTCCTGATTAATATAAACTAAAAGGACCAAAACATGTTTCGTTACTATTCGTTATAACGATTAGGTCTACTTGAAATATTCAAATATGAAATGTTCATTTAATACTTAAAAAGTAGTTTTAAAGATAAAAGATTTTTCAAATAAATACAATTATAAAATTTTAAATTAATATTTTATCCATTTTAAGATTTTTGTAAGTCAGATTAGTAAAATAAAAAATAGCGCAAAGAATTGTAAAAAAAATGCGTTTGGTCCATGTAAATCGAGTTCTTTGATTTACATGTATTTAATTTAAAAAAACAAATTCATGCAACATGAACTTTATCATAATATTGGAAATCTTTTAAATCTGTTGCTTCAAACAAAATTTACTAAATAATCTTAAAATCAAGGCCATCAAAAACTGTTTATAGTTATTTCTACTAGCTATAAAACTCCCGAACTTATCTTTGTCTTTGTTTCAGCAATGTTATTTGTTTATAACAATGTTTTATAACTTTTAAATTAATAGGTGGGAACTTGGTAGGTACCAAATATATAGCATCTCATAGTTATAAATAGTTTAAATAGTCTTAAACAGAATATTCTCAGTGCCCTAACGTACAAAGAGTCGTATTTGATGTAAAAGCCAAGTTGTTAACATTTTTATGACCTGTCGTAGCATCTTGTGTAGAAGCATAAACATTTATCACATAGCTTACATCCTTATAACACGGTTGTCGTTTGCTCCATTTTTTTGTGTGCAAAAGTTGAGCGTTTATGAATATTTCATTTTTGTCACCTATAAATAATTTAAGGTATCACACAACAGTTATTGTTTAAAAAACACAGAGGCCAAACTAGGAAAATATATCAAACACAAACTAACATGACTTGTATACTTATTTAAATAAAGTAAAATTTTTAACATTATTTTAAAAAAACACAAATTTTACCTTTTTCTTTTCAAGTGATACAAATAATTATCTAGAGTTTTTATGAAACTGATTTGTAAAATTAAGTTAACAGTTTTAAGGGAACGTTTTAAATAAGTAAATAAGTAAATATGGCAAGAATGTAAATTTTTCCTGCACCATTTAAAAATTATTAGTATCTTTCCTGTAATTTGTAATAAATATTTTTTTTTTTTTTACTAGCAATAGAAAATCTAAATAACTTCTCCCAGTTAAAACAGCGTAGTTTAATTATGTGTAACTAGAAATCTTTCATTAATTTATTTTATTATTTTTTAAGTCATGTTAATACAAAGTAAAACTATTTTAGTGTAAAAATTTAGGTAAGTCAATCATTGAAGCTTTTGCGGTTGTTAAAATTGCCAAGGACGGTAAATAGCTTGGTACCTATGTGGGAAGTAGTAAATAATATTCTGTGTTTTGTAATCGTAAAATTTTATATACTCCTTTTACATCTCGGGATTATTATTCATACACAGCTCTTAAGAGTTTGTCTATGACTAAGTAGAACTGTACAGCATGGGTTAGTGAAAAAGTCTGCAAACAGGGGTAAAATCATTTTCACTGCTCGGTCACAGTACTTCTCGAATTGCTTGAATAGCATTTAGGGAGGTTACACTGGCCGTCCCTTTATATTCCGGTAATATATTATCTTTCTTTCCCGCCTTTCTGCAATGTCCGCAAGGTCTGTCTGATTTATAACATTACACCCATTCAAAATTAGGACCCATATTAAAGGGCCTACCTGTACATTCCAATCATTAAGAGAATAAACTATAGATCATTTATGCCTGTCCTTGCTTCACACACAAACTTGAGGACCAATTTCATTTAGATTTAACAACTTTCCTTAGGTATATTGCCGTTTTATGTATTTACCTATGGTTATCAGTGGCCTAAAAATGACTGGCGTGGTTTTTAAAACTAGGTGTAAATGTTGATTAGTACCGACATGCAAAAAATAATGCATAAAGATACATTTGCTCTAGTTGAGTATTATATTTATATTTTGATAAATCTATAATTTTAGTCTGTTAAAAAGCTTTTTTAAACCAACCAATTTATTTTTTGTGGAAGTAATTAGTCGCTGTAAATTCTGTTCTTTTCCTTTTTTTAACTCTCTGTGAGGTATAGTGTGGTAGTTGTTAGTAACCTTTTAAAATTATTTATTTATTTAATGGTAAACACCATTTTACATTGTACAATTAATCTTTTTACTTAAATGGCTAAGGTTAAAAACAAGAAAACTTAATACGCTGCAACATTATAATGTAACATGAACATAACACAATTAACATAATTTTACTTTTAACCATATTCCTTGTCACAACTCACATTTAATAGTTGGTGGAATAGGATTATTTTTAACCCTCTGGGTATTGAACATTGAGCTGAATTTCAGCCCAACAACATAAACTCACTAACACAAGCCAATAAAGAAGTGGAATTTACAGCAACCTTTGTGTTTAAAACCGCCCAGCCGAATACGCGGAGCAAAAATCTAAACCATCTGTATTTTTCTTTGCGATCAAAAATATTAAAACCTACGCGTTCGTGTAGTCTTAGTCCTATAATGCACAACCTATTCAAATCAACGAGTTACTTGATTTTTACATAGTATTTTACTACTGCTAGTATATTACATCACCGGAGAGGAAGTAAAATGCTATTTACTTTTTTGTCAAACAATATTAATTTAAGTTTTAGTTGGAAATATCCCTTTGTTATAAATGTTGTTTTCAAATTTATGTCTGTTTCTGTATGTATGTGGATATGTACAGAGATACACATGATGTCACATTTTCAAAAAATCTAAGCACGTAAGTACTAATCTATAATATATAAAGATATTTTTATTTGTAATAGACTTATCCCCAGAAAACCCCATAAAATAACAGCAACTTCAGATTTACACAGAAAAAACTTGAACGAGTTTGATTATAATTTAGTATAGGTTTATTTTAAAGCTAAACAAAATTGTACAACCACCTATGATAGAAGAATTACGGTTCAAAATGTATTGCAATTTTTTGTGATTTTACCCATACAATATTATAGTTACCATCAACTCGTTATGAGGATTTGTGACAAGCTAATGGGAGAAAAAATATGTAAGTTTGGCTACACCGTTTATTTTATGTGGAAATTTGGGAAATTTAGTAGTTTCATACGAAACAATTACCAATATCAATTAATAGTACAATTTTATAAAATTTAGTCCCACATGTTAAATTATTTACCTGGAAATTCTAAAGTTATTCAAGAAAAAAAAATTAGATGCTACTACAAACAAAACAAAATCTTGGACAGTTACGGGTTTTTTTTAACTGTATTTTTTAACTGTATATTTATAAATGTCTGTTTTACATGATTCATTGTGATTTTCAGAGATATTACAATCGAAATACAGAATAAAAATGTATTAAACAAAAGATTCTGACTAAAAATACCTCCAACTAAATTCTAGTTAACTACTTACCTTAAACTCTCAGTGTTTGATATTGTGTTTCGTTAATGTTGGTTTGATACAATTTAAAATTTTAAGAAGTCTAAAGCTCAGCCTAGTAACAGAAATTAAAAGTTTAAAATCAATTAAGTACCCGAGTAAAACCTTCAACGTTTTCCAATATACAAATATAAATAATTATTTAGGATACTTATTGTATATTTACATTTGGAACAGTCCTTTCCGGTATTCTTACTGTTAACTAACTGTTCTGAAACATTTTTTGAACTATTGAATAACTTGAGGAATATTAATAGAATATACATTATTGAATATCCCCCTTCAATAGTTTGTCAAGACATATTAACAGCTGATAACTAGGTTAATGATCCACAGCGACGCCATGTTGTCGACAGATATAATCAATCAGCTGATCATTTGTGATGTCTTTGTTGTGAGGAACACGTTTATGTTGGAACAGATGATTGTATCGTAAGAGTCTTGTGGCATTGTATTAACATGTATCATGGAAAAAAAGTAAAATCTGAATTTGAAATTCGTTTTGAATCTGAATTGAAATGTTTACACAAAATATGTCGTCAACTTGAAGTAAGGAAAACATTGTGCGGTGAAGCCATACTTTTTCACGCATTTTATTACCTCACTCTAAAACCACATTGTTGTCACCATGCTGTGCAACATGACAGCATGAGTTTAGGTTTGTTTGTATCCACTGTATTTTCAGTGGCTTTTAGAAAATAAATCATATACTATCTTATTATATCGCACGATGCGGTATGTCAGATTTTATACTGTAAAGCAAAATAAAACTCAAATGAAATTGAGACTGATGTATGTACAATAAAGCTAATCGATTAGTCGTTATTATTTTATAAAAGTACATGTGTGTTAGTGTTAGTTTAGTGTGTGTATGTGGCATTTTTTGTAAATACAGTAATGGCCCCTAATTAGTCTGGGAATGTATTTCATCGTTTGACAACATGGTATACTTTAAACATGGTAAATATAAAAATAGCAGTAAATAACACAGTTTTTAATTTTACTGAGGAAGAATTGTGATCACTTTCTACTTGAAATTGGATAACAATTTTAACGCATGATGCGTGTAAGATTGATTGACTTTTTTAAATTTTACAGATGGTTGTTATAAAACATGTATATTTTTGTCAACTAATGACATTTATTAGGGTTTTAAGGGTGGTATTTTATGACAAGCTGAAACTTTGTTTTCTTTTAATAATATTTGTATAATTTTCTTTCCACAGTTTTCTACAAATCAAACTTTAAAAAGAATATCTATATTTATAATCCACGACCATTGTAGTTTACTATTTTAGTGTGCTACTATTTTCTAAAAGCACGTCTAAATGGTTATAATGACATAAATTATGTTTTAAAACTGTACAAATAACTAACAAGACGATTGATACACTACATTAATGTTGCCAACAACTAGTATCTCATTTATATCAGAATATTTAATTGGTGAATTGGTTAGCAATGAACAGTATAGCTCATTGTCTAAAGACAGGTCCATTTTAACAGTTTAAACCCCTTTTCATATTCCCAAGAGGCTACTTACTTAAATGGAAAATATTTCGTGGAAATATTTCTGCCTCCACTAAAAGCCAATTCATTGTTCTTTTAACGTTTTTATATAAAGGTTTTTAGTAATTTGACGTAGTTTGACTGCAATTTTCTGCTTTATTCCTAATACTTTGAACTTTATAACGTGTAGAATACTGTAAAACACTTTAAATTATGTAAACAATGCTGTATTAATTTAGTAAAATGAATCTACTTATTAAAATAGTATATAGCACTACTTACTACAATAACTCCACCAGACTAAATAAATTGTCTTTGCTCAATACTATCTAGAAATACAATCAACTATATGAATATATAATATTGGTTAAAATTGAAAGTATGATTATTAATTACTTATGGCCCTGAAAATTAGTTTAAATTAAGCCACTGATATATCTGCACGGAAAGAACGAAGCAAAAAATGGGTAAGCGAAGAACAATTCTTAAAAATACCCCATGTCTAAAACTATAATACACTTGAGGCTGAACATTATTTAATTTGCCATGAGCAATTCCGGAAATGTTGTTGAATTGGCAAAATTATACCAGTGCATACTTGATAAGCTATGTTAAAATAATGGAAAATTAAATTTAACACTGTTAATTATCAATAAAGTGAATGCATATTTTATGTTATTGGTTATTGAAGATGGATAAATTGAAGATTGATTATCATTGGTGTTCCAAAAAAAAAAACTTATCAAAAAACTAAGGCTACCTACCTGTGTTATAACGTGTTATGTAGTGGATTTTTCAAAATTATCTTTCTATCTCTAGGCTGGTGGCATTTTTTTCAAAGAGATGTAGAAAAAGTGCATTAACGCTTTTTGGGAAAGCGGTCCAAGCCTATTTTTTTATGTTTTGTGGATATGACGGGAGTCGAACCCATTTTACGTATAGTTCAATTGATTGTACAAAATTATTATCCATTGAATTATACTTTTTCCTCTCAATGCTTGATTGTTGGAATTTTATTTTCCATGTTTTACACGCCACACAAGACGAAATCAGCTGATTCCAATATGTCTCTTTGACCGTTTGAAAGTTCGTATTTTGAATGCCCACATCAAAGGTCCTATTGTGTCCGGTTTGGTGATACAAGACTACAATTTCGAGGAGATATTCCCCTTTTTTATCTAGTTGGATCTTACTTGGACTTTTGCCATGTAGGATTAATGTAATGATTGTTTTAGCCCCTTTAAGTTAGCATGATTTTTTATCATTGGCTGACACTGGGGTTAACAATATCCAACAACAATCCATTTGAGGGATTTCAATATGTAGTAATATAGAATAAACTGCTATAATTGGAACAGCAAGAGTATTGCAACTGTGTTTTAATTTACAAAGAACACATATTTTCTTATCCATAAAACAATAGTATATTTCGTACCTAGGGCCGAAAATGAGGTTTTGCCGGCTCGAGATAGTTTTTAAGTTCGAGACGCAGTCGAGAACTTAAATCGATCGAGAGCTGCAAAACTATTTCGGTCCGTGGTACGAACGCTATTTTTCACCACGCTATACCCTATTACCACTATTCTCCACTATAATAATGCACAATGATAGTCAACACAACTACAACTTTAAGGTTATGTGAAGAAATAATTTGAGGAATCAGCAAAAATAAAAATAAATAGTTGCTAGGCAACGGTGACAATAACACAATTCTATTGCAATGCTACGGATTTTGATTGTGTATTAAAAATGCGTTAATGTTCTAAGTAAGTAAGCGGACAGCTGATTTTGCGGCCCCGGGCTGTAAAAACCTGCTCGGTCCCCAAATTACGATGACAGCTGGCATGGCCAGCAAAACGTAACTTTCATCCACCAATTAACGTATGTAATACAGCCAAAAACATCATAGTGTGGTGAAAAAAATATTGTACATAAACTTGTTTTCAATATTTTATGCAGTTTCATTACTTGATTCACTTTTCAACGAGTCCAATTTTTCACCATTGGTATTAAAAATTGATTTGCATTTACAGTTGTATTTTTTTTAATTGGTACTGAATTTGAAACTATCGTATTATACCAAAAAGAAAATTATATTCTTTTAATAGCTTCTCCCGAGTCCTATCCAGCAAAATATGCCACTGCTTAGGACAGATTTTTGTGAAAATACGTAGGCTATCTTTGTTCTTTTTGCTGAGACTAACCAGTAAATTCATTTGCAAAAAGCGAAGTTAATTTTATGTGTTATTTCGAATGTTTTCAACTTTACTGTTTGAATGTTTATTATTATTCAAATTATTTAGTATAAGATTGTATGAGTCTGTACAGTTAGCAAGATCGTTTTTATTAAACTCATTATGTAAAGCTTAAAAACTATTGCGATACTACCATATTCTATTTGAAGTAACTAAAGAAATATATGTCGAATACAGAACAACAAAACTATTTTCACAAACACAATAACAATAATTTATATCAGACACAAGATTATTTATGGTTGGAGAATATAAGAACCCTCAATGATATTAAACGCAATAGTTGAAGGTAAATCATAGGTCCTACATTTTCAACAGCTAGTTAATATCATCTGTGGAATTGCGAGTTTAATTTTCATGTTGCTGGTACTTAATTCATGTTTGCTACGTGCATAATTAACTACATAGATACCTTGAATAGTAATGTAACTAACGAATATCCTGGATCATTTTAAAAAGAGATTATATTGGTATTGCCTAATTTCTTGTAACAAAAATGCAGTGGGAACAGCCAGTATTAATAAAATTACAACAAAGAATTCAACTTGACAAAGAGAGCTTTTGTGTTTTCATCGGAACATATATTAAAACAATATGCGGCTCGGAAAACAATACTGAAATGAAAACGACAATTTTGGGAAACATTGTGAGAACGTACTTTTATTATTCCGCTCTCTACAGACCTCATTGTTGGCCTGAGGGTGTGAAATATGATGGTGTTATAAAATGTCTCTTTTGTATAAACATGGATATTTTTGCTATTGTAACTCTTTATGTGATATCAGGTCATTTAACTATTATAAAAAATACGATTTTCAATTCAAATAATTCACATAGTAAGTAACTTAATTAAACAACAATATACCAATACAACATTACAACAACTACGCTATTAAACATTTCATACACTTAACTAAAGTATACTTTTAAAAACTGCTGCTTTAGCATTTTGACAATCGGTAAGTCTTATGTTTAAGAAGGATGAAAGATACAATGCACAAAATTGCCCTTTGGTTTAAATTATATCAAATTACTTCGGTACAGAAACTCAGAAGTTGAAATTGCAATTCCAATTCCAAAAATACGTCTAATTTTAACATCCAAATGTATAAAAAGCACCCGTGTTGATTCAATTAAAGAATTGTAAAGGCGTTACTTTGATATTTTACTATAGATTAAATTGTAGAAAGGACGGTTGTGTCTTTGTCACACTAGAGGGTAAATTGCAGTTCTACTTCAGTCTCAAAGTCTTACTCGAATTCTCTTATAAACGTTTTATGACATATATATATAAATATATATATAAGGCTGAGATATAAGGCTTTATTTATATAATTAATTTACTATAACATTCACTGCTCTTGGGCTGAAAATGATACTAAATTCCGTGTACATTTTAACTACTGAAATCGTTTTTTATTAATATATAGCGGAGCGAGCTGGTCTAGTGGTTAGAGCGCGGGACTCCAGTTCCTGGGGTCCCGGGTTCAAATCCCGCCAAATCACCAATGGATTTTATCCAAGTAATATTGCCATAACCCCTAGGTCTAGCCTGAAGTTATGTGAAAAACAATTCCGGGCTCGTGCCTAGCGTCCTAGGAAAAAAATATTAATATATATTTTAAATTGTTTTCATGAAAGCACGCCTACTCAATAAGTAAACGAACAGTACTTATGAATTAAATGAATGATTTATTATCGTTTAAACTATGTACAAAGTTCATGACAATCGTCAAAAGAAAAACAAAACAATCAAGATGACACTGGCATTAAAACTAAAATAACTAAAACTCTAAACCAAAGTACTCTTCATGTTTGTACAGGCAAGCCTGGGTTAGAGTAGTTTTTAAAACTTTTTTTGAATTTTAAAGGAGTTAGTAGAATAGGAATACTGTCTGGCGTTTTTGTTATCTAATTTTTGCTTATCATAAATATTGAAAAATATTTCACAAACTTAATTTGTAAGTAAAACGAGAGATGAAGTAATTTCACTCATATTTAACTAATACACCTACTGCATTGTCCACAATAATGTAAAAAAATCAAGAAAATAAAAAAATAATGTAAAATAAAACGTAATGTAAAAATAATAATGATAAATAAAAATGATAACGTAAAAAATATAGAATAATAGAAAAGCTGAAGGATGTATTATAAAACTCTTTATGGATGGTCTAGAAATAAAATGTAACTTTATTAAATGCATTTTATATGTTACCACCAAATTTTCACCATGTGTAACTATTAAAGTTAGGATTAAAGATAACTTCTTCAAATAGACTATAAAATTAAGCAATAAATTGAATTTACACACAATGAGTGAAACATAATATCCTTAAAATATGTATATAAGATACAAGTAAACTCCGGGCTGCAGCAGACAGTTCAGAAGTGCCTTGAAGCAGTTGAACTTGAACACAGGTACAAAGTACAAGCAACTACACTTTGTTGTTCTTGTCTTGAGTCTTGTCGCTGGTGGGAGAATTTGGCTACAAGCAAATAACACTACAGATGGTTGGGAGAATGTTTGTATTTTGCATTATTCAATTACTCTTTTAATTTTATGCGTCGTGTTATACAATATTGAAATATATATCTACTCCATATGCTATATATGCACAGAAGAAGAAAATAACAACTTACTACAGATCAATAAACTACTTTGACTTCTAGCATATAATAGTTCTGAGATATTAATTTACATGACCAACGCAAATTTTGTATTTGTTATTTTGGTTTAATAAATGAGTTATTGAGTTACTTCCCTCCATTTAATCCGTGCCTTTTGACCTATATCGTAGACAAAGGGCTTTGCTGGTGTTAAACTTTCCATTTGGTTGCGTATCAAAGGTTCTTCCAGCTCAGGATTGTTAAACGTTTAGTAAAAAGTCAATACTGCACATATTCCATGTTTTTTTTTTCTTTTCTAATTTCCTTGGTTACGTCACAAAGTTTAATAATAATTTATGCAAAATAGTGACTTGAAAGTACAAAATACGTCAAACAACTTTAGAACATGTTTTCTGAATTTAAATTTAGGAATATCAAACTACATAAACAAAATAACTCTAGAAACGATATATTTCAAACATTATTAATCAGATATATTCCATAAATAGATTTCAACATAATTTGACCTTTTGAGGCGATGTATATTATTATAAATGTTTTTATGGAATAAAAATAAAGTGGTTTTACAATAATTAGTGGTTAACGTTAACAGCTTAAAAAATTAGTAGTCCTATATGAACCAATAGCCTTTTGAAGCACTATTCAAAAATGGATTTTTACTTTAAAATAAATAACTTCTTGATTAGCATCATACGTAAATTACTATCTGAAAGTAGAAAAATACGTCAAATTTAATAACACATGTAATTATACAGGGTGAATTTTAAATTAGTTCCCCCCCTACTTTTTTCTACATTTCTTAAGATATCAACTTCGGACCGCGTCAGATCATTGTAGTGTAGTAAGTACTTCATTTTGACTGAATAAACATTTTTGGCCGCCATCTTGGATCCGCCATATTGGATACAAAATTTTTTTTTCAAATGTAAAGGTAGGGTTGTGACCCATTGTTTCAAACTAAAATTTTACGCTGATTACAATGCCGCAATTAGTTTAAAAAAATCTTGATCCGTTCTAAAGTTATGAGGACTTTTTATAACTTTATTTTTAGCCCATTTTAACATTGTGCATTTACAAACTAAAACCATAATCTCAAAATAGTGCTAGATAAAGATAAGTATACACCACCATTCATTGTCGACCTATTATCACTTGGTTATGACGGATGTATTTTTTTGGCCGCCATCTTGGATTCGCCATTTTGAGATGTGATAAATTAATTTAAATATGAAGGTGGTGTTGTGACCCATCATTTCAGACTACTTTTTTATGCTGAATTTAATGCCGTAATCCGTTTTGCATTTTCATATTTTTTTTTTGAAATATTGGAAATTTAAGTAAGATAATTTTAATATTTCATCAAGAAAGCCTGAGAAACAAAAACGGATTGCGGCACTGAGTTCAGCATAAAAAAGTAGTTCAAAATGATGGGTCACAACACCACCTTCATATTTAAATTAATTTATCACATCTCAAAATGGCAGATCCAAGATGGCGGCCGAAAAAATTAATCCGTCATAACCAAGTGATAATAGGTCGACAAAGAATGGTGGTGTATATTTATCTTTATCTAGCACTATTTTGAGATTATGGTCTTAGATTGTAAATGCACAATGTTAAAATGGGCTAAAAATAAAGTTATAAAAAGTCCTCATAACTTTAGAACGGATCAAGATTTTTTAAAACTAATTGTGGCAGTGTAATCAGCGTAAAATTCTAGTTTGAAACAATGGGTCACAACCCTACCTTTACATTTGAAAAAAAAATTTTCTATCCAATATGGCGGATCCAAGATGGTGGCCAAAAATGTTTATCCAGTCAAAATGAAGTACTTACTACACTACAATGATCTGACGTGGTCCGAAGTTGATATCTTAAGAAATGTAGAAAAAAGTAGGGGGGGGAACTCATTTAAAATTCACCCTGTATATTTACACTTATACTGTTTACTCATAAGACGGTAAATTCATATAAAAGATGGTAAGTGGTGATTTAGTCTATTTCGATTGGACACTCCAATCATCATCATCAGATCCAATAGGTGAATGGCAAGAATCTTAATGGCGTCCCTTGTATACTATTGGCTACTGGAATAGTAATAATCCCGGAATAGTAATACCATATACCATTCAACTATGGTAATATTAAATAAGTAAATAAAAATGTCTTTATTAAGCGTTATGTTCTGGTAGCCAATAGTATATAAAGGGACACCATTGAGATTCTTGTCATTCTCCTATTGGGTCTGATGATTGGAGTGTCCAATCGAAATCAATCACCATACTTGCCATCTTTTATATGTATTTACCGTCTTGTCAGTAAACATTGTCAGATTAAATATATTATTACAAGTGTTATTTGACGTATTTGTGTATTTTCGGGTAATCTGATAACACGTACGATGCTGATCAATAAAAAATTGTGACCACAATTATTAATTGACGAGATCAAGTCACCATTCTCCCTTTCACCATTAAAAATTGATATTCCCGATTCTGTATCGTCTTTACAAATTACAAAATTGAGCATGTATTCAGTTTTATTATAAATAATCCATCGGAATAGTAAAAATAGTATACGAAGATTTTTTATGTTGAAATATAATTCATTGCACATCGAGAAAGGAAAATAATATTAGTTTCTCATTAAATCATTAAACACTTGCACGGCTGAATTTCTTCTTTTATAGTTTTTTCACGCAATGCTACAAATAAAATAAATTATATTGAATGCAAACGTAACATTATTTTATCTTATTCTATATCTAATCTATGTTGTTTGAATAATAATTTCAATATAGGTATTTATATAGTCAATTCTATTTCTAATAAAATATGGTATAAGTAAAAAGTGTGGAGACCCCCTGTTATTTTTTTAATGGCCCATACTAGAAAAACTAAAATCGGCACACCATTATGGCATGTTATAAAGTACATTTTGGGCATAACCGCCACTTGGCGTTCATCCCCAAAATGGGGGATTTTGGGGGAAACTAAAAAATTTCAAATACAAAGACCCTTCGAGTGACCGCTCATTTTGAAGGTCCTGGTAAAAGAAAACCAACAACGCAAACTAGAGGTCTCTATCTCAGTTCAGTAAAAAATGGCAGCCAATTGAAATTCTCATAAGTTCTCAAACCCAAAATGGGGGATTTTGGGGGAAACTCAAAAATTTAAAATGATAAGCCCCATCGAATGACCCCACATTTTGAAGGTCATAATAATGAGGGGTCACTCTATGGGGCTTATCATTTAAGAAGTTTCCCCCAAAATCCAAAAAATCCAAAATAGTGTAGTGTATTTGGGTTTGGTAAGCAAGTGGCTATTAGGCTTAAAAAGTACTTCATAAAATGCCACAAAGGTGTGAAGAGTTAAGTTTTCCTAGTGTGAGCCGCTACAAAATTTACAGCAGGTCTCCAGACTTGGAAAGCTGTAAGTTAAATTGAACTTCTGAGAATTTCAATTGGCTGCCATTTTTTACTGGATTGAGATAAAGACCTCTAGTTTGCGTTGTTGGTTTTCTTTTACCATGACCTTCAAAATGAGGGGTCACTCGATGGGTCTTTGTATTTGAAATTTTTGAGTTTTCCCTAATTTTGGGGATGTACACCAAGTGACGGTTATGCCCAAAAAGTACTTCATAACATGTCATAAAGGTGTGTCGAGTTTAGTTTTTCTAGTATGGGCCATTAAAAAAATAACAGGGGGTCTCCACACTTTTTACTAACCCTGTATTGTAATTGTAACATAATTTGGAGGATAATAATTCTTTAATGTTACAATTTATGGCTATTGCCTAGTTGGATACTGTATGAACCTCCGCATGAATGCTCGACGATAAATCGATTCCTCAGTTCTGCGAATTACTTTTCTATTCGAGGATATGAACTTCAGAAACTCAATCAACATATTACTCCTTCTGAGATGCAAGTACAAATTCACATTGCAAATAATCACATTTGACGTACCTTATTGTAGGCACAGCAAGACAAAAGACGCTTTTCCAGTAATTTATTTATTATTTATTTATAATACATTCCAACGGCAGAGCCATTTGAAAAAAATGCAGCAAACAGTTTCCAACTTAACAAAAACAATGTGACAATCGAAAGAGCAATAGAAAAATCAAAAATAAATAACAATAAAGTTAATAACAATATAAATAACATAATAGTCTTGGCCCTCAAACTATTCAATAAGTTGCCGGTTCCAGTGAAGGATGTGAACCAAAAACAGTTTCAAGCCAGGTTGAAGTGTTGATTGAAAGTAAGGCCATGTTACACACTCAAGGCGTTTTTTTTAGGACTACCTCACAGACCTTTAATATCAACCGCCATTTAAGTTTTTCTAAGTTTTTTTTAATTCTAAAGACCATAAAAAAATCCGAAAGTAAACGGAAGTCTATATATTGTAAATATTATTTTTATTTTAATTGTAAATATTCGTGACGCAGCCTATCCAACTTATGCTGGTGTCATGAAAAGGAGGAGGTGAAAATCTAATGATGTAATTAAATTCATTAAAACCACTCTCAAAATCATCAGAGAATTTCTATGTTCCTTGATTATAATTGAACTAAGCCCTAGTAAAAACCTTGATTGAAAAGCCTTATACACACAAAGTCAGTAAATAGTTAATTCAAAGGGCTGTGTTCATGCTGTTTACGCAATCATAGGTAATAAATTCAAATCAACCCACAGGAATTGGAAAAACTAGTTGTTCTTAAAGCTGGGGCTTCTGGAGCTATTAATCATATTTAAAATGCAAAACTAAGTCGAATTGGATATATCGTAAAAATTACTACTGCAGATTTTTCTTTAATAACAATTTATTTATCCATGAAAGCAAACCTGAGCACAACACTAACCTCAGTATCCTTCTGTGGTTACCTTCTTAAAGGGATAAACTACTAGTTGTCTATGGGGACCAATCAAAGTAAGAGTTAACGCTTCCTCTTGAAAATCGAATTTTGTCTCATAAATCAAATAAACCCATGAGCCATCAGGTTGTTCACTTAATATTGATGGATCATAACGTTTGATGAGCATTTGTTCTTTTACAACCATACCCACATCTTTACCCAGAATGAATAGGTCAGTTGATGTCTTAAAATATTTGCCAATTACTTTTGCAGCACGGTAGTAAATGTTAATACCAAGTTTTCCATTTTCATTGGTCAGCCATAATACGATAGTCTTCGTTATATATTTCTGCAACTTCCCTTTTGTATACAAAAAATTGGAGCTCATGACTGTTTCGTACACACTCATTTCCTTCGGGTCTTCAACGTAGTATTTCACGTTCAGGAACTTTTCAAATTGTTGCACCTCCTTATTCAATACGGCCGTAACCGTCGGAACCACAAACGCCAACAAGAAGACACCCAGCATGGCGAAGTTACTTGATTTCGTAATGAATTGAAACTTATCAAAAAACAACCGAACACTTGCAGCCACCAACAGTTTGTAACTGAAACACTGGCAATGATCGTACGGATGATCAACTTTATTCTGTGAACTTACTGTTACCGCGTTCAAACCGTTTTAGCAAAAATCAATAGAGAGACTGCGATATTAGAAGAGTAACTTCAATACTTATTACACCATCATGCCTACACACACACACACACACACACACACATACACACGTACACATGTCATGCCTGAGATAAATGAGGTTGTGGCGTAACATATTGCATTTGCGTAATCTATGTTTGATGTCATTTGCGCCATCTCTGACTAATTCGACAAGTGTTTTTTAACGGTAAGCTGTACATCATGCTGTACATTTTATTGCCTCAAACTTCCTTAATAAGTTCAATGCTGTTTTCTATATTCAAAGGAATGTTATTCTACATTGTGAGGTAGTTAAGGAATCTCACTTTTGTACTTATTAAACTTCGTAAGTAACTTTAGTTCTGATTGCAAAAAAACGTTCTGGAGTAAAAGAAAGGTTTAGTGTATACTTTATGTACGTTTTTGTTTGTATTTATTGGTTAGGAACGTATTAATGGTTACAGTTACTATAAAGCATATACAAAATTAATCTTTCAAACACTGTACAACATGTTTTTAAGTTAGGTTAATCCAAACATTGAACGAAATGGGAAACGCTCCACCAGCTGATCGTAGTCGTAATATATTTAAGTGTTGCCAACTTATTTTCAAGCATAAGTTACACGTATTACGCGCCTAATAAAAGCACTCTGTTTTGTGTTGTTTGGTTGGAATATTGGTGTGTGGAAAAGGTAAAAAAGTGTGCGACAAAAGTAAGTATATGCAGCAGTTGGGAACTTACTGTGCTATAATCAGTGCAAAGAAGGCAACTTTGTCAGGTGACTGTAGGAAATAGTTATTTGTGCAACTAGTGAGCAAAGTGAGCAAATAACTCACACGAGAGAAATACTTTCTCACGAGCCGGAGGCGAGTGAGGAATGGTTTCTCGAGTGAGGCAATTGCACTTTGCACTCGAGTTGCACATTATATTTTTCCTACAGTTACCATAAAACAAATAAATTTTTTAAGAAACGTAACATATTTTTACACAGAAGTGAAATTTTAATATGACATTTAATGATACAACAGTACAACAGCTGACCAGCTGATTTACAGCCAGTGCTGCCAACGTATTTCGCGCGCATACGACCTTGTCTGCATGTTACGCGCTCACTATTTCGTGCCTTCACGTTGTAAATCTGGAGTGAGACAAATTAATTAGATTGAGACAATGTTAACATTGTCCCACTGATGAGCGAATTGGCCACTTTGCTTTCTCAAATCAGTGAGAGAACGTGTACATTGTTAGGCAACTGTAGGAAAAATAATGTACAACACTCTTTTAATCTTGAAATGTAAGTCATTGCATATCGAGCAAAGCAAAGTATTTGTTTATCTCTAATGATTTAGTAAAATATCTCGCACGAGTAAATTTCTTCTTTTCTCGTATTTTCAAGCAATTCTACACATAAAATAAACTATATCGAATGCAAACGTAACACGATTTTCTCAAGTAGTTTGAATAATAGTTTCAATATAGTTAATTATATAGTTAATTCAATTTCTGATTAACTATGGTATGGAAATAAATTTTTCAACATACATAATTCAAACATAATTTGAGGGATAATAATTATTTAATGTTATGATTTATGGCTATTGCCTAGGTGGAGATTTTATGAACCTCCACGTGAATGCACAATGATAAATCTATTCCTCAGTTCTGCGAATTACTTTCCTGTTCAAAGATTGGAACTCCAGAAACCTAACTGACACAGTAAGACTCCTTCTGAGATCCAAGTACAAATTAAATTCCTTAAAACCACTCTCACACCCATCAGAGAGTTTCTATGTTCCTTTGTTATTAAACTGAACCTTAGGAGAAACATTGATCTAGTGGCTTTGGCATTTGTACATACACACAAAGTAAATACCAATTAGTAAAATGTAACACACCGTTTTCACACTGCCTTTACAAATGCATGAGTATTAACGACTTTGCGCTATTATTACCGCACTGCCACTTCCTTTGTAAGAGCTTTTGTATTTTTTTACTAAATACAACACGTTCTTTACTTATCCGATATAAACTTAATGATCCAACAACTTTAAAATGCTTTGTTTTTATTTTGCAAGAATTCAAAACTGCACTTAATCAGTTGGCATGAACAGCTCAATCGTCGATTTAGTAAATTAGTAACATTTCCTATTGAGTAATTTAAGAATTGAATTATATTTTTACAAGATTAACCCATCATGATTGGATTTTCTTCCTTGCACTAAACAATCATTTTTCAAACAACAACTCATTTTGTCCTATATAGTTTCTCTTATTAAAGTACAATACTGGGAAAATACTTCCACAGGACTAACAATTAATTTGAAATTAGAACTTTGAGTACTTTATCCCGAAAACTCGTTTAGTGTAGCGTTACGTCCAAGATATTTAAAGTTGAAACTTTATGTTTTGGATATCAATATTATTATATTATATATATCAATATATATATATTATATATTATATAATATATTATTCCAGTGGCTATTACCTCCCTTTTACTCTATTGAATTTTTTATTTGCAAATCACACTTAACGTTGGTTTACAGATATTAACTACAGTCCTTTCAAAGCAATGTTAAATCAAAGGAGAAAAGTCTGGTCAGGTCAAAGGATTTGAGACTGGCATTGGGTTCGTCCTTGTCTACTTTTTCCACTCTTCTCTCTATAATTTATCGCTTGTGACTTTCTAAACCATGAGTATTTAATGTTAGAGACATGACATTTTACTTGTGATTTAAAACACTTTGACTCATTAGCCTTTAAAAGTAATTTATTAGGACATTGTTATGACAACAAAGTTTTATCTAGTAATAACTGTCCAAGCCATATTAAAATATTACAATTTTCCAACAGATTCCTCTTGAAAGATAAAAAAAGTCCTTGCATAGGTCTGGCTCACAATTAGTAATAATGTATTTGATGCAAAGCTTTCTTAATTGCGTTGTCAAAGTGTCTTTTTTCTTTTGAAACTAACTACGTACTCTTAATTACGTACGTTTAAGTGGACTTTGATAATTGGATCTTAATGCCTTTTAAAATATTCCTTAAGACCTTTTGGTAACAAATGAGCTTACTTTAATTTTGTGCGTGAACAAAGCATTACTACGTAATGTTTTTTAAATGAAATACTAAAAACAAATTGAAGTATAAAACTGAGTGTGGGTAAGATTTTATATAGGAAAAAATACAGTATATTTTACTCTCGTATTTATATTAAAAGGGGGTAATGAAAAATTTTCGATGTTTTTTTTTCTTGACTTTTGGTTCTTCAGTAGAAAAATCTGAATGAAATTGTCGTAATGGTTTTTTTATATTATGAAATGAAAAAATGAAATGAAAAATGTCTTTATTTAAGAGGCGAAGTTAGGACTAGCAAGTCCTCTCTACCACTTAACCTCTAAAGAAATAATATAATAATAAAAATAATAGAAATAATATTATGTTGTTTTTATTGTAACTCGGACATTTTGTTATACAACAGTTGTCTGATTAAGAGGTTTTATAGAATTAATCATTGATTCATTCTTGAAAACTGCTGTGTCGCTTATAAAATAGGAGACTTTGTAGTACTTTGAAAAAAAAATTACTTATACATTTGTATTAAAAATAAACTTTCAACATAACAAAAAAAACCCGCTCAATAATATTTAATATCTCTTGTTAACTCAAAAGGTGTTCCATTATGCTGTGTTTCAACAAGTTAGCATTAACTAAAGAAATCAAATAACTGACAAGATGATAGCATTAAGCTAAACTGTTTTCAAACTGCTAAATCAGCGTTAAGCACAGTTGTGCTGGCGAACCCTTTATATTCAGCACATTTATCTTTCTTTCCCGCCTTTCTGCAATGTTCACTGGTCCGTTGATTTATGACTAGGTTTTCGGAAATGCGAACTTATTTGTTACAAGGATTTTCTTTGTAATGTTTCATCTCTTATAGGTTATTACGCTTTCACATATCTGCAATCTTCCTCCTATAGCTGACCAAACTCACAATCAATGTGGGATTTTGGAGTCTTCCCAATCGTTAAACGTAGAAATATCCATCACATGGTCACCGGTTCGATCCCAGTCTTTGGTTTGAAACTGGACCTAGTTGTCCTTGATAATTGGGACTTCTATCAATTATGAGTTAAGAAGTAGATGAACGTAGTATATGCACCATACAACGAAAACATCTCCTTTCATTATACATAAATCATTCTTTAATTTTTTGTTAGACATATGCCCAGCTGCTCATACTTATTGATTTAAAAAATACAAAAACCAGTAATAAATCTGAATCCTGCCCCTTATTTCCCACCAATTCGACTAAGGCATTTGTAGAGAGAGGGTGATCGAATTTGATATTTTTAAACAAAAAGATACACCCGGATTTTATATGGTTTACGGTCCAAATAACCCAATAAATAAGGTACAAACGTAACACTGTGACTAGCACAAGAGTAATGTACTGTATGATGTGGGACGCCACAATATTTGAAGCAATAAATCATTTCATACAACACATCACAACATGGGGTGTATTTAGCTTTTATGAAGTAAAACGTCTGTTGCTAGAACAGAATCTTAATTGTAGTAAATTATTTATCGGTCACCATGAATATAACATTCAAATTGGATTTTTATTGTTTATTCTTTATTGTCAATTTTTATGGTTTTACATGGTTTGGTTTTTATTGGATATGGAATATAAACAATGATTTTGTAGGAATTCAGTCACTGGACCAATCTTCAGGAAACTCTCCACTAGAAATGGTTGCATTAGAGTCAACACTCCCAACAGATGAACACTCAGCGTTGGTGTTGGATTCAGATTCAGAATATTCAGAAATTGATCTCGATAAACAACTGCTTCTAAGACTTTCTGTGTCTTCATTGCTGCACTGATCAGATTCATTTTCATCATCTTGACCATAATGGATTGCAAAAGTTGCACAGAGACTGTAAAACACCATACATGATGCCAAGAATGGGTGATTCCTGAAAAAATCCTCTTTAATTAGAATTGTTAGCAAATTATGTTCATCCCAGATGAATAAATTCAAATCCATATATCTAGGGATATGTTACTAAGCTTTTAATAAGTTGATGACAAAAGTTGCTTTATTAAAATATTTGATTACATTTAACAAACGGATTATAGTCTACTTGAGAATTAATACAGCAGAATAAATTAGCCCCTTAAATGTCTTATGCTATTTATTTACATATATACAAAAAGTGATGTTAAGCCCTTTATTAGCTAAACAAAGGCATAGCGAATTATTACTTTAAATTGGAACTTCTCCCTAAAAAATCATACATATATGTTATGTTTCAATCTATTGTAGAAATATAGACAAAAAAGCACTCAAAATATAACTGAAAAACAATTCGAACAAAAACTCAAACATTCTGGCTGAATTCGTTAGCAGGACATAAAGCTAGCAGCTTTATACGGAGAAAGAACATTCCCCCCTAAAAGTTCAATGTTTGAGGAACACCTGAAGTGGTATTATGATAATAATGAGGTTAGAGGTGGTATTGTTTGATTTAATGAAAAAGATCTGATAACAATGAAAAAAATAGAAACAGATGCAACATACCAGAAATCTGGAGGTGATAAAAATACTATTACTTACTATACAACGCAAAATAAATAGTATACTCACACAAAAGCTCCTAACATGTAGTACATTTTGCTATTTCTATTTTTCTCTGAAGAACAATTTTAATTTTACTTACTCGTCCAGTGGCAATGATACAATAAATTATGTTGCTATGGATATAAATAGCTTAATAACAATTTAAATGTATATACAAATGCTGATTTAGATCCGAACTTTCCAATTTTTTTAAGGAATATCCACATCATTTACACACAAATACCCTATCAAACATGTTTTATTTTTTTGTGTGCTCATTGCAGTGATTTCATTTTCAGTCATTTTATTTTTTTAAGTTTTATTTATAATGTTATAAAAATTTAGAACCCTAAGAATGTAAGGATAGTATGAGGTTGTGACTACTATACTTTATAATTAGGGTTCCCCGTTGAGTTACATGCGGGGTTTTCCATTAATATAATAATGCTCAATGTTAATAATAATAATGCAACTGTTGCTCAATGTTAATGTATAATAATGTTAAATTTCCTGTCATCGTGTTAAAACTCGAAATTCCCAATTGATAAAATTTTTGAAAGTATAGACAAAATTAATAAATATTTTTTTTTAAAACAAAATATGCAGGTTACATAATTGCAGAACCTTTTTACAATGAATTGAATTGCAGTGATGTGTCTCATGGTTTGATTCAATATCTTTTTGTAAATTAAATTCTTGAAACCTTGAGGCCTTTAAGGCCAAATAAGCCAATTTTTGCCTGGTAATTTTTGATGCTGAATCTTCTAATAAAAGTAACGTTCTAGATACATTTTTATGATCTTATTTTATTTATTAGGTTTTTAATAAACGGCATCAGCACACTGACACATACTTTCTCCCGTTAGCCTGTCAACAACCCCTTATAATTTGTAAGCGGTGAGTAAGAGTAAATATGGTGTTTTATGGGTAAAATCACAAAAGTTGCAATAACTTTTTACTGTGATTTTTACAGAGTTGGAGGTGTTGCCATTTTGTTTAGAGTTAAAATAACCATAGCATACTAAATTGTAATCAAAATCGTCCAGGCTGTAAAATATGAGTCAAAATAATTTGATGGTTTTGTGAACTTTGCAAGTCATATTTAACATTTTCGATCAATTATATAAATTATCTTATTATTATGAGGTGCTTGAATATGTGAACAACAGAACGGAACACGTGACTTGCCATATTGTAGAGAAAATATTGTACAACCTGAAATATCGTCCCGTGTCTTATTCTTGGCTCTATGGTGTGTAGGCACTCGAATTAAAAATGCATCCTATCTCAATATGTGGAAATGAAATTATTATTTTAGTAGGGATATGTTGTAGGTAATGGTAATTTAAACATTTCAAAGGTGACATGAAAGTGATTCTTTTGACATTTACTTTAGATGAATTTTAAAACCCGCTTGCTTTCAAAGTAAGCAATATTTTGTTAGCATTGACATTTTCAGCTAATTCCCAAAAATGGTTCAATTTAAAATAAACCTATGCGGTTATAGCTTATAAAATATTTAAAAATATATTACTATCAAATAGCTTACATGCTACTTATTACACTGCAAGCAATCTTAAAGCACCTGAAAGTATAAAAATACGTCAAACAACACTTTGAAATACTGTATATTTACACTTATACTGTTTACTCATAATATGGTACATACTAGATGGTAAGATGATCGATTTCGTTTAGACACTCCAGTCATCATCAGATCCGATAGTCTAATGATTGGACCCCCCTTAATATATTTTATATGTATTTACCGTCTTTTAGTAAACAGTATAAGTGTAAATATATGTATTACAAGTGTTATTTGACGTATTTTTTGTACTTTCAGGTAAGTTAATTAAATAACAGGAACTATGCTGATAATGAAGCTATTTATTTTAAAGTAAAAATTATTTTTTGCATAATGCTTCAAAAAGTTATCCATAAAACTAAGAATTTTAAAGCTGTCATTTTAAATTTGTTAGGCCTGCCCCTAATTCTAAAACTACCTACTTTATTTTTATTCCATAAAAACATTTACTCTTATGAGTATACAAAGCCTCAAAAGGTCAAATAATGTTTAAATCGAATTATGGATTTTACGAATCCGATTAATAATTTGTTATAGAAATATATCGTTAACTAGAACTGTTTTGTTGGTGTAGTAAAATATAATAGCAACATGTAATTAAGTTTGTCTTTAAGAGCAAAAAGGTATAAACGTTGTTTATTGCTCCACATTTTGCAAGCGACATTAAATTGTTAAAGATAACACCACACCAGGCCACACCCTACTGCATTAAAATTATAATAAGGAAAATGTTCAACTATATGAACTGTTGGTTTTGTACACCTTTTAAACACTACATAAAAGATGCACTTTCCTTTTACTTTATATGAAAAATGCACTCTATTACCCTCTGTTATAATATAGGCAAAGTAAAAACGAAATTTAAAAACATTGGTGTTCATTTATCTGCCAACTAAGATTTCTTAATATATTATTTTTCTATGAACAAAGCCACCAAAAATTTCGAATATTTTAACAGCTCTTTGAGCCTACGATGAGTCAGATGCGGTTGTAATGAATAAAACACCCCAAGTGAAAGCTATAAAGAATGAGCGCCGCATAGATTTACTTAATTTCCCTCATATCTCACTTTGGGCGACATTATTTTGGGAACGCGACGATGTTTTCACCAGGCCTTGGAATTTTGTGTATATTTCATTTTTTACCCAAAGTTTACGACTATTTAGAGGATGACTTATTTCGTCTTTTCAACTATTATTCAATGTTTTACAATAAAATTTTTCTACCTTAAATGGTTGAACATTGAAATTTGTGTCTTTTGAATTACTAAACTAGTTGGATAGTTTAACGTTTTCTATTGATTTTGTGTGGCTTTTGTTAAAAGAGTTTTCGGATACAGAGAGATTTCTGCACAAAAGAGTGGTGTTTTCTTTTTTAGATAGTAGAACCTCGATAATAAGACTCTCATCCCCATGGAGATCATGGGAAAAAATTAATAAGGCTTTTATAAGGTTTACTTCTTATCGAGGTTTGCAAAACATGTGATAAAAGGTAATTTTAGGGGATTTGAGAATGACACTTGTTATCAAGGGTGACTTGTTATCGATTTCTCATTGTATTTATACCTACAGCTAAGGGTTTGCTCAATTCCACTGAGTCACAATATTATCATATGGCTAAAAGCCCTTAGCTTTTGGCAAGATTCCTACACTGGCCTTCATGGAAGAAGCTTCGCGCTTTTAAAAACTACACAAGCCCCACTCCTGATAAAAACTAAATGAATTAAAACTGTTAGTTGTTTGAATAATCCTTATATTTATAACTATAAGTAGAATAATAAAGAATTATTAGAGCAAAGATTGATTACCCTATATCAGGTTATAGTCATTAATAAACGATAATTTTAATTGAATTAAGTGAATTAAGTCGAAAGTGAAGTATTTTACTCTAGAAATAAACTTTTCTACATTTTAGCCAATTTCACATAGAGAATTAGCTATCATCATAGGTCTTTTAAAAATAACCGGGACCGATTTACTTTTTTGTTCTGACGTCCCCAGAGCCTAAAACACTATCCGTAAAAATCCATATATGTATGTGTCCGTTACCACGATAAATCGAGTAAAAATGATCCAATTTGTATTCAGTTTTGTTATAAGTGTGTAAACCTACATATCAACGAGTTTGCGAACGAGAATTAATATTACACACCAAAATTTACATAATCCAAACAAAAACACGAACTTGCACGGATACTTAAACCTCATGGTGTATTTAACTATAGTCTACAAGCTTAACGTTTAACATTGTGAAACAGTGCAAACCGCTTTTGACAAGCTACGGGGAGAGCTTGACAATCTCTTAAACTTGGGTTTTAATTAAACTAAACTTGAACTTGTCGGGAAGAAAGACCAACATAATCTTCTAAAATGTGTTAAGTTATTGGTAGTTGCTTTAAAGTTCACTAACTTAATTGCTTTCGTTTGCATATTAAGTTTGAACTTTGTAGAGATTCCATCAAAGAGCGTTGCTGCTATTTTGGTATTGATAGAACTTTGAAATACTTATTTGGTTCGAGATAGTGTTTGAATAAAGTATTATCATATTACATTGGTATAGTATATTTACAGTACAATAGACACAATAATTGTGGGTAAATGTGAGTAAAGTGTAGTTAGGAAAAGGTTTAAGCTGGGTTTTCCTAGACGCGGAGTCGGCCAGCGGAGAGCGGACAACGGAGAGCGGACTCAGCTTGTCTTAGGTAATTTAATGTTACTGTTTTCCTAGCAGCGGAGCGGAATGCCATGTTAATTTCAATTCCGCTCTCCGTTGTCCGCTCTCCGCTGGCCGACTCCGCTTCTAGGAAAACCCAGCTTTATATTTACAATTAAGTTGTAAAGTTAAGATTCTGTAAGTTAATAGCCCTCCTAGTAGCTCCAATTGTACTAAGAAAAAAACATCAACTTAGTATCAACTTAATAATCTGAATAAACATAAAAAGTTCAATATTTTTTATATGAAAACCTCTGGTTTTACCAATTCCTTTGATAAAATTTTTTTTTATAAAATTGTGACATTAGAAAATCATCACATAGTTATACTGGACGACATAATGTGTATGACATAGCGCAGCGCAAGAAATTGAAATTGTATTTGACGTTAAATTACACTATTAATGATTGAAAATAACAATATATTTTGTTCCAATAGACTAAAGCATTTTTCCGTAAAACTAGCTATTTTTCTATGCTAACCGAAAAGATTCCTGTACCCAGGCATTCTTTACAATAATATTCTTTTGTGTATTTCAATCAATAAAGTAAATATTTATAACTTTAATTGGAAATTCTTCGAATTGAGTATTTTCTTAGAAAGTGTTAGTTTAATCAAGAGTAGTAATCGAATGATTTGACAAGACGTTCCGATCTCTAATTAAAAACAAATTGAATTCCAGACCGTCTCTGTTTCTCAAAAACATCGTCGTACAATCGTTACGATACTGATGAACGTAAAAACTTTAGTAAACAATTATAGTAGCCAAGAAAATTCGTTGATTTCTTTCATCCGTTCAAATTAATACAACATATATATATAAGTACTTTTAATTTTCCAGTACATATATTTATGACAAAAATGGCGAAACGTACCTCGCCAGACAATCGTTGACATGCCGTATAAATATTTGCTACAATATTGTATTTGTACAATACATACAGTATATATATTTGTGTTTGTACAGTATTTTATCAATATGTTTCGGTGGTAATAACCACAACCCTCAGGCTATGAAAATGAGCTATATATTTTTTAACTTATCATTTTCCCGAGCTAAAATCATGTAGCGAGGGCTAAACTGTTTGGATGTATTTTAATGTTTAGATATATACCAAACTACGTACGTATTGACAAAAATTCATTATATTTCATACTTTATTGCAAATAAATATTTTGTCTATTCGAGCTTAAGTATTACAAATAGTACCAAAGTTGACACTAGTTGTTGGTCAAGTTGATAATATTAAACAGTTCAAATTATCCCCGTGAAAGCAAGGTAAACTGGTTGGAAAGTTTTGACACTCTGTTGACTACAGTTTTAATTAAATTTACCTAAGTGGTCGAAGTTTGCTAATACATTTAATAAACATATATAACTTTTAAAGTAAAACTGCTACCTATATTTTTTAACAATTACTTTGGAATGATATTTTGTGTAAAGATACAAAAATACACTAAATATAAAATCATATTTTAGCTTGCATGATTTGCATTAACTTAATAATAAACAGGAAACTTTTAAATCGGTAATATTTTAAGATCTGTACAGTTATTAAATGCAATACCCTCAATTAACGTGTATTTTAAAACCTGACTCAAAACTTAATCCCTTTTTAGTGGTAAAATCTTTTAATTCTATTTAAACGAACCATGTTTAAACTACACATTTTTATTATAAAAAAAATAAATATTAAATTAACGGTTTTAAACGTCAAGTTAAATAGGGTTTGAGTTGAATAAACTGAAGTATTTAACAATTTGAAAGTGTATAGTATTCGCTTATTCATTTGTAGTTAGAGATCTGCATTTTTGTATTGTTTAAAAAATCAACCCTATGTTTGAAATATTTTTTGTTTACGGATAAAGAAAAAGGCTCCGTTTTGGTTGGACTAGAACCAATGTTTCTAAAGACCTAACCTTCTTGTTCTACAACTAGCACAAAGCTAAATTCGTACCAGTTACGCTTCAACGACTTAATACCCCGAGTTCTGACTTATAACATTGTTATCATAGATGATATTGATATATCAAGGGAGAAAATACTGACACTGATCGTCATCATTGGGAGCGTTTTGAATCTGTTTTAAAATAATTTTGAAAAGTTGTTCAAAGGTTTATTGCGGACATTTTCCATCACGAATGTAAAAAAACAATACACAACGTTTCGGGAACAACGTTTCGTGTATATGTTTTGAACAACATTAACTTACAATCACCAACAATGAACTTCAAACAAAGAATCTTGAAATTTTTTTGGGCGTTGGTAAAAAACTATTAACTTTCAAAACAATTAAGTCTCTTATAAATTTTTTCAATAACTTTAAGGGATGCTTAGTGATATTTGTAATTAGCCTACTTGAGTTTAGGTACAATCAATATTATTATAGAACACATTCATCTTATAAAAGGTAGACAATGAGTTAACTGATAGTAACAGGGAACAAAAAAGAATTTAATCAACTCCACGCCAATAGCGAAAATTGAAAAAATGCATTCTAAGATCTCTTTGATGTTTTAAATGGCATTGTGATGCCTAAATTAATTCTTAGAAATAAATATTTCAACTTGCTTCACTAGATCTTAATTTATTACTGAAATAGTTTAATGTGTTTTCATCCACACCACTTTCGAATAATAAAATTTCGTTGTATGAAAGAATTTCAAGATTTTAGTTGAGTTCATAGGTTTTACTTTGATAATTTTAATAAATATATTTAATGTTATTTAATCATATAGGTATCATTAACATTGTCCTGTGTATGCCTACATCTATAACATTCTGGTAAATATTTACCTGTGTTTGTTGTTATTATCTTAGAATATTGCCGCAACTTTTGTACACAGCAATTTTGAAGATATTTTTGGCTGAATTGTACGATATTTGTGTTTCACCAAATACAATTATGTCTGTCATATGGTGTTTTAAGTTAATAATATTGTTTAAACCTTTTATATGTTCAGAGTCAATTAAATATTTCAATACATATTTCGGAGATGTTCCTTTTAATCATTGTCGTACTTTTTCGACTTCAAAGTGATCAGACTATAACTGTTGAGCGAAAATTTATTTTCCCGTGTTTTAATTTTTTTCTTGGGAGAATTATAAATTAAACCACAGAATTGTAACCTTTTCATATATTATTCGTGAAATTCTTCATTACGCATAGCTAATAATCACATACTTAAACCACCGTGTGCATTTAATTTAATTAATAATATAAATGGGGTTTGATCTAAAAACTACAATGTTTAAAGCAATTAAAATTAAAATTCTGTCAAATTCCTAAAAACAAAAGTAGAAAACACAAAGATTTTACACACACAATGTAGCGTGATTTACATCATGTCAGACGTTAAAATAGGTTTTTCACTTTCCCCCATGATTATTAGTAGTCTATCTTAACACATGTTAGGCATGAAACCTACAAAATCTTAATAAAAGACAATAGGTAGTAATTCCTATCAGGATTAGGTTTGAATCAACTTACAGTTATCATACTTCTTAGTATGGTGTTCCTAAGATATTTCTAAGATATACAGAGTGTCCCGGAACTCCCTACTAATATTTAGGGCATTGTTACTGGGTAAGAAACATATCTAAGTATACTATTTAAATTTTCCGGAAGTTCTTAGTTACTCACACAGCCATAATTTTGTATTTTCACTTTTTTATGGTTAAACATACGAAATTGAAACAGTCACAAAATGGCACAATGGCAGCCATAAAATGAAATTTTTGTAAAATCAACGGTTTTTGAATTTAAGAATCAAAATTGTAAATGGTCGCCATTTTAATTTACGAATTTGGAAAATTGTCATAATTTTTTTGTAGCTTTGTCTAGTTGTCATGAATGTTTCTGCAAAGTTTCAATTTCACACGTTTAACAGTTTTTTATAAAAAAATTAATAAGTGAATAAAACTTCCAGAAAATTTAAATATGACATTTATATATGTTTCTTACTCATGAACAATGCCCTAAATTATTGCTAGAGAGTTCCAGGACACTCTGTATGTATATTGTATATATTAGTTATGTTTGATTTCATTCATCGTGCCTTGTGAAAAAATAAACTATAATGTCAAGTGTCAGTACCGTAACCGTCATAAGTAACAAATCAAACTACCGACACCCTTGTTTCTAATCCCCCAATAACTGTTAACAATTCCATAACTGTAACTGTTATAACCACCGGACGACCCCTGTTAGCTACTTAATATTAATTAAGTACAAACTGGAGGATTGCGCTGCTACCCGGAAGATAGTTTGCACAAACTATAAAGTTACTATCTAATTATAACATCGCTACATATTGTCTACGTGTATAATACACGTTTTAATAAGTTTATTTCATAATCAATGTTTGGTTTACATTTAAAATATATTCATTGTATTTGCAATTTTGCTAAAGAGTATGTTCCCAGAAGAAATGTTTTAAACCACGAATTTTAATCATTATTGTTGTTTTTCAGTTACGTTATAAACCGTATTAATTTTTCTATTGATAAATTTTAGAGTGCAACAAAAGTCCAAAATCGAGTTAATTAGGTTCAAAAATGTTATCTATTTTTTCTGTCTAAAAATTTAAAAAAAAAAACAGATTATTCTACATCACTTGATTAAAAGAAAAGTCTGATTACAAACTATTACCCTTTCGTAAAGCGGCTTGTCTACAAAATAATTGAATATTATAACACCATCGGACTCAATAACTTGATATTACATGATTGATAAAATGCTATCATTGCGTTTCGGATACTGAAGTATACATCCTACCAGCTGAAGTAGATTTGTTATTCAAATTAAACATTAAGCTATAAAAACGTAGTTTTTAAAATTATGATGCCATAGAAATAAGAGAATATTGTATTACATATTGCGGTTTTAGAGACTGCAAATCCACACTTGCCATAACGTAAGCTAACAAGATGATAAACTTTATTTCGAAGCTACAATGCTGGTTGGAAAGCTCCAGTGTCGATCACACAAGACATACGATCAACAGCAACCGATAACTAACTCTAAGTCACGGGCGAGTGCTCTCTATAGAGTCGTTTTACAGCTCCATATATTCTGGTTCACGATCGATTTCAAAGGCCATTGGCGTTTTAAGGTCGTTTGAAATCGAGAATAGACTCTGGTTTTCAGTGATAATAGTTGCTAGAGATAGTCAGGGACATTTCAAGATATTTATTAGGCATATACGAATCTATATCCATCTATTTCTATATTTATATCTTTGGCTGTAATATAAACAATAAATTCTTTGTTTATAAACTACATAAGTCAACCACTCAGAGTTAAAAGACTTTTACTTTTATCTAGAATCTTGTGCAGTCAAGAGAGTGAAAACTCACTGAAGATCCCCTAAATATCTGAGACAGATTCCTGCTTGGATGTAATATGATCAATACAAACATACAGTGGTCAAACACAAGTATATTGTCACTACATAAGTCAACCACTCAGAGCTGAGAGACTTTTACTCTTGTCTAGAGTCTTGTGCAGTCAAGAGAGTGGAAACTCACTGAAGATCCTCATAAATATCTGAGACAGATTCCTGCTTGGATGTAATATGATCAATACAAACATACAGTGGTCAAACACAAGTATATTGTCACTACATAAGTCAACCACTCAGAGCTGAGAGACTTTTACTCTTATCTAGAGTCTTGTGCAGTCAAGAGAGTGGAAACTCACTGAAGATCCCCTAAATATCTGAGACAGATTCCTGCTTGGATGTAATATGATCAATACAAACATTACAGTGGCCAAACACAAGTATATTGTCACTACATAAGTCAACCACTCAGAGCTGAGAGACTTTTACTCTTATCTAGAGTCTTGTGCAGTCAAGAGAGTGGAAACTCACTGAAGATCCTCATAAATATCTGAGACAGATTGCTACTTTAGCTGTAATATGAGCAATACAAACATTACAGTGGTCAAACAAGAGTATATTGTCACTACATAAGTCAACCACTCAGAGCTGAGAGACTTTTACTCTTGTCTAGAGTCTTGTGCAGTCAAGAGAGTGAAAACTCACTGAAGATTCTCATAAATATCTGAGATAGATTCCTGCTTAGCTGTAGTAATATGATCAATACAAACATTACAGTGGTCAAACACAAGTATATTGTCACTACATAAGTCAACCACTCAGAGCTGAGAGACTTATACTCTTATCTAGAGTCTTGTGCAGTCAAGAGAGTGGAAACTCACTGAAGATCCTCATAAATATCTGAGATAGATTCCTGCTTTAGCTGTAATATGATCAATACAAACATTACAGTGGTCAAACACAAGTATATTGTCACTACATAAGTCAACCACTCAGAGGTGAGAGACTTTTACTCTTATCTAGAGTCTTGTGCAGTCAAGAGAGTGGAAACTCACTGAAGATCCTCATAAATATCTGAGCCGGATTGCTACTTTGGCTGTAATATGATCAAAACAAACATTACAGTGGCCAAACACAAGTATATTGTACCTACATAAGTCAACCACTCAGAGCTGAGAGACTTTTACTCTTATTTAGAGTCTTGTGCAGTCAAGAGAGTGGAAACTCACTGAAGATCCTCATAAATATCTGAGATAGATTCCTGCTTAGCTGTAGTAATATGATCAATACAAACATTACAGTGGTCAAACACAAGTATATTGTCACTACATAAGTCAACCACTCAGACCTGAGAGACTTTTACTCTTATCTAGAGTCTTGTGCAGTCAAGAGAGTGGAAACTCACTGAAGATCCTCATAAATATCTGAGACAGGATGCTTCTTTAGCTGTAATATGATCAATACAAACATTACAGTGGTCAAACACAAGTATATTGTCACTACATAAGTCAACCACTCAGAGCTGAGAGACTTATACTCTTATCTAGAGTCTTGTGCAGTCAAGAGAGTGGAAACTCACTGAAGATCCTCATAAATATCTGAGACAGATTGCTACTTTAGCTGTAATATGAGCAATACAAACATTACAGTGGTCAAACAAGAGTATATTGTCACTACATAAGTCAACCACTCAGAGCTGAGAGACTTTTACTCTTATCTAGAGTCTTGTGCAGTCAAAAGAGTGGAAACTCACTGAAGATCCTCATAAATATCTGAGACAGGCTGCTTCTTTAGCTGTAATATGATCAATACAAACATTACAGTGGTCAAACACAAGTATATTGTCACTACATAAGTCAACCACTCAGAGCTGAGAGACTTATACTCTTATCTAGAGTCTTGTGCAGTCAAGAGAGTGGAAACTCACTGAAGATCCTCATAAATATCTGAGACAGATTGCTACTTTAGCTGTAATATGAGCAATACAAACATTACAGTGGTCAAACAAGAGTATATTGTCACTACATAAGTCAACCACTCAGAGCTGAGAGACTTTTACTCTTATCTAGAGTCTTGTGCAGTCAAAAGAGTGGAAACTCACTGAAGATCCTCATAAATATCTGAGACAGGCTGCTTCTTTAGCTGTAATATGATCAATACAAACATTACAGTGGTCAAACACAAGTATATTGTCACTACATAAGTCAACCACTCAGAGGTGAGAGACTTTTACTCTTATCTAGAGTCTTGTGCAGTCAAGAGAGTGGAAACTCACTGAAGATCCTCATAAATATCTGAGACAGATTCCTGCTTGGATGTAATATGATCAATACAAACATACAGTGGTCAAACACAAGTATATTGTCACTACATATGTCAACTACTCAGAGCTGAGGGACTTTTACTCTTATCTAGAGTCTTGTGCAGTCAAGAGAGTGGAAACTCACTAAAGATCCTCATAAATATCTGAGACGGATTGCTATTTTAGCTGTAATATGAGCAATACAAACATTACAGTGGTCAAACAAGAGTATATTGTCACTACATAAGTCAACCACTCAGAGCTGAGAGACTTTTACTCTTGTCTAGAGTCTTGTGCAGTCAAGAGAGTGGAAACTCACTGAAGATCCTCATAAATATCTGAGACAGATTCCTGCTTGGATGTAATATGATCAATACAAACATACAGTGGTCAAACACAAGTATATTGTCACTACATAAGTCAACCACTCAGAGCTGAGAGACTTTTACTCTTATCTAGAGTCTTGTGCAGTCAAGAGAGTGGAAACTCACTGAAGATCCCCTAAATATCTGAGACAGATTCCTGCTTGGATGTAATATGATCAATACAAACATACAGTGGTCAAACACAAGTATATTGTCACTACATAAGTCAACCACTCAGAGCTGAGAGACTTTTACTCTTATCTAGAGTCTTGTGCAGTCAAGAGAGTGGAAACTCACTGAAGATCCTCATAAATATCTGAGACAGATTGCTACTTTAGCTGTAATATGAGCAATACAAACATTACAGTGGTCAAACAAGAGTATATTGTCACTACATAAGTCAACCACTCAGAGCTGAGAGACTTTTACTCTTGTCTAGAGTCTTGTGCAGTCAAGAGAGTGAAAACTCACTGAAGATTCTCATAAATATCTGAGATAGATTCCTGCTTAGCTGTAGTAATATGATCAATACAAACATTACAGTGGTCAAACACAAGTATATTGTCACTACATAAGTCAACCACTCAGAGCTGAAAGACTTTTACTCTTATCTAGAGTCTTGTGCAGTCAAGAGAGTGGAAACTCACTGAAGATCCTCATAAATATCTGAGACAGATTCCTGCTTAGCTGTAATATGATAAATACAAACATTACAGTGGTCAAACACGAGTATATTGTGTAAAGAAAAAAAGAAAAAAGGAAAAGGGTTTCCCCTTTCTACTACTTTTATATATTTAAATATTGTATTTAAATATATTTACTCCTTGCAATGCTCTTTATGATTTCTTTACAAATGTTGGTTGCCCCTAGGTTGGAAGAACTCTAAAAAATAAAAATATCAGACAGAGCTTTTGGCAGTGGAAGCTTGATGTTATAAAAAATATGTGTGGGCCCTGCAAAATATAAATATTCCCCAAAGGTCCTTAGGGGACGCCCTTGGTACTGTTATGGTTCTTCCAAAAATGTAATACCTTTAATGAGAGCAATTTACCAGTCTTAATTCTACACTGAATTTACTTGCTCACTACTACACTAGTGTTTAGTGTTGCACTTAAAAGGTGAATCTTTTGTAGTGGCTTATGATTTACTGAATTACCTTTTGTTTACCAATTAGATACTATTGCATATACTGAATTACCAAGGTTATTGAGAACTAAAAAGTGAGTAACAATTTGATTTATTAAGCAGTATTTAAGATTTACAATGATTTCGGTTTGACAATTTCTGATTGTGTGATGTAATATAAAATATGACCGTGAGTGATACAATCAGACTGAATTGTTTTGTTTGAGAACGTTGAATGGATTTATCAAAGGGGAATATTTGGCGCGGCTTCACACCGATCTCGAAGGTGTCAACGGAGGAGTGGTTTTTTTAATTTGATTTGAGATGACCAGTGCCAAGCAAGTCCTGTTCGTTGGCCAACGATGTAAATATGAAGGTCGATTCTCGAAGGTCAACTGATTAAACAGTATTGCGTTTAATCGTAATAATATTTACTGGAACGTCGCTTATTGTTTTATGGCTAATTTGGCACTTTGGCGGTTCATCTATATGCAAACTGGCACAGCCTCCGATAACACTTCCGGATTCAGCCGAACCAGCTACCTAATCCCTCCTTTGATATTAATTGATTCCCCCAAATTTAAATACTGATTGTGACACTCTTTGACGAATTGTACCTTTAATAATGACTCTGTGCAAAATTCAAATACTATATAAAAATATTACAAAGCAACTCTGAATTATCCTATAAAAACATTTTCATCTATTTATTATTAATGCTATTGTATTACCACAGTCTAATAAATAAAGAGGATTGTTACAATGTGAATGGATATGAAAATCAGCGAATTGGGATCGAACCGGGGAACATGTGCTTATTCTACATGAATTAACAAAACAAGACAGGAAAATTTACAAAGTATGCGACTCACTGAAATTTAAATATATAACAAATAAATAACACAAATTACTTACAGTTTGGACGTCCACAAATATAACACAAACAAAGGGATCAGGATGAGGAAATGTAACTAGTCGGTATTCTACAAGACGCGATCAATTGAAACTCGTGTGAACGTTTGAGAAATTTTCAAATGGCGGACCGCGTTTGGCCGGTAACGAACTTTTGCACTTTTTGACAACAACACAAATTCTAATTTCCAATCGCGAGGCAATTATAGCCCTTAGGGATATAGGCTGAACGACTTTAAGGAAATTTGAGATTGCCCGACCAAACGCCGCGAGATGAATTTAATTTGCACAAACGAAAGTTTTACCGAACTAGTTACGTTGAGATTTGGAGAGGAACTGAAACTGCTGGAAGCAAATGACCATCCGACTTGATCTTATCCCCTCTACTCCTTTGGTGCGTGGTGCATTCTGGTCTATACTGATCTATTGTTCAAAACAGCTGACTGTTCTTCGCGTTAACTTGTATTGATTTGTTGCCTTTTGCAACAAAATCGGTACAATTGTCACTACATAAGTCAACCACTCAAAGCTGAGAGACTTATACTCTTATCTAGAGTCTTGTGCAGTCAAGAGAGTGGAAACTCACTGAAGATCCTCATAAATATCTGAGACAGATTGCTGCTTAGCTGTAATATGATCAATACAAACATTACAGTGGTCAAACACAAGTATATTGTCACTACATAAGTCAACCACTCAGAGCTGAGAGACTTATACTCTTATCTAGAATCTTGTGCAGTCAAGAGAGTGGAAACTCACTGAAGATCCTCATAAATATCTGAGACAGATTGCTGCTTAGCTGTAATATGATAAATACAAACATTACAGTGGTCAAACACAAGTATATTGTCACTACATAAGTCGACCACTCAGAGCTGAGAGACTTATACTCTTATCTAGAGTCTTGTGCAGTCAAGAGAGTGGAAACTCACTGAAGATCCTCATAAATATCTGAGACATATTCCTGCTTAGCTGTAATATGATAAATACAAACATTACAGTGGTCAAACAGAAGAATATTGTCACTACATAAGTCAACCACTCAGAGCTGAGAGACTTATACTCTTATCTAGAGTCTTGTGCAGTCAAGAGAGTGGAAACTTACTGAAGATCCTCATAAATATCTGAGATAGATTCCTGCTTAGCTGTAATATGATAAATACAAACATTACAGTGGTCAAACAGAAGAATATTGTCACTACATAAGTCAACCACTCAGAGCTGAGACACTTTTACTCTTATCTAGAGTCTTGTGCAGTCAAGAGAGTGGAAACTTACTGAAGATCCTCATAAATATCTGAGATAGATTCCTGCTTAGCTGTAATATGATTAATACAAACATTACAGTGGTCAAACAGAAGAATATTGTCACTACATAAGTCAACCACTAAGAGCTGAGACACTTATACTCTTATCTAGAGTCTTGTGCAGTCAAGAGAGGGGAAACTTACTGAAGATCCTCATAAATATCTGAGATAGATTCCTGCTTAGCTGTAATATGATCAATACAAACATTACAGTGGTCAAACACAAGTATATTGTCACTACATAAGTCAACCACTCAGAGGTGATAGACTTTTACTCTTATCTAGAGTCTTGTGCAGTCAAGAGAGTGGAAACTCACTGAAGATCCTCATAAATATCTGAGATAGATTCCTGCTTAGCTGTAGTAATATGATCAATACAAACATTACAGTGGTCAAACACAAGTATATTGTCACTACATAAGTCAACCACTCAGACCTGAGAGACTTTTACTCTTATCTAGAGTCTTGTGCAGTCAAGAGAGTGGAAACTCACTGAAGATCCTCATAAATATCTGAGACAGGATGCTTCTTTAGCTGTAATATGATCAATACAAACATTACAGTGGTCAAACACAAGTATATTGTCACTACATAAGTCAACCACTCAGAGCTGAGAGACTTATACTCTTATCTAGAGTCTTGTGCAGTCAAGAGAGTGGAAACTCACTGAAGATCCTCATAAATATCTGAGACAGGCTGCTTCTTTAGCTGTAATATGATCAATACAAACATTACAGTGGTCAAACACAAGTATATTGTCACTACATAAGTCAACCACTCAGAGCTGAGAGACTTATACTCTTATCTAGAGTCTTGTGCAGTCAAGAGAGTGGAAACTCACTGAAGATCCTCATAAATATCTGAGACAGATTCCTGCTTAGCTGTAATATGATCAATACAAACATTACAGTGGTCAAACACAAGTATATTGTCACTACATAAGTCAACCACTCAGAGCTGAGACACTTTTACTCTTATCTAGAGTCTTGTGCAGTCAAGAGAGTGGAAACTCACTGAAGATCCTCATAAATATCTGAGATAGATTCCTGCTTTAGCTGTAATATGATCAATACAAACATTACAGTGGTCAAACAGAAGAATATTGTCACTACATAAGTCAACCACTCAGAGCTGAGAGACTTATACTCTTATCTAGAGTCTTGTGCAGTCAAGAGAGTGGAAACGTACTGAAGATCCTCATAAATATCTGAGATAGATTCCTGCTTAGCTGTAATATGATCAATACAAACATTACAGTGGTCAAACACAAGTATATTGTCACTACATAAGTCAACCACTCAGAGCTGAGACACTTTTACTCTTATCTAGAGTCTTGTGCAGTCAAGAGAGTGGAAACTTACTGAAGATCCTCATAAATATCTGAGATAGATTCCTGCTTAGCTGTAATATGATTAATACAAACATTACAGTGGTCAAACAGAAGAATATTGTCACTACATAAGTCAACCACTAAGAGCTGAGACACTTATACTCTTATCTAGAGTCTTGTGCAGTCAAGAGAGTGGAAACTTACTAAAGATCCTCATAAATATCTGAGATAGATTCCTGCTTAGCTGTAATATGATCAATACAAACATTACAGTGGTCAAACACAAGTATATTGTCACTACATAAGTCAACCACTCAGAGCTGAAAGACTTTTACTCTTATCTAGAGTCTTGTGCAGTAGAGAGAGTGGAAACTCGCTGAAGATCCTCATAAATATCTGAGACAGATTCCTGCTTAGCTGTAATATGATCAATACAAACATTACAGTGGTCAAACACAAGTATATTGTCACTACATAAGTCAACCACTCAGAGCTGAGGGACTTTTACTCTTATTTAGAGTTTTGTGCAGTCAAGAGAGTGGAAACTCACCGAAGATCCTCATAAATATCTGAGGCAGGCTGCTTCTTTGGCTTTAATATCATTCAGACAAACATTTTACTGGCCGGGTCTGGGAGCACCAACCCTCTAAGGGTTGGTGTTTTTAGGCCTGGAATGATTAAAAAAAAAACTGTAAAAAATCTTCTTTCCTAGAGGAATTGTTAAGTCAAAAGGTGGTGAAGGTAAATTAAAACTACTCTAAAGAAGTTTATCCTTTCTCCCTGGTTTTATTGACTTATTTAAATGCTTAAAAGCTTTCCCTTTTCATTTATTATCATAAATTCCTGTTACTATTCGAGCTTTACTGTTTGGTTACAAACCTACAAGGCTATTATTGATGGTCATTGAATTATTTATTTCGTTCAAATTGTTTTTAAACAAATATAATAACAAGAAACAAAATATAAACTTCCAAACACCTTTAAACTGTCTTCAACTGATCCATACTGATGATAAATTTCAAAAGATGTGTGTTAAATCGATGTCCTTGGTTAAACTTGCAGTGAATCCTAACCATGATGATGATGATTAAAATATTTCCTTTTGCAGAACCTTCATGATAGCAACTAATCTCGAAACATCACAATATTATTGGTATACCTGTGTTATTTAAACGCGTCACAGTTGCCATCAAACATAAACACTTTACTTTGGAAATAAAGGACTTTCAATGATTTTAATTTCCCTTTTATATGTGGAGAAAGGCATATAAAATAGTATTTATAGAAGTGTCTTAAATAAAAAAAAATTATGATATTTATAACCAACATACAACATTTCATGCTCTGAAGCTGCATATTCGTGATCTTTAGGTGACATATTGTCACAGCAGCATATTCACTAACGGATATTTTCACCTCAATGTTAATATAATACAGTCACCTGTCTTCTGGTCAACCTCACACCCGTGAAGGTTCAGTTTATCAAAACCAAAACGTTGGATAATGATCGATTGTTACATTATTTACACCCGAAGACAAAAAACAACATACAGTAGTTGATGTCACTTCGAAATCTTTTATGAATATATGTTATATATATATATTATTTTTATAAAGAGTCATACTATTTTAACAAACCAACA
Source organism: Macrosteles quadrilineatus (assembly GCF_028750875.1). Lineage (NCBI taxonomy): Eukaryota > Metazoa > Arthropoda > Insecta > Hemiptera > Cicadellidae > Macrosteles > Macrosteles quadrilineatus. The sequence continues at coordinate 14,046,967 of NW_026542599.1, read as the reverse complement.
AAGTCGTAGCTACAGTTGGTCCTAGTTACCCGATAGTTCGATAGAGTACAAGGGGTGATTACATTTGAGCTCGTGTTGGGTACAAATTGGATTATTGGATAGAAAGCACAAGTGACCTTCCGCAAATTAGATTTGGTACCTCATATCCTCTGTCCCGTAGCAATATGTAGAGTAACCTAAATCTTGTATTATTACCTCTCACGTTTCTCAATATTTCAATACTAAAATCTCTCAAGACTTTTCATTGGCTTGTCACTTATAACCATAGTTATGGTTATAGTTTATACGCTACTATAAACCACGTATTCTCTACCAAAGGCAATGCCGTGTTGAAACACACTGCTATATGGTTTGTCGAATCACCAGAAGTTAAAACGATTCCATTGTTTTTTGGCTCTTTAACAAAATGCGCTCTTTAAAGGCTTTGATGACTGAGACTCACTTCTCAACCGTTTGAAGTCCTTTTGAATCCATAGCATAGCTGTGAGTCTTGTGTGAAAAATACGAACCAAGCTGTTAAGATTATTTACGACACAGTCGTCAATAATTATTACTGTACTTTTGTTTTGAAGTGTATTTGTTTATGACTGCCCAAAGGGACAAAGTTATGATGAAAAATACAAACAAATAAATCATTACCAGTACCCTGTTAATTATCGAACACTAATAAATACGCTATTATTAATGAACACCCAGACCCGAAGTTAACCGGAACGGGAAAGGATATTTATGTGGGTATATGATATCCTATTACACTTTTAAGGTTTGAGCTATTTTGAATACAACTTTCTTGGACTAATAATCAGTATGATCGATTAAATCCGTCACTCAAATAAGCTTTGTTTTAATAATTCATTTAGCAGCATTGATTTTTTTATTGATATTGATTTGCTTTCAAAACTAGATATTATATTAGGCTTTTGAACGCTTTTGTGAATAAAAACCAACATTGCAAACAATGAATCGTTACATTTTTCGATAAAGGTTACTTCGAATATGTGAATTAATTATTTTTCGTGAACAGGTATAAAACACTGTTCTTGGAAAAAATAATTCAAAGTTAGATAGATATTTGAAATCGATCTGTTTTTGTTATTAAAAGTAGAGATGAAGATTAGTGAAAATTCTTAGAACCCTGCAAAGAAATCAAATAAATTATGTTTGACCTTTGTTAATTGAGATCTTTGGTCCATCTGTATTTATTGGAAGATTTAATTTACACGATTTGTACTGTGTAAAACTCGTTAAAATATTTTTATATTTTTTGTTTGTTTCTAATCTATTTTAGTGCATTGCCTGTCAAATACTTACAGTGTGTTTTGCTAGCTATCCACTTTACTTTATTAACTTTAGTGATGTTTCAGTTTAAGAACAACGTAATTTATTTATTTATTACAGAGCAGTTACAGTATAAGGTTGCAAATATATAACTTGTAATATGTAAATATACATTTTAATATCAAATTATATTCGCAAAAATCGTACAATCGTGTAGAGTTGGGATATAAGGTGGGTAATTATTATTTTTACAATCAAATCGAAGGAAAATTAACATAATTTCAACAATAAGTTAACGGGGGAATATAAACAAACACTTTAAGTCACAAACAATCTTACTAACAATAGCACATAAGTAAAAGTATACAAGTAAAAAAGAAATAAATGTTTAAAAAATTTTTGGTTACACAGAAAACAATGTTCATTATAAAACACCTGGGAAATAAGCCAATATGGGTATTGTAAAGTTTTAACGTGTTTGTGTATGCCAATAGTTCTGAGGGACATTATAAGTTAAACATAATGACTGTTTTGTAGAGAGGAACAGGATCATGTGTTCACCGGGGATCGAACGTCAAAACTAATTTCAGCCCAACAACGTGTAAACTCACCAACACAAACCAACAAAGATGTAGAATTTACAGGAGCTTTTGTATTTACTAAGCCCAAGATAAAACCACCCGGCCTAATACACGGTTCAAAATGTAAGCTAGGAGTTTTTACTTTTTTACAATCAGTATTGAAAGAATACGTTCTATGTAGTAAAAAAAACACAAAAACAGTTTTTTTTTTATGAAAAGCTACATTGAGAAATAAATAAATAATCTATTTTGTTCAAATATTATTTTGACGATTTGAGTGATTTTTTTATTTACAAACTATACTTCAATGACTATTACTCGAGTTATCGTGGTAACAGACGAACACATTAACACATATAAAATTATATAAATGAATTTGAGCGGACGGCGTTTTTCCTCTGGAAACATCAAAAAGAAAAACTATAGTGATCCCGGGTCCAGGTCTAAGAGACACACGGTAACAGTTTATTCCTTTTATATGTGAAGTAGTGCATAGAAAATGAAGCAATACCCCAGGTTAAACTTTATGTTAAGGATGGAGTCATGGAAAGTTCTGGCGTTCGCGTAGTTAGTTTTTGTCTGAAAATACGCTTTCACTTCTCGAGTCTATTGTTTAGATAACGAGAGAGCGCCATTTAAAAATCTCACTTTGTAGAGCAAAGAGAACAAAGCAGAGAGGTCCTGGGGGATGTAGGTTTTATCAACTCTCTCTGTACAGATGACATTTTAACTTTAATCGTATGGGTTGGTTACTGTGTAAAACAGTGTAAATTGTTTTACTTGGTTTTAATATTTTTAAAATTTTTAATTCATTTTTTGTGCTAATTTTTTAGCCTATTTTAATTAATAAAGTTATTCTGCCTATCTACAGGCAAATATCTTTAATTTTCATTTTTGCTAAGTAACATAAATATTTTCAATAACATTATAGGGGACATTGTATGTATTAATAGGCAAGGATGTTTCTTTAAAACTTTTTTTCTCATCTCGTGTGAATCGCAGAGAAAATCTACGCATACTTTTACAATAGTATAATACGTTACTAGTCCTGAAATACTATAGAACTATATATATATATATATATATATATATATAATTTTTTTTTTTTATAGCTTGTGGGGAAATCTACGCATACTGTTGTAAAAAAAGTTTCCTGTAGATGTGAAAATGGAGAAGTCTGTACACTACATATTTTTGGTCGAGTTTTCGACCTCTAGACAACCTCTAGTACAAATAAAATCTGCACATAGGACCAATAAACCTTCTATTGGTACAACCCGCGTTTGATTCGGTTCAGAAGTATGGTCAGGCTAGCTGTCGTAAGATTTGCCAAAGTTTTTAAATATATAAGATACAATATAAAATTATATTGACGGTAGGTATAAAAGTAGGTAAATAAAAAAATACATGTAACGAGGGAGGCCTGTGGAAAAATGTATATTACAATTTCATTTTAGTTACGAGAGACACCTATACAAATAATACAGTTAAGATGATTTATTTGAACACGGTCGAAAAATGGTAATGTCAGTGTTATAAATATGGTTCAATATAGTGTTTTTCATTTTCACATTAACCATTAACACATAATACAATACAATTTAATTTGGATATTATTATTAAAAGTACCATTGACACTAAAAGTACTTACCATTTAATTATTTTTAATATATCAGTATTGTTCTTGCATTAACATAAAACATACTACAGTACCAACAAAAAATCTTAATTTAAGTCAAAACAATCTTTAATTAATTAACAGAAAAATATACTTCTCTCTAGAGCAATTCGGTACAATATTCCACTGTTTAACATTGATATTCTGAGGGAATAGGTAACTTTGTTCTTTTAGCTGGGATTAAAAACAAAGAACATTTAATGCGGGGTTGCATTTGTGTACACAATAGGGCGTGGTACTATGATCACAAAATATCCTTTTCGCTCTCCTGATCCACAAAGGATTTTAAATCACTAATCAGCCATTAAACATCGTTTACAGTTAGTTATGTCATCTACCATACTTCTAAAACGTTTAAAGCGTTTTGTAAAGCCAATTGCAGCAAATATTGACTATTTAGAGTTTTAAAACAGTTGAGGTACAAACATATAAATTTAAAAGGATAAGATAACAAATGTTTTCAAAGACACATAAAAATGGTTGTACACAACCTTAATAACAATTATTTATTCCTAGATGTCAAAAGTAGTCTTGCTTAAATCATAAGCTGGACTTATGCCAAATTATATCAGTGCCATAAAAATTATAATGTGATTGAAATATTTTTTATTCAAATGTTAATAATATGCCTGATGCAATTATAGCATGATTTTAGCATAATTAAAACATATAGGAAAGTGAATTAAATACTTCTTGATGTCCGTATCGAATGGTAATAACATCATACAAGCGCATGCTTGTTAAATCTATTACGATCAGGAAAGAAAGTTGGCGTAGTTTTAGAGTGCGTACTTAACTCTCTGAGGCCCCTGGTTCTAATCTTGTCAATAACCTACAGAATAAGCTAATGGTGTGGCTCTACGCATAGCTTAAAGTAATATTAAAAATGTTAACAGGATAGAAGGAATTTAAATATCTTTACCTGATATTTATAAACTCAAGAATAAGCGGGAACGATCATCTTCAATAAATTACAACAAAGAATTCAACTTGACAAAGAGAGCTTTTGTGTTTTCATCGGAACATATATTTAAACAATATGCGGCTCGGAAAATAATACTGAAATGAAAACGACCATTTTGGGAAACATTGTGAGAATGTACTTTTATTATTCCGTTCTCTACAGACCTCATTGTTGGCCCGAGGGTGTAAAATATGGTGGTGTTATAAAATGTCTCTTTTGTATAAACATGGATATTTTTGCTATTGTAACTCTTTATGTGATATCAGGTCATTTAACTATTATAAAAAATACGATTTTTAATTCAAATAATTCACATAGTAAGTAAATTAATTAAACAACAATATACCTTTACAACATTACAACAACTATGCTATTCAACATTTCCTACACTTAACTAAAGTAGACTTTTAAAAACTGCTGCTTTAACATTTTGACAACCGGTAAGTCTTACGTTTAAGAAGGATATCAACTTAAATCACTGCAGATACACTGCACAAAATTGCCATTTGGTAATAATATCAAATTACTTCGGTACAGAAACTCAAAAGTTGAAATTGCAATTCCAATTCCAAAAATACGTCTAATTTTAACATCCAAATGTATAAAAAGCACCTGTGTTGATTCAATTAATGAATTGTGAAGGCGTTACTTTGATATTTTACTATAGATTAAATTGTAGAAAGGACGGTTGTGTCTTTGTCACACTAGAGGGTAAATTGCAGTTCTACTTCAGTCTCAAAGTCTTCCTCGAATTCTCTTATAAACGTTTTATGACATATATATATAAATATATATATAAGGCTGAGATATAAGGCTTTATTTATATAATTAATTTACTATAACATTCACTGCTCTTGGGCTGAAAATGATACTAAATTCCGTGTGAATTTTAACTACTGAAATAGTTTTTTATTAATATATAGCGGAGCGAGCTGGTCTAGTGGTTAGCGCGCGGGACTCCAGTTCCTGGGGTCCCGGGTTCAAATCCCGCCAAATCACCAATTGATTTTATCCAAGTACCAAGTAATATTGCCATAACCCTTAGGTCTAGCCTGAAGTTATGTGAAAAACAATTCCGGGCTCGTGCCTAGCGTCCTAGGAAAAAAAATATTAATATATATTTTAAATTGTTATCATGAAAGCACGCCTACTCAATAAGTAAACGAACAGTACTTATGAATGAAATGAATGATTTATTATCGTTTAAACTATGTACAAAGTTCATGACAATCGTCAAAAGAAAAACAAAACAATCAAGATGACATTGGCATTAAAACTAAATTAACTAAAACTCTAAACCAAAGTACTCTTCATGTTTGTACAGGCAAGCCTGGGTTAGAGTAGTTTTTAAAACTTTTTTTGAATTTTAAAGGTGTTAGTAGAATAGGAATACTTTCTTCTGGCGTTCTTTTTATCTAATTTTTGCTTACCATAAATATTGAAAAATATTTCACAAACTTAATTTGTAAGTAAAACGAGAGATGAAGTAATTTCACTCATATTTAACTAATTCCTTCTACTGCTTTGTCCACGATAATGTAAAAATACCCCCGCTGCAGCAATCCTGCCGACTAAGTGAATTTCCATTTGTCTGGATTGATTTTCAGTTAAATATATTTTAATAACATTATGTTTAACGAGTACCTAGGTTTGCTGCTACAAGGAAACTAATAAAGTGTGTTTTTGAGTAAAATATTGATAGCTTAGTACAAAAAAAAATAAATTTGCCAAGTTTGATTAAAATATATCCATAAACAAGCAAACTACAACATTTGACAATATTCTCCTTAAGAATAACATGGGAATTTTAAATTTACAATTTTTTTTAATTTTCTCCGTTACTAACAATCGAACAAAAATACTTTTATATACTAAATTATTTGTTTTTTAAGCTCTTTAAAAAGGTCTAAAGAGAAATCGGGAAATTTTGTGTTTTGAGGGTCAAAAGTGAGAAAAACCAATTTTTACCCCATAAAACCCCCCGTAAAGCCCCGTACAGACAGTAAAGGTCCAGGCAGTAAATAGTCAATATTTGCTGCAATTGGCTTCATTGGCTTAAAACGTTTTAGAAGTATGGTAGATGACATAACTAAATGTAAACAATGTTTAATGGCTGATTAGCGATTTAAAATCCCTTGGGGATTGGGACAGCAAAAAGGATATTTAGTGATCATAGTACCACGCCCCATTGTGTACACAAATGCAACCCCGCATTAAATGTTCTTTGTTTTTAATCCCAGCTAAAAGAACAAAGTTCCCTATTCCCACAGAATATCAATGTTAAACAGAGGAATATTGTACCGAATTGCTCTAGAGAGAAGTATATTTTTCTGTTAATTAATTAAAGAATGTTTGACTTTAATTTAGATTTTTTCATTAGTGGTATTTTTTATGTTAATGCAAGAACAATACTGATATATTAAAAATAATTAAATGGTAAGTACTTTTGGTATCAATCATATTTTTAATAATAATATCCAAATTAAATTGTATCGTATTATGCGTTAATGGTAATGTTAATAACCTAAATGAAAAACACTATATTGAACCATGTATAACATTACCATCATTACCATTACCATCTTTCGCCCGAGTTCAGATAATTCAACCTAACTGTATTATTTGTATATGTGTCTCTTGTAACTAAGATAAAATTCAAATATACACTTTGCCAAGGGCCCTCCTCGGTTTTTTTTTTTGGCCTACCGTCAATATTATTTTATATTGTATCTTATATTTATTTTTTTACTTTGGCAAAACTTATGACAGCTAGCCTGACCATACTTCTGAACCGAATCAAACGTGGGTTGTACCAATAGAGGGATTTTTAAATGGCGCTCTCTCGTTATCTAAACAATAGACTCGAGAAGTGAAAGCGTATTTTCAGACAAAAACTACGCGAACGCCAGAACTTTGCATGACTCCATCCCTAACATAAAGTTAAACCGAGGGTATTGCTTCATTTTCTATGCATCATAAGTATGATTTTAGCAAAAATACATATAAGGAATAAGCTGTTACGACTGGGCCTGGGATCATTTTACTTTTTCGTTGTAACGTTTCGGGAGGAAAAACGCCGTCCGCTCAGTTTCATATGTATAATTTTAAACGTGTGAGTGTGATTGTCTGTTACCACGGTAACTCGAGTAATAGTCATTGAAGTTTAGTTTGTGAATACAAAAACTGAAACCTTAAAAACCTATTATTCTGAATCAGAATAAGTAAAATGTTTACATTTGCTTGTTCAAAAATGTATAGATTCTGATCACATTTGGTTAATGGATTTAATTTATTCTAATCTATTAACACTTCACAAAAACAATAAATCTAACATGTTTAATCTAACATAATCATGTAAATGGAAATTCGCTTAGTTTACAGGTTTTTTATGGTAGTTTTACTTTTCTCTTCAATAATTTTTTAGACAATATCACTCAAATCGTCAAAATAAAATTTGAACAAAATAGATTATTTATTTATTTCTCAATGTAGCTTTAAAAAAAAAACTGTTTTTGTGTTTTTTTTATTATACTACAAAGAACGTATTGTTTCAATATTGATTGTAAACAATCAACAACTCCTACTGTAGCAAACATTTTGAACCGCGTATTAGGCCGGGTGGTTTTATCTTGGGCTTAGTAAACTCAAAAGCTCCTGTAAATTCTACATCTTTATTGGTTTGTGTTGGTGAGTTTACGTTGTTGGGCTGATATTAGGTTTGACGTGCGATCCCCAGTGAACACATGATCCTGTTCCTCCCTACAAAACAGTCATTATGTTTAACTTATAATGTCCTTCAGAACTATTGGCATACACAAACACGTTAAAACTTTATAATACCCTTATTGGCTTATTTCCCAGATGTTTTATAATGAACATTGTCTTCTGTGGAACCTATAATTATTTAAACAATTATTTCTTGTTACAAGAACCCTTATTTTTTACTTATGTGCTATTGTTAATAAGATTGTTTATGTGACTTGAAGTGTGTTTTTATATTCCCCCGTACACTTTTGATGTTTGTTTTGATTTGATTAGATTGTAAAAATAATAACAACCCGCATTATATCCCAACTCTATACGAATATTCGTTTTTAAGTTCGAATATAATTTGATATTAAAATATATATACGTATTCCACGTATTATATTTGCAACCTTATACTTAACCTACTCTGTAATAAACAAATAAATAAATTACATTTTTCTTGAACTGAAACATCGCCAAAGTTAATTAAGTAAAGTGGATAACTAGCAAAACACACTGTAAGTATTTGACAGGCTATACACTAAAATAGATTGGAAGCGAACGAAAAATAAAAAATATATATATGAACGATTTTATACTATACAAATCGTGTAAATGCAACCTTCCAATAAATACAGATGGACCAAAGATCTCAATTAACAAAGCTCAAACATAATTTATTTGATTTCTTTGCAGGGTTCTAAGAATTTTCACCAATCTCCATCTCTACTTTTAATTACAAAAACAGATCAATTTCAAATATTAATCTACCTTTGAATTATTTTTTCCAAGAACGGTGTTTTATACCTGTTCATGATAAATAATTAATTCACATATTCGAAGTAACTTTTATCGAAAAATGTAACGATTCATTATTTGCTCTGATGGTTTTTATTCACAAAAGTGTTTATAAGTCTGCGATAATTTCTAATTTTGAAAGCAAATCAATATCTATAAAAAAAATAATGCATCAATTCAGCTAAAATTAATTAGTAAAACAAAGCTCATTCGAGTGACGGATTTAATCGACCATACTGATTATTAGTCCAAAAAAGTTGTATTCAAAATGGTTCATGAAATAAAAACCTATTTCTAAAATATAATAAACAAGAGTATCGAAATCGAATTTATCTCATAAATCTAAACCTGTTTAAAAAGTGTAATAGGATATCATATACCCACATAAATATCCTTTCCCGTTCCGGTTAACTTCAAGTCTGGGTGTTCATTAATAATAGGGCATTAATAAGTGTTCAATAATCAATATAATAATGATTTATTTGTTTGTATTTTTCATCATAAATTTTTCCCTTTAGGCAATCATAAACAAATAAACTTTAAAGCAAAAGTACAGTAAAAACTTTTGACGACTGTGTCGTAAATAATCTTAACAGCTTGGTTCGTATTTTTTACACAAGACTCACAGCCATGCTATGGATTCAAAAGGACTTCAAACGGTTGAGAAGTGAGTTTCAACAGCCATCAAAGCCCTTAAAGAGCGCATTTTGTTAAAGAGCCAAAAAACAATGGAATCGTTTTAACTTCTGGTGATTTGACAAACCATATAGCAGTGTGTTTCAACACGGCGTTTGCACACATAGGTAGAGAATACAACAATTATAATAGAGTATAAACGATAACCACAATTTTTGTTATAAGTGACAAGCCAATGAAAAGTATTGAGAAATTTCAGTATTGAAATATTGAGTAACGTGCGAGTTAATAATACAAGATATTCGGTTACTCTACTTATTGATATGGGACAGAGGATATGAGGTGCCAAATCTAATTTGCGTAGGCTAAGAGGTCACTTGTGCTTTCTACCCAATAATCCAATTTGTACCCGACACGAGCTCAAATGTAATCACCTCTTGTACTCTATCGAACTATCGGGTAACTGGGACCAACCGTAAAGCTACAAATTTGTTGGTTGGTTTAAATCTTATGACTCTTCATAAAAAAATCAAATAGATAGATAACATATATTCATGAAATATTTCGAAGTGACATCAACGATTGTATGTTGTTTTTTGTCTTCGGGTGTAAACAATGTATAATTCGATCATTATCCACCGTTTTGGTTTTGATAAACTGACCCTTCACTTTTTGGGCGTGAGGTTGACCAGAAGAAAGGTGACTGTATTATATTAACATTGAGGTGAAAATATCCGTTAGTGCATATTCTGCTGTGACAATATTTCACCTAAAGATCATGAATATGCAGTTTCAGAGCATAAAATGTTGTATGTTGGCTATAAATATTATAATTTTTTGATTTAAGACACTTCTATAAATACTATTTATATGCCTTTCTCTACATATAAAAGTGAAGAAGTAAAATCATTGAAAGTCCTATATTTCCAAAGTAAAGGGTTTCTGTTTGATGGCAACTATGACGCGTTTAAATAACACAGGTATACCAATAATATTGTGATGTTTCGAGATTAGTTGCTATCATGAAGGTTCTGCAAAAGGAAATATTTTAATCATCATCATCATGGTTAGGATTCACTGCAAGTTTAACCATGGATATCGATTTAACACGACTCTTTTGAAATTTATCATCATTAACAGTTTAAAACTGGTTTACTTTTAGGTGTTTGGTTGTTTAAATTTTGTTTCTTGTTATTATATTTGTTTAAAAACTATTTGAACGAAATAGATAATTCAATGACCATCAATAATAGCCTTGTAGGTTTGTAACCAAACAGTAAAGCTCGAATAGTAACAGGAATTTATAATAATAAATGAAAAGGGAAAGCTTATAAGCATTTAAATAAGTCAATAAAACCAGGGAGAAAGGATAAACTTCTTTAGAGTAGTTTTAATTTACTTTCACCACCTTTTGACTTGACAGGAAAGAAGACATTTTTTTACCGAATAACACAGTGGTCAAACACTTTAAAAGGCCTGGAAACAAGCCGGGTCTGGGAACACCAACCCTTAGAGAGTTGGTGTTCCCAGACCCGGCCAGTAAAATGTTTATATGAATGATATTACAGCTAAAGAAGCAGCCTGTCGCAGATATTTATGAGGATCTTCAGTGAGTTTCCACTCTCTTGACTGCACAAGACTCTAGATAAGAGTAAAAGTCTCTCAGCTCTAAATGGTTGACTTATGTAGTGACAATATACTTGTGTTTGACCACTGTAATGTTTGTATTGATCATATTACAGCTAAGCAGGAATCTGTCTCAGATATTTATGAGGATCTTCAGTGAGTTTCCACTCTCTTGGCTGCACAAGACTCTAGATAAGAGTATAAGTCTCTCAGCTCTGAGTGGTTGACTTATGTAGTGACAATATACTTGTGTTTGACCACTGTAATGTTTGTATTGATCATATTACAGCTAAGCAGGAATCTGTCTCAGATATTTATGAGGATCTTCAGTGAGTTTCCACTCTCTTGGCTGCACAAGACTCTAGATAAGAGTATAAGTCTCTCAGCTCTGAGTGGTTGACTTATGTAGTGACAATATACTTGTGTTTGACCACTGTAATGTTTGTATTGATCATATTACAGCTAAGCAGGAATCTGTCTCAGATATTTATGAGGATCTTCAGTGAGTTTCCACTCTCTTGGCTGCACAAGACTCTAGATAAGAGTAAAAGTCTCTCAGCTCTGAGTAGTTGACTTATGTAGTGACAATATACTTGTGTTTGACTACTGTAATGTTTGTATTGATCATATTACAGCTAAGCAGGAATCTGTCTCAGATATTTATGAGGATCTTCAGTGAGTTTCCACTCTCTTGGCTGCACAAGACTCTAGATAAGAGTATAAGTCTCTCAGCTCTGAGTGGTTGACTTATGTAGTGACAATATACTTGTGTTTGACCACTGTAATGTTTGTATTGATCATATTACAGCTAAGCAGGAATCTGTCTCAGATATTTATGAGGATCTTCAGTGAGTTTCCACTCTCTTGACTACACAAGACTCTAGATAAGAGTAAAAGTCTCTCAGCTCTGAGTGGTTGACTTATATAGTGACAATATACTTGTGTTTGACCACTGTAATGTTTGTATTGATCATATTACAGCTAAGCAGGAATCTGTCTCAGATATTTATGAGGATCTTCAGTGAGTTTCCACTCTCTTGGCTGCACAAGACTCTAGATAAGAGTAAAAGTCTCTCAGCTCTGAGTGGTTGACTTATATAGTGACAATATACTTGTGTTTGACCACTGTAATGTTTGTATTGATCATATTACAGCTAAGCAGGAATCTGTCTCAGATATTTATGAGGATCTTCAGTGAGTTTCCACTCTCTTGACTGCTCAAGACTCTAGATAAGAGTATAAGTCTCTCAGCTCTGAGTGGTTGACTTATGTAGTGACAATATACTTGTGTTTGACCACTGTAATGTTTGTATTGATCATATTACAGCTAAGCAGGAATCTGTCTCAGATATTTATGAGGATCTTCAGTGAGTTTCCACTCTCTTGACTGCACAAGACTCTAGATAAGAGTAAAAGTCTCTCAGCTCTGAGTGGTTGACTTATGTAGTGACAATATACTTGTGTTTGACCACTGTAATGTTTGTATTGATCATATTACAGCTAAGCAGGAATCTGTCTCAGATATTTATGAGGATCTTCAGTGAGTTTCCACTCTCTTGGCTGCACAAGTCTCTAGATAAGAGTATAAGTCTCTCAGCTCTGAGTAGTTGACTTATGTAGTGACAATATACTTGTGTTTGACCACTGTAATGTTTGTATTGATCATATTACAGCTAAGCAGGAATCTGTCTCAGATATTTATGAGGATCTTCAGTGAGTTTCCACTCTCTTGGCTCCACAAGACTCTAGATAAGAGTATAAGTCTCTCAGCTCTGAGTGGTTGACTTATGTAGTGACAATATACTTGTGTTTGACCACTGTAATGTTTGTATTGATCATATTACAGCTAAGCAGGAATCTGTCTCAGATATTTATGAGGATCTTCAGTGAGTTTCCACTCTCTTGGCTGCACAAGACTCTAGATAAGAGTAAAAGTCTCTCAGCTCTGAGTAGTTGACTTATGTAGTGACAATATACTTGTGTTTGACTACTGTAATGTTTGTATTGATCATATTACAGCTAAGCAGGAATCTGTCTCAGATATTTATGAGGATCTTCAGTGAGTTTCCACTCTCTTGGCTGCACAAGACTCTAGATAAGAGTATAAGTCTCTCAGCTCTGAGTGGTTGACTTATGTAGTGACAATATACTTGTGTTTGACCACTGTAATGTTTGTATTGATCATATTACAGCTAAGCAGGAATCTGTCTCAGATATTTATGAGGATCTTCAGTGAGTTTCCACTCTCTTGACTACACAAGACTCTAGATAAGAGTAAAAGTCTCTCAGCTCTGAGTGGTTGACTTATATAGTGACAATATACTTGTGTTTGACCACTGTAATGTTTGTATTGATCATATTACAGCTAAGCAGGAATCTGTCTCAGATATTTATGAGGATCTTCAGTGAGTTTCCACTCTCTTGGCTGCACAAGACTCTAGATAAGAGTAAAAGTCTCTCAGCTCTGAGTGGTTGACTTATATAGTGACAATATACTTGTGTTTGACCACTGTAATGTTTGTATTGATCATATTACAGCTAAGCAGGAATCTGTCTCAGATATTTATGAGGATCTTCAGTGAGTTTCCACTCTCTTGACTGCTCAAGACTCTAGATAAGAGTATAAGTCTCTCAGCTCTGAGTGGTTGACTTATGTAGTGACAATATACTTGTGTTTGACCACTGTAATGTTTGTATTGATCATATTACAGCTAAGCAGGAATCTGTCTCAGATATTTATGAGGATCTTCAGTGAGTTTCCACTCTCTTGACTGCTCAAGACTCTAGATAAGAGTAAAAGTCTCTCAGCTCTGAGTGGTTGACTTATGTAGTGGCAATATACTTGTGTTTGACTACTGTAATGTTTGTATTGATCATATTACAGCTAAGCAGGAATCTATCTCAGATATTTATGAGGATCTTCAGTGAGTTTCTACTCTCTTGGCTGCTCAAGACTCTAGATAAGAGTATAAGTCTCTCAGTTCTGAGTGGTTGACTTATGTAGTGACAATATACTTGTGTTTGACTACTGTAATGTTTGTATTGATCATATTACAGCTAAGCAGGAATCTATCTCAGATATTTATGAGGATCTTCAGTGAGTTTCCACTCTCTTGACTGCTCAAGACTCTAGATAAGAGTATAAGTCTCTCAGCTCTGAGTAGTTGACTTATGTAGTGACAATATACTTGTGTTTGACCACTGTAATGTTTGTATTGATCATATTACAGCTAAGCAGGAATCTGTCTCAGATACTTATGAGGATCTTCAGTGAGTTTCCACTCTCTTGACTGCTCAAGACTCTAGATAAGAGTATAAGTCTCTCAGCTCTGAGTAGTTGACTTATGTAGTGACAATATACTTGTGTTTGACCACTGTAATGTTTGTATTGATCATATTACAGCTAAGCAGGAATCTGTCTCAGATATTTATGAGGATCTTCAGTGAGTTTCCACTCTCTTGACTGCTCAAGACTCTATATAAGAGTAAAAGTCTCTCAGCTCTGAGTGGTTGACTTATGTAGTGGCAATATACTTGTGTTTGACTACTGTAATGTTTGTATTGATCATATTACAGCTAAGCAGGAATCTATCTCAGATATTTATGAGGATCTTCAGTGAGTTTCCACTCTCTTGACTGCTCAAGACTCTATATAAGAGTAAAAGTCTCTCAGCTCTGAGTGGTTGACTTATGTAGTGACAATATACTTTTGTTTGACCACTGTAATGTTTGTATTGATCATATTACAGCTAAGCAGGAATCTGTCTCAGATATTTATGAAGATCTTCAGTGAGTTTCCACTCTCTTGGCTGCTCAAGACTCTAGATAAGAGTATAAGTCTCTCAGCTCTGAGTAGTTGACTTATGTAGTGACAATATACTTTTGTTTGACCACTGTAATGTTTGTATTGATCATATTACAGCTAAGCAGGAATCTGTCTCAGATATTTATGAGGATCTTCAGTGAGTTTCCACTCTCTTGGCTGCTCAAGACTCTAGATAAGAGTATAAGTCTCTCAGTTCTGAGTGGTTGACTTATGTAGTGACAATATACTTGTGTTTGACTACTGTAATGTTTGTATTGATCATATTACAGCTAAGCAGGAATCTATCTCAGATATTTATGAGGATCTTCAGTGAGTTTCCACTCTCTTGACTGCTCAAGACTCTATATAAGAGTAAAAGTCTCTCAGCTCTGAGTGGTTGACTTATGTAGTGACAATATACTTTTGTTTGACCACTGTAATGTTTGTATTGATCATATTACAGCTAAGCAGGAATCTGTCTCAGATATTTATGAAGATCTTCAGTGAGTTTCCACTCTCTTGACTGCACAAGACTCTAGATAAGAGTATAAGTCTCTCAGCTCTGAGTGGTTGACTTATGTAGTGACAATATACTTGTGTTTGACCACTGTAATGTTTGTATTGATCATATTACAGCTAAGCAGGAATCTGTCTCAGATATTTATGAAGATCTTCAGTGAGTTTCCACTCTCTTGACTGCTCAAGACTCTATATAAGAGTAAAAGTCTCTCAGCTCTGAGTGGTTGACTTATGTAGTGACAATATACTTTTGTTTGACCACTGTAATGTTTGTATTGATCATATTACAGCTAAGCAGGAATCTGTCTCAGATATTTATGAGGATCTTCAGTGAGTTTCCACTCTCTTGACTGCACAAGTCTCTGGATAAGAGTAAGTCTCTCAGTTCTGAGTGGTTGACTTATGTAGTGACAATATACTTGTGCTTGACCACTGTAATGTTTGTATTGATCATATTACAGCTAAAGAAACAATCTGTCTCAGATATTTATGAGGATCTTCAGTGAGTTTCGACTCTCTTGACTGCACAAGTCTCTAGATAAGAGTATAAGTCTCTCAGCTCTGAGTGGTTGACTTATGTAGTGACAATATACTTGTGTTTGACCACTGTAATGTTTGTATTGATCATATTACAGCTAAAGAAACAATCTGTCTCAGATATTTATGAGGATCTTCAGTGAGTTTCCACTCTCTTGACTGCACAAGACTCTGGATAAGAGTAAGTCTCTCAGTTCTGAGTGGTTGACTTATGTAGTGACAATATACTTGTGTTTGACCAATGTAATGTTTGTATTGATCATATTACAGCTAAAGAAACAATCTGTCTCAGATATTTATGAGGATCTTCAGTGAGTTTCCACTCTCTTGACTGCACAAGACTCTGGATAAGAGTAAGTCTCTCAGCTCTGAGTGGTTGACTTATGTAGTGACAATATACTTGTGTTTGACCACTGTAATGTTTGTATTGATCATATTATAGCTAAGCAGGAATCTGTCTCAGATATTTATGAGGATCTTCAGTGAGTTTCCACTCTCTTGGCTGCACAAGACTCTAGATAAGAGTAAGTCTCTCAGTTCTGAGTGATTGACTTATGTAGTGACAATATATTTGTGTTTAACCACTGTAATGTTTGTATTGATCATATTATAGCTAAGCAGGAATCTGTCTCAGATATTTATGAGGATCTTCAGTGAGTTTCAACTCTCTTGACTGCACAAGACTCTAGATAAGAGTAAAAGTCTCTCAGTTCTGAGTGGTTGACTTATGTAGTGACAATATACTTGTGTTTAACCACTGTAATGTTTGTATTGATCATATTATAGCTAAGCAGGAATCTGTCTCAGATATTTATGAGGATCTTCAGTGAGTTTCAACTCTCTTGACTGCACAAGACTCTAGATAAGAGTAAAAGTCTCTCAGTTCTGAGTGGTTGACTTATGTAGTGACAATATACTTGTGTTTGACCACTGACATTGAAAACTACAATTTACACTCGATTTCGATTTCAAAATACCCTTAACGCCAATGGCCTTTGAAATCGATCGTCAACCAGAATATATTGAGCTGTAAAACGACCCTATAGAGAGCACTCGCCCGTGACTTGGAGTTAGTTATCGGTTGCTGTTGGTTGTATGTCTTGTGTGATCGACACAGGAGCTTTCCAACCAACGTTGTAGCTTCGGATTAAAGTTTATTATCTCGTTGTTTACGTTTTGATCATTTCGCATTTAAAGACACTGTTAAGTAGTGAATACATATGAAGTAAACAGAAATATAAACAATAAGTAATTAAATTGTTATACATTGTGATTTTAAATGTTTTCTAGTAATATAGATTGCAGACGTTAACTTTATTTTGATTTTCAAAATGAAATGTTTCATATATATTTGATTTCCTCTTTGGATATTTTGCATAGTGTTAAGTAGATTTTCTGAAAATCATATTTTTTAATGGCAGTGTAGGAAGCCTAGACCTTTTTATAAATAAATTTCCTTTCCTAGGATTACATTTAATAACGGTTTTTCTTTTCATATTGCTTGAACTTTTTGTCAAGCGTTTTGTGTAGTTTGATTTCATGTATTTTAAATCCAAGGTTTATCTGAATTAACAAATTTAAACGTGTACCTTTTAGGATGGATAGTATTTCAGGCTAGACATTGGGTTTGGTACATTATAATTTAGATAGTCTTAGGCAGGATTTGAACCCGGGACCTGATGGACTGAAGTCCCACGATCTACCACACAACTAGTCACTACCCGAGAGAGAAAGACTAGTAATACACACATGCATATTGTGATGTTACAATTGTACCGTAACGCGATAGTTTGTGTAAATTATATCTCCCGGGTCTTACTACGACTGTCCAATTTATACTTAATAGTGACCAAAATTAGCTTACAGGGGTTGGGTGGGTATAACAGTTATAGTTATGAATTTGTCAACGCTTAATGGCGGATGGGAAATAGAGGAGACAGTAGCTTTACGTTTAGTTAATATCATACAAGCTGACCGAAAATCGGTTCATAAATCTTAAAACTGACATATCTTTGAAAATCGTTCTTACGTTTCAAACACAGGGGAAATATCAACTACAATTTTACAGATATTTTTTCTAGAACCTTGATATTAACTGATTCAAAAGTAGTCAATAAAAATCGAAGTACAATCTGTAAAGTTCACAATTAATTATCTTGAGATTTTTAAATACAGAAATTAAAAGATAAAAGTGGCATGAATGAACGCCTTAGCTATTTGAGTAATAGTAAACTCTTGTGAAGCAAGATGAAATATTAATTCTAAGAATTCTGTCTACAGCGTCACAAATTACATTTAAAGCAACAAAGAAAACGTGGAATGCTGTTGTATTGCAATTTTCTTATTAGCAATTGACATGGAGTTGATTAAATTCCTTCCTATTGAACTCTTATAATTGATTCACTCATTTACTACGTCTTCTTGGGTAAATATGTTTCCTTTAAATTATGCTCGTTTTAAATTGGTTTGAATCAAATCAAATTTTATTGAGCAAAAAAACAATAATACAGTTAGTTTGCATTAGCCAGGTTACAACAGTACAAAAATACTACACTATACAGCAAAATTACTAATTCCTATATTTACAATAATTATATATTAGAGCCTTCAAAACATTTCAGGAATTTTTGGGCGCTGTAACAGGTTATACTTAGTAATTTATGTTTTAATTGTTTTTTTGTTTTAGCGAATTTCCCATATTGGGAATAAGCTATTACCGTAGGTCTCATGGTAAGACCTAGACCCGGGACTGATTTACTTTTTCGTTTTGAGGTCCCCAGAGACCAAAAACACCATCCGTTCAAATTCATATATATATATATATTTATTTATTTATTTATTTATGTGTCCGTTAGCGCGATAACTTGAGCAAAAATGACCCGATTTTGATGAAATCTGGTACAAACGTGTAAACCTACGTTTATTCGTACGAGTTCGCGAACCAGCATAATCGGACAATGGGAACAGTGGTTTATGGGGGGTTTTATGGGGTAAAAATGGGTTTTCCCCATTTTTTACCCTAAAAACAAAATATTTTGCAATTTCTTTCTCAAAAATTTTGTAGAGCTTAAAAAAAGAAATAATTTAGTATATTGAAGCGCTGTTGTATGCCTAACGGTCACGGAGAAAATTAAAAAAAAAGTGTAATTTAAAATGCTCATGTTATTCTTGAGGAGAAAATGAAAACTGTTGTGGTTTACTTGTTTATGGATATAAATTGATAACATTTGGCAAATTTATTTATTTCATCCTATACTATTGACATATGGTCAAAAAACACTTTTTACCTTCCCCGTAGCAGCAAACCTAAGCACTTGTTAAATCTAATGTTAAATTGGGAATAAATATGTCTTATTTATGGAAATATTTTAGTAAATATTTAATCAGACAAGTTGAAATTCACTTAGTATGCAGGTTTGCTGCGGCGGGGGTATTTAATTTTGAAAGGCTTAGTTCCAACTTAAGGGATAATGGAAGTGAGTTAAAAAAAGCTTTATGCCAATGTGCAATGTGTGTTTTATTTATTATTTTTTTAGACATTGTGTGTTTAGGAATTAGCAAGTAAAATTAATTGCGCAATGTGTATATATTTTTAGTATAGACGTCAAAATCAGAAAAGTTTTGAAAAAGTCAAAAAGTCCTGAAGTTCTGAAATTTCAATTTAAAAAGTACTCTCTTCAGGACTGACGCTAAGTAAAAAAAACTACCGGTAACTAAAAGTAAGTAATCGTCATAAACATGTTTTACGTTATGTAGAAATTCTGTGAGAGACCTAATAATATGAAAGAGAAAATAAATTTGCACTTACTTCCTTGTTCTAATACTCGTAGATACTAGGTGGCGTTCGCAGATGCATCCACAAAATTGAGCGGAGTCATCAAGGGTTCATATTATATTGTTACTGCTTCCATAAGGATTACATTGAAACTTTGAGACCCAGTGGGGCGGATTCCTGAGAGACTTTTTTTAACGCCTTATCTTTAACGCCTTAGATGTTGGCACTCACCGATATGGTCTTTATCACCACGCAAAATTTGAAAACGATTGATTCAGCCGTCTAGGATGAGTTTGCGTATTACGAAATGCATAAGAGGCGACGTATAAGAGCTTCGCTCGCTTCGCTCGCTCCGCTCAATAAACAAAGACAAATTAAACTATTAAAAGTAAAGGCTACCAACAATTTCCAGAAGTACATGGTCCAGTCCTACTTTTATAAAGTAAACAAAAACTAAAGATAATTCAGGAACAATAACATCTCATTGGAACCCTATTTCAACCCATCAATGCCAAAATAGCTGCCACACTTCTGTTGATAGAATCTGGAATGAGTTCAAACTTAATATGTAAACGAAAAACAATTAAGTCAACAAGTTAGAGAACTTTAACTCAACTACCAAAAACTAAAACATTTCGGCTTATGTTGGTCTTTTTTCCCGACAAGTTCAAGTTCAGTTTAATTAAAACCCAAGTTTCAGAGATTGTCAAGTTCTCGCCGTAGCTTGTCAGAAGCGGTTTGCTTACTTTGTGGCATTGTTAAACTTCAAACTTGTACACTAACCTAAACACAACATGAGGTTAGCTGCTTTTCCCCGTACCTGTGTATCTTTTTATTTTATTTGGAGAATCTTATAAGCACATTGATGTATACAATTAACTTTAAATACTATTTTAACAAAACAAATTCATCAATTTATAAACTGTTTGTCCTTTGGTACTTATCAAATGAGTATTACCACACATCTCAAATTTGAATATATTATTAATAGTGTACTTGCAGTATCTGAAGTCATAGCTCACAACAAGAGTGTACCCAATAAAATAACTGTATTACAGTTTGCAATATTTATGCCCAATTATTGCGGTCTTTTGTGGATAAAGGGTGGATTGAGGAGAACGTTTTAGTTGATTATACGAGAAAATTGTGTAAGTATTGAATACAACCCGCTTAAATTGTATATTTCGAAGTTTCAAATTTCATCAAAAGCGGACAAAAAAATTACTTAAGTTCACGGACACAAAAATATATTTATACAAAATATTTTGAACGGACGGTGTTTTTGGCCTTTGAAGACATCTAAATGAAAAAGTAAATCGGGCCCGGTCCTAACCTTGCTACATACGGTTAGCTACTTCCCTATAGAGAAATTCGCTAAATAAAATGCTAGCCTTGAAATTTAACAACTTACAACAAATAGAAATTTATTTAGTAATTTAACTCGACCTATACAGATCCTATTACCAATTGTTAAATTTATATGTTAGGTCTCAATAGTTATAAAACTTCTGTCGACTAAAATCATTTTGTATGACAGTGCATGACAATTTCCTCTCATCTAAACGAAACAACGGCCTCTTAGGTTTTGCATGAGTTTCTAGCAATTACATAATGGCTCGTTCTGACCCCCATCTTCTCGTTCACGCCCATCTTCTAACTTATTTACGTTCTGTTATCCAGTGTAATTTAATTAGCAACAGTTAAAACAAAGTCAAATGACCATTGTCAGGTAATAGAAATGGATCCCGAAATCGAACTTGAATTGCACGGTAAAGACCTTTATCCGTTGGTTAAGCAAACTTCTAAAATCGATGAGATTCTTACAGAGCGGTACGGTGGGGTTATGAAGCGGCTGGTTTTGATGGATGGGAAGATGGGCTCAACCGATGCGAAGATCACCCAAGACATGGCAGACCTAACAAAGGCTTTTCAAAAATTAAAAGGAACGCGCCAGAATCTACGAAAGCCAACCACAAGCCTGGCTACGCAAGAAACGTCTTATTTAGGAGAACTATTCAACACCATCAGAATAACGGAGGTAAGCAGATGTGCTGCACGGAGAGTTAGGACTCTACATAAATTGGTAAACATATTATTTCACATTGTAGCACTGTTTGTTAGCGCTATTTACATCCGAGACGCATACAACAACTTTCGGAACTCCCTGATAGTTCAAAGTCTGACCTACATGAATGTCAAAGACATACCTTTCCCAGCCATCACTGTCTGTGAGCCTGTGCTGCTGAAAGATGACTACAACAGGTTTGAGATCTTGAAACGATGCATGTCACTTGAGAACGAAACGTCTTGGCTGTGTAGTGAGGATGAATTGAATATGATGATCATTTCAAATGATATATATCCTATTGAATTCGATTTACTGCATATGACTCTAGACGAAGGAGATCTATTTAGAGTTCTATATATTTCACTTTTTGGACTTTCGAACTATATATATATCCCACCACTAGACCTTAATTGGACCTTTAGTGGAGAGGATTATATGAAATACATCGAGAGACTTGGCAACGACCGCATAAGTACATTTCAACTTTACAATCTTGACCTTCCAGGAAGTCCCCACAGAAGGATAACCCTCCGTAACGGTTCAGCATCATTGGAGACAATAATATCACCAATCCAACATTATCAAATTGGAATTTACACATGTAAGACCTTTAATACTAACACTAATGCAACCATGCTGGATTCTAACAAAAATAAAAGGAGTAATGCAACTACAAGCCATCCTTTTTCAGACTCGTACCATTCGAGAACATGCAATCCTGATGATATATTTGACAGCGCCTGCAAGAATGATCTTTTATACACTGATAACCACATAGAGATAAAGTTTGAAGATATGATTCCTGATCTGAGAAAGTTTGAAGCTGTTGACTATCTGATTCCTAAACGACATGACGAAGAGTTTTACCAGCTTTTAAAAAAAATTAAATCGTTCAACAACTACATTTTGTTTTTACACGGTAATTTTGACATCCCGTCAATGTCACATTTGAGACATTTATCACTAGGCAATAACGTATCATCAGCCGCCACTGTAACGCCAGCTGTTACCAACGCGTTAAAGGATCTTACTGAAGTGGACGAATCATTACGACACTGCGTTTTTTCACACGAGAGGTCGCTGTCTCTATTTGAGGTTTACACGCACAACAACTGTGTGTTTGAGTGTCAGATAAATTGCTCTCTAACTCTCTGTGGATGCATTCCTTATAGCATAGCTGTTTTCAACCGTTCTCTTCCTATCTGTAGCAAAGCAAAATCGCAATCTTGTGAACGAGAAAACCAATTCTTATTCAATCCTGCGTACAAAGACAAGAGGTGCAAATGCGATTGTCCATTGGATTGTGTGTCCATTTCGTACTCCTTAGGTGGAATATCAGAAAATAGTTTGTCAAACCCAGAGGGAAGAACCACTTTCCAGTTAAGCTACGTGAAAGACAGCGTACGCTCTGTTCTACGCTACAGTGTGACGAGCCCAGCGGAGTTCGTAGCTTACAGTTTGGGTATATTGGGGGTGTTCAACGGGTTCACCATGAAGTTGGTGTATGAATTGTTGTACTGGCTCACTCTAGGTCTGTGGTCTACTATAAGGAACATGGCACAGAGTGAATATTATAGAGTAAATGCTTAGTTTCTTTCCTTTGAGTTCCGCAAACATAATTTTTTTATGTTATTGGAATTCTGTATAAGTGACTCAAACATCCAACATTTAACCCTTTTAGTTCTTGCTTCATGTTGTAGAAATCACATGAGAACCTAAAAATATACACTCTGATAATATTGCAGTTTGAAAAAGTTCTAAGCTTCTAAATAATTGTTGTCGTTTATGCAATACTACGTGGTTTGAATAGTAGGTGCATTCAATCTGCTCGCACAGTGTGTTGGATTATCACAAAATATATCTCCCGAAAGCGGCTTCATATATATTTTGTCTATTTTACTTTCAAACTCTACTTTTCTAATATATTATGTTCATACCATCTGTAGAATGTCACTTTAAGACGTAAATAACGATCTCATAAGCGATTCATATATTTTATTAAATGTTGTCTGCACATTTCTTTAATGATCTATGTAAGTAAGTTTGGAGAAACCAATAAAAACGTACTTTTAATCAATGTTGTCTTAGGTATTTTCCCTTTGTTGAATATCAGATTAATTTACTCATACAACTTGATTAATCAAACTCTATGTCGTATTGTAAATATAATATTAACAGATATATATATATAAATAATGTTTAACAGAGAGTCAAGATTTCATATCTACAATTTACTAATTATAAATCTATTTTTTCTAACTTCAATTTCTATTTTGTCGTCCATGAACTCTTTAATGGTATAAAATGGATTTTTTACGAGCCAATTATAAATTTTTGATTTGAGAAGGAATGGAATGACTGGCTGCCTAAAAGAGGCTTATGCAGCTTTTCGTAAAATTCCACACAAATTAATTTGAAAGACTTACTTGTAATGGCTAGCCTGTAATGAGATATGTCCAGCTGTTCTTTTCTTCGTGTTAAGTGTGAATGGTAGTCATGCCTGGTGAAAAACTCATTGAGATTAGCTTTAGTGTATGGAAGAATAATGTATATGTATAAATTAATGATTGTACAAATGTGTAGTCTGATAAAAAGTGGTTTGAAGTGCTGCATAGGTCCATCTCCAACATTGAGCCAATAATTTTTTTATTTTATTTTTAGGAGCTCGTGAACATGGGGGAATGGCCCCAAATCTGGATTCCATATTGAATATGGGACTGAAACAGTACAAAATAGGCTAGTTTGAAATATTTAGTGTGGAGAAGAGGCTTGCTTTTAGAATAGAAATGAAACTCTCGGTGGTCTTTTACTTAGATTTGTGATGTGAGATTTCCAATTTAAATTACTATCAAAGTGCCAAGAAGTATAACTGAATTGTCTAGTTCTTTTGTTGAGAGTTAGAGTTAAATTTTTAGGTTTTATATTGGTTACAGATGAGTTTATTTTCATAAAGTCAGTTTAAAATACTGTATTCTGCTTTATAAATTGCTTCTGAGAACTTAATTAGATCTAGATCGGAAGTAAAAACTGTGTTTTCGTCTGCGTATATTACACAATCAACAGGAATAATACGTGTTGATCATTGATCGTGACTATGAAAAGGAAAGGGCCAAGGACTGAGCCCTGTGGAACTCCTGCTTTAATTTTGGTTATTGTTGTGTCTTTGCCCTCCACACTAACAAATTTCCTCCTGCTGGTCAGATATGATTTCACTATTTCTATTGAGCTTTTGCAGAGTCCATAGAATTTAAGTTTTGTCAGCAAAATATCAATCGGAATGCAATCAAAGGCTTTTGTTAAATCAAAAAGAAGCATGGAGAAAGTATTTTTATGTTCAATTTGTTTTCAACTCCAAACACCCATTATCCGTACCATTACAAAATCCCGGTTTCTTCCCGATGTACTTGCAGAGTTGACTCTGTAACCTGTAGCTCCAAATGTGTTAAAAAGCTAGCAGAGATAGCAAGTCAAAATATATGTTGAACCACCCGAGCCACCCCTTAGTGCAGAGGCAAAACTCTTCTGAGACCCTATTTTTGAAATGTTTTGAGAGTTGAGTCAATCTAAAAGCACAAAAATACGTCAAATAACTCAAGTATGGAGTGGCAACACTGCACGAATTGAAGATGACTCGGAGATTGTGTCATTTTGAACCAATAACAGCACAGAATGCAGCTAACAAGTTAGCCTGTTAACCTCTCACTCTACATTCTGAATCCTTTTCTCAGCTCTTGGCTAATCTGCCATATTTCGAGAAACTGAGGTAAACTGCCTGCTCCATCCGTAGAGATTGAGGCTATGTCTTAATATTAGAGATTGCAAAAGTGCCTTGTTTGAGTATTCAAAATAGCATCAATTATATGGAGGGTTGTTTTAGGCTATACCTCATTACAGATATACCCATGGATCGAGTTATTACCTTTTTTGTCTCTAAAGACAAATCTTCTTATTTGGTTCATACCATCGGGTTGTTTCTTGTTATTTTTAATTATGTTTTTGTTTAAGTGAAAACCTGTTAATGAATATTGTGCATTGCACTAAAAGCATACCGTAAAATTTTGATTAGGTGAATAAATTATGATATTGAAACTAACAATGATATTTCTCTTTACTACGGTTATAATAAATCATAACAACATATCTTATAATGAGTTTAATTAGTAGTCCTAGTCTATTTCAAGGTATTGCAAACATCCCAACAAGAATACAACCCTTGATTTGATAGTCTTCTTTTGACACAGTTAATATAAATACAACTAGCAGAGTACCCGTCCTTCGTACGGGTTTGGCATTTAAGTTTAAAATGCTTATTGCAGTTATACTCAATCTTTGCGTTTGCAATGGGGGAGGACAAAGTTTGATACAATTTGCTTCTTTAAATTGACGGTATAGACATAGACATATTTTATTCATGAATTTGGTACAAATGATACAATGCACATCTCAATCGTCAAATACATTATATGGTATACTATGGTATTACACATGTACCATAGCCATCATGTTCTACCACTTCACCTAATAAAGAAAAATAAATTATTAAAAATCCGCAAAAATTACAAATTATTTATGATAATAAAAACATAAACTGTAATATAATATACGGGGTAAAGCCGCGGTCACACTAGGCTGTTTAATAGCCGCTACTAACCAGCCGCTGGCAATATCGCCAGCAGCCAGCTGGATCTGAAGGGTTCACATTTAAAACCTACTAGCCGCTAGTACAGTTGTTGCTGGTGACTTGAAAGCTGTGTTGTCTTTCAAGCCGCACCACTCTTCATCGACTTTTTCATTTTATATACTTCATTGCGATACTTATCGCGCTAACTTTAAATTTTTTTTTCAACGGGGCCAATTCAGCTTGTAGTCCTTGTTCTTCGAGTTTTTCGATTAACTTTTTGTAAGCCGAGTCCTTTGCATTTCTATTAATATAGTCTGCAGTCGACGCGTCCCACAGACATGGATAATTTCTAAATGTATCTAGAAAGGTAATTATGTCCCTACCTGACCACTTGTTACTGTCAACCATGATCAATAATCGCAAAAATACAAAGAAAATACAGTCGAACCCAAACAACACTGCAAAACAAACTGGATGCGTATTAATTCACCAGCCGCTTGTTAGCTACTAGGGGTTCACATTGGCTGTCTGGCGCCAGCGAGGAGATCACGTGACTGCTAGCGGATGGTAGGCAGCGCTCAAAAGTTAAACATGTTCAACTTCTGATTGTGGCTGGTAAACACCAGCCCGCTGGCATTTACCAGCCGCTAGTGCTGGGTCAGACTAGGCTGCTTGCTGGCAATATTCGGCAATATTACCAGCGGCTGGTTAGTAGCGGCTATTAAACAGCCTAGTGTGACCGCGGCTTTAGGCAAAGGTCTGGAACCGCCCAGTTAACTTTTTAACGCGTTGCAGTAGGAAAACCTAACTCGGCACATATTTACAACATAAGAAATTGCACTTTTTCATCAAAGTTACAACTTTGCCCCAGCCCCAAAAATAAGGTATTTTGGAAACATCTATCATGTGGGTTTCTCAAAACAAATTGAATGGCGCAAACCAGAGGTCAATATCGCACCCCTAATCAAAATTGCAACCATTTTGAAATATCCCCTTTTAACTTTTTAACAGGTTATAGTAGGAAAACTAAACTCAGCATACCTTTATAAAAAAAAGAGAAATCACCTTTTGGTCTGTATTAAAAGATTGCCCAAGACCCCAAAATGGGGTAATTTTGGGGGCAGCTTCAAAATTTTAAATGTAAAGCCCCATCGTAATAAAAGGTCTTTATAAAATAAGAAGCTTGGGACTTGTCCATACAGTCTAGAAAGAACACATAGAGCACCTAGGTTGTTAAAAGTAGGTTCAATATTTAATATTGATAATTAGGGCTTAATTATAATCTATCAAATATCCATTTAATGAATGCCATTTTGATTAGAGGTGCGATATGTACCTCTAGTTTGCGTCATTTAATTTGTCTTGAAGTAGCTTACAAGGTTATTTTTTGTTATGGGGTATTTTAAAGTGTCCAGAAACGTAAGTCAGTAAAATTTATGTGTAAAATAATTTGCGTTATATTCATTTCAAAACCAACCATTCTTTTTGCGCCATCCTGTATATGAATGACTCTTTAATGAGGATAGATAGAAAAAGTTGATTCTGTATGTCTCACTGTTCGTTTCGCGGAATCGCAAAAACTATGTTATATTGACTTGGCTGAAATGTTTGAAAACAGTTTTTATCATAAACCTGGCTAACTTAAAAACCCTTAAACGTACCAAAATCCATTACGATACAAATGTTCTACATAATTTAAAAGGAAATTAATACATCATGGCTATTTTTTTCTTAGAATTATTACATAGGTGGAGCCAAACAAATTAATAAGTAATGAGTTTTCATGGAAAACGCAAGGATTTTAATAAATGATTTGATTAATTATTGTAATCTGATTTAATCTTAGCTTAGGTTAATTAAAACAGTGATCAGTAAAAAGGGTGTGGTGCATAGAGTAACTTGATAATCAACCAGCATGGAGTTCGGAACTGAAGACGTTCTTTTTAATGCAGATGAATATCCAGCAAAAGAGGCGACTATTCATGTTCAAAAAGCGTTTCATGAACAGTCTGTTGAAGTTAAGAATTGCTTGGAGAGTATGAGAAGAAGAATTAGAAGTAGTAACGAAATATTCAAAGAAAACTTGAAAACTCTTACAAAAGATATTGATGAATTTAAAGTCGATTGTAAAAACCTGGAAGAAATGTCAACCAATGAGTCCAAAGTGCAAACCTTCTACTTTACTAATTTCTTCAACGACTTCAAATTGCCAGGAGTGCAAAGTGTTTTTTTGAGGCGTTGCCCGGATCTGTATAACTCGGTGAGTATA
Source organism: Macrosteles quadrilineatus (assembly GCF_028750875.1). NCBI lineage: Eukaryota > Metazoa > Arthropoda > Insecta > Hemiptera > Cicadellidae > Macrosteles > Macrosteles quadrilineatus. The sequence goes on along the minus strand of NW_026542599.1, from coordinate 14,018,065 downwards.
TTATTCCACATTGTAGCACTTTTTGTAAGCGCTATTTACATTCAAGACGCATACAACAACTTTCGGAACTCCCTGATAGTACAAAGTCTGACTTACATGAATGTCAAAGACATGCCTTTCCCAGCCATCACTGTCTGTGAGCCTGTACTGCTGAAAGATGACTACAACAGGTTTGAGATCTTGAAACGTTGCATGTCACTTGAGAACGGAACGTCTTGGCTGTGTAGTGAGGATGAATTGAATATGTTGAAGATTTCTATTGATCTCTATCCTATCTATTTTGATGTGTTTCCCATGACTCTTTACGAAGTCTATTCATTATCAAGGCTGTACGCTCTGTTTAAGGAAACCACTGTGCAGAACCAATCTTTCAGGGCAACGGATTATTTCAACTACATCGGTAGGCTAGGAAATGAGCTAACTACCACGTTCCAAATATACAACCCTGACTTTCCCAACAATCCTTACCGATCGTTAATTCTTCGAAATGGTTCAACTTCGCCAGAAATACTTCTAGCCCCGTATAAACCATTGGAAAATGGAATTTATACATGTAAGACAATTAACACTGTAAGGCCAGGAGGAGCTAAAATGAAAGATAACGTCGCAAGTAAAAACAACCATTTGCATTCTCTAGACTGTGGTCCTGAAAATATATTTGACGAAGTATGCAAAAAATACTTTTTGTATACAGATAATCCTCTTGAGTTGATGTTCGATGATATTGAAGTTGAAACTGAGTTTAGAAAATATATGCGGCTTATAGGTTATTCAGAAATGTCAGTTAAGAGAGCAACATTTCAACAATATATTGTGTTTGTGCACAGCAATTTCGATCATCCGTCAATGGCTGTCACGAACAGTCAGAGAATCTTTAGAGGGGCCGAAGCAGCTATATCTATCACACCAACGGTTACACATGCGTTGAAGAACCTTGCTGAAGTAGAGGAGGCAAAGCGTAACTGCGTATTTTCACACGAGAGATCACTGTCTCTATTCGAGGTATACACGCAAAACAACTGTGTGTTTGAATGTCAGATCAATTGTTCTTTGACTCTGTGTGGTTGCGTCCCTTATAGCACAGCTATTTTGAACAGTTCTCATCCCATCTGTAGCACGGATAATTGTCTAAGGAAAAATATCGTCTTGGTCGAACATGAGTTTAATGACAAACGATGCAAGTGTGATTGTCCTTTGGATTGTTTTACGATTTCGTACTCAACCACTGTAGACGTTGACAACGGAGTTGTGAGAAACACCAGCCTTCAGATTAGCTACGCAAAAGACAGCGTTCTCTCTGTTATACGCTACAGTGTGACGAGCCCAGCGGAGTTCGTAGCCTACAGTTTGGGTATATTGGGGGTGTTCAACGGGTTCACCATGAAGGTGGTGTATGACTTGTTGTACTGGCTCACTCTAGGTCTGTGGTCTACTATAAGGAACATAGCAAGGTCAAGCCCATAGCTAATGACCATAAATAATGGCGTCCGATTTGTTTAGAGCGTTGCTGCTTCCTTGATGTTTTATTATTTTAATATGGGTATTAAGCTCGTCTAATGTACACACTATTTTGAGTTTATTTGACTTTGTTGCACCATAAACCGTCTGGAAATGGAAAAGCAGTAAAAAATTGTGTTTTAAAGTCAATGTATTAGTGTAATAAATTATTAAATTTTAAAGTGTTATGTCTTTTATTTCAGTATCCCTTATATCTTTTGTGTTGTAGCTGTTATAACTCGTTAGAATAATAATTATTCAAATTGATACAGCTATGAGATAGTTATTTGTGTAACTAGTGTACGAAGTCGCACTTTGCTGAACATGAGAGAAATGTTTACGCACGAGCCGCAGGTGAGGGTGGAAAGTTTCTCGAGTTTAGCAAAGGCAGTTTGCACTCGTGTTACACATTATATTTCTCCTACAGTTACTATAAATCATATAAATAATCAGTCTTTTAAACACTATACAACACGTTTTTAGGTTAGGTTAAATAGAAGAACGAAATGGGAAACGCTGTACCAGCCGATCGTAGTCGTAGTATATTTAAGTATTGCCAACTTATTTTCAAGCGTAAACGTATTACGTGCATGATAAAAGCACACCGATTTGTGTTGTTTGGTTCGAATACTGGTGTACAGCAATCGGGCCTTATGTCGAATAGCTAGTCGATGAGAATTTTAAACAAGTGATCGGTCAAATATTTCAAGCTAATCTAAAATTCGTTTTTTGGTGCAAGAAACATTATACAGTGGAACCTTCAATAACAAGTCGCTCTTGATAACAAGTGTTATTTTCAACCCCTTAATTAACTTAAAATTATTTTACCCCTTATCACATGTTATTACACTATTTAAACGAATATTTAACTGGGATATTGAGATTGTTAATGCGTTACACTATTTTTCGTCCAACAAGTTTATCTTGAGGAGAGAGGGCTTCTGTACTGAAGTCCCGGGTGCAAATCTTACCAAAGACTAATGGTTCTTTTGCTATAATGATAATGACTTGACTGGGTATGTTGTAAACCACCTTAAGCTGTAGGTATGCCTATATAGAAACGAGAAAATCGTCCGTCCAGTGAGAATATGATGGAGATCTCTCTCAATTAAAATTCATATGCCATTTTCCAATAACAGTTTATTTGTGCCAAACTATATTAATGATTAACAACCCACGGATAGAAGTATTTCAAAATATGGTAAAGTTTTGTTGTAAGACATTGAATATTAGTTTTGAAATCAAATGAGTTGATCACGTAATTTACGTAATTTTTGGGTAAGAAATTAACATATTCAACCCCAAGGTCTAAAAACATCGCAGCATTCGCAAAATAATGTCGTCCAAGTCATATGAGGGGAATTAAGTAAAACTATGCGTTGCTCATTCTGATAGCTTTCACATCTGGTGTTTAAGCCAATTTCCCTATAGGGAAGTAGCTATATTACCGTAGATGGAACGGTAAAGCGTATTTCCAGGACTGATTTACTTTTTAATTTTGATTTCCTCAAACCCGAAAATAAGGTTGGTCAATTTTTTTATACTTCCTTAAATGAGCTCACGAATTGGTGAAATTGGATCATGAAACGAGGTGTTAAGTAGTTTTGAAATGATTAAAACTTGTATTTTTTACGCCTTAAACATAGATTTATTAAATATTCATTCTAAACATGATGTAAAAAAAAATAATAATTTACTTAGTAACGATTTGTACAATAAAAGGTTACGGAGAAAACTCCAAAACTGTAAATTAAAAACTCTCATGTTATTATTATAAGAGAAAAACTGGTTTATATAGTTCGCTTGTTTATGGAGATATGTAGATCAGATTTGGCAAATTATTTATTTCGTCCCAGAATATTGACGTTTGAAAAACACTTTTTAACTTCTTTGTAGCAGCAAACCTAAGAACTCGTTAAATCTTAATATATTATAATTGAGAATTTACATTATTTCAATGTTTACAATATTTCCTCATCTATCTGGTAAGTAAAATGTTAAATATCTTGTTCAATTGTTTTGCTAATATATTCAAGTGCCATATTGACAATATTATGTCTTTAATTTAGAAACGATAGTACAGGCAAAATGGATTAAAATTCACCAAAAAAACAAAAAAATTAGTTCAGGGATGAAACTTTGGTTTTAACTTCGTTTTACCAATAGAAGTCAAGATCCAATGAGTCCCTAACAGTCCCGATGGGGGAACATGGTTTTTAGGGGGTGGGGAGGGGTAATTTAGATATAATTCATTATTCACGATTTGAAGTCATTTAGGAAGTCGTTTTTAACGTTTGTATACACGGTGAATCGATATGAACCATATTTAGGTCGATAGAGCCACCTCCATAAGAGATTTAGCATATTGGTACATGTTTAGTTGTTATTTTTTCTAGGAGGGTTAGGGGGAATTTTAAATAATTTATATTTTTTGACTTATGACTTGTTGGGTGTCGTTTTCAATGGATTTCTACATGCCAAATAGAATGGAACCACTATTTTGTCGATATAACTACATTATTAACAGATTTGGAGTGCTATCTGACTGAAATAAAATAAATGTTTGTGCACAAAATTAATTATTTAATATTTAAACATAATAATTAAAACTATTATCTAAACATCAAGTATTAATTGAATGAGTTTATTTTTACAATAAATTCAATTTTCCCCATTATAAAAAATACCCCCGCCGCAGCAAACCTGCAGACCAAGCGAATTTCCATTTATCTGGCAGGATTTCTACTAAAATTTGTCCTTGAAACTGTCAGATTTATTTCCTATTTAAATAACATTATTTTTAATTAACAATTAGGTTTGCTGCTACAGGGATGTAATGGGGGTTGTTTTTATTAAAATGTTGATAGCTTAGTATGAAATAAACAAAATTGCCAAGTTTGGTTTAAATATATCCACAAACAAGTTTATTTATCTACAACTGTTTATTTATTTTCCATTAGAATAACATGGGAATTTTAAATTTACATTTTTTTTTATTATCTCCTTAACCGTTAGGCGTACAACAAGGCATATACTAAATTATTAAATCTTTTAAGCTCTAGAAAGTGGTTTGGAAAGAAATTGTGAAATTCTTTGTTGATGGGGTCAAAAATGGGAAAAACCAATTTTCTCCCCACAAAAGTGTCCATAAACCCATAAACCCATTATGGGTAAAATTTATGTAAAATTTATGTAAAATAAATGTATTTATTTTACATTGTAATACATTGATATTAAGTCAGGGTTTAAACCATGTTTTATGATTTTAAGTTCAAGTAAATATCTATTGACCTTTGCGTAGCCCCTACAAAGTTTGTATATATATTTTCTATGTTTTGTACATATGTATACTGTTTTTATATCCTTCAGCAAGTCAAAGGAATACATTCTAAGTTACAACTAGGTTGTTATGTCTTCTCTAAGACTGTTCATAATTCATTTATACATATTTTTACTATCATATGTTTTTCTATTGTTTTTGTTTTGTAAACATTCATGAAATAGATTTTGTGTTGAGTTAATATGCGTGCATTTATTAATTATTTTGTAATTAATAAGAGTCATTTTAATTGGCGACGAGTGTGAAAATCAACTAGCCACTACAAAATTCAACACATTTACTTTTAAAAATTACATTCAATTTCTAGTTTCAAGATACATTAATATTTTATACAGTTCAAACTATAATGGATGCACAACAGTTTACCTTACTTCTAAACACATTCAATGAACAACAAAAAGCACTTGTACGTGAGATGTCAAACATGTTTCAAGCTCAAATTCAAACAATTGTTACATCAATTGCAAAACCCAGAGAAGAAAGCTGTCAATTTACATTGTCAAATGTTGCTACATTCGAAAACTTCAATGCCAAACAAGAAAAGTTTACCAGCTATTTAGAACGTTTCGAAAACTATTATACAATGAAAGGTTTGACTGATAAGAAGAAAATTGCTCAGCTCTTGTGTAATTCTATAGGTAGTGAACATTATAACAACCTATCTGCATTTTTGGGCCCAGACAAGCCACTCAAATCATTAGATTATGAAACTCTGTTGAATGACTTCAAGAAACTATTGACTCCAAAGAAAAGTGTTGTTGTTGCTCAACATTATTTCTTAAATATCTTTCAAAAAGAAAACCAGTCAATTTCAGAGTTTGTGGCCGACCTCAGACGTGATCTTCAAGAATGTGAATTTGCAGTTGAATGCTCCAACGATGAATGTGGAACATCTGTGTCAATTGCTGATGTTTTCTTGCGGGCACAGTTCATACGAGGATTGAAGGACAATTGGCTTAGGGAACACCTTTTACAATCCGTTTACACAAAGTTTGATGACATTCTAGAGAAAGCTATTGCTCTTGAAGCATCAAAGGTTGAAAGCAAAGAATTTCACCAACATGCATGTTCTAACAACTTTAATATGGATTCGGCTGGAGTGCACAAAATTACAAAGTCTTCCAGACGATCACACCAGTTCTCTAACAATCACTCATCCAACAAGACATCTCTCAACTGGAAACAACGTTCAAATAACAAAAGTCCTGACTTCAATGCCCTCGGAATAGAAGGCCTCTGTCTTAGATGTGGAAGTAGCAAACACATTGCTGCAAATTGTAACAAACACAAGTATAAACTCCAATGTGGGGAGTGTTTAAAACGAGGACATGTCTCTACGGTCTGCATAACTACACTGATGTCAAGGACTAAGAAATCAACATCAAAGTTAAATTCAACCAACAACCTACATTCAGGATCAAATGATGACGATTATTCTAGTGACGACTCTTCTGATTACGGAGTGCACAAAATTGATTCGATCTACCAGAACTTTGATGTCGTAGATTTATTTGAAGTTGGATATGATTCAGACAAGTACATTGTTTCTGTCACTATAAATGGAAAATTACAATGTTTTGAAGTTGACAGTGGGGCTAAATTTTCTCTCCTTGCGAAGAATTATTTTGAACGTCTACATCTGAACGTACCTGTAGAACCATCAAGGCTAGCTTTCCGTTCTTACTCTGGAGACATAATCAAACCAGAGGGAAAGGTATCAGTTTCTGTATCATACAAGGGTAAACAGTTCAAAGGTGACCTTCACATCGTCCCTTCAGGTCATGATGCACTTCTAGGGCGCCAATGGATCCGAGTACTGGGTATTGAACTGTGTGAAATTGACGCTTAAATGAACCGACCAGCTACTACCCTTCAATTACAACCAGTAAATTCAGTTGAGGAACTGTTTGAAAAATTTGCGCCAATTTTCGAGCCAAAAATTGGATGCGTTCCAAACTTTACAGTATCATTACATCTTCGATCAGGAGCAAAGCCTATTTTCAATCGTGAACGGAACGTACCTCATGCTCTTATTGATCAGGTCAACAAGGAACTAGATTTACTTGAAAATGAAGGAATCATTTCGCCTGTTACGTCAAGTGATTGGGGGTCACCACTAGTCGTGATACCTAAGGCAGATGGAAGTGTTCGTCTCTGTGTCGACTACAAATGTGGTGTGAATGAACGAATAGTCCAGGCAAACCATCCTATTCGAAAAATTGACGATGTACTCGATAGTTTGAGAGGATCTCGTTACTTTTGTAAACTTGATCTGTACAAAGCTTATCTGCACCTCAAGGTCGACGAAGAGTCCAGTATTATCCAGACAATGTCAACACACCGTGGAACATATCGTGTCAATCGTCTAAGTTTCGGAATAAAGACAGCACCTTCTGAATTCAACCGAATTCTTACACAAATTTTGAAGGGGTTGCCTAAAACCGAGGCCTACTTTGATGACATAATTTGCCATGGCTCAACAATGGATGAGTGCAAAAGAAATCTACAGGCCTGTCTTCAACGACTCTCAGATTTTGACTTACACATTAACAAACAGAAGTGTTCATTTTTTCAAGAACAAATAGAGTATCTAGGACGAGTGGTGGAGTTAAACAAAATAAAGAAATCTCCTACCAAAGTTCAAGCTGTTAAAGAAATGTCACGTCCATCAAAAGTTGAAGAATTACGACGATTCTTAGGAATGGTTTCTTACTACTCTCGTTTCTTTCCAGATGCTTCAACTGTCACTTTTCCTTTGCGACGTTTGTTACGCAAAAATAAGAAATGGGAATGGACACCGGAATGTGAAAAGGCTTTTCAACGAATCAAAACTGAGCTCTGCAGTAACAGGATACTCGTACCTTTCGATCCAAAACTACCGTTAGTCCTCACCACAGACGCTTCACCTACTGGACTAGCTGCAGTTCTTAGCCACTTAATAGATGGTACTGAGAGGCCAATTGCTTACGCCTCACGTTCACTCACTGATGCCGAATGTAACTATAGTCAACTAGACCGGGAAGCATTAGCCATAGTTTTTGGTGTCTCCCACTTCTATTATTACCTATTCGGGACTCAATTTCAACTTGTAACAGATAATCAGCCCATATCTAGGATCTTCAGACATGACAAGGCTCTACCACAAATGACTTCAGCTCGTTTACTCAGATATGCATCATATCTGTCAGGTTTCAATTACAAGTTGGTGTTCAAAAAGGGCATGGAAAATAAAAACGTGGATTGTCTTTCAAGAGCTCCTCTTACACAGACTCACTCTACTAAAGACAAGAAAATCGGAAAAGAGGTACACCAAATCTGCAGCCAAGTTATTTTTCAAATTTCAAGCCATGAAATCACAGCTGAAATCATTAAGAACGAGACAGCCAAAGATCCAGTGCTCTCTAAGATTTTGAAAGACCTACTCACCAATTCAACTGATTCTGATTTTACGTTGGTCGAAAACTTTATTTTCCGGGGAGAAAGAGTTTACATTCCATCACTACTTAGAAACAAGATTCTAAATGAACTTCACGAAAGTCATCTTGGAATCACAAAAATGAAACAGCTAGCACGGCGCTATGTTTACTGGCCAAATATTGACAAGGACATTGAGCATCTTGTGAAAGGATGTGAAAATTGTGCACTAACACGGTCAAATCCGCCCAAAGCTCCCAATCACCCGTGTGAAATCCCAAAAGAGAACTGGGAAAGAATACACATTGACTACGCAGGACCGTTTCAAGGCTTCAACTTCCTCGTGTGTATTGATGCTAGATCAAAATGGGCAGAGATAAAAGTAATCAAAGATGCACCATCCAGCTCCAATACCATACATCTGCTTGAACAGATTTTTGCAACACACGGCTACCCGAATGTTATGGTATCTGACAACGCCTCAATTTTTCAAAGTGATACATTCCAAGCTTATTGCAAATTGCATGGCATTTTCCAGAAATTCATATCTCCAGGACATCCAGCAACAAACGGCTTAGCAGAACGCTCTGTTCAAACATTGAAGAACCGCCTGAAGTCCACAGCTTCAGAAAACATACCAATGGCACTAAAGGTCCAGAAGATCTTAATGCGGTACCGGGCAACTCCTCTAGCATGTGGCAAATCACCGGCTGAACTTTACCTCCACAGGAAGTTAAGAATACGAATGGATGCCATTTTTCCCAACGTACAAAAAGCTTCAACTAGAAATGCTCCATCTGCACGTTCATTCAACGAGGGGGAGAGAGTTCAGGTTCGTCTCTTCATAAACAACAAGAACGTTTGGGAGTTTGGAGAAGTAAACAAAAAGTTGGGAACTCGACACTATCTAGTTTCCCTTGACAAGTCAGGCCGACTTGTTAAACGACACATTGATCAATTGCGGTCTACTTTGATACCAAAACCAAAAATTGTTACCGCGGGACCAATCCACATATTTGATGTTCCACGGGCTTCTAAACACAGCACAAAAGAAAATTCTAAGGCTGTTACTTGTTCTAATCCTGAAAGACTGTCAATTCCTGAAAGACCATCAACTCCCTTAAGACCATCAACTCCTGAAAGACCATCAACTCCCGTAAGACCATCAACTTCCAAAGGACCATCAACTTCCGAAGGACCGTCAATTTCCGAAAGACCACTAACTCCCAAAGCAAACAATGCAGAGGTTCCAGTAGTTCAGGGAACAGAAACGAACAATAGCCATATTCCTGAGAATCCTGAGAAGGCGACAAAGGCAAATGCCGGGCCGATACAAGGACTTTGTGCTTTCATAATAATACACTGCAAGTTCAAAATAGTGGGGGAGACTGTTATGTCTTCTCTAAGACTGTTCATAATTCATTTATACATATTTTTACTATCATATGTTTTTCTATTGTTTTTGTTTTGTAAACATTCATTAAATAGATTTTGTGTTGAGTTAATATGCGTGCATTTATTAATTATTTTGTAATTAATAAGAGTCATTTTATAGGTTTTTAGCGAATTTCCCATATAGGGAATAAGCTATTACCGTAGGTCTCATGGTAAGACTTAGACCCGGGACCAATTTACATTTTTGTTTTGAGGTCCCCAGAAGTCAAAAACACCATCCTTTCAAATTCATATACATATGTGTCCGTTTAGCGTGATAACTCGAGCGCAAATTATCAGATTTTGATGTCATTTGGTACAAACGTGTAAACCTAAATTTATTCGAACGAGTTTACGAACCAGCATGATTGGACTATGGGAACAGGGGTTTATGGGGATTGTTATGGGGAGAAAATTGGGTTTTCCCATTTTGACCTCATCAACAAAGAATTTCACAATTTCTTTCCAAACCACTTTCTAGAGCTTAAGAGATTAAATAGTTTAGTATATGCCTGGTATACGCCTAACGGTTCAAATCAAATCAAATCAAATTATCTTTATTCACTTTATACATTTTACATACATGAATAGTGTCAACGCATACAAAATTGGTTATACATACAACTTAATCTAAAAGACTTAACCATACAATTTTACAATTATTTTTGAATGTATAGCTAATTCATTTTTGATTTAAAAACTCATCTCTACTATAAGGAGCCAGATTAATGAAGAATGATTTTAATTTCTTAAAAAAATTGGGTTTGTTTTCTCTTTTTTTAGTAAGGAAGGCAAACCTCTTATGAATAAATTGTCGATATACGAAGGTTTCATTTTTGAAAGTTTCAGCCGATGATGACTTTTTACAGTAAGATTTTTCCACCTTGTGTTGTATTTATTGGATAATTCAGTGTTTTTATCTTTATAAACATGCTGAATAGTTTTAAAAATATACAAACCATACACTGTAAAAATTTTCATTCCATCATTACATTATAAAAAATTACTTTAATTTTTTTTTTATTAAATACGTTTCTTTTTATCTTCGTTTCTTTTATTTACTTTCCGTAAAAATTTAAGTAATTTTCCACCGACTTCTTATTTTTAAACATTCTTATCCTGTAAGGTTAAGGAGATAATTTAAAAAAATGTAAATTTAAAATTCCCATGTTATTCTAATGGAAATAAATAAACTCTTGTAGTTCGCTTGTTTGTGGATATATTTAAATTTAAACCAAACTTGGCAATTTTGTTTATTTTATACTAAGCTATCATCATTTCAATAAAAAACAACCCCTATTACCTCCCCTGTAGCAGCAAACTTAATGACTCATTAAAATTAATGTCATTTAAATAGAAAATTAATAGTAATTTGTCAGGTAAATGAAAATTTGCTTGGTCTGCAGGTTTGCTGTGAGGGGGTATTTTATTATAATAGGAAAAATTAAATTTATTGTAAAAATAAACTCATTCAATTAATACTTGATGTTAAGTTAATTGTTTATATTTTATGTTTAAATATTAAATAATTAATTTTGTGCACAAACATTTATTTTATTTCAGACAGCACTCCAAATCTGTTAATAATGTAGTTATATCGACAAAATAGTGGTTCCATTCTATTTGGCATGTAGAAATCAATTGAAAACGACACCCAACAAGTCATAAGTCAAAAATCATAAATTATTTAAAATTCCCCCTAACCCTCCTAGAAAAAATAACAACTATACATGTACCAATATGCTAAATCTCTTATGGAGGTGGTTCTATCGACCTAAATATGGTTCCTATCGATTCACCGTGTATACAAACCTTAAAAACGACTTCCTAAATGACTTCAAATCGTGAATAATGAATTATATCAAAATTCCCCCTCCCCCACCCCCTAAAAACCATGTTCTCCCATCAGGACTGTTAGGGACTCATCGGATCTTGACTTCTATTGGTAAAACGAAGTTAAAACCAAAGTTTCATCCCTGAACTAATTTTTTCATTTTTATTTAGTATTTTTCCTGTACTACGATGTTAAACATCTAATGCAAACAGCATAAAACCATTTGCTCTTATGTTTTTATGTAATTAATTAGAAGGTATGAATTTATAATTTTTATTTTGTGTTTAATTTATTGTTTATTGACTTTGTAGGTAAATTATATCCACTCTAAAACACTTAACATCGAGTGTATACTAGCATTGACTATATATACTTACAGGTATATATAGTCAATGTAGGTATATTTATATACCTGTAGGTATAAAAATATAGGTATATTTATATTCATTTATATACCTTTAGGCATATATAGTCAATGATACTAGTTCCGTGCAGTAAAACAGCAATGTTCTCAGATTAAAGGAACAAGTTTAGAGTTGAGTCCAGATACAAGCTTAGTTTTGGGTTAAAGAAATCCTTTCGGCTTCCAAAAAAAGATCATATTTACTCTTTGTGCTTATACTATGGTGTGTGTGTTGCGTAGCTACTTTTATTTATTATAACATGAATTCATTTTATTTATTTATTATTGTGAGGACAACCGTTGATGGTCTGGTTGAAAAAAATATCTTTCAATGATTCAGGACATGCAAATAAATCTGAGTCATTCAGCGATTGCATAAATGTTTCATCAACTTTCAACTAGAATCTGTGTTTGAAATAGTATTTCAGACTTTTATACATTTACTACTAATGTATTGGTAGTATTCTAGAAACAGGCATGTTACTCCATACAAGCTAAATACACCCAAATGTTGTGTGAAATGATGTATTGCCTCAAATATTGTGGCGTCCCACATCATGTAGCAAATTACTTGTGCTGTTCGCAGTGTTACGATTGTACCTTATGTATAAGGTTATATGAAATATAAACCACATAGGTTTGTAGCTTGTAACATGTTTAAATCATATTATAAAATACATTGTTGATCATTAAATAAGTAATTTAATTCATAAAGATTTAGTGTTGAGTTTATTGTAGCTATACTACTACTAATTGAGGTGATAGTGACACCTTTTTAATTGCTGGTTGAGTAGAGTAATTATAAATAATAACTGAACTGTGTGGATTAGTAACATTAGTAGAAAATCCTTGTAACAAATAAGTTCGCATTTCCGAAAACCAAGTCATAAATCAACGGGCCAGTGAACATTGCAGAAAGGCGGGAAGGAAAGATAAATGTGCTGAATATAAAGGGTTCACCAGCACAACTGTGCTCCCTATTTTTAAGTTAAGAAAAAACACGATCAATTTTACATTTGCTTACATATTATTTGGTTAACATAATCCTTGAAAATATTCATTACAGTGAAAAACTTTATTAGGCTAGTAAATTTTACTAGTAAAAACTGATTTGGCCAATATGGACGTCCTCCACTTCTGTATTTTAGAGGTAATTTTTGTTAACAAGATTTAGATGTTACCAGGACTGTAGCTCGTTGAATGTGTGCTTTCAGTTGTTCTAACAATGCCTCACGTGTACGATAAAAGGTTTATATTCTACCCATGTTGAGAAATTCCAATTATTAACATACACAGAGAAATTAAAACTTGCTTTATCACAGAAAAAATGTCTTGAAAAATTCGGTCTGCTATTCTTTTACCCACTCTGAATACATTCTTTGCTGTCAATAATCTAGGGATTTCAGTTCTTAGAATTACTGGCTCATGTTTAATGTTTAATTTCAGAGCCTCATTAAAATTGTGCTTAAGGAATGCGTACGAAAGGCTTAAAGTCCGCGAATGGCGGAACATTTTTAATTGTGGCTACATTGATCATATTCCACTATGATAAAAAGGCCTTCATCTATCCATAATTATTCCAGTTTCCTTAAATGTCTTTACTATGCTTCAAGCTTTTTTCCTTCAGTAGGAATATCAAATTAACTATAATTTTCTGTCTCATTTCGGTAAGGAAGTTGTATGGAATTTTTCTTTCTGTAGATCACTTGATCAGTTTTAACACGGTAAGCAGTGTTTAAACTACCCATTTTACAAAATGTGTTGCAATAGACTGACCTTCTATGTATTACACATATACAACAATGTTCAGCTGTGCAATCATCAGTGCTACCAAAATAACTGCAATTTTATCATTTTAAACATGATGCCTCTTTTTTTGTCCTAGGACGAAAAAGTGGCACGAGCCCGGAATTGTTTTTCACATTACTTCAGGTTAGACCTAGGGGTTACGGCATTATCACTTAGATCAAATCCGTTGGTGATTTGGCGGGATATGAATCCGGGACCCCAGGAACCGTAGTCCCGCGCTCTAACGACTAGACCAGCTATCTCCCCAAACATGATGCCTCTTAAAACGTGTATGGCTGAAGAGGAGCATAGTCCTGGACAGCAGACATTTTACATAAGCTCACCATCCCCCAAATATTTCTCCAAAGAAAGAGTATATTATATGACAGTTTTAGGATTTCAGGATGATAAATAGATATTTTGTAACTTTTTCATTTTGTATGCCAATGTCAAAAACTCACATTTATCTTTTTGAAGCCCTGAATAACCAACAGGCCGACAGAAACGAGTGGAAACGATGTTCTGTCTAGGAGGTGTACCTGTAGACAAGGGTGCGGAGTTTGTCCATGGTCAGGAGGACAACATCGTCTACGACCTGGTGAAGCCCTACGGTCAGTTAGCCTCGTACGCTCCGCTCGTTAAGTCAGGGAAGCACATCTTTGCTGACGTCACAGGTCGTCAGTACAACAACACTCTGGTATATTCGCTGGTGGAAGAGGCTCGTGAAATTCTCTACCAGGACTACAGTGAGCACAACAGCTCAGACGGTTCTGTAGCTAGCTTCTTCTATCCCAGGTGTAGTATTGGAAAAATTAAAAAAATCATTTGAGTATTGCCTCATCAGAATGATGATAAGTTGAATCTCATAAGTGTTTTTGTGGCTTAATACTAAGCTTTAGTTTTTCATGTGAAATCAATAGTAATAAAAAAGTAGGAACTAATAGTCAAAGGTGTTGGGTCTTCAGGGGGCCTTTCAAAACAGCCCAGTTCCTGTGACTTGTGAAACGAAATTGGCTCACATGGGACTTTTCAATGAGTTGAGCTGTAAGACAGAGTACCCGTTTCCACTGTGTGAATCTACTAGTATTCGAAATTCTCCATCAATATTATTAGTATTGTTATCAGTTACAATAGTTTTATCTTCCAAAGTCATTATTTAGTGTCAATTTTCTCAGCATTCTCATAATATTCTCAATTTAAACCGTCAGTTCTCTGTGTTTTCAAATCAGGACACTCAGTAATCTATGTTATTTTACTCAGGATTAACGTCGTTGTTGCCATTTAATATTCTCAGGAAACTGTGTCAATATTATCAGGGTCCAACATCAATAGTTTCAGTATTTCAGTACTGACTAGCATGCTCTCTCTATACTTTCAGCATTTCAGAACATCTGTCAGTATACCGAAGATTGTCCCTTTCACACTCTTTCTATGGGACGTTATTATTATTTATGATCATTATAACATATTTTATTGACAACCAACAGCTTTATAGAGTTCTAAATATAAGTTAGTGTCAAATTATTGAATGTTTCTCAAACTATACACCACAGCCCACATTAAATTCGCCAATCGAATCATACATAAATTCCAGTGGTTACAATTTGGTTTTGCTATACAAATACATCCGGTGTAAGTTACCTACAACCGCATACACTCCTTATATAGAGTCTATTAGAGAAGAGATACATTGGTTTTAGAATTTGACCTATGCAACCTATGTCAAGTAGTTTGGGGTTAAGTTAGGTAATGTTAGTTTACATAGACTTCTCTCCATCGGAAATGTTTATAGTGGCTTAAAGACCAAAATATGCTACAAATCTAATTATAATCGTCTATTTTTTTACAGGCTGCAGGAGCTGTTGACAGCAAGTGAAGTAGACGCTGAGCTATGGGAGGCTGTCAACCACACAGTGACCACCAATGAGATGGTGTACAGCGCTGCAGACAGCCTGGACCAGCTAGGGGTGCGAGGGGAGGGGGAGTATGTGGAGAATGGGGGTGATCAGACTCTGAAGTGGACCTCCCGTGGGTACAAGACCATCTTTGAGATACTGTCGGTGAGATAATAGATGTCTGAAGAACTGTATATAGCAATGGAACTTTTTTAAGGGATAAATGTTAGAATGGTTGCGTAGGAGGCTTGCCAAGTGCGTAAATTGTGTATAGACTTTAATAGATGATTGGACATGAGTTGCACCTAACATTATGTCTACAGTTACTACGTGGTAAATAACAAATCCTCCTTCAGTAGAACAGGTTTTAATGAACCGTTATTTTAATATGACACTGTAAAAACAGTCGAAAAAATACTCTAAAATGGATCTCCTCACTGGTCGTTTGTTACCGATTCTATCTTGAGAAGAGTCAGAACGTGTTAAATAACTCTATTCTGTGTCCAGCTGTCCTTAACCACTGGGCCTAAAGCTAATATTACTAACAAATCTATCATCTCATTACCTTAAATACATCCTTCAGTGTAGGAGTCGTTTATTAATCTAACAAAGTAATAATTCAAATTTATAATGACGTTGGTTTTTATTATTTAATTGGACTTTATGTTATTTATACTTTTCATTTGATAACGATTGGAGTTTATCCACCTACAGAAACGTTGTGTAGTTTAAAACACAAGACACGATGGAAAAGTCAAATAATTTTAACATGCAAAGTAATAATTGTTGAAAAAATGTTCTATAACATAGTAGATCAGTTTTGTTTTGTAGTATATGTTCTGTTTGGTAACTCCTAGAGAAAGTTTCCCAACGTCTCCGAGGAGCTGCCCATCATGGAGAAGGTTCTGTTCGGCAAAGGAGGTGCAGGGGGTGGACTATGGTCAGGGGGAGGGGAAGGTAGTATTGAGATGTTCTGACGGTAGTAGCTACACAGCTGATCACGTGGTCATCACAGTGTCACTGGGGGTGCTCAAGAAACACATGGAGATGTTCAACCCTCCCTTGCCACGGAGTAAGACTAATGCTATCCAGGTGAGAATGTGGTATTGTTGAGACTAACTTAAGGAACGTGGTTAGATGCATTGATAAGTTTTGGGAAGTAACCCTAATTACAAGTACAGAAGGTACTCTTGGAAAAAAAAACAAGCTAATAAGTTGGCAGCCCTGTTTCCTTTACTTTATTACCGATCAGCTGATGCATACTAGCATTGTTGTCAAGAGAGCTTTATGTTATAGGGAGTTTATTATGTTTATTTATTGAGAGTTCATTTGCAAAACCAACAGGCTGAACAGTTTGGACAAAAAATAGCTGAGTTCCTTTCTTGCTTTACCTACAGGTTTTCTCCATAAATTTACCGTCCTTTAAATTGAGAAAACTGTAGGTATAGTATGAAAGAAATTAGATTTTTAAGTTATTTTTGTGGTAACTATGTTTAATAATATATCGTTTATTTCTAGATCAAATTTACTCAATTTAATGCTTCTTGGAATTTTTGTGAAATTTTGCATTAAATAGCCGCTATTTTTTACGATTGAAAAGTTCTTATTCACATTTCGCAAAAATATTTCAGTCAATAATATATGAAGAAGTTTGCTAAATGTCAAAGGCTTAGCTCCAGTCGTTAAGGAGTTGAAGGTTTTTTGCGAATTTCCTGAGTGTCCTATATGACCACTCTCCCTCCAGTAGACGTTTGTGAATGAAATATAACTTGATAGTTTTATTAGTGTTGAAAATTTTAATTTGGTCTAGAATACAGTATTTACAGCATTGTACTTAGACAGTTATTGTTCAATAATGCATAAAACCGCTTATTCTGCACCAACAAATGGTTAATGAAAAGTTTTCTTGATAGCAGTAAGCAAAAAAAAACACTCCTATCTTTTGTTGTATTTTGCAGACTTTGGGAATAGGGTGTGTCGGAAAAGTGTTTCTCTTATTTCCAACTCGATGGTGGCCTGAATATATCAACGTAATTGTTCCAATGTTTTCTAAGAAACAGCTTGAAGACTTCAAGAAAAATTCCACCCATGTAAGAAATGTGTCATGTTATATTAAAGATACTAGTCATGTAGACGATAAAATAACTTCCTTTGTTAGAGCAAGTTGAAACTGAACTTGTACCTTTTCTGGCTAAATATTGTTGTAATCTTTCAATACGCTCTAAGATGACACTTTACTGCCCTAGATTTAGTTGTTAGTACACTATGCGTTAAACTAAACTATTACTGTCCTTACGGCTTTAGGTTGCACAGCTGACACCAGTAAGGAAGAAATTAACGAAAAATCTAAACTAATAAGTCCAATCAATGGTCGATTAAGATTTCGATATGCAGAATCGATATCTCGCCAAACTATTCATGCCAGCCGTTGTGCCATTTGCCTGCGCAATTTACCTGTTACTCCTTGTAGTTAACTGTTACCTTGTTATTTCTGTCATCTTAACCTATTACTTTTACCTTGTCTGTTACAATTATATTTGCCTGTGACTATAACCTAGTATAACATATTATGCCTCTGCAGGGTTACTGGACCGCCCACACCTCCGGGTTCTGGCCGGTGATGCAGCATGAGCGCATGCTCTGCTCGTGGTTTTCAGGGGAAGCTTGTAGAATCATGGAGAAGTTGACGGAAGAAGAAGTCATCCAGGGTCTGCTTCAGCTGCTTAACGCTCTTGTAGGCAAACAACATCAGATTCCCCGACCTGAAGGCATTCTGAGGTAACTGTTTTGCCTTGACACAATGACAAGCATAATATTAAAACCTAGACCACTTTCATGATAGTGTTTTGTTCAAAATGCCCCTACAGTTATCGGAATGTAGTTTCCAGCATCTCACCTAGTAAAAAGTACGATCGTGAGATATGTCAGTAACCTCTTGGTGGTTTGAGCTGTCCAAGATGCCTTTCATCATTGGGTTTTCAATTAATGGTTTAGGTTTAACAGCTAATATTATATGTAGGAACAAAGCTACAAAGGTTATCTCACTTTGCATATTCAGAATGGGAAATGTATATCTACACCCGTTGCAGAAAACCTGCTGACTAAGCGAATTTCCATTTGCTTGATTCGATTTTCACTTGAATGTATCAAATTGTCAATTCTTTTTATACTACATAACAATGGGTTTAGTGAGTACTTAGGTTTGCAGCTACAATGGAAGTAATCAT
Source organism: Macrosteles quadrilineatus (assembly GCF_028750875.1). Classification (NCBI taxonomy): domain Eukaryota; kingdom Metazoa; phylum Arthropoda; class Insecta; order Hemiptera; family Cicadellidae; genus Macrosteles; species Macrosteles quadrilineatus. The sequence goes on along the minus strand of NW_026542599.1, from coordinate 13,999,233 downwards.
GTGTGGTTTTGGTAAAATAGTAATAGGTTAATTTGAAATAATCTTCCAAAATTGATTTTTAAAGTATCTAAAACAATCAAACACCAACAGTTTACTTATTCTCTAAAAGATCGACACGAGAGCTCCAAATTTACATTATTTTAGGGAATTTTCCCCACATATATTGAATCCCTCCAACAACACTTTAATATACTAAATCATGACTTTTTCAATCCCTTCAAAATAGTTTGGAAAAATAAATTTTGAAATTTTAAGTTTTAGGTTCAAAAATAAGAAAACCAATTGATTACCGTTCTATTTAACATTATTCTTTTTGTTTGACAGGACTAACTGGGCCAGCTATCCCTACACGTTAGGATCATACTCTTTTCCCACGCCGGATAGCGATCGTCTAAATGTAACTAGAAGTCATCTATCCGAGCCTGTGCTACATCATGATAAACCTGTAAGTATACTTCTTACGTCACTTAGGTGTAACTTTAAGTAATAAGGCCATTTCGTAAATATTTAGCATACTCTATGTTCTTATATATTTGGAAGTGAAAATACTATGTTTCAACACTAGGGCTATCCACCATGGATAAGAAAGGTTTAATTATGTCCTTAACACATTTCAAGGTCAGGACATACATCAGTATGTCTTCATTAAATCTCGTAAACGAAACTACATGCGGCATTAATTACAGTTAGTTGCTTATGTCGTATTTATAAATACGCAGTATGTTGCTAAACTGGTTTTAATTTCTTCGCCTTTTCAGGTTTTACTGTTCGCTGGGGAGGCCACTCACCCTCACTACTGGAGTACAGTGCATGGCGGACTGGCAACAGGGATTAGGGAGGCAAACAACCTACTAAAGTATCTCCAGATAGCCTGAAATATAGGGAATTTTATATCCTAACCTAAGGAGTTTCTTAAGTAATCAATCAATTTTTGACTTTTGAAAAATGCACATAAGACTTTTGAAACAAAGTACATAAAATTGAGTTTACAACATAATTTTGGTTCATTTGCTTCTGGTATTGTTCAGAGGGTTAGAAAGGCCAACAAACTAATACAGGACTAAAGGATAGTACTGTCCTAAATTTGGGGGCATTGAGTGTACTACGTTATGGTAGTTCTGAAATATACAAATTGAAGGTGTCCAGAAAAAAACTGAACATACTCCTATAAAGTAAATTTGTTCGTGATAAAATTGTTAGGTAATAAGTTGAATAAACACCATAAAAATGATCAAATTGGGTTTTGAATACTTAAGTTTTAAATATGATTTATTTATGTTATAATCAACTAAGAAAAATACAGTAGGACATTAATAACAAGACCCTTGATAACAAGTCGCTCTTTATAACAAAAGTCATTTTTAAATTTCCTATAATTCGTTTTACCCCTAATCAAAATATTTTCTTACAAACCTTGGTAAGATGAAAACTGATAACATGTTTATATAACAACTACCATGGAAGTCTTGTTATCAAGGTTTTATGATTGTTAATATCTTGTAAATCTAAGTATAAGGTTTAATAAACAACATACCATTACTTTGATTTGTTTTCCTGTTACTCTGCAACAATAGGTCAACTTACTCAATTTCATTCTCAATAGCAGAGCCCTAGGGGCGTTTTCAAAAATGTTAGGCCAGTTTGCAAATCTAAGCAAAACGTTCTTTCCAATGAGACGTGAATGGATAAAATCGGTTAAGAAATGGCGGAGGAGTTCAACCGACAAAGTTTTATGTAGCATCCATCTGTTGTGCTGTTTCTATTGGTAGATTCATTGTAAAGAATCTTTATAGTACCCAAAGGTTTGCTTTGTTTTCATTTACACTCATAAAAAGTACACATTATTGAGGTGTATATCGTATGAAGTAAAGTTTTCAACACATTTTTAGTGTTTGGAGTCTCCCAAAAGTTTCTTATGAATACAAAAATATCTTAGCATTCACGAGTTTTGCTTTACGACAAAAGAATTCGTAAACTTTGGTGTTTTGCCGTGTTACAAAGTTTATTTATGTCATTAAACTGTAGTTTGGATATTTTTTATGTTAGTTAAGGCTTGAATAAAACAAGAACTTGATCAAAGCAATTCCACCCTTATCATACAGAGCTAGAGCTTCTGGTGTGAAGTAGGCTTCTCTTATACTGTTAGATTAATATGGACACAATAATTTGCAATCCATAAACAAAAGACTACTTGTAACATATTGTGTTTATAAAAAGCCAACCACAGTATACTAGCAAATTATAATTTACAGTACAAAGGAGAAAACGTCTGTTGTTACTACTGATCATATATTACACTGAAAATTGATCTATATAGGGGATATATTCCCCTATATTGATTAATTTTCAGTGTAATCTTTGCTCAATAGTAATAACTGATGTTCCTCTCTATGAGTGGTTTTTGCCATTGATTGACTGTAAAATAAAATAATGTGTTGTGGATTGCCAGGTTAAAATTTCCATCATAATAAATTGAATTTCCACTTGAAGTTAAATAATTAAGTTCGAAATTAGTTGTACATAAGAGTTTAGTTGCCTTTATATTGCTTTTGCAGTCGAATTCAACTATACCGAGCCATGGCTCGGTCCCCCGGTACTGAAGTACTAATAAGAGCAGCTACTATTAAGAATTAATATTTCATGAGTGTCATCGGTATAATGTACATTTAAAATTTAATTGGGGGACTTCGCACGATAACTATTGTTGTTATAACCTTGAAATTATTTTTTTCGATGGAGAGTCTAGATAAGTAAAGAAATATCCCCTTTTAAAAATAGGGCCACTAACCAATAACTTATTATTTGGCGATTTGGGAAAAAATCAACTTTAGAGTTTTATTAGTTGTTCTATACGTAATTTGACGTAGTGGTTAGGGCGCAGGACTTCAGTCCCTGAGGTACCGGGTTCGATCCCCGCCAAGTCACCAATGGATTTTATCTAAGTGATAATGCCGTAACCCCTAGGTCTAGCCTGAAGTAATGTGAAATACAATCCCAGGCTCGCGACTAGCGTCCTAGGGGAAAAAATAAAAAATAAACGATATTTCAATTTTGGTTAATGTCAGTTGGTAGCTGCTTACTGGGTATTATATGGCAGACAGGCTAGGTTATCGTGGCTTATACTTTTTTAAGTTGATTAATAGCCTAATTATTAGAAATATGTAAGACACTAAGTACTGTTTATTTGACGAGACATATTACATTAAGACTATTTGCTCACATTAACTTAAATTATTCTGCTCTTATTTGTATCACGCTCTATAGATTTCTTCATATAAAATCATTTCCACACATGAAGGCTTCAAAGTACTTTGTCCACGTTGGCCTCATGTCTTCACAAGATCGTACTGCAGACCAATAAACTTATGCTACGTTCTGGATGCCTAAAGCAAGATTGTGATAATTATATAGACAGACACGACTTCTTTCTCCTCGATGAAGCTTGTTGTACGTATGTATGCCGCATATTGTACAAAAGGATTCTATGAGGTTATTAAAAATGTTTAACTAATAGGTTTGTATTAATATAAAAAATTGCAATGGAAAATTGGGAGAAAGGATGGAGATGACTTAATGAATATATGACAAAAAAATATGTTGTTTATACTTTATTCTGGAATATGAAATGGAATGTGAATGTTGAAAGGCTCTTAAAGTAAGGCATTGCAAAAGCGGAATCGTTTCCATTTCGATAAATATCTTGTTGATTATAGTAACATCAGTTTTAAGTACATAGCATTACATATCCACCGCAATGTCCCCTATAGTGAGCCATAGACCCAGAGTTAGCCAGTAGAATAGTTCATACACCACCTTTATACTAAACCCATTGAACACTCCCAATATACCCAAACTGTAGGCTACGAACTCCGCTGGGCTCGTCACACTGTAGCGTATAACAGAGAGAACGCTGTCTTTCTCGTAGCTAAACTGAATAGTGGTATTCTTTAGCAATAGAGGTGCATCAGCATCAGGCTTATTCTTTTGATCGATAGAGTACAAAAAGCTCAAACAATCTAAAGGACAGTCACACTTGCATCGTTTGTCTTTGTACTCCTGATTGAAAAGAAATTTGCTTTGTTTTTGACAATCGAATGCTTTACTGCTGCTACAGATAGGAAGGGAACTGTTAATAATAGCTGTGCCATAATGGACGCAGCTACACAGTTTCAAAGAACAGTTTATCTGACATTCTAAAACACAGTTGTTTTGCGTGTAAAACTCAAATAGAGAGAGCGACCTCTCATGTGAAAATACGCAGTTTCGTTTTGACTGTTCTACTTCAGCAAGATCTTTCCTCGCATTGGTAATGTTTGGTGAAACAGAAATAGCTGCTGATGTGCATTGAATGATTCTCTGATTTGGCATGATTGTCATCGATGGGTTATCAAAGTTACTGTGTACAAACAAAATATATCTTCCGAATAGTGATCTTCTTTTTGCAAGTTCCACTTCATGACTATATACGTCGGGGTGACTGTTTGTAAACTCAATTTCAGCAGCAAGATCAGCAAACTCTAATTCCAAATGGTTATCTGTGTACAGCAGTTCATTCCTGCAAAGGTCGTCAAATATGTTCGCAGGATTACACAAGAACTCATTGAAACCCTTGGGCTTACTTACATCACGAGATTTAGCTTTTCGAAGATTTTTCATAGCGTTAATAGTCTTACAAGTGTAAATCCCATTTTCAAATTTCTTAACCGGTGCTAGCAGTATTTTTGATGAAGTTGAGCCATTGCGAAGAGTTTCCAAACGGTAAGGAGTAGTAGGAAAGTCGGGATTGTATATTTGGAACGTACTCAGTCGTTCTTTTCCTAATTTTTCAATGTATTTAAAATAATCCACCCCATTGAAGATGCGGCTTGGTTTAATATTTTCCGTATCTTCAAAAAGGGGAACGTATAAACTTGTAAACAAATCCCCTTCATCATCAGTCATTAACAGAAAATCAAATATGATTGGATATATATCAGTTGAAATCATGAACATATTCAATTCATCCTCGCTACACAGCCAAGATGTTCCATTCTCAAGTGACATGCATCGTTTCAAGATCTCAAACCTGTTGTAGTCATCTTTCAGCAGTAGAGGCTCACAGACAGTGATGGCTGGGAAAGGTATGTCTTTGACATTCATGTAGGTCAGACTTTGAACTATCAGGGAGTTCCGAAAGTTGTTGTATGCGTCTTGGATGTAAATAGCGCTTACAAACAGTGCTACAATGTGGAATAATATACTCACCGAGTTATACAGATCTGGGCAACGCCTCAAAAAAACACTTTGCAACCCAGAAAGTCCCATGTTGTTGAAGAGGGCTTCGGAGTAAGAATTTTCCTTTCTTGAAATATCCTCTAATGACATAGTCATGTTGTCAACCTCAAATTCAACTTCTTTCACAGCCGCTTTAAAATTTCTAAGGTCTTCCAACAATAATTCATCGAATTTTTGAATTCCTTCCTCCATATCATCCAGGTAGTCTTCAAATTCATGAACATGTTCTTCAAGTATGTTTTGGAAATGTATTTCTTCCTTTGGGTGGGACCGGTCATTCCCAACAATACCATTTCGGGTTTGATGAGCCATTTTGAATACCTACGGATGAAATCACCCACAACAGAAGTGTGACAAAATGAACTACTTTCTTGTCAAGTAATTAAACTTTAACTATTCATTAGGTGACGATAAGAGAAGCTTGCGTGTTAAAATGAACAGTTTCATTGACTAATAATGATGCGAGTTCCATAAATAATATTTGCTATAATAGAATATGCAAATGCCCCACCACAGCATACCTGCAGACTTGAAAATGTTTTGAAATTGGAAATGTTAGACCCCATAGAGTGACCCTTCATTTTTAAGGTCGTGGTAAAATAAAACTAACAACGTAAATTAGAGGTCTATCTTAGCACAGTAAAATATGGCAGTCAATTTAAATCCTTAGAAGTCAGAATAATTGTCTTCTGCAACCTTTGCATGAGTAACAACCTGTATTCTGGTACAAATTTTTTGCAAAAAGAATTATCAATTAAATGCAACAATAATTGACTTACATTTTTTTTATAAAAAGGCAAATGATAGTAATTTTAACTGTTCCCAAAATGTTACGTAAATAAAATTGTAGGTTAATTCTGATTTCTAAAGATTTCAATTGACCGCCATTTTGTACTGTGTTAAGATAAAGACACCTATTTTGCGTTGTTAGTTTTCTTTTATCACGACCTTTGAGTTTTTATCACGTACCCACGATGTTTGACCTTCTATCACTTGCCGGGGCTTAACATTTCAAATATTTTGAGTTTTTTCCGAAATCCCCTATTTTGGGGTTGCGAACCAAGTAGCAATTAGGCTCAAAAAGTACGTATGCCATAAAGGTGTGCAGAGTTTAGTGTTTCAAGTTTAAGCCTTTACAAAATGTATAGGGAGTTTCCAGACTTGGAAATTTTCACTTATGAAAATTTCAATTGACTACCATTTTTTACTTGGTTCAGATAGAGCTTTTAGTTTGCGTTGTTGGTTTTCTTTTATCAGGAGCTTTAAAATGACGGGTCACTCGATGGGTCTCACAATTTGAAATGTTTAAGTTTCCCTCGAAATACCCCATTTTGAAGATGTACATGAAGTGGTGGTTACGCCCAAAAAGTACTTCATCACATGCCATAAAGAAGTGCAGAGTTTAGTTTTTCTAGTATTGGTCGATAAAAAATTTACTTGGGGTCATCAGACTTTTTATAAACTCTGTAATAGTAGAATACTGTATATAGATGAATGAAAAACAAAAATGCTAGTCTAGATGTATTTTAGATTGGGTAAAGTTGGTATAACATACTACAATTTTAAAATACCCCCGCCGCAGCAAACCTGCAGACTAAGCGAATTTCCATTTGCCTGATTGGATTTAGACTAAAATGTCTCCTTAAAAATATCACATTTATTCCCTATTTAAATAGAATCAGTTTAACACATACTTAGGTTTGCTGCAACAGGGAGGGTAAAAGTGTTTTTTTATGTAAAATGTTAATAGTTAGTAAGAAATAAAAACATTTTCCAAATTTGGGCAAAATATGTTAATCAACAAGCACACTACAACGGTTTACTTATTCTCCATAAGAATAACATGGGAATTTTAAATTAACAATTTTTTGGAATTTTCTCCGTAACCATTAGGCGCATTATAACACTTCAATATACTAAATTATTTGTTTTTTTAAGCTCTACAAAATAGTTTGGAAAGAAATTTCAAAATGTTATGTTTTTTTGGTCAAAAATAGGAAAAACCCATTTTTACCCCATAAAAGCCCCCATAAACCCCTGTTCCCATAGTCCGATCATGCTGGTTCGCGAACTCGTTCGAATAAACGTAGGTTTACACGTTAGTACCAAATTTCATCAAAATCGGATCATTTTTGCTCGAGTTATCGCGCTAACGGACACATATATATATACAGGGTGTTTTTTTAAAAACTTGCATCTTTATTTATGTAAAAACCGCAATAGATAGAAATATGCAGTTTGCGGGAATCATATATTGACGTAGGGGGACTAATTGTTTTGAATTCAACGTTACATTCACATTCCCCCCCTTTCCCCCCCTGCCACCAACTTAATTTTTTTAAATAGCAAGGTACCCCTTGTGACATATCAAATAAAAGAGCATGAAAAAATACAATTTTTGATGAAAAAAAATTGAAAATCGGTTCATAAATTTGTGAGATATTCCCCCCCTTACCCCCCCCGGAACTTAATTTTTTTTAATAGCAAAGTACCCCTTGTGACATATCAAATGAAAGAGCATAAAAAAAGAAAAATTTTGGTGAAATTTATTTTTCATTTGATATGTCACAAGGGCGGGTACCTTGCTATTAAAAAACAAGTTATGGGTAGGGGAAAAGGGGGGTGATTATCTCACAAATTCATGAGCCAATTTTAATTTTTTTTTCACCAAAAATTTTCTTTTTTCATGCTCTTTCATTTGATATGTCACAAGGGGTACTTTGCTATTAAAAAAAATAAGTTCCGGGGGGGTGAGGGGGGGAATATCTCACAAATTTATGAACCGATTTTCAATTTTTTTTCATCAAACATTTTCTTTTTTTATGCTCTTTTATTTGATATGTCACAAGGGGTACCTTGCTATTTAAAAAAATAAGTTGGGGGCAGGGGGGGAAAGGGGGGGGAATGTGAATGTTACGTTGAATTCAAAACAATTGGTCCCCCTACGTCAATAGATGATTCCCGCAAACTGCATATTTCTATCTATTGCGGTTTTGCATAAATAAAGATGCAAGTTTTTAAAAAAACACCCTGTATATATTTATATATAAATATATATATATATATATATAAATATATATATATATGAATTTGAACAGATGGTGTTTTTGGCCTCTAGGGGCCTCAAAACGAAAAAAAAATCGGTCCCGGGTCCAGGTCTTACCATGAGTACTACGGTAATAGCTTATTCCCTATATGGGAAATTCGCTAAAACGTACACATTATCCGGTTTAGTTTGCTCTAAAATTGTAGTTAAGTGAAAATTTTTTGATTGGATTTGGTGAGGCTTAAAATGATCCTAAAATAACTTTAATTTTGCACAAAAACCACAAAAAAATCTTTTGTCAACAAAAATTGTAAAGTTTTTGAAATTTTTGTGAGTTTTAAGACGATTGTCAGGAAGAAAAAGGCGTCCTCCCCTAAATTGACAGAGAAATGGTTTTCAAAATTGGTAAAATAAAGAAAAATATGTTTTTCTCTTGATATTCTTTGAATCTCCGAAACTAAAAACTATTAGTATTGATATAACTACTAACTACGCTTACAGTTCCTATTGTTACTTCATATTTTTACGTTCAAAATTATAAAACTTCAAAAAAATATATAAGTTTGAGTTTCTAAAGAAAAAACTTTGCCATATACGGAGCACAGCATAAATATAGGATGGTTAAATATAGGTTAGTTGGATCCGTATTTTAAATTACTGTGCATGCATACCTCACTTATTTCAGAGTGCAGGATGACATTGGATGACCATTTTTTCCACGAAACAAACCGCCTCTTAGGTTTTGCATGCGATTCCAGCAATTACATGATGGCTCGTTCTTTGACACGTACATCTTCTAACTTATTTACGCTGTGTAATCCAATGTAATGTAATTAGCAGCAGTTAAAACAAAGTCGAACAACCATTCTCACTCCGTAGTAGAAATGGATCCCGAAATTGAACTTGAACTGCATGGTAAAGACCTTTATCCATTGGTTAAGCAGACTTCTACAACCAAAGAAACGCTTACAGAGCGGTTAAGTAGGGTTAAGAAACGGTTGTTTTTGATAGATGGAAAGATTGGCTCACCTAATAAGATCACCAAAGACATGATAGACCTAACAAAGACTGTTAAAACGGTAAGAGTAAAATGTCAGAATCTAAGAAAGTCGTTCACAATCCCGGCTACAAAGGAACAATCACATTTCGGAGAACTATTCAACAACATCGGGTTAAGTAGACGTGCTGAACGAAGACATCTGCAGAAGACCCTTTATAAATTGGTAAACATCATATTCCACGTTTTAGCACTGTTTGTTAGCGCTATTTACATCCAAGACGCATACAACAACTTTCAGAGCTCCCTGATAGTTCAAAGTTTGACCTACATGAATGTCAAAGACATACCTTTCCCAGCCATCACTGTCTGTGAGCCTGTACTGCTGAAAGATGGATACAACAGGTTTGAGATCTTGAAACGATGCATGTCACTTGAGAACGGAACATCTTGGTTGTGTAGTGAGGATGAATTGAACATGATTATCATTTCAAATGATATATATCCTATTGTATATGATACACTGACAATGACTCTATACGAAGGGGAGTTATTTCAAAGCCTATATATTCCACTTTTTGGAGATTCAGAAAATGTTCCACCCCTTGACCATAATTGGACCTTTAGTGGAGTGGATTATATCAAATACATCGAGAGACTTGGCAACGACCGCATAAGTACAATTCAACTTTACAATATTGACCTTCCAGGAAGTCCCCACAGGAGCGTAACCCTCCGCAACGGTTCAGCATCATTGGTGACACTAATATCATCAATACAAGATTTTCAAACTGGAATTTACACATGTAAGAGCTTCAATGCTGATAACAAAACAACTATGTTGGGTTCTACAAAAATAAAAATGAGCAATGAAAGTGCAAACCATCCATTTTTAGACTCCTACCATTCACAATCATGCAATCCTGATAACATATTTGATAGTGCCTGCAAGAATGATTTGTTATATACGGATAATCACATGGAGATAGAGTTTGAAGATGAAATTGACTATCCTATTCCTGAAAGAGATGACAGAGAGATTGACGATCTTTCAAAAAAAGAAATATGGTTCAACAGCTACTTTGTGTTTTTACACGGGCATTTTGACATCCCGTCAACGTCAAATATGAAACACGTGAGACTCGTCAAGACCACATCATCTGCCCTTGTTGCAACGCCAGCTGTTACCAACGCGTTACAGGATCTTACAGAAGTGGATGAATCATTACGAAACTGTGTATTTTCACACGAGAGATCACTGTCTCTATTTGAGGTTTACACGCACAACAACTGTGTGTTTGAGTGTCAGATAAACTGCTCTCTAACTCTCTGTGGATGCATTCCTTATGGCACAGCTATTTTTTACAGTTCTCTTCCTATCTGCAGCAACAGAAAATCACATTCTTGTCAAAAAGAAAACCAATTCTTATTAACTCCTGAGTACAAAGACAAGAGGTGCAAATGCAACTGTCCAATGGATTGTTTGTCTATTTCGTACTCCTTTGGTGGAAAAATTGAGTTAAATGAAAAATATTCAAAGAGGAGAACCACTTCCCAGGTTAGCTACAAGGAAGACAGCGTTCTCTCTGTTATACGCTACAGTGTGACGAGCCCAGCGGAGTTCGTAGCCTACAGTTTGGGTATATTGGGGGTGTTCAACGGGTTCACCATAAAGTTGGTATATGACTTGTTTTACTGGCTCACTCTAGGTTTGTGGTCTACTATAAGGAACATGGCATGGCACAGGGTGAATATTTAAGAGTATGTGATTATTTTATTTCCTTTGAGCTTCGCATACTTATATTATATTTATGTTAATGGAATATTGTGTCAGTGGCTTAGTAATACAACATTTAACCTTTTTAATTCTTGCTTGCTGTTGAAGAAATCCCTTAAGAACTGGAAAATTTACACTATGGTAATTTTGCAGTTTGAAAAGATCATAGCTTCTAGTTCATTAGGTTCGAATTTTTTCAATATAACGATGTTTAAATATTAGGCCCTTTAATCTGCTTAGTGTTGCACAATGTTCTCGCAGGTTACAAATTCTCACAGATAATGCAAGTTATAGTAATTTCTGCCAAGCTATAGTAATTTCTGCCGAAGAACGGTGTTGTATATTCTTTCTATTTTACTATCAAACTGTTGTTTTCTAATAGATAATATTCATACAATCTGTAGAATTTGATTTAAGTTGTAGAGAACGATGATGTCAGTAATTTCTATATTTTATAAAGTACTATTTGCACTTTGCTTGAAACTCTTATACTATTTTTCTAGCTTTTTAAAGTAAATTCACGTTGTTTGTGTTTTCTGAGCTTTCTACTTATATTCCTCGTTGCAGACTAGGTCACAAATAAAAGGTACAAGGTACAAATAAAAAAGTGGATTCGGCGTGCAAGAAACGAATATATTTAAGTTCAAAACAATCACGTGAGAAATATCACAAATGCTTACAATTCAATTTCCATTAAACAGTTTAAAAGTAGAAAAAAACTTGATGGGTATTAAACAAAATTCTTATGAAATTTATTAATTTAGTTGTAAAAGGTTGGGTGCACCCATCAATAGTCATAGAACATAACCAAGTAGAAGAAATATAAATAATGTGTTTATTTTTTTCATTTATAATCGTTATTATAGACAACCTAATGCGGCTATGAGTGGGAAACATTTGTAGAAAACACTAAAAAACAAGATATTTGAAAAAAGATAAGATATTTACAAAAAAATTTGATTATATCTAACCGTTGTGTAGATCGTGAGTATTTCCATAATCTTTGAGTTGACTGTTATAAAGTCATCGGAAATTATGACTGTTTGGCCTATTCGTTAAAATAATGCCTGTAATGCTTCGCAATTGCTCGAATTCGAGCAACAGGTATGGTCGCCATTTCATCAAAAAGTATAAAGTATAAAGTAAAGTATAAAATGAAATTTAAAAATTTTATGGTTAGGAAAAAGTTAAGGAAATGATTTTCGTGCCGAAATTTAGAACAATTGGGCCAAATCCCACCTTGAGGCCTCTGTCAAAGGGCGGACTCCTAATGAAATGAGCTTCTAGCTTAAAACTACTTAACAGTAAATTAGAATATATAAAAATACTAAAAACTGCTGGACTAAACTTTCTCAATTTTCAACAATTAATTTAAAAGTCCTAATATCACAGTTAAGCCGGGTTTACACGATGCCAGTTGGTGAGACAATTGTCTTTGCCAATTGTCATCACGTGGTTTTGGAATTGTCGTAGGCCAGGCAAGTTGAACGAGAACCTGTTCACACGTGGCCAACACTTGCCCAGGCATTTTACAGTGAACCAGGGTACTACTGCCAAAAGACAAGACAGTGCTATTGGCCTCTACACCGTTTACACGGCGCCAATTGTCACGACAACTGGGTTTACGAGGGGTGGGGGCCTCACTGGGCCCAGCTCATTGTCCTCAGTCTACTCCCGGAGACAACTGAATTTCGGGACAGTTGGCGGGACAATTGGCTTGCCAATTGGCAAGGTTCAAACGGCCAAACGGCTCAACGTAATCTTCGCTAAATCCCAGTTGTACGCAATCTTCGCATCGCCGTGTCAGAAATGCCGGTACAATGACAAGTACAAGACAGACCGAGCTATGGTGGGGCCTTCCCCATTATGTGCAAAAAAAACCCGAAGTACCCTAAGCCCGACAAACCTGGGCCATGAAATTCCTGACCCCACCATTCTCCCGTTCCACCCATGGCCAGATGCTAGTAATGAGCTTTGCCGCCCAACGTCCTTTTTACTCGGCATCCCACATACGCTGCCATTGGTTGAAACTGCAGTCGCGTTATTTTCTGGTAGTGGCAGCAGAATCTCTGTCTACTTCAGGTCCCCTGCGGTAGATTGCCTGACACTCCCTATCGAGATGGAATACGTGGCGTTGACACTGGCACTCACCATCATAGGTCGGATGTTTTGGCAATCTGTCTGACCAATATCGTCCTAATTATGATAACAGTCATTTTGGTGGAAGTAGATGACATCTAAATAAGGACTTAGGATGCTGCAAAATACCTCGGTGTTATCATTAAGATGTCTTTCAGCGAGGATATCAACACAGCTTCCAAAGCGATCTCACCCCTGGGCCCTGGATTATACCCAATGTTGGTAGTATGTGTTTTTAATGTCGTACATACTGTACGGGAATAAAGATCAGTCCCACGTCCTATCCCGAAGACCCGATTTAGAAGTTCTGCATAGCGATTGCTTCCTTAACATATTTTTTTCAGTTTAATTGTCAATTGATCAATATTTTGCCTTATTTTGTATGGAAATATTCTTATTTATGTCGCATTGGACAACAAACTCTTAAATACTTTTAGAAATTTACTACAAAAACTGCAAACTTTGTATAAGGCACATAGCTTATGATATTAGCAAAATTGGATTCACTAAATTACATTAGTGAATCCAAACAAATTAAAAAGTAATAAGTTTTCATGGAAAACGCAACTGTTTTAATAAATCATTTTATTAATTATTGACGTTTGAGTTGACCTCTACTTAAGTTAATTATAACAGTGAACAAATCAACCAATCAGGTGTAGTGCATAGTGTAACTTGGTGATCAACAAACATGGAGGATAAAACAGAAGACGTATTTATAGACGCAGATCAATATTCAGCAACGGAGGGAACTATTCACTTTCAAAGAGTGTTTCAAGAAGATTATGTTGAAGTTAAGAATAGCTTAGAGAGTATAAGAAGAAGAATGGAAACAAGTAACGAAAGGTTAAAAGAAAACTTGAAAACATTTAAAAATGATATTGATGAAATTAAAGCCGATTGTAAAAACCTGAAAGATATGTCAAACAATCACTCCAAAGGTCAAACCTTCTACTTTACTGATTTCTTCAACAACATCAGATTGCCAGGAGTTCGAAGGGTTTTTTTTAGGCGTTGCCCGGATCTGTATAACTCGGTGAGCATATTATTCCACATTGTAGCACTGTTTGTTAGCGCTATTTACATCCAAGACGCATACAACAACTTTCAGAACTCCCTGATAGTACAAAGTCTGACCTACATGAATGTCAAAGACATGCCTTTCCCAGCCATCACTGTCTGTGAGCCTGTGTTGCTGAAAGATGAGTACAACAGGTTTGAGATCTTGAAACGATGCATGTCACTTGAGAACGGAACGTCTTGGCTGTGTAGCGAGGATGAATTGAATATGTTCATGATTTCCACCGATATATATCCATTATATTATGACTTTCTTCCAATGACTGATGAAGAAGCCATGTTACTTTCAATTCTGTCCAAACCGTTTACGGAAAATACAGTACAGATCAACTCCGTCAGGCCAAACCAATCTTTCAGGGGGGTGGATTATTTCAACTACATCGGCAGGCTAGGAGAGGAGCTAACTAATACGTTTCAAATATACAACCCTGACTTTCCCAACAGTCCATACCGTTCGGAAGTTCTTCGCAGTGGTTCAGCTTTACCAGAAAGACTTCTAGCACCGTATAAAATTTATGAAAATGGAATTTATATCTGTAAAACAATCAATTCTGTAAGACGTAGAGGTGCTAAAATGAAAGATAACGACTCAAATAAAAACAATATTTTGCCTTCTTTGGACTGTGTCCCTGAAAATATATTTGATGACATATGCAAAAACTACCTGTTGTTTACAAACAATCATCTGGAGTTAAAATTCAATGATATTGACGTTGAAACTGAGTTTAGGAACTACTTGCTGCGTATAAGTTATTCAGAATTAGCAGTAAATGATTTTGAACTCTCAGATAAGAGAGTAGAATTTCAACGATATATTGTGTTTGTGCACAGCAATTTCGATCATCCGTCAATGACTGTCACGCACTATCAGAGAATCTTAAGAGGGTCCGTAGCAGCTATATCTATCACACCAACGGTTACACATGCGTTGAAGAACCTTGCTGAAGTAGAGGAGTCAAAGCGTAATTGCGTATTTTCACACGAGAGGTCGCTCTTTCTATTTGAGATTTACACGCACAACAACTGTGTGTTTGAATGTCAGATCAATTGTTCTCTGACTCTGTGTGGCTGCATACCGTTTGGAACAGCTATTATGAACAGTTCTCATCCCATCTGTAGCACCGTGAAAGCGGATACTTGTCAAAAGGAAAATAAAGCGTTGATCTTCCATGAATTTCATGACAAACGATGTAAGTGCGATTGTCCTTTGGATTGTTTTACGATTTCGTACTCAACTACTGTAGACGTTGACTACGGAGCACTGAGAAATACCACTCTTCAGATTAGCTACGCGAAAGACAGCGTTCTCTCTGTTATACGCTACAGTGTGACGAGCCCAGCGGAGTTCGTAGCCTACAGTCTGGGTATATTGGGGGTGTTCAACGGGTTCACCATGAAGGTGGTGTATGACTTGTTGTACTGGCTCACTCTAGGTCTGTGGTCTACTATAAGGAACATAGCGAGGTCAAACCCATAGCTAATGACCATAAATAATGGCGTTCGATTTGTTTAGAGCGTTGCTGCTTCCTTGATGTTTTATTATTTTAATATGGGTATTAAGCTCATCTAATGTACACACTATTTTGAGTTTATTTGACTTTGTTGCGCCATAAACCGTCTGGAAATGGAAAAGCAGTAAAAATTTTGTTTTAAAGTCAATGTATTAGTGTAATAAATTATTAAATTTTAAAGTGTTATGTCTTTTATTTCAGTGCCCCTTATATCTTTTGTGTTGTAGCTGTTATAACTCGTTAGAATAATAATTATTCAAATTGATACAGCTATGAGATAGTTATTTGTGTAACTAGTGTACGAAGTCGCACTTTGCTGAACATGAGAGAAATGTTCACGCACGAGCCGCAGGTGAGGGTGAAAAGTTTCTCGAGTTCAGAAAAGGCAGTTTGCACTCGCGTTACACGTTATATTTCTCCTAAAGTTACTATAAAGCATATAAATAATCAGTCTTTCAAACACTATACAACACGTTTTTAGGTTAGGTTAAATAGTTGAACGAAATGGGAAACGCTGCACCAACCGATCGTAGTCGTAGTATATTTAAGTATTGCCAACTTATTTTCAAACGTAAACGTATTACGTGCATAATAAAAGCACACCGATTTGTGTTGTTTGGTTCGAATAATGGTGTACAGCAATCGAGCCTTATGTAGAATAGCTAGTCGATGAAAATTTTAAACAAGTGATCGGTCAAATATTTCAAGCTAATCTAAAATGCGTACTTTGGTGCAAGAAACATTATACAGTGAAACCTTGATAAGGAGACCCTCAATAACAAGTCGCTCTTGATAACAAGTGTCATTTTCAAACCCTTAATTAACTTTATTTTATTAATTATTTTATTATTATTTATATATATATATAATATATATATATAATATATATATATATATAATATAATATTATATATAATATAATATATATATATATAATATTATATATATAATATATATATATATATATATATATATATATATAATTATTATTTTATTATTTATTTTATTATTTATTTTATTAATTATTAATTAACTTTATTTTACCCCTTATCACATGTTATTACACTATTTAAACGAATATTTAACCGGGATATTGAGATTGTTAATGCGTTACACTATTTTTCGTCCAACAAGTTTATCTTGAGGAGAGAGGGCTTCTGTACTGAAGTCCCGGGTGCGAATCTTACCAAAGACTAATGGTTCTTTGCTATAATGATAATGACTTGACTGGGTATGTTGTAAACCACCTTTAGCTGTAGGTATGCCTATATAGAAACAATACGTAAATTAGGTTATGTACGAAATTTAAAATGTTTCAGGGGGGAAGCCTTTTTTTGTTAAAACAATACTCTTAAATCGTAATAGGTAATCCAACATATGTAACATAATGTAGACTTTAAAAAATATTTAAAATGCCACCGTTAGTTATTCATAAATATTTTTTAACAACAAGACGAGACAAGCATTATGTAGGCTGTTGTGGACATAAAATAGAAAAACATGGAAATATGAGGAAAACATGGAAATATACTAAATCAGAGGGAAAACAAAACATGCATTATTTATATCCAGCAGATAAATAACGCCTTTACCACAGAACTGGGTGAGCAATAGTTATGGGGTGAAGTGTTGTAAAGAGCTCCTTTAAATATATTTGTTTCATTTCAGTAAAAATGTATACTTGTTTTACCTTCGCCATACGTAAATACGCTGGATAGCAATTCACACAGTTTTAACTACTAATTATAATTTATAAAAATTATAATTTTGCGAAAAAATCCAAACATAAAAGTTATTATCATATTTTGAATCACAAAGAGAAAATCATACTCGGTGAAATTAAAGACGTTGAAATTGATGTGGCATTGTTAATTTGAGATGCATGATTGGTTAGGTTAGGTTAGGTTAGGTATTAGTTTTTTTACCGACAAGAATCATAACTAACATTAATAAATCATTAGACAGCTGTTGATAGTAGTTGAAAATAAAATAAATATAAATTTAAGTGAGGTTTGGTGTGAGGCGTGTCCGTTAATCTAGGTCGTCGTTGAGATCCCGTCCCGGGAAAGGTGGCTAGTTCAAATCTACCACCACCGATGAGATTTTATGTTAATTTAGCCACTAATACTCTAGACTGTTCCTTCCTTATGAGAAAATTGATCTTTATATAGCTGCGAAACAATTTTATAACAAAGTTGATTAAGGACTTACCACTAACTTATTGCCAATACAAATCTATACTAAAATGTATAAAGCCTTTAAAATTTTTTTAATAGTTTTTTTATAAACTTTAATTTGAATATGTTAAACTGCAAAACAATTATTTATCCTACACTGATATATTATCATTTTAATTTTGGGTGTTTAGTATCTATTTTTATAATTTTGTTTCAGAAGTAAGATATATAAAATTGTGAGTTGTGATTACAAATTTTATTAAAAGATCTACTAAAGTTTCTAACCTCAGCATTGTGAGTGTTATTAAATTTATGGGAAGTAAAGAAAAATACGTCTAATATTTTACGTGTTTTTGTAAACACATATTTACACTTAAACTACTGTTTACTCACAAGACGGTAAATACATATAAGGTGGTAAGTGGTGATTGGTTTGGATTGGACACTCCAATCATCAGACTCAGTAGACCGATTGGCGAATCGTTGTGTTTAATGATTCACGAGTTTAAATAACAAATAATTAACTAAATATGTTTTATCAAGTATTTAAATCTAGATTTTAAAATACAAAAATACTTTCCAATAAAGATCTACGTTTTCCTGTTTAATATAAACTAGAAGGACGAAACCATGTTTCGTTACTATTCGTTATAATGATTAGGTCTACTTGAAATATTTAAATATGAAATGTTTATTTAATACTTAAAAAGTAGATTTAAAGATGAAAAATTGTTCAAACGAATATAATTAATTATAAAATTTAAAATTAATATTTTATACATTTTAAGACTTGTAAGTTAGATTAGTAAAATAAAGATTTAAATAGTGTTAAGTTTTGTAAAAATTGGGTTTGATCCCTGTAAATCGAGTTCTTTCGTTCACATGTATTTAATTGATAAAAAAAAAACCTATTCATGCAACATGAACTTCAACAGAATATTGGAAATCTTTTAAATCTGTTGCTTTGAACTAAATTTACTAAATAATTTTAAAATCAAGGCCATCAAAAACTGTTTATAGTTCTTCACACTAGCTATAAAATTTCAGAACTTATCTTTGATTTTTTTTCATCAATTTTATTTGTTTATAACAATGTTTTATAACTTTTAAATTAATAGGTGGGAACTTGGTAGGTACCAAATATGTAGTATCTCATAGTTATAAATAGTTTAAATAGTCTTAAACAGAATATTCTCAGTACCCTAACGTACAAAGAGTCGTATTTGATGTAAAAGCCAAGTTGTTAACATTTTTATGACCTGTCGTAGCATCTTGTGTAGAAGCATAAACATTTATTACATAGCTTACATCCTTATAACACGGTTGTCGTTCGCTCCATTTTTTTGTGTGTAAAAGTTGAGCGTTAATGAATATTTCATCTTTGTCACCTATAAATAATTTAATGTATCACAAAACAGTTATTGTTTAAAAAACACAGAGGCCAAACTAGGAAAATATATCAAACACAAACTAACATGACTTGTATAATTATTTAAATAAAGTAAAATGATTAACATTATTTTTAAAAAACACAAATTTTACCTTTTTCTTTTCAAGCGATACAAATAATTATCTGGAGTTTTATGAAACTGAGTTGTAAAATTAAGTTTATCTAATGCACATAGTTTTAAGGGAACGTTTTAAATAAGTATATATGGCAAGAATATAATTTTTTCCTGAACCATTTAAAAATTATTAGTACCTTTCCTGTATTTGTAATAAATATTTTTTTAACTGGCAATAGAAAATCTAAATAACTTCCCCCAGTTAAAACAGCGTAGTTTAATTATTTGTAACTAGAAATCTTTCGGTAATTTATTTTATTATTTTTTTAAGTCATTTTAATATGAAGTAAAATTATTTTAGTGTAAAAATTTAGGTAAGTCAAATCATTGAAGCTTTTGCGGTTGTTAAAATTGCCAAGGATGGTAAATAGCTTGGTACCTATGTGGAAAGTTGCAAATAACATTCTGTTTGTTTGTACTTTAGTCGTAAAAATGTGTATAATCATTTTACACCTCAAGATTCATACACAGCTCTTAAGAGTTTGTCTATAACTAAGTAGAACTTTACAGCATGGAAAAAGTCTGCAATCAGGGGTAAAATCGTTTTGGTCACAGGACTTCTTGAATTGCTTGAATAACATTTAGGGAGGTTACACTGGCCGTCCCTTTATATTCCGGTAATATATTATCTTTCTTTCCCACCTTTCTTCAATGTCCGCAAGGTCTGTCTGATTTATAACATAAAACTCTTTCACAATTAGGACCTATATTAAAGGGCCTACCTGTACATTCCAATCTTTAAGAGAATTAACTATAGATCATTTATGTCTGGCCATGCTTCACACACAAACTTGAGGACCAATTTCATTTAGATTTAACAACTTTCCTTAGGTATATTGCAGTTGTATGTGTTGGCCTATGGTTATCATGGGCCTAAAAATGAATAGCGTAGTTTTAAAACTAGGTGTAAATATTAGTATGTAATACATGAAAGAAATAATTCATAAAGATGCATTTGCCTTACTTGGATATAATATTTATATTTGGATGAATCTATAACATTTATTCTGTTAAAAAGCTTTTTTTTAACCAACCAATTGATTTTTTGTGCAAATAATTAGTCGCAGTAAATTCTGTTCTTTTCCTTTTTTAAACTCTCTGTGAGGTATAGTGTGGTAGTTGTTAGTAACCTTTTAAAATTATTAATTGATCTGAGACACTGCTGACCAAAATTATTCCAACTGTCTAAATCTTACTGGGCTTTGTTATTTGTGCTTCAGAAATTCCCTTTAGTCTATTTTAAGTCACCTAAATAAATGTTTCGGTTTATTTTGGCTGGAAGTAAAACTATTATTTTTACCTTTGTCTGACCCATTTAATATTGTGTTTTATTATTTTATTCCTGATCTAGGCGTGAGAGTTAATTATTTTATGTTTTTTAAACATATATCTTAAAACATAATCATGAAACCACATAATTGTGGCAATACTTTTAAACAAACATAATTTAATTGCATTGCCTACAATATTCTTCACGAGCCCGTAACATATCAAAACAATTAACGTATTTAAACTTTTTAACCATATTTTTTGCATCAATTCAAATTTAATGGGGGTTGGGATAGGGTTATTTTTAACCCTCTGGGTATTGAACATTGAGCTGAATTTCGGCCCAACAACATAAACTCACTAACACAAGCCAATAAAGAAGTGGAATTTACAGCAACCTTTGTGTTTAAAACCGCCCAGCCGAATACGCGGAGCAAAAATCTAAACCATCTGTATTTTTCTTTGCGATCAAAAATATTAAAACCTACGCGTTCGTGTAGTCTTAGTCCTATAATGCACTATTCAAATCAACGAGTTACTTGATTTGTACATAGTATTTTACGACTCCTAGTATATTACTTCACCGGGGAGGAAGTAAAATTAATGCTATTTACTTTTTTGTCAAACATTATTAATTTAAGTTTTAGTTGGAGATATTCCTTTGTTATAAATGTTGATTTCAAATTTATGTCTGTGTCTGTATGTGTGTAGATATGTACAGAGATACACATGATGTCACATTTTCAAAAAAACTAAGCACGTGAGTACTAATATATAGTATATAAAGATATTTTTAGAAATTTTTATTTTTAATAGCCTTAACCCCAGAAAATTACAGCAACTTTAGATTTTCACAAAAAAAACTTGAACGAGTTTGATTATAATTTAGTAAATGTTTCTTTTAACGCAAAACAAAATAGTACAACCACCTATGATAGAAGAATTACGGTTCAAAATGTATTGCAATTTTTTATGATTTTACCCATACAATATTATAGTTACTACCATCAACTCATTATGAGGATTAGTGACAAGCTAATGGGAGAAAGAATATGTACGAGGCGATACCGTTAATTTTATTTGGAAATTTTGGAAATTTAATAGTTGCATACGAAACAATTACCAATGACAATTAATAGTACAATTTTATAAAATTTAGTCCCACATGTTAAATTATTCACCTGAAAATTCTAAAGTTATTCAAGAAAAAAATTTACCCAATTGCAAAAAAATCTGAAATTAGATGCTACTACAAACGAAACAAAATCTAGGACAGTTACGGTTTTTTATGTATTATAAAGAACGAGAATAATTAGTTTTGGATGATACCAATTTCAATTTATAAATGTCTGTTTTACATGATTCATTGCAATTTTCATAGATTTTACAATGAAAATACAGAATAAAAATGTAAAAAACAAAAGATTGTGACTGTAAATACCTCCAACTAAATTTTAGTTAACTACTTACATAAACTCTCATTGTTTGATATTGTGTTTCATTACTGTTTACAATTTAAAATTTAAAGAGGACTAAAACTCAGCCTAGTAACAGAAATTAAAAGTTTAAAATCAATTAAGTACCCGAGTAAAACCTTAAACAATTTCCATATACAAATGTAGATAATTATTTAGGACTTTTATTGTATATTTACATTTGGAACAGTCCTTTCCAGTATTCTTGTTTGAACTATTGAATAACTTGAGTAATATTAATAGAATATACATTATTGAATATTCCCCTTGAATAGTTTGTCAAGACACATTAACAGCTGATAACTAGGTTAATGGTCCACAGCGACGCCATGTGGTCGACAGATATAATCAATCAGCTGATCATTTGTCACGTCTTTGTTATGAGGAACACGTTTATGTTGGAACAGATGATTGTATCGTAAGAGTCTTGTGGCATTGTATTAACATGCATCATGAACCAAAAAAAGTAAAAGCTAACTTTGAAATATGATTTGAATCTGAATTTTGAAGTCGGGAAAACATTGTGTGGTGAAGCCATGCTTTTTCAACCATTTTATTTCCTCACTCTGAAACCACATTGTTGTCACCTGCTGTGAAACATGTCAGCATGGGTTGGAGTTTGTTTGTATCCACTGCATTTTCAGTGGCTTATAGAAAATAAACCATATACTATCTTATTATATCGCAGGGTGCGGCATGTCAGATTTTATACTGAAAAGCAATATAAAACTCAAATGAAATGGAGTTTGATGTATGTACAATAAAGCTAATCGATTATTCGTTATTATTTTATAAAAGTACATGTGTGTTAGTGTTAGTTTAGTGTGTGTATGTGGCATTTTTTGTAAATACAGTAATGGCCCCTAATTAGTCTGGGAATGTATTTCATCGTTTGACAACATGGTATACTTTAAACATGGTAAATATAAAAATAGCAGTAAATAACACAGTTTTTAATTTAACTGAGGAAGTATTGAGATAACTTTTTTGTTCAAGTTGGATTGCATGTTTAACGAATAAAGTGTGTAAGTCTTATTGACTCTTTTAATTTTTACATATGGTTGTTATAAAACATGTATATTTTTTCAACTAGTGACATTTATTAGGGTTTTAAAGGTGGTATTTTATGACAAGCTGAAACTTTGTTTCCTTTTAATAATATTTGTCTAATTTTCTTTCGACAGTTTTCTACAAATCAAACTTTAAAAGAATATCTATATTAATAATCCACGACCATTGTAGTTTACTATTTTCTAAAAGCACGTCTAAAAGGTTATAATGACATAAATTATGTTTTAAAACTATACAAATAACTAACAAGACGATTGATACACTGCATTAATGTGATTTACAACTAGTATCTAATTTATATCAGAATATTGTATTGATGAATTGGTTAGCGATGAACTGTATAGCTCATTGTCTAAAGACAGGTCCATTTTAACAGTTAAACCCCTTTTCATATTCTCAAGAGGCTACTACTTTAATGGAAAATATTTCGTGGAAATATTTCTGCCTCCACTAAAAGCCAATTCATTGTTCTTTAAAAATTGTTCTATAATATTATTTAATTTGCCATTAACATTTCCGTAAATGTGGTTGAATTGGCAAAATTATACCAGTGCATACTTGATAAGCTATGTTAAAATAATGGAAAATTAAATTTAACACAGTTAATTAATCAATAAAGTGAATGCATATTTTATGTTGAAGATTGATTATTATTGGTGTTACAAAAAAAACTTACCAAAAAAACTAAGGTTCCCTCTGTTATAACGTGTTTTATAGTGAATTTTTCAAAATTATCTTTTCTATGTCTAGGCTAGTGGCATTTTTTCAAAGAGATGTCGAAAAAGTGCATTAACGCTTTTTGGGAAAGCGGTCCAAGCCTATTTTTTATGTTTTGTGGATATGATGGGAGTCGAACCCATCCACGTATAGTAGTTAAATTGATTGTACAAAACTATTATCCATTGAATTATACTTTTTCCTCTCAATGCTTGGTTGGTGGAATTTTTTTCATGTTTTACACACCACACAAGACGAAATCAGCTGATTTCTATACATCTCTTTGACAGTTTGACCGTTTGAAAGTTCGTATTTCAACTGTCCACATCAAAGGTCCTATTGTGTCCGGTTTGGTGATACAAGACTACAATTTCGATGAGATATTCCCCTTTTTTATCTGGTTGGGTCTTACTTGGACTTTTGCCATGTCGAACTAATGACATGTAATGATTGTTTTAGCCCCTTTAAAATAGCATGATTTTTTATCATTGGCTGACACTGGGGTTAAAAATATCCAACAACAATCCATTTGAGTGATTTCAATATGTGGTAATATAGAATAAACTGCTATAATTGGAACAGCAAAAGTATTGCAACTGTGTTTTAATTTACAAAGAATACCTATTTTCATATCCATAAAACAAAAACATTGTATATAAACTTGTTTTCAATATTTTATGCAGTTTCATTACTTTATTCACTTTTCAACTAGTCCAGTTTCTCAACAATGGGTATTAAAAATTGATTTGCATTTACAGTTGTCTTTTTTTATTGATTCTTAATTTGAAACTATAGTATAATACCAAAAAGAAAATTATATTCTTTTAATAGCTTCTCCCGAGTGCTATCCAGCAAAATATGCCACTGCTTAGGACAGATTTTTGTAAAAATGAGTAGGCTATCTCTATTTTTTTGCTGAGACTAACCAGTAAATTCATTTGCAAAAAGCGAAGTTAATATTATGTGTTATTTCGAATGTTTTCAACTTTACTGTTTGAATTTTTATTATTATTCAAATTATTTTAATATTGTCAGAGTTGTGGACAGTTAGCAAGTTTTATTTTTTTTTCAAACTCAGTATGTAAAGCTTAAAAACTATTGCGATACTACCATATTCTTTTTGAAGTAATAAATATATGTCGAATACCGAACAACAAAACAAACTTCACAACCACAATAAAAATAATTATTTCAGACAAAAGATTATTTATGGTTGGAGAATATAAGAACCCTCAATGATATTAAATGCAATAGTTGATGGTTAATCATAGGTACTACATTTTCAACTGCTAGTTAATTTCATCTGTGGAATTGCGAGTTTAATTTTCATGTTGCTAGTACTTAATTCATGTTTGCTAAGTACATAATTCAATACATAGATACATTAAATCTTAATTTCTTGTAACCAAAAATGCAGTGGGAACAGCCAGTATTAATAAAATTACAACAAAGAATTCAACTTGACAAAGAGAGCTTTTGTGTTTTCATCGGAACATATATTAAAACAATATGCGGCTCGGAAAACAATACTGAAATGAAAACGACCATTTTGGGAAACATTGTGAGAATGTACTTTTATTATTCCGTTCTCTACAGACCCCATTGTTGGCCAGAGGGTGTAAAATATGGTGGTGTTATAAAATGTCTCTTTTGTATAAACACGGATATTTTTGCTATTGTAACTCTTTATGTGATATCAGGTCATTTAACTATTATAAAAAATACGATTTTTAATTCAAATAATTCACATAGTAAGTAAATTAATTAAACAACAATATACCTTTACAACATTACAACAACTATGCGATTCAACATTTCCTACGCTTAACTAAAGTAGACTTTTAAAACCTGCTGCTTTAACATTTTGACAACCGGTAAGTCTTACGTTTAAGAAGGATATGAAGTGAAAATCACTAAAGATACACTGCACAAAATTGCCCTTTGGTTGAAAATAATACCAAATTACTTCGGTACAGAAACTCAGAAGTAGAATTTGCAATTCCAATTCCAAAAATACGTCTAATTTTAACATCCAAATGTATAAAAAGCACCCGTGTTGATTCAATTAATGAATTGTGAAAGCGTTACTTTGATATTTTACTATAGATTAAATTGTAGAAAGGAAGGTTGTGTCTTTGTCACACTAGAGGGTAAATTGCAGTTCTACTTCAGTCTCAAAGTCTTCCTCGAATTCTCTTATAAACGTTTTATGATATATATATATATATAAGGCTGAGATATAAGGCTTTATTTATATAATTAATGTACTATAGCATTCACTGCTCTTGGGCTGAAAATGATACTAAATATTCCGTGTGAATTTTAACTACTGAAATCGTTTTTTATTAATATATAGGGGAGCGAGCTGGTCTAGTGGTTAGCGCGCGGGACTCCATTTCCTGGGGTCCCGTGTTCAAATCCCGCCAAATCACCAATGGATTTTATCCAAGTAATATTGCCATAACCTCTAGGTCTAGCCTGAAGTTATGTGAAAAACAATTCCGGGCTCGTGCCTAGCGTCCTAGGACAAAAAATATTAATGTATATTTTAAATTGTTTTCATGAAAGCACGCCTACTCAATAAGTAAACGAACAGTACTTATGAATTTAATGAATGATTTATTATCGTTTAAACTATGTACAAAGTTCATGACAATCGTCAAAAGAAAAACAAAACAATCAAGATGACACTGGCATTAAAACTAAAATAACTAAAACTCTAAACCAAAGTACTCTTCATGTTTGTACAGACAAGCCTGGGTTAGAGTAGTTTTTAAAACTTTTTTTAATTTTAAAGGTGTTAGTAGAATAGGAATACTTTCTTCTGGCGTTCTTTTTATCTAATTTTTGCTTATCATAAATATTGAAAAATATTTCACAAACTTAATTTGTAAGTAAAACGAGAGATGAAGTAATTTCACTCATATTTAACTAATACACCTACTGCTTTGTCCACGACAATGTAAAAAAATCTAGAAAATAAAAAAATAATGTAAAATAAAACGTAATTATGTAAAAATAATAATGATAAATAAAAATGATAACGTAAAAAAATATAAAATAATGGAAAAGCTGAAGGATGTATTATAAAACTCTTTAAGGATGGTCTAGAAATAAAATGTAACTTTATTAAATGCATTTTATATGTTACCACCAAATTTTCACTATGTGTAACTATTAAAGTTAGGATTAAAGATAAATTCTTCAAATAGACTATAAAATTAAGCAATAAATTGAATTTACACACAATGAGTGAAACATAATATCCTTAAAATATGTATATTAGATACAAGTAAACTCCAAGCTGCAGCAGACAGTTCAGAAGGGCCTTGAAGCAGTTGAACTTGAACACAGGTACAAAGTACAAGCAACTACACTTTGTTGTTGTCTTGAGTCTTGGAGCTGGTGGGAGAATTTGGCTACACACAAATAACACTACAGATGGTTGGTAAAATGTTTGTATTTTGCATTATTCAATTAATTACTCTTTTAATTTTATGTGTAGTGTTATACAATATTGAAATATATATCTTCTCCATATGCTATGTATGCACAGAAGAAGAAAATAAAAACTTACTACAGATCGATAAACTACTTTGACTTCTAGCATATAATAATTCTGAGATATTAATTGACATGACCAACGCAAATTTTGTATTTGTTATTTTGGTTTAATAAATGAGTTATTGAGTTACTTCCCTCCATTGAATCTGCCTTTTGACCTATATCATAGACAAAGGGCTTTGCTGGTGTTTAACTTTCCATTTGGTTGCGTATCAAAGGTTCTTCCAGCTCAGGATTGTTAAACGTTTAGTGAAAAGTCAATACTGCACATATTTCATGTTTTTTTTTCTTTTCTAATTTCCTTGGTTACGTCACAAAGTTTAATAATAATTTATGCAAAATAGTGACTTGAAAGTACAAAATACGTCAAACAACTTTAGAACATGTTTTCTGAATTTAAATTTAGGAATATCAAACTACATAAACAAAATAACTCTAGAAACGATATATTTCAAACATTATTAATCAGATATATTCCATAAATAGATTTCAACATAATTTGACCTTTTGAGGCGATGTATATTATTATAAATGTTTTTATGGAATAAAAATAAAGTGGTTTTACAATAATTAGTGGTTAACGTTAACAGCTTAAAAAATTAGTAGTCCTATATGAACCGATAGCCTTTTGAAGCACTATTCAAAAATGGATTTTTACTTTAAAATAAATAACTTCTTGATTAGCATCACACGTAAATTACTATCGAAAGTAGAAAATTACGTCAAATTTAATAACACACGTAATTATATATTTACACTTATACTGTTTACTCACAAGACGGTAAATTCATATAAAAGATGGTAAGTGGTGATTTAGTCTATTTCGATTGGACACTCCAATCATCATCATCAGATCCAATAGGTGAATGGCAAGAATCTTAATGGCGTCCCTTGTATACTATTGGCTACTGGAATAGTAATAATCCCGGAATAGTAATACCATTCAACTAAGGTAATATTAAATAAATAAATAAAAATGTCTTTATTAAGCGTTATGTTCTGGTAGCCAATAGTATATAAAGGGACACCATTGAGATTCTTGTCATTCTCCTATTGGGTCTGATGATGATTGGAGTGTCCAATCGAAATCAATCACCATACTTGCCATCTTTTATATGTATTTACCGTCTTGTCAGTAAACATTGTCAGATTAAATATATTATTACAAGTGTTATTTGACGTATTTGTGTATTTTCGGGTAATCTGATAACACGTACGATGCTGATCAATAAAAAATTGTGACCACAATTATTAATTGACGAGATCAAGTCACCATTCTCCCTTTCACCATTACAAATTGATATTCCCGATTCTGTATCGTCTTTACAAATTACAAAATTGAGCATGTATTCAGTTTTATTATAAATAATCCATCGGAATAGTAAAAATAGTAAACAAAGATTTTTTTTATGTTGAAATGTAATTCATTGCACATCGAGACAGGAAAATAATATTAGTTTCTCATTAAATCATTAAACACTTGCACGGCTGAATTTCTCCTTTTATAGTTTTTTCACGCAATGCTACAAATAAAATAAATTATATTGAATGCAAACGTAACATTATTTTATCTTATTTTATATCTAATATATGTTGTTTGAATAATAATTTCAATATAGTTATTTATATAGTCAATTCTATTTCTAATAAAATATGGTATATAATAAATTGTACATAATTTGGAGGATAATAATTTTTGATGTTACAATTTATGGCTATTGCCTATTTGGAGATTTTATAAACCTCCACGTGAATGCTCGACGATAAATCGATTCCTATGAACTTCAGAAACTCAATCAACATATTACTCCATCTGAGATTCAAGTACAAATTCACATTGATGTACCTTATTGTAGGCTCAGCAAGACAAAAGACGCTTTTCCAGTCATTGCCCTCAAATTGTTCAATAAGTTGCCGGTTCCAGTTAAGGATTTGAACCACAAACAGTTTAAAGCCAGGTTGAAGTGTTGGTTGAAAGTAAGGCTAATACACACTCAAGGAGTTTTTTAGGACGACCTCACAGACCTTTAAAGTCCACCACCATTTCAGTTTTTCTAAGTTTTTTAATTCTAAAGACCATATAAAAATCCGAAAGTAAACGGAAGTCTATATATTGTAAATATTATTTTTATTTTTATTGTAAATATTCGTGACGCAGCCTATCCAACTTATGCTGGTGTCATGAAAAGGAGGAGGTGAAAAGCTAATGATGTAATTAAATTCATTAAAACCACTCTCAAACTCATCAGAGAATTTCTATGTTCCTTGATTATAATTGAACTAAGCCCTAGTAAAAACCTTGATTGAAAAGCCTTATACACACAAAGTCAGTAAATAGTTAATTCAAAGGGCTGTGTTCATGCTGTTTACGCAATCATAGGCAATAAATTCAAATCAACCCACAGGAATTGGAGAAACTAGTTGTTCTTAAAGCTGGGGCTTCTGGAGCTATTAATCATATTTAAAATGCAAAAGTAAGTCGAATTGGATATATCGTAAAAATTACTACTGCAGATTTTTCTTTATTAACAATTTATTTATCCATGAAAGCAAACCTGAGCACAACACTAACCTCAGTATCCTTCTGTGGTTACCTTCTTAAAGGGATAAACTACTAGTTGTCTATGGGGACCAATCAAAGTAAGAGTTAACGCTTCCTCTTGAAAATCGAATTTTGTCTCATAAATCAAATAAACCCATGAGCCATCAGGTTGTTCACTTAATATTGATGGATTATAACGTTTGATGAGCATTTGTTCTTTTACATCCATACCCACATCTTTACCCAGAATGAATTTGTCAGTTGATGTCTTAAAATATTTGCCAATTACTTTTGCAGTACGGTAGTCAATGTTAATACCAAGTTTTCCATTTTCATTGGTCAGCCATAATACGATAGTCTTCGTTATATATTTCTGCAACTTCCCTTTTGTATACAAAAAATTGGAGCTCATGACTGTTTCGTACACACTCATTTCCTTCGGGTCTTCAACGTAGTATTTCACGCCCAGGAACGTTTCAAATTGTTGCACCTCCTTATTCAATACGGCCGTAACCGTCGGAACCACAAACGCCAACAAGAAGACACCCAGCATGGCGAAGTTACTTGATTTCGTAATGAATTAAAAACTTGTCAAAAAACAACCGAACACTTGCAGCCACCATCCGTTTGTAACTGAAACACTGGCAACGATCGTACGGATGATCAACTTTATTCTGTGAACTTACTGTTACCGCGTTCAAACCGTTTTAGCAAAAATCAATAGAGAGACTGCGATATTAGAAGAGTAACTTCAATACTTATTACACCATCATGCCTACACACACACACACACACATACACACGTACACATGTCAAGCCTGAGATAAATGAGGTTGTGGCGTAACATATGGCATTTGCGTAATCTATGTTTGATGTCATTTGCGCCATCTCTGACTAATTCGACAAGTGTTTTTTAACGGTAAGCTGTACATCATGCTGTACATTTTAGTGCCTCAAACTTCCTTAATAAGTTCAATGCTGTTTTCTATATTCAAAGGAATGTTCTTCTACATTGTGAGGTAGTTAAGGAATCTCACTTTTGTACTTATTAAACTTCGTAAGTAACTTTAGTTCTGATTGCAAAAAAAGGTTCTGGAGTAAAAAAAGGTTTTATGTAAACTTTATATACGTTTTTGTTTGTATTATTGGTTAGGATTATGGTTACAGTTACTATAAAGCATATAC
The DNA here is from genome assembly GCF_028750875.1 of Macrosteles quadrilineatus. Lineage (NCBI taxonomy): Eukaryota > Metazoa > Arthropoda > Insecta > Hemiptera > Cicadellidae > Macrosteles > Macrosteles quadrilineatus. The sequence goes on along the minus strand of NW_026542599.1, from coordinate 13,967,844 downwards.
AAAATTAATCTTTCAAACACTGTACAACATGTTTTTAAGTTAGGTTAATCCAAACATTGAACGAAACGGGAAACGCTCCACGAGCTGATCGTAGTCGTAATATATTTAAGTGTTGCCAACTTATTTTCAAGCGCACACGTATTACGCGCCTAATAAAAGCACTCTGTTTTGTGTTGTTTGGTTGGAATATTGGTGTGTGGAAAAGGTAAAAAAGTGTGTGACAAAAGTAAGTATATGCAGCAATTGGCAACTTACTGTGCTATTATCAGTGCAAAGAAGGCAACTTTGTCAGGTGACTGTAGGAAATAGTTATTTGTGCAACTAGTGAGCAAAGTGAGCAAATAACTCACACGAGAGAAATACTTTCTCACGAGCCGGAGGCGAGTGAGGAATGGTTTCTCGAGTGAGGCAATTGCACTTTGCACTCGAGTTGCACATTATATTTTTCCTACAGTTACCATAAAACAAATAAATTTGTTAAGAAACGTAACATATTTTTACACAGAAGTGAAATTTTAATATGACATTTAATGATACAACAGTACAACAGCTGACCAGCTGATTTACAGCCAGTGCTGCCAACGTATTTCGCGCGCATACGACCTTGTCTGCATGTTACGCACTCACTATTTCGTGCCTTCACGTTGTAAATCTGGAGTGAGACAAATTAATTAGATTGAGACAATGTTAACATTGTCTCACTGATGAGCGAATTGGCCACTTTGCTTTCTCAAATCAGTGAGAGAACATGTACATTGTTAGGCAACTGTTGGAAAAATAATGTATAACACTCTTTTAATCTTGAAATGTAAGTCATTGCATATCGAGCAAAGCAAAGTATTTGTTTCTATCTAATGATTTAGTAAAATATCTCGCACGAGTGAATTTCTTATTTTCTCGTATTTTCACGCAATGCTACACATAAAATAAACTATATCGAATACAAACGTAACACGATTTGCTCTTATTCAATATCTAATCTAAGTAGTTTGAATAATAATTTCAATATAGTTAATTATATAGTTAATTCAATTTCTAATTAACTACGGTATGGAAATAAATTTTTCAGCATACATAATTCTAACATAATTTGAAGGATAATTATTTTTTTATTTTATGATTTATGGCTATTGCCTAGTTGGAGATTTTATGAACCTCCACGTGAATGCACGACGATAAATTGATTCCTCAGTTCTGCGAATTACTTTCCTGTTCAAAGATTGGAACTCCAGAAACCTAACCGACACAGTAAGACTCCTTCTGAGATCCAAGTACAAATTAAATTCCTTAAAACCACTCTCACACCCATCAGAGAGAGAGTTTCTGTGTTCCTTGGTTATTAAACTGCGCCTTAGGAGAAACTATGATGAACTATGAGAGCTACTAGCTTTGGCATTTATACAAACACACAAAAAAACTGTTTTCACACTGTCTTTACAAATCCATGGATATTAAAGACGTTGCGTTATTATTACCTGCCTTTTCCTTTGTAAGAGCTTTTGTATTTTTTTACTAAATACAACACGTTCTTTACTTTTCTGATATAAAATTAATGATCCAAAAACTTTAAAATGCTTTGTTTTTATTTTGCAAGAATTCAAAACTGAACTTAATCAGTTGGCATGAACAACTCAATCATCGATTTAGTTATTTAGTAACATTTCCTATTGAGTAATTTAAGAATTGAATTATATTTTTACATGATTAACCCTTTGTGATTGGATTTTCTTCCTTGCTTTAATTTAGTAATTTAGTTGCAAGACTACTGCATATTTTTGTTTGGAATTAATTTAAAAAAATTGCAAACAATCATTTTTCAAACAACAACTCATTTTGTCCTATATCATTTCTCTTATTATAGTACAATAGTTGGAAAATACTTTCACAGGACTAACAATTTTTAATTACAACTTTGCGTCCCTTTTCCTGAAAAGTCATTATATTAAGTGTAGCGTAATAGGAGGAAATACAATATTTTCAGTTACAACTTTTTGTTTCGGATATCAATTTTAAATATAAATAATATTCCAGTAGCTATTACCTCCCTTTTTACTCTATTGAGTTTTGTATTTGCAAATCACACTTAACGTTGGTTTACAGATTTAACTTTCCTTTCAAATTAATGTTAAATGAAAAGAGATAAGTCTGGTCAGGTCAAAGGATTTGAGACTGGCATTGAGTTCGTCCTTGCCTACTTTTTACACTCTTCTCTCTGTAATTTTACGCTTTTGACTTTCTAAACCATGAGTATTTTTGATGCTAGAGACATAACGTTTTACTTGTGATTCAAAACACTTTATCTCATTAGCCTTGAAAACTAATTTATTAGGACATTGTTACGACACCAAAGCTTTATCTAGCTGTAACTGTCCAAGCCTTATTGAAATATTACTATTTTCTAATAGATTCATCTTGAAAGATAAAAAAAGTCCTTGCATAGGACAGGCTCACAATTAGTAATAATGTTCTTAATTGCGTTGTCAAAGTGTCTTTTTTTCTTTTGATACTAACTACGTACTCTTAATAACGAACACTTAAGTGGACTTTGATAATTGGATCTTAATACCTTTTAAAATATTCCTTAAGACCTTTTGGTAACAAAGGAAGCTTACTTTAATTGTGCGTGAACAAAGCGTTAATACGTAATATTTCATTTAATGAAATACTAAAAAAAATTGAATTTTTTAATTGAGTGTGGGTAAGATTTTATATTGGAAAAAATACAGTATATACTACTCTCGTATTTATTTCAAAAAGGGGTAATGCAAAATGTTCGATGTTTTTTGTTTCCTTGGCTTTTGTTCTTCAGTAAAATAATCTGAATGGGTGTGTCGTAATGTTTTTTTAGTATGTTGTTTTTATTGCATTTGGACATTTTTATATAACAGTTGTGTCTATTTTAGAGGTTTTATGTAGGATTAACCATTGATTCATTCTTGAAAACTGTTGTGTCGCTTATAAAATAGGAGACCTTGTAGTACTTTGAAAAAAAATTTACTTATACATTTATCTTGAAAATAAACTTTCAACATAACAAAAAAGCCCGCTCAAAATATTTAATATCTCTTGTTAACTCAAAAGGTGTTCCACGAGTGCTATGTTTCAACAAGTTAGCATTAACTAAAGAAATTAAATAACTGACAAGATGATAGCATCAAGCTAAACTGTTTTCAAACTGCTAACTCAGCGTTAAGCACAGTTGTGCTGGCGAACCCTTTATATTCAGCACATTTATCTTTCTTTCCCGCCTTTCTGCAATGTTCACTGGTCCGTTGATTTATGACTCGGTTTTTGGAAATGCGAACTTATTTGTTAAAAGGATTTTCTTTCTAATGTTTCATCCCCTATAGGTTATTACGCTTATCTTGCTAACCAACTCACAATCAATGTTTGCGATTTTAGAGTCTTCCCAATCGTTAAACGTAAAAATATCCATCACATGGTCACCGGTTCGATTCCAGTCTTTGGTTTGAAACCGGGCCTAGTCGTCCTTGGTAATTGGGACTTTGATCAATTATGAGTTAAGAAGTGGATGAGCCTAGTATATGCACCATACAACGAAAGCATCTCCTTTCATTGCACATAGATCATTCATTCATTTTTGGTTAGACATATGCCCAGCTGCTCATACTTATTGATTAAAAAAATACAAAAACAAGTAATAAATCTGAATCCTGCCCCTTATTTCCCACCAATTCGACTAAGGCATTTGTAGAGAGAGGGTGATCGAATTTGATATTTTTAAACAAAAAGATACACCCGGATTTTATATGGTTTACGGGCCAAATAACCCAATAAATAAGGTACAAACGTAACACTGCGGCTAGCACAAGAGTAATGTACTGTATGATGTGGGACGCCACAATATTTGAAGCAATATATCATTTCACACAACACATCATAACATGGGTGTATTTAGCTTGTATGGAGTAAAAGTCCGTTGCTAGAACGGAATCTTAGTAAATTTGTTATCGGCCACCAAGAATATACATTCAATTTGGATTTTTTTATCGTTTATTCTTTATTGTCAATTTTTATGGTTTTACATGGCTTGGTTTTTATTGGATATAGAATATAAACAATGATTTTGTAGAAATTCAGTCACTGGACCAATCTTCAGGAAACTCTCCACTAGAAATGGTTGCATTAGAGTCAACACTCCCAATAGACAAACACTCAGCGTTGGTGTTGGATTCAGATTCAGAATATTCAGAAATTGATCTCGATAAACAACTGCTTCTAAGACTTTCTGTGTCTTCATTGCTGCACTGATCAGATTCATTTTCATCATCTTGACCATAATGGATTGCAAAAGTTGCACAGAGACTGTAAAACACCATACATGATGCCAAGAATGGGTGATTCCTGAAAAAATCCTCTTTGATTAGAATTGTTAGCAACTTATGTTCATCCCAGATGAATGAATTCAAATCCATATATCTAGGGATATGATACTAAGCTTTTAATAAGTTGATGGCAAAAGTTGCTTTATTAACATATTTTATTACATTTATCAAACAGATTATAGTCTACTTAAGTATTAATACAGCAGAATAAATTAGCACCTTAAATGTCTTATACTATTTATTTACATATATACAAAAAGTGATGTTAAGCCCTTTATTAGCTAAACAAAGGCATGGCGATTTATTACTTTAAATTAGAACTTCTACCTAAAAGATCATACATACGTTATGTTTCAATCTATTGTAGAAATATAGACAAAAAAGCACTCAAAAGATAACTGAAAAACAATTCGAACAAAAACTCAAACATTCTGGCTGAAGTCGTTAGCAGGAACTTAAATATAGCAGCTATATACGGAGAAAGAACATTCCCCCATAAAAGTTCAATGTTTGAGGAACACCTGAAGTGGTATAATGATTATAATGCGGTTAGAGGTGGTATTGTTTGAATTAATGAAAAAATATCTTATACCTATGGAAAAAGGAGATACAGATGCAACATACCAGAAATCTGGAGGGGATAAAAAATACTATTACTTACTATACAAAGCGAAATAAATAGTATACTCACACAACAGCTCCTAACATGTAGTACATTTTGCTATTTCTATTTTTCTCTGTAGAACAATTTTAGTTTTACTTACTCGTCCAGTGGCAATGATACAATAAATTATGTTGCTATGGATATAAATAGTTTAATAACAATTTAAATGTATATACAAATGCTGATTTAGATCCGAATTTTCCAACTTTTTTTAAGGAATATCCACATAATTTACACATAGGGTATTATCAAACATGTTTTTTTTTTGTGTGCTCATTGCAGTGATTTCATTTTTCAGTCATTTTATTTTTGTCAGTTTTATTATTATAATGTTATAAAAATTTTTAACTCTAAGAATGTAAGGAGTGTATGAGGTCGTGACTACTGTACTTTATAATTGGTGTTCCCCGTTGAATTACATGCGGGTTTTTCCATTAATTTAATAATGCTCAATGAATTAAATTTCCTGTCATCGTGTTAAAACTCGAAAATCCAAATTGATAAGATTTTTGAAAATATGGACAAAATTAATAAATATTTGTTTTAAGACAAAATATGCAGGTTACATAATTGCAGAACCTTTTTACAATGAATTGAATTGCAGTATTTGGATGTGTCTCATGGTTTAATTCAATATCTTTTTCAAATTAAATTCTTGAAGCCTTGAGGCCTTTAAGGCCAAATAAGCAAATTTTTGCCTGGTAATTTTTCATGATGAATCTTCTAATAAAAGTAAAGTTCTAGATACATTTTTATGATCTTATTTTATTTATTAGGTTTTTAATAAACGGTGTCAGCACACTGACACATACATTCTCCCGTTAGCCTGTCAACAACCCCTTATAATTTGTAAGCGGTGAGTTTGAGTAAGTATGGTGTTTTATGGGTAAAATCACAAAGGTTGCAATAACTTTTGACTATAATTTTTACAGCGTTGGAGGTTTTGCCATTTTGTTTTGAGATAAATAACCATTGCACACTAAATTTTAATCAAAACCGTTCAGGCTGTCAAATATGAGTCAAAATAATTTGATGGCTTTGTGACCATTGCAAGTCGTATTCAACATTTTCAATGAATTATAGACACTATTTTATAAAGAAGGTGCTTGAATATGTGAACAACACAACGGAACATGTGACTTGCCATATTGTAGAGAAAATATTGTACAACCTGAAATAATATCGGCCCGTGTCTTATTCTTGGTTCTATGGGTGTGTTGTTCTATAGGTACTCGAATTAAAAATGCAGCCTAATCAAATTATTATTTTAGTAGAGATATGTTTTAGACCTTATGTTAATGGTAATTTGAAAATTTCAAAGGTGACATGAAAGTGATTCTACTGTCATTTACTTTAGAACAGTTTTTAAACCCGCTTTCAAAGTAAGCAATATTTTTTTAGCATTGACATTATCAGCTAATTACCAAAGATGGTTCAATTTTAAAGAAAACGATGCCGTTATAGTTTATATAATATTTAAAAATATATTACTGTACTGTCAAAAGGCTTACTTGTTACAATTAACACTGCAAGCAATTTTAAACCACCTGGAAGTATAGAAATGCGTCAAATAATACTTGAAAACACTGTATACGTATTTAGACTTTTACTGTTTACTCACAAGATGGTAAATACTAGATAGTAATGTGGTCGATTTCGATTGGACACTCCAATCATAATCTGACCCGATAGACTAATGATTGCAGTCAATCGCCTATTGGTTCTGATGATGATTGGAGTGTCCAATCGAAATCGACCACCACTTACCATCTTTTATGTATTTGCCGTTTTATGAGTAAAAAATATAAGTGTAAATATATTTGTGCGATGTAATTTTAATAGAAAATAAATCTAGGGTTTTGGTATAAAAGAGCTTTCATTTATAAGTACGTGTTGTTATGAGGGGTGATTCATGATGAATGAATGCAACAATGGAAATTTACATATGATCATGTGATAAGAGTTACAGATAGACTGATGGAACAAAAATATAAAATTTATACAAAAAACAAAGACACTTGACTGAACAATATTTAGTACAAATGTTATTTGACGTATTTTTGTACTTTCAGGTAATTCAGTAACACGAACGATGATGATCAAGAAGTTATATATTTTTAAGTAAAAATTATTTTTTGCATAGTGCTTCAAAAAGTTATCCATTTAGTACAAGAATATTAATTTTCTAAGCTGTCATTTTAAAACTGTTACGCCTAATTCTAAAACTACTTTATTCTTATTCAATATAAAAACATATACGAAGTTACATAAGGTCAAATTATGTTTAAATCGAATTATGGATTTTACGAATCCGATTAATAATTTGTTATAGAAATATATTGTTAACTAGAACTGTTTTGTTGGTGTAGTAAAATATAATAGCAAAATGTGATTAAGTTTGTCTTTAAGAGCAAAAAGGTATAAACGTTGTTTATTGCCCCACATTTTGCATGCGACATTAAATTGTTAAAGATATGACCACACCCTACTACATTAAAATTATAATAAGGAAAATGTTCAACTATATGAACTGTTGTTGGTTTTTTACAGTTTTTAAACACTACATAAACGTTGCACTTTCCTTTTACTTTTTGTGAAAATTGCACCTTATTCTCTTTGTATTTATATATCTTTTAATATAGCCAACGTAAAAACGAATGTATAAACATTGCTGTTAATTTGATTGCCAACTAGGATTTCTTAATATAAAATATTTTTCTAAGAACAAAGCAGCCCTAAACTTCGAATATTTTAACAGCTCTTTGAGCCTACGATGAGTCAGATGCGGTTGTAATGAATAAAACACCACAAGTGAAAGCTATAAAGAATGAGCGCCGCATAGATTTACTTAATTTCCCTCATATCTCACATTGGGCGACATTATTTTGGGAACGCGGCGATGTTTTCACCAGGCCTTGGAATTTTGTGTATATTTCATTTTTTACCCAAAGTTTACGACTAGTTAGAGGATGACTTATTTCGTCTTTTAAAATATTCAATGTTTTACCGTACAATTTTGCTACCTTAAATGGTTGAACATTGAAATTTATGTCTTTTGAATTACTAAACTAGTTTGATAGTGTAACGTTTTCTATTGATTTTGTGTGGCTTTTTGTTAAGAGAGTTTTCGAATACAGAGAGATTTCTGCTCAAAAGAGTGGTGTTTTCTTTTCTAGATAGTAGAACCTCAATAAAAAGACTCTCATCCCAATGGAGATCATGGAAAAAAATTAATAAGGCTTTTAATCAAGGTTGACTTCTTACAATTGTATTTATACCTACAGCTAAGGATTTGCTCAGTACTACTGAGTCACGATATTGTCGGATAGCTAAAAGTCCTTAGCTTTTGGTTAGATTCGTACACTGACCTTCATGGGAGAAGCTTCGGGCTTTTAAACACTACACTAGCCCCGCTCCTGATAAAAAACCAAATTAATTAAAACAGTTAGTTAATTTTATAATCTTAATATTTATAACTATCAGTAGAATAATAAAGATGTATTAGAGCAAAGAATCAATTACCCTATATCAGGTTATAGTCATTATTAAACGATAATTTTAATTGAATTAAGTTATAATTCAATTAAGTGAATAAGTCGTAAATGAAGTCTTTCACCGTAGAAATAAACTTTACTACATTTTGGTGAATTTCCGATTGGAGATAAACTATCACCGTAGGTCTTTTGATAAAAACCGGGACCGATTTACTTTTTTTTGACGTCCCCAAAGCCCAAAAGCCCAGTCGTACAAATCCATATATATATATGTCCGTTAGCATGATACATCGAGTAAAAATGATCCAATTTTGATTAAGTTTTGTTATAAGCCTGTAAACCTACGTTTATTTCAACGAGATTGTGAACTAGAATTAATATTACTCATCAAAATGTACTCTACATAATCCAAACAACACAAACTTGCACAGATACTTAAACCTCATGGTGTATTTAACTATAGTCTACAAGCTTAACGTTTAACATTGTGACATAATGCAAACCGCATTTGACAAGCTACGGGGAGAACTTGACAATCTCTTAAACTTGGGTTTTAATTAAACTAAACTTGAACTTGTCGGGAAGAAAGACCAACATAAGCTTCTAAAATGTGTTAAGTTATTGGTAGTTGCTTTAAAGTTCACTAACTTAATTGCTTTCGTTTGCATATTAAGTTTGAACTTCGTAGAGATTCCATCAAAAGCGTTGCTGCTATTTTGGTATTGAGAACTTTGAAATACTTATTTGGTTCGAGATAGTGTTTGAATAAAGTATTATTCACATTGGTAAAGTATATTCACAGTACAATAGACGAAATAATAATGGGTAAATGTGAGTAAAGTGTAGTTAGGAAAAGGTTTATATTCACAATTAAGGTGTAATGTTAAGATTTTGTAAGTTAATAGCCCTCCTAGTACCTCCAATTGTACTAAGAAAAAAATATGTATCTTAATATTCACTTAATAATATGAATAAACATAAAAAGTCCACTTTATCTGATACGGAAACCTCTGGTTTTACTAATTACTTTGATAACATTTTTTTTTATTGTGTCATTCGAAAATCATCACATAGTTATACTGTAAGACATAATGTGTATGACATAGCGCAGTGCAAGAAATTGAAATTGTATTTGACGTTAAATTACACTATTAATGATTGAAAATAACAATATATTTTGTTCCAATAGACTAAAGCATTTTTCGTGCGTAAAATTAGCTATTTTTTCTATGCTAACCGAAAAGATTCCTGTACCCAGGCATTCTTCTAAAATATTGTTTTGTGTATTTCAATCAATAAAGTAAATTATTATATCTTCAGTTGGAAATTCTTCGAATTGGGTATTTTCTTAGAAAGTGTTAGTTTAATCAAGAGTAGTAATCGAATGATTTGACAAGACGTTCCGATCTCTAATTAAAAACAAATTGAATTCCAGACCGTCTCTGTTTCTCGAAAACATCGTTTTACAATCGTTACGATACTGATGAACTTAAAAACTTGCCATCAATCATAGTAGCCTAGAAAATTCGTAGATTTTTCATCCGTTCAAATGTATTTACTGTATATAAAACATGTTTATAATTTTTTTAATACATATATTTATGACAAATAATGGCTAAACGTGCCTCGTCAGACAATTTAGTAGTATCAATATTTGCCACATGTTACGACGGTTATAACCACAATCCCGGGCTATGAAAATTAACTATATTTTTAATCACTTATCATTTTCCCGTGCTAAAATAATATAGTGAGGCCTAAATTGTTCAAATGTACTACCAAAGGGATGTATTTTAATGTTTAGATGGATACCAAACTACGTACATATTTGCAAAGATTCATTATATTTCATACTTTATTGCAAATAAATATTTTGTCTATTCGAGCTTAAGTATTACAAATAGTACCAAAGTTGACACTAGTTGTTGGTCAAGTTGATAATATTAAACAGTTCAAATTATCCCCGTGAAAGCAAGGTAAACTGGTTGGAAAGTTTTGACACTCTGTTGACTACAGTTTTAATTAAATTTACCTAAGTGGTCGAAGTTTGCTAATACATTTAATAAACATATATAACTTTTAAAGTAAAACTGGTACCTCTATTTTTTGACAATTACTTTGGAATGATTTTTTGTGTAAAGATACAAAAATACACTAAAAATCAAATATTTTAGCATGTATGATTTTCATTAACTTAATGATGAACATGACACATTTAAATCGGTAATATTTTAAGATCCGTACAATTATTAAATGCAATACACCGAATTTAAGTGTATTTTAAAACCTGGCTCAATATTTAATCCCTTTTTAGTGGTATAATCTTTTAAATCCATTTAAACGAACCACTATGTTTAAACTACACATTAAACTACACATTTTTATTATAAAAAAAAATTAATATTAAATTAACGGTTTTAAACGTCAAGTTAAATAGGGTTTGAGTTAAATAAACTGAAGTATATTACAAGTATTTGTAATTTTTTGTAGTTAGAGATCTGCATTATTGTTTTGTTTAAAAAATCAACCCTATGTTTGAAATATTTTTTGTTTACGGATAAAGAAAAAAATCCGTTTTGATTGGACTAGAACCAATGTTTCTAAAGACCTAACCTTCTTGTTCTACAACTAGCACAAAGCTAAATTCGTATCAGTTACGCTTCAACGACTTAATACCCCGAGTTCTGACTTATAACGTTGTTATCATAGATGATATTGATATATCAAGGGAGAAAATACTCACACTGATCGTCATCATTGGGGAATCTGTTTTAAAATAATCTTGAAATGTTTTTGGGCGTTGGTAAAAAACTATTAACTTTCAAAACAATTAAGTCTCTTATAAATTTCTGCAATAACTTTAAGGGATGCTTAGTGATATTTGTAATTAGCCTACTTGATTTTAGGTACAATCAATATTATTATAGAACACATTCATCTTATAAAAGGTAGACAATGAGTTAACTAATAGTAACAGGTAACAAAAAGGAATTTAATCAACTCCACGCCAATTGCGAATAGGAAAATTGAAAAATGAATGGATTCCAAGATCTCTTTGATGCTTTAAATGGCATTGTGATGCCTAAATTAATTCTTAGAAATAAATATTTCAATTTGCTTCACTAGATCTTAATTTATAACTGAAATAGTTTAATTTGTTTTCATCCACGCCACTTTCAAATATTAAAATGTCTGTGTATAAGAACATTTCAAATTCCAGTTGAAATGTTCTTAGATAATAATCACATACTCTTAACCCCCGTGTGCATTTAATTTAATTAATAACATAAAATTCGGTTTAATCTGAAATCTATGTTTTAGAGCGATTCAAAATTTAAATTCTGTCAAATTCCTAAAAACAAAAGTAGAAAACACAAAGATTTTACACACACAATGCAGCGTGATTTGCATCATTACATGTCAGATGTTAAAATAGGTTTTTCACTTTCCCCCATGATTATTAGTAGTCTATCTTAACACATGTTTAGTCATGAAAACCTACAAAATCTTTATAAAAGACAAATGGTAGTAATTCCTATCAGGATTAGGTTTGAATCAACTTACATTTATCATACTTCTTAGTATGGTGTTCCTAAGATATTTCTAAGATATACAGGGTGTCCCGGAACTCCCTACTAATATTTAGGGCATTGTTACTGGGTAAGAAACATATCTTAATATACTATTTAAATTTTCCGGAAGTTCTTAGTTACTCACACAGCCATAATTTTGTATTTTCACTTTTTTATGGTTAAAATTGATACAATCCGGAAACATTTAGGACACCCAGACAAAGCTAGAAAACATTATGGCAATTTTCCAAAATCATTAAACACAATGGCGGCCATAAAATTAATTTTTTTTTAAATCAATGGTTTTTGAATTTAAGAATCAAAATTGTAAATGGTCGCCGTTTTAATTTACGAATTTGGAAAATTGTCATAATTTTTTGTAGCTTTGTCTAGTTGTCATTAATGTTTCTGCAAAGTTTCAATTTCACACGTTTAACAGTTTTTTTATTAAAACATTATTAAGTGAATAAAACTTCCAGACAATTTAAATATGACATTTATATATGTTTCTTACTCATGAACAATGCCCTAAATTATTGCTAGAGAGTTCTGGGACACTCTGTATGTAAATTGTATATATTAGTTATGTTTTATTTCATTCATCGTGCCTTGTGAAAAAATAAACTTTAATGTCAAGTGTTAGTACCGTAACCGTCATAAGTAACAAATCAAACTACCGAACACCTTGTTTCTAATCCCCCAATAACTGTTAACAATTCCATAACTGTAACTGTTATAACCAAACGACGACCCCTGTTACTTACTTAAGATTAATTAAGTACAAAATCGGGGATTGCGCTGCTACCCGGAAGATAGTTTGCCCAAACTATTAAGTTACTATCTAATTATAACATTGCTACATATTGTCTACGTGTATAATACACGTTTTAATAAGTTTATTTCATAATCAATGTTTAGTTTACATTTAAAAATTACACTCATTGTATTTGTATTTTTGCTAAAAGGTATGTTCCCAGAAGAAATGTGTTAAACCACGAATTTGAATTATCATTGATGTTTATCAGTAACTTTATAACCCGTATTAATGTATCTATTGATAAATGTTAGAGTGCAACAAAAGTCCGAAATCGAGTTAATTAGGTTTAAAATTTGTATCTATTTTTTCTGTCTAAAAATATAAAAAAACAGATTATTCTACATCACTTGATTAAAAGAAAAATCTGATTACAAACTATTACCCTTTCGTAAAGCGGCTTGTCTACAAAATAATTGAATATTATAACACCATTGGGCTCAATAACTTAATATTACATGATTGATAAAATGCTATCATTGCGTTTTAGATACTGAAGTATACATCCTACCATAGATTTGTTATTCAAATTAAACATTAAGCTATGAAAACGTAGTTTTTAAAATTGTGATGTCATAGAAATAAGGGAATATTGTACTACATATTGCGGTTTTAGGGACAGAAAATCCACACTTGCCACAACGTAAGCTAACAAAAACATTATTTCGAAGCTGCAATGCTGGTTGGCAAGCTCCAGTGTCGATCACATAAGACATACAACCAACAGCAACCGATAACTAACTCCAAGTCACGGTCGAGTGCTCTCTATAGGGTCGTTTTAAAGCTCCATATATTCTGGTTGACGATCGATCTCAAAGGCCATTGGCGTTTAAGGTCGTTTGAAATCGAAAATAGATTCTGGTTTTCAGTGATAATAGTTGCTAGAGATGGTCAGGAACATTTCAAGATATTTATTAGGCGAGACAGATTCCTGCTTAGCTGTAATATGATCAATACAAACATTACAGTGGTCAAACACAAGTATATTGTCACTACATAAGTCAACCACTCAGAGCTGGGAAACTTATACTCTTATCTAGAGTCTTGTGCAGTCAAGAGAGTGAAAACTCACTGAAGATCCTCATAAATATCTGAGACAGATTCCTGCTTTAGTTGTAATATGATCAATACAAACATTACAGTGGTCAAACACAAGTATATTGTCACTACATAAGTCAACCACTCAGAGCTGGGAAACTTATACTCTTATCTAGAGTCTTGTGCAGTCAAGAGAGTGGAAACTCACTGGAGATTCTCATAAATATCTGAGATAGATTCCTGCTTAGCTGTAATATGATCAATACAAACATTACAGTGGCCAAACACAAGTATATTGTCACTACATAAGTCAACCACTCAGAGCTGAGAGACTTTTACTCTTATCTAGAGTCTTGTGCAGTCAAGAGAGTGGAAACTCGCTGAAGATTCTCATAAATATCTGAGACAGGTTCCTGCTTAGCTGTAATATGATCAATACAAACATTACAGTGGCCAAACACAAGTATATTGTCACTACATAAGTCAACCACTCAGAGCTGGGAGACTTATACTCTTATCTAGAGTCTTGTGCAGTCAAGAGAGTGGAAACTCACTGAAGATCCTCAAAAATATCTGAGACAGATTCCTGCTTAGCTGTAATATGATCAATACAAACATTACAGTGGCCAAACACAAGTATATTGTCACTACATAAGTCAACCACTCAGAGCTGAGAGACTTTTACTCTTATCTAGAGTCTTGTGCAGTCAAGAGAGTGGAAACTCACTGAAGATTCTCATTAATATCTGAGACAGATTCCTGCTTAGCTGTAATATGATCAATACAAACATTACAGTGGTCAAACACAAGTATATTGTCACTACATAAGTCAACCACTCAGAGCTGAGAGACTTATACTCTTATCTAGAGTCTTGTGCAGTCAAGAGAGTGGAAACTCACTGAAGATCCTCATAAATATCTGAGACAGATTCCTGCTTAGCTGTAATATGATTAATACAAACATTACAGTGGTCAACCACAAGTATATTGTCACTACATAAGTCAACCATTCAGAGCTGAGAGACTTTTACTCTTATCTAGAGTCTTGTGCAGTCAAGAGAGTGGAAACTCACTGAAGATCCTCATAAATATCTGAGACAGATTGTTTCTTTAGCTGTAATATGATCAATACAAACATTACAGTAGTCAAACACAAGTATATTGTCACTATATAAGTCAACCACTCAGAGCTGAGGGACTTATACTCTTATATAGAGTCTTGTGCAGTCAAGAGAGTGGAAACTCACTGAAGATGCTCATAAATATCTGAGACAGATTCCTGCTTAGCTGTAATATGATAAATACAAACATTACAGTGGTCAAACCCAAGTATATTGTCACTACATAAGTCAACCACTCAGAGCTGAGAGACTTATACTCTTATCTAGAGTCTTGTGCAGTCAAGAGAGTGGAAACTCACTGAAGATCCTCATAAATATCTGAGACAGATTGCTTCTTTAGCTGTAATATGATCAATACAAACATTACAGTGGTCAAACACAAGTATATTGTCATTACATAAGTCAACCACTCAGAGTTGAGAGACTTTTACTCTTATCTAGAGTCTTGTGCAGTCAAGAGAGTGGAAACTCACTGAAGATCCTCATAAATATCTGAGACAGATTGTTTCTTTAGCTGTAATATGATCAATACAAACATTACAGTGGTCAAACACAAGTATATTGTCACTACATAAGTCAACCACTCAGAGCTGAGAGACTTTTACTCTTATCTAGAGTCTTGTGCAGTCAAGAGAGTGGAAACTCACTGAAGATCCTCATAAATATCTGAGACAGATTGCTTCTTTAGCTGTAATATGATCAATACAAACATTACAGTGGTCAAACACAAGTATATTGTCACTACATAAGTCAACCACTCAGAGCTGAGAGACTTATACTCTTATCTAGAGTCTTGTGCAGTCAAGAGAGTGGAAACTCACTGAAGATCCTTATAAATATCTGAGACAGATTGTTTCTTTAGCTGTAATATGATCAATACAAACATTACAGTGGTCAAACACAAGTATATTGTCACTACATAAGTCAACCACTCAGAGCTGAGAGACTTTTACTCTTATCTAGAGTCTTGTGCAGTCAAGAGAGTGGAAACTCACTGAAGATCCTCATAAATATCTGAGACAGATTGCTTCTTTAGCTGTAATATGATCAATACAAACATTACAGTGGTCAAACACAAGTATATTGTCACTACATAAGTCAACCACTCAGAGCTGAGAGACTTATACTCTTATCTAGAGTCTTGTGCAGTCAAGAGAGTGGAAACTCACTGAAGATCCTCATAAATATCTGAGACAGATTGCTTCTTTAGCTGTAATATGATCAATACAAACATTACAGTGGTCAAACACAAGTATATTGTCATTACATAAGTCAACCACTCAGAGCTGAGAGACTTATACTCTTATCTAGAGTCTTGTGCAGTCAAGAGAGTGGAAACTCACTGAAGATCCTCATAAATATCTGAGACAGATTGTTTCTTTAGCTGTAATATGATCAATACAAACATTACAGTGGTCAAACACAAGTATATTGTCACTACATAAGTCAACCACTCAGAGCTGAGAGACTTTTACTCTTATCTAGAGTCTTGTGCAGTCAAGAGAGTGGAAACTCACTGAAGATCCTCATAAATATCTGAGACAGATTGCTTCTTTAGCTGTAATATGATCAATACAAACATTACAGTGGTCAAACACAAGTATATTGTCACTACATAAGTCAACCACTCAGAGCTGAGAGACTTTTACTCTTATCTAGAGTCTTGTGCAGTCAAGAGAGTGGAAACTCACTGAAGATCCTCATAAATATCTGAGACAGATTGCTTCTTTAGCTGTAATATGATCAATACAAACATTACAGTGGTCAAACCCAAGTATATTGTCACTACATAAGTCAACCACTCAGAGCTGAGAGACTTTTACTCTTATCTAGAGTCTTGTGCAGTCAAGAGAGTGGAAACTCACTGAAGATCCTCATAAATATCTGAGATAGATTCCTGCTTAACTGTAATATGATCAATACAAACATTACAGTGGTCAAACACAAGTATATTGTCACTACATAAGTCAACCACTCAGAGCTGAGAGACTTTTACTCTTATCTAGAGTCTTGTGCAGTCAAGAGAGTGGAAACTTACTGAAGATCCTCATAAATATCTGAGACTGATTGCTTCTTTGGCTGTAATATGATCATACAAACATTACAATGGTCAAACACAAGTATATTGTCCCTACATAAGTCAACCACTCAGAGCTGAGAGACTTTTACTCTTATCTAGAGTCTTGTGCAGTCAAGAGAGTGGAAACTCACTGAAGATTCTCATAAATATCTGAGATAGATTCCTGCTTAACTGTAATATGATCAATACAAACATTACAGTGGTCAAACACAAGTATATTGTCACTACATAAGTCAACCACTCAGAGCTGAGAGACTTATACTCTTATCTAGAGTCTTGTGCAGTCAAGAGAGTGGAAACTTACTGAAGATCCTCATAAATATATGAGACAGATTCCTGCTTAGCTTTAATATGATCAATACAAACATTACAGTAGTCAAACACAAGTATATTGTCACTATATAAGTCAACCACTCAGAGCTGAGAGACTTATAATCTTATCTAGAGTCTTGTGCAGTCAAGAGAGTGGAAACTTACTGAAGATCTTCATAAATATATGAGACAGATTCCTGCTTAGCTTTAATATGATAAATACAAACATTACAGTGGTCAAACACAAGTATATTGTCACTACATAAGTCAACCACTCAGAGCTGAGAGACTTATAATCTTATCTAGAGTCTTGTGCAGTCAAGAGAGTGGAAACTCACTGAAGATCCTCATAAATATATGAGACAGATTCCTGCTTAGCTTTAATATGATAAATACAAACATTACAGTGGTCAAACACAAGTATATTGTCCCTACATAAGTCAACCACTCAGAGCTGAGAGACTTTTACTCTTATCTAGAGTCTTGTTCAGTCAAGAGAGTGGAAACTCACTGAAGATCCTCATAAATATCTGAGACTGATTGCTTCTTTGGCTGTAATATGATCATACAAACATTACAATGGTCAAACACAAGTATATTGTCACTACATAAGTCAACCTCTCAGAGCTGAGAGACTTTTACTCTTATCTAGAGTCTTGTGCAGTCAAGAGAGTGGAAACTCACTGAAGATTCTCATAAATATCTGAGATAGATTCCTGCTTAACTGTAATATGATCAATACAAACATTACAGTGGTCAAACACAAGTATATTGTCACTACATAAGTCAACCTCTCAGAGCTGAGAGAGTTTTACTCTTATCTAGAGTCTTGTGCAGTCAAGAGAGTGGAAACTTACTGAAGATCCTCATAAATATATGAGACAGATTCCTGCTTAGCTTTAATATGATCAATACAAACATTACAGTAGTCAAACACAAGTATATTGTCACTATATAAGTCAACCTCTCAGAGCTGAGAGAGTTTTACTCTTATCTAGAGTCTTGTGCAGTCAAGAGAGTGGAAACTCACTGAGATCCTCATAAATATCAATCTTAGTTTATTAATTTAAAAAAGTATTTTTTCGTGTTAAGCAATTTGTTTAGAAAATTACGCAGTCTCTCTATTAAAAAAACAATATAGTTTTACTTTCTTTTTCGGCGAGTCAAACGGCATAATTATTTGGATTTGAGTAACAAAAAATAAGTCAAACTTGCTGTGGCGACCTCATAAAACACTTATTTAATCTTTAGATAATAATTTGTTGGTAAATAGTTAAAAAAATGTCTTGAAATTTATAGAAGTAAATTAATTTAACCATGATGTAACATTTGTTAATACTAAAGTGTTGAACAAGTGAAATCGCAACTGTTGATTTTAAAAACATAATTAAAATAGGATGTTTGCTTGCATTTACTACATTTTTAATATAGAGAAGAATATTTTAATATACAGATTAAGTTCTGGTGATTTAAAATAACAAGTCTAGTGCAATATGCATCAAGGTTTGATATTGTTTCTTCATGTAAAAAACTTGTTCTACTAATAGTAAGTCCAAGCTGATAAAATTAAAATTTTAAATTTTGTTACACTTTAATTATATTTTATAGGAGGTTTAATGTTTTGATGTTATAGTTAATGATTATAAAGTAATAACAATATAAAGATAATTCCTTTCTCTCTCTTTAAGCTCTTGACAAATATAAAATAAAATTTTCTTCTTCCCATCAACGAGTTATAAATTTACGATTTCCAATTATATTTTCCTGCTACTTTTTTCCCATGCAAATTGCAACATAAACATTATTAGTGTATATGTCGTAAGTGTAAGTGTAAAATAGCGAAACTGAGGAAAATATGCAAATATGATCACAGATTAAATCATTTGGTAAATGTCTTAGATTTATGTAACAAAATTAACCCCTTTGAGAATCAGTTGTTGAAAAAGAGCTTAATAATCAAACTGAACAAGTTTCAATGGTTAAACAATATTTTAACTATATCACAAATTTTAGATACTTTTAAAACCCTAGGAAATCCGTATATGTAACAGGATAAGTAGCACAGAATAATTAAGCAGAAAAACTGTTAACGGTTAAAGAATTATCTTTCAAAAAGCAGAGGAAGTGGTAAATCAGAAGTTGATCAAACCAAATTAAAACTACGCTAACGAAGTTTATCTTTCTCTCTGGGTTTATTGATTCACTTAAGTTCTTAAAAGCTTTCTGCCTCCATTTATATTCACTAATGAATATTTTTCCAAATCAATGAAACCAACAATCAGTTCTTTATTCATTATAATGAATTGTTTGTCCATTTCTTTCGAGGCTTTTTTATCAAATCGATACCTGATGCAATGGTAAAATTTTGCTACATAGTTTTTTTTGTTTTACTAACAGTTACGTAATTCAATGATAGTTGGATCGTGCAACTTCGGTCTTGGAGATCCAGGTCAGAACCCGATCAAAGACTAACTTAAGGAAAACTCATGATAAAATGTCATGCCTCTAGGTCTAATGTCCAATCTTCAGTTTAAGGTTCACTTATCTCGCCACACCTATTAAACCACAGTACAACATTGAATACACACAAAAAGTAATTTTTTACAAAGGGTTAAATAGTTTTAATACTTTTATACATTTAAAAAAATGACTTTCACTCACTATGAAAACTAATTTTGGTTTACCTGGTAATGTTTTAATTTTCTAAGGGATAGTTGTGATTTTTTGTGGCCTGTGAATTTAAGGCATAAGCCCTTCAAGGAACGAAAACATCGTTGGGCCTATTGGATGGGTGGTACTTTTCAATGTCAAAGGGATTTCCATCCTCCACAGGGCCATGATGAGTCAGCTTTCTGATGAGCCCTGGAGGATTATGGAACGCTCACGAGCTCACTTTCAATCATGCTATACCTACACTTTCATTGACCAATACCTTACTTAGTAGACTAACCTATTCTGGCCTACTTAAACAATATTTCTATTTTACTGTTAGGTTTTTAATGATTTTTGTATTGAGTGCGTGTTTGATAAAATATTTTTAAAAAAACATGTCATTTTACGACATGCCTAAAATGTGACATGGCCAAATGTGGCTAACTAACCTACGGGAAAAGAAAAAGATACTCCTCCCGTGTAAACCTGCAAACTACGCGAATTTCTTTTTGCCAGATATGATTTTTACTTAAACGTAAGCATGTAATTTCCATATTTTAAAAATATTAGGGTAAATTTAATAGGTACTTAGATTTGCTACAGGGAAGGTAATCAATTGCATTTTTTACTCAGGAATAAGTCAATTTGCCAAATTAAATCAAAATATATCCCTGAACAATCAAACTACAACGATTTACATATTCCCATTAGATTAGCATAAATATTTTTAATTATTTTAATTTTTTACATATATGGATTAACTAAAAAATGTTGAGCAACAAGCTATACTCTTATATACTGAAAGGTAGTCGATTTTGGTGGTTTTGTTTACTTCAGGGGGAAAATCTCAGAACCACGAATAAAATACGCACAAACATGAAAGTCTCTGTTGAAATTATGTTTTCGTCAGAGCTTTCGCTTTGACTCCAGAAATGTTTTGATCAGACTCGTTTTGACTTTTCAACTGTTTACCGACAGAACTTTCACAAATGGGTTCGGTTACAGCTAAGTTTTGTTTGTGAATTCTAAATTATTTATTTCAAAACCTAATTCAAATTTGAGTTCATGTATGTCCTCAAATTTTATGTTGTAAAGTATATTTTTTATAATATTAGTGATGGTAAATATATTTGTATGAAAAGTATACGTCAAACCATATTTTCGCCATACTACAGGAAAACACCCACTTACACGCATTGCAGGTCAAAAGTATCTCTATCGAGTAAGAAGTATTTTTGGTGCCTAGGGAGTAAAGTCAGCTGTTGCAAATTTAGTTGTAAACTTCGATTGTAAGCACTCTAGCATGTTTCGAAATTATGTATCAATTGATTTAATTGGTTTTAAACCTAGCGTAAAGCTGCATTCTTGTCAATAATTCGACATATTGATAGTATAATTTACACAAGCGTAATACATATAATGATTAAATCATTTACAAAACGGCTGCTTAATTGCATTAGCAATATTGAAAACAAGTTGAAAGTCGTTTTGAGAGGTATTTCATTGAAAGTATTTCCGTTTTCTTTGCTTAGTTTATTAAATAATGTTCCAATATAAGAAAAAATATAGTTCATCACGTGGGCAAAGAGAGCTTTTTCAACCCTCACTCAAGTGAAATTTGAGTGAGGGTTGAAAAGAGTCACTTCACTAGTGACAAAATATACTAATATATTTCATTTAGTTTTACCAATTGTCATAAGTTTTGTTAAGACCACAAATTCGTAGCTTTACGGTTGGTCCCAGTTATCCGATAGTTCAATAGAGTACAAGAGGTGATTACATTTGAGCTCGTGTCGGGTACAAATTGGATTATTGGATAGAAAGCACAAGTGACCTCTTAGCCTTCCGCAAATTACATTTGGTACCTCATATCCTCTGTCCCATAGCAATATGTAGAGTAGCGGACTATCTTGTATTATTAACTCTTAAGTTACACAATATTCCTATTCTAAGTTGTTAACCAAATAATTATCGTTGTTGCATACGTAAAACTTACACATTACAAAAACGAATGTAAAATCCAATAATTATTCTAATCCAAAAAATAAAACTGTACTTAAAATGGTTAATGAGGTAAGTGTATATATGTTACATCCAATTGCATTATAGGAGCTAACCAACGACGGACGGTTCATAAATTTCAAAGGAGATAAATATTACTTTTAAAATAAATCTGTTTTCGCAATTAAGAGAAGTAGGACAGCTTGGTAAAAATTCAAAGCTTTTCAAAGAAATTAAAGAAATGGTGTTTGCTCTCTTTTAATTGAGATCTTTGGTTCATCTGTATTTATTCAAATAAACTGATTCGAGCAATATAAATACTGTAAATCTTTAAAATCTTTTTGTTTAAAGATGGTTTATTTATTAGTTTAATGAATGCGTAGCGATGCTTTAGTTCGGGTTGTTTTACAGAAATTACCTATATTATACATACTTATCTTAGCGTCATTCTAAGAGAAACGAAATAAATAATAAATTAATTTAATTGCAATGATAACATCGATCTTATTATGGTGCAGTTATGTGTATGAATATAATGTAAATGTCACTGTGTTCAAATTTGTTGGTTAAGGGTGGCGTGATGGACGGAACACGGAATGGGCACACGGAAGGGACTAAGGCTAAAGGTGTAGTGACGTCATATCTCTAGTGGGTAATGTCTTCTCTTGAGGCGACACGATTACCGTTACGAAACGATGTAATTTCAGCGGCGTTCGTGGCATAGTTGGTAGCGTTTCGGATTGGTGTTCAGGAGGTCCCGGGTCCGAATCCCGCTGGTAGCACTGACTTTTTGTCAACAAATTTTTCATATCAGCAAGTTTGGTTGGTTAGGTTAGGTTATGACAGTTTAATTTTATAATACTACATTTTAAAATTAATTTTATAATTAATTAAAAATTATAAGTAATTATTAATTAGATTTTTATCTTATATAGTTTTTTTATTATCAGCAAGTCTGGTTGGTTAGGTTATGTTATGACAGTTTAATTTTAAAAATTAAAAATTAATTTTATAATTTTAAAACAATATTTTATAATTAAAAAGCTAATTTTATAACTAAAAAAAATTAATTTAAATTATTTCAACTAGGCAGTTCTAGCGGCGAACGCTGACACTACAAGATATGTTAGCCTTAGTCCCTCCCGTGTGCCCCACCGGACGGAACACGGCAAAATTTATTATGCCATCATGATATACCCTACTTAAAATGTTCATACTTAGCATAGTACTATATGAAGTGCACTTCACAGACAATATTATAAATGTATAAAATAATAGCATAGATAAAACATACTCCCTTAGATAATAGCTAACACAGAATGATCATCAGTCTCAAAAAGTGTTGGTGTTGTGGTAAAAGCTATGTTTTATGTTTACCACAACACATAACACATATGTTTTTGGAGTTGTGTATTTTAGAATCTTCTGTCAAAAACATAAATCTTTCTCACATAGTACACATAGTTTCTCAAATATAACGTTATAGTACATTAACAAGCATTGTTCACCTGATATTTTTGGTATACGAACTGGTTGCAAAAGTTAAGTTTTCGATGATATTTTTATTTAGTTGCTTGTACAAAATAATACATAATATTAAACCCCTAGGTCTAACTAAGAAAATGCAACTAAAATTATTACAAGGTGACTAATAAATAATTAAATTAAATTTATATCAATACTAAATAAGACTAATACCTTTTAATGTTTTACAAGTTAAAATTGCTAAGGGTGGTCATTTGAAAATTTATTCTTTCCAAAATTCTATATTGGTTCGCACTATCGTACAGTATTTTTTTTGTAATCCTTTTATTTCCATAAATTTATTAGTGGTTCATAAGTAACGGTTTGTGTATTTTTAGATATACATATATTCATCTAAAGTAGTTATTGGAAAATAATTATGTGGTCAGTCTTAAAATAGTTGTCATGGTTCGGGTAAAGACCGTCTCAAATCGCTTGAATAAATTAGGGAGGTTACACTGGCCGTCCCTTTATATTCCGCTAATATATCTTTCTTTCCCGCCTTTCTGCAATGTCCGCAAGGTCTGTCTGATTTATAACTTTGAATACTATTACAATTTGGACATCAATTTAACCGGTTTATCTGAAAATTTCCAACATATTTAGAATCTGAAGTTTGTCTTAGCTTTACGCTCAAACTTAAGTTTAGAATAAACTTAACAAAGCGACAACAGTCCTCAGGAATATTGTCATTATATTTTGTTTTTGTGCTTATTCACTAGATTTAAAAGGGAGGGTGGGACTTTGGGAATCCCTATTCGTAAAAAAGAGTTTATCCTACAGTCACCTGACAAAGTGGGCTTCCATGAACTGATTATAGTACAGAAAGCTGCTAACTGCTGTATTTACTTACTTTTGCCACACTCTTTTTTGCCACACACCAGTATTTCAACCTAACAACACAAAACAGCTTGCTTTTATTAGGCAATCTGTGTACACTTGGAAATAGGTTGGCAACACAAGGCTACGATCAGCTGGTCCAGCGTTTCCCATTTCGTTCAAAGTTTGGATTTAACCTAACCTAAAAACGTGTTGTATAGTGTTTGAAAGCCTATTTTTATATGCTTACTCGCCTGCGGCTCGTGTGCAAACATTTTTTTCGCGTGTAGCAAAGTGCCACTTTGCACACTTGTTACTAACATAACTATTTCGCATAAATTACATAGAACCCTGATAACAATTGTTGCAACTGACATTTTATTTTGGATTTCCATGATTTTCAAGTTTACCATCACGAGTAAAACGTAAACCATTGTCTTTGATGGAATATGATCATTTATGGCCCATAGGGGATTGAAAATAGAGCCGAATTTCGGTAACGTAGACTACAACACAAACCAATAAAGATGTGGAATTTACGGCGACCTTTGTGTTTAGTGAACCCTAGATAAAACCACCCGGCCAAACTCACTGGGCAAAAAATACAGCAGCAGTTTTTCACTTTTTTCATAATAAGTATTGTAACTAAATTATACTTTTGGTTCTACTATGCAAAATCTGCTTTAAATCAATTAAATTACCTGTTTTCAGCCAATTTTGTTTTGAAATTAGATTTTTGTTACCATTTGCTGGTGCACTGGATCGAAAAAAATAGCATTAAATGACACCTCAATCTTGAAAATCAGTCATAACCCCCTTTTTAAGTGTATAGATAGATGCTCACTAGTGGTAGGTAGCAATATGAACATTATTTACGACACATATTAATGAAAATAATAAAAGATAAATACAAAATTGTTATCATACATCATAAAATGTGGTTGCCATAACACTCTACACACAATATTTCATACACTCAACGTCGGGAAAACATTGTGCGGTGAAACCATACTTTTTCAACCGTTTTATTTCCTCACTCTAAAGCCACATTGTTGTCACCTGCTGTGCAACATGACAGCATGGGTTGGAGTTTGTTTTATATCCGTTGTGTTTACAACGGAATTATTATGTGTTTTTGAAAGAATTATAGTTTACTACGTGATTATTTATACTCAGTGATTGATCTACCATCGTTTGTAAACCGAAATGTGGTATTGAATTTAATTGGAATATGATGTGTTTACAATAGTGGAACTAACCAATTAGTGAGTCCTATAATACCTTTTTTCATTTGGTGTGTTTTACGAACTTTTTGTTGTATTTTATACTCAAAAACATTTTTATTGCACTTTATTTTGACTATTGTTTTTTTTTACTTTAATACTTTTTTATGAAATGGTGACCATACGAATGTAGGTATTTTAAGCAAAGTATGACTAGAGTGTAAGATGAGTGGCACGATCTTGTAGTCCTGTTGGTGACTAAGGCCGACATATTCTTTATATACAGCTAATTAATAGCCCATACATCCAATGACAACTAAAGGACCTACAGTTAATAGTGGAAACCGAACCACATTTTTGCCTTATAATTAACGAATTGGTCTAATTATCAGGACAGTACTGTTATACTGTTATAGTACTGTTATTACTGGATAGAAGTGTTATAAAAGTTTACAAAGGGACCCATAGTAAATTGCATATTTTAATAGGGTTAAAAGTTTGTCTCCGAGGTATAAAGAAAAGTGCAATACCCCTTTACCTTTTAATGATGACTTTATAAGCTATAAATTAAAATCCAAGAAAAAGTCGTTAAAAGAGAATTAATATAATCAGAATGAATGTTTGAGACCATTACGTCCATTATATCTCCTAATTTACAAACTTTTTAATCGCCATAAAAAGGATAAGTTAGTAGATTAATCATGTTTCAATTATCAACAAAAGTAGCCTAACATGAATTATCATTCACTTCTTACCTGTTGTTTACGATTGGTTGTTGTTAAGCAACCTACTGAAAGTAACCAGCTGTTTAGTTTAACAACAATTAATTTAAAAATTAAACCGCTGTTATACAGAAAGTTAATCAGCAACAATGGATCTTTGAAATCACTCTCCAAAAATAAAAAGTCGAAGGGTGAAGGCCTTCTAATTGAAGGTGAAGGTAAATTACCTTTTTAGTTAAGATTCACCCCGCTTAATCATTAACTTTAAAATGACACCCCAATCGTATAAATCGATTAAGTGTGATGGATGATAAGGGATGTTAAAAAAACTCTTAGATAGATGATTAAATCTCTAATTTGTTTGATAAAGTAAAACCCGTTAATTTATTTATTATATAGTTTATCGTTAGAAAATAAATAACACTTTCTATATGGTTACATAAAGATGGTAATTATAAATCAAGTTTCCGTAATTTTATCAATGAAATTGTGGAAACGAATTCCAATTAGTGTAAAGCTTGAATTGCCTACATTGTATAGATATGGTATGGCAGTTGAATATTAAATGAAATTTGAAAGATTTGTGAGATAAATTTAACAATACAAACAGGGACTAGTAGAGAGTTACAAATCAATTCCTTGGTAGAGTTCTTATTTGACAAAAGTTTATTAAAATGTTTTGGAAAACTGCATTATAAATTAAACGGGGGTTGATGACTTTGATAGACAAAGTCATGCAACGTTTCATCGTTTTCGTCGAATTTTTTGTCTGAAAATACGCTTTCACTTCTCGAGTCTATTGTTTAGATAACGAGAGAGCGCCATTTAAAAATCTCACTTTGTAGAGCAAAGAGAACAAAGCAGTCCCTGAGGATGTAGGTTTTATCAACTCTCTCTGCTGGAGTTTGTATTTTTACCTTAACCTATGGTCACCGTTTCCATGAAAGACAAATGCAAACATTATTAAACATAATATGGTAATGTAATATACTTTATTAGTATTTCTGACCTTATTTTTTTTATACATTTGGTCAAAATATTGCTGAAATTTTTTATTTGATGAATTGATTACTCTTTTTATTAGCGAATTTCACATATAGGGAATAAGCTATTACATGTAGGTCTCGTGGTAAGACCTACACCCGGACCGAGCTGCTTTTTCGTTTTGAGGTCCATAGAGGAAAAACACACTCTGTTCATGTCCAGTGTGACAACTCAACCAAAATTATCAGATTTTTATGAAATTTGGTACAAACTTGTAAACCTACGTTTATTCGAACGAGTTCGTGAACCAGCATGGGAACAGCACTATGGGAACAGGAGGTTTATGAGGTAAAAAAGGTTTTCTTTCCAAACCATTTTGTAGAACTTTCAAAAAAAATAATTTTTTATATTGAAGTGTTGATGCATGCCTTAAGGTTACGGAGATAATAAAAAAAATGTAAATGTTAAATTCCAGTGTTATTCTTATGGAGAATAAATTTAACTTTTTTTATGGGTATATTTAAATCAAATTAGGCAATTTTGTTTATTCTGTTTATTTCATATTAAGCTATCGTAATTTGCATTACCCTCTCACCATTATTTAAATACAATGATATGTAAAATTATCTCATTAGGTAGGCTATAGTTTGGGTATGCTATAATTATACAACTCGAACATGGGACTATTTTTTTTTAACCATATTTTAGTTGTAGAAAGGTATTATTTTAAATAATTGGTTTAAAATGGCAATTAACTGATATAGTTTAGTGCCTGAAGAGAACTCCTTTACGAGAGTTTTAAAGCCATCTTATATCCTCAAGAGGCTACTTAGCTAAAATGCAAATTCTTTCAGAGACTCAAATGTCTCCAATAAAAGCCGATCTATTGTTCTCTCTAAAAAGTCAAGTGATTTAATCAACCCTTTAAAAAATCAATTGTGTTAAATATTCAATAGTTTGAGTAGAATAATCTAAATCTGTAAAATAATTGAATATGAACAAATTAATGCTTATTACGGCAGAGTGCAGAAAATGAAATTTAATGGAAGTAGTAAATATGTGTTAATGATTCTAAAAATATAATAAATATGTAACAAATTAATATAAATATAAACAAAATTTTTACTCTGAATATCGGGTTTTGAAAGAGTACAAAGATAAAAGGAATGAGTGTTAATAAGCATAAAAAGTGTTAATGGTTAAAAAGTATCTAACTTTCAAAAAGCAGAGGAAGTGGTAAATCAGAAGTTGATCAAACCAAATTAAAACTACGCTAACGAAGTTTATCTTTCTCTCTGGGTTTATTGACTTATTTAAGACCTTAAGAGCTTTCTCCCTCCATTTATAATTGCTAATGAATATTTTCCAATCAGTGAGAATCAACAATCAATTATTTATTAGTTATTATAAAGTATTCTTTACCTAATTTTAACCTATTTTTAGTTATGCATATGATTACTTTAATTCAACGCTTTTATTTAAAGCGGAATGATGCCTGATAAGACTAATGATTATTGTTTTATCTTTGTCAAGTTTGTTTACCAACAATTGTGACTCTGTAAACGATTGGGTGTGTTAAATTTGGTCCCTGTGGCCAGGATTCGACCCCTACCAAAGGTTTATTTATTATGGCACACCTATTGGTCTGTAGTAGGCTACACCTAGGGGCTTCGTTCTGTCCATAGGCCTACACCACCAAAACCGTTCAAATCAAAGGAGAATTAATCTTTTGATTTTAACGGCTACTTATTTTATGGGAGCATCTTTTAACCTCACATCTACCTGCCCAGTACCCATAAACCTGTGTCCCACAGGTTTTGTATTCTTTCAAAAGCTTCGGCATTTGGATTTACTTCACATTTCAAAGGTCTCTCTATAGTAAAATCACAACCCAAATGTTGTGGCTTGTGTCTGATTCCATTGACATAAAAATTAAAAATACCTCCGCCACAGCTAACCTGCAGAAAATTTCAATTTACCTGGTTATTGTTTCACTAAAATATTCCCTTAAAATTTGCAGTAGTTTTCTATTAACATTATTTCGATGAGTACTTAGGTTTACTGATACATCAACAATGTGTTTGTCAAAACAATTTAATGGATTTATGCATGTGAGTAAACGAAAAAAGAACATCAAATGATGGTGTCTTCCCCCAACGTGGACTTATAAGTTTTATAAGTCATCAGCTAATAGAGCCTGCCAAGGTGGTGCAAACATTGGGCAGAGAGGGGCCAAAGAACAGTATCCACCAATACCAATTATTAACTTGTCTATGTAAATATAAAATACTGTAATACATTTACATAAAGGGTGGACCAAAAAAACAGGGACAATTTAAAAATGTTATTACTCAGCTGTTATAAAGGCTGGAGAGTTCATTGATGCGGCAAAAGAAAGTTTATTTGATGCCATTTAGTGTATAGTTACTATGGATCATCAATGGTTACTGCAACATCGTGCCTTTGTCATAGAGACTTTTTTGAAGAATAATTTGACTTTCATTTCTACTCAACGTCAATTTCGTTCACTTCATCTTTGGCCATAATGGTGCGGTCCCAAACCGAATAAACTACTCAAAGATGAGTAAGCAATGTCCTAAACATGGCTTTTGTACTCAAAATTAAACCTATGCAAATTTAAATTTCAATGCAATGTTTTGCAAACGGTTGGCTTTGGACGCTCGACGCAGGACACTCGCGCGAACCATTTCAATGTTTTCCGGCGTTCGAACAGTCCGAGGTACCTATCTTACTAGGTTTGACTTTGAGTGCAGAAGACGTGTTCTGGAAATTACTTACCTAACTTTAAATCGTTTTTCGCTTTGGGGTTGCACCATTACGGTCAATGTTGATGTGAAAACGAAATTGACGTTGAGTAGAAATGAAAGTCAAATTATTCTTCAAAAAAGTATCCATGACAAAGGCACGATGTTGCGGTAACCATTGATGATCCATAGTAACTATACACTAAATGGCATCAAATAAACTTTCTTTTGTCGCATCAATGAACTCTCCAGCCTTTATAACAGCTGAGTAATAACATTTTAAAATTGTCCCTGTTTTTTTGGTCCACCCTTTATAAGTACAACATCATAAGGTTTGTTAAGACCACAAAGTCGTAGCTTTAGTTGGTCCCAGTTATCCGATAGTTCAATAGAGTACAAGAGGTGATTACATTTGAGCTCGTGTTGGGTACAAATTGGATTATTGGATAGAAAGCACAAGTGACCTCTTAGCCTTCTGCAAATTAGATTTGGTACCTCATATCCTCTGTCCCATAGCAATATGTAGCGGACTGCTTTGCATAATTTATTTTGATTACATTAGCCTAGGATGTTAATAAATTATTAAGACTTGGCTTTCATTATCAACCAAACCTAAATTAGCTAAACATCACCCCAGGTAGAAATTATGTTTTTATTCTGTTGTAACAGAGTAATCTTCAGGCCCATATAGGGTTTAATTATTTGTCTACAAATCGTAAATAGTAGTACATTTTATATGCTTCGTTACTGAAA
Source organism: Macrosteles quadrilineatus (assembly GCF_028750875.1). Lineage (NCBI taxonomy): Eukaryota > Metazoa > Arthropoda > Insecta > Hemiptera > Cicadellidae > Macrosteles > Macrosteles quadrilineatus. Next base: position 13,936,960 of record NW_026542599.1, on the reverse strand, counting down.
GTCACTAATTATAGATCGAGTACAGTTTTGTCATCGTCAATAAACTCCATATTGCTAATCTCTCTCAGTAAAAAAATTATTAAAATGTTTTGCAGCTTTTTGACTTTACATTTTGTAAATAGTGTAACCCTTTACTTAGTTTTATAACCTAAAGTAAATCAAACACAATGTATTTATTCTTTTTTTTTTCTTGTAAACACAATACTTGGATGAGGTGGAATGGGCGAGAGCCCTTCTCTTTGTTTTCGTAGCGTCTTATCTTGATGTCGCAGGCTCTCAGCTCTTCCATTATGGTCCTTGGCGCTGGAGATGTTGTTATTCATCTGTCATTGGTGACTTCTGTTTCTCCAAAACTTGTTCAACAGTAGTTGGTTTTTATCTATCTAAATTCCACAGATATGAAATAGTTCTTTAAATTTTCCACTTTCCATCATTTCGCTTTCCAAAAAGCTTCTTTTGTGTATTTTCTTCTAGTTCTTCAAAGATGTCTCTGCAAGAGCAGTTATTTTCGGCCTGGGATTTTCTTTCAGTCCTTTCTGTGCCCTTTTTTCAAGACTTTTACCCCTTAAGTCTTTCATTAGTACTTAACTTGCTTTCCTTTTTTCTTGATTATTTTCCTTAAAGCTGCTTCTATGTCTTTCTTCTCTTGTTTTGGCAGCTTTACTCTGGGCAGGTAGTTTTCCTCTGCCTGGGGGACTTTTCGTGCTGCTTGCAATTTTTGTCGTTTCCCCCTTCTCAAGCAGCACAGCTCTTCGTTTTTACTCCTCCCCCTCCCCCTCCTCCTCTTTCCTCCTTCTTTCTTCCTCCTCTCTGTTTTGGCGAGTCCTCTCTTCAACTTCCATTGCAAAATACTGCACTTCACGAACGAATTTGTGGGGGTAGATTTCAAGGATTGTTCCCAGGGTTATTCCCGTGACCGTAACACAGACAGCTCGCGCAAAAAATCTCCAGTTCATGGCAGAAAACAGTTAGAAATTTGTAAAAAGTTAGAGTAAAATAGAGGAGCTGCTAACTTAACAAAATTTCTGGAGAAGTGATAACTGTCTCTATGGATACTACTTTAGCTGACAAATTTTAAATCCGTCCCATTGTCTTGGTAACAAATAACTTTTTCATACATTGAAAGAAAAGGAATGCATTTGATACAAGCATTGGTTTTATTCAGTTGTCTCAATCGATAGGAAGACAAATAATAAATACCCCCACGCACCCGCGAGAGCAAACCTGTAGACTAAGTTAATTTCCATTTGCCTGATTATATTTTCACAAAATATCTCCTTAAAATTTTGAGATTTATTCCCTCTTCAAATAACATTAGTTTAACAAGTACATAGTTTTTTCTGCTACAGGGAAGATAATAGTGTTTGTGTGTGAAATGTCAATAGTTAAGTAGGAAATAAATAAATTTTCTAAATTTGAGCCAAATCTTTTTATAAGCAAGCAAACTACAACAGATTACTTTTTCTCCATAAGAGTAACATGAGAATATTATAATTATAGTTCTACGGAATTTTCTCCCTAATCATTAAGCGCATAACATTGCTTCAATATACTAAACTAGGTGAAACCCGTCGAAATCGACGGTTACTTTCAAGGCGTATGCTAATTCATCTGCTGCAATAAATTGAGTGAAATTATACATATTTTGAGCATTTAGCATTGTTTAAAGATTAATAAGTGTAAAAACAATAATGATATTAATTGCGTTAGTTACCAAAATATGGTTGATCATTCAATGAATAAAATATTTCCCATACTATTAGTCTTATCTGGTATCTCTTCCTTTGGAAGAACCTTTATACCAGTATTAAAATCGTATTGGTGGATCTTTTGTAGTTAAACACTTCCGTGATTCCATCAGTGTAATGCAGATTAATCTAGGATTTTATTTGAAAAAAATATCTGTTTGTTGGGAAGACACGTTCTAACTTCAAGCGGAGGTACTGTATATCCGTTACAGTGTAAGTTTGAGTTTTCCTTCGTCACGTCGTGTCAGTTCATATCGTACTTCTGTGCCTATGAATCACAAAACAAATTTGCCTATGCACATTTCTCTAGCAATGTTTTGAGAAATTGGTTGTGGGGTTACTGTTAAAGCTGGAATTCATTGACATGGGAGATTTCAGTTAGTTGTCTCAGCCTTATCAATTACATAAAGTTGTCAATATAATCTCTCTACAGAATGTTAGGTGTACCGTAGTGGAATATACTTGAAGTAAAGTTGGATTTTATTCTTGAACTGTTAGGGGCCTCCTCATTTATATGGTCGTGCGGCTTCATTGGCAACAAATAATGCAAATGATATGATACGGAAGAAAATCAATTTTAAAATCAGAAAATAACATTGAAAATACTTCTTTTGGACAATTTATTCTAACTCCCAATAAATGTGTGTTGTTTAAAATACAATATTAAAATTAACAGCTGTTTCATTAAAAATTATCCACATGGCCAAAATGTAAACAAATCTGTGGAGGGGTCTTTAAAGGCTTCTGGGGCAGAGCCCTAAGCGAATTTACTTCGTTTTTCTTTTGATAACTCATCTACAGACCAAGACCTTTCTTTGGACCCCTCTACCAAGTTTCTACGCCCAGCCGTTCTCTCAAATTAGTGGAGACAAAGTTTCCAATTAAATATTTAGATTCCCCCATGTTAGTCTTATGGGAGAAAACCCAACTTTGATGGAAGATCCTGCCCAAACTAATAAAGATATCAAAAATCTAAGAACACTTTGCAAAACTACAGATTAGGGCCATTTGTTTGACACTTTAATCATCAAAATGGGTCCAAAAATGAGGGAGGAGTTCTGTTTACAAAAATCGGCTTAGCGTATTATATATATAGAGTGGAGACAAAGTTTCCAATTAAATATTTAGATTCCCCCATGTTAGTCTTATGGGAGAAAACCCAACTTTGATGGAAGATCCTGCCCAAACTAATAAAGATATCAAAAATCTAAAAACACTTTGCAAAACTACAGATTAGGGCCATTTGTTTGACACTTTAATCATCAAAATCGGTCCAAAAATGAGGGAGGAGTTCTGTTTACAAAAATCGGCTTAGCGTATTATATATATAGATTATTTCATTTTTAAGCTCTACAAAATTGTTTGAAAAGAAATTGTGAAATTTTATGTTTTAGGATTCAAGAATTCGTTAAACCAATTTTGACCCCATAAAAACTCAATTCCTATTGTCCGATCATGCTGGTTAAAAAAACTTGTTTGAATAATGTAAGTCTACACGTTTATACGAAATTTCAACAAATTCGGATAATTTTTTCTCATTGTATACAATGCACGCAATATGTATACAGGGTGATTGATATAAGTGTGCCAGCCGTTTTATTCGAAAACTATAAGAGATATCAGAAAAAGTTAAATGGTAAGTGCCTTGGATTTTTTATTTAAAAAATTGTAGTCAAGTCAAAAAAATTATTTTAGCCGCCATTTTTCCAATATGGCCGCCAACTTTGATTTTTCTTATGGAACACCCTGTATTTTATGATGTATTCTGGTAGAAAATGTAATTTTAAGACGATTTTATTCTTGTGATTTTTTTCATAAACCTAACCGTTTCAAAGATAATAATGGGTTAGGGCCTAAGTTTTGAAATTTCTGCATGAGAAAGAGTTTCGATAAAGGCCTAAGCAAGCATGCCAGCTGTTTTATTCGAAAACCATTCAAAATTTCACAACTTAAACCATTATTATCTTTGAACCGGTTAGGTTTATGAAAAAAATTACAAGAATAAAATCGTCTTAAAATTACATTTTCTACCAGAATACATCATAAAATACAGGGTGTTCTATAAGAAAAATCAAAGTTGGCGGCCATATTGGAAAAATGGCGGCTAAAATAATTTTTTTGACTTGACTACAAATTTTTAAATAAAAAATCTAAGGCACTTACCATTTAACTTTTTTTGATATCTCTTATGGTTTTTGAATAAAACGGCTGGCACACTTATATCAATCACCCTGTATATGAGTTTGAACAATGTTTTTTTTTTTGGCCAGTGGGGACCTGAAAACAAAAGTTACTTCGGTCCCCGTCCAGGTCTTACTATGTGACCTAAGGTAATAGAAATTTGCTAAAAAACTGTTACTTTAAAATTCCCATGTTGTTCTTATAGAGGATAGATAAACTGTTTTAGTTTGCCTATTTTTATGGATACCCTTTGATCGGATGTATTTATTTTCATACTAAGCTATTAAGGTTTTGATAAATAAACTCACTTTGTAGCCTTCTCTGTAACGGCAAACCTATACTTATAAAATTTAATGTTATTTATACTTTGTATGTTTGGGAATGGGGAAGAATTTAATCAAAATTTACTTAAATGTTTTGCTACATAGTTTAGTTAGTCATGTATTAAGGAACGTTATAAATAGTATACATGCCTTACTTGGTATCCAGTTAATGAAAATTAATAGTTGTATAGTTATAAATCAGAATCATGAAGATATTTATGTATTTTTTGTACTTAATCTTCTATAAGTATAAAAGAGGATGTTTGTATATTTGGCAGTGATAAACTCAGACACCGCTGAACCGATTGCCATGAAACTTGGTATATACGTGTAGAATGTCATGGAATAGGTTTATACACCATCAATTTCGTGATCCGTCCAATCGGCTCCACCCCAGTGGCTCTGGAGTTTCCCATGTTAACCTTATGAGAAATGGAATTAATGAATCTTAACAGCTGTTTCAATTAAACAAGTTGGTTCTGTTCTATGATGTTCAATTGCATTAAAGTTACAAGGATTACCAACAGGGTGCATTTCTTTTACATTTATGACAACAGCTAATTTGCAACCAAAAGGTGAGTGAGCATAGCGAACGAACTTCAACCTGGACGCGAGTTAGCGTAGTGAACGAGCTAACCTGAAGGCAAGTGAGCGTAGCGAACGAGCTCTAACCTAAAGGTGAGTGAGCGTAGCAAACGAACTTCAACCAGGACGTGATTGAGCCATGCGAACGAGATCATCTTGAAAATTAAGAAGTTAAACGGGGCAAAGCCCGCGGGTTACAGCTAGTTCAATATAAAGCAGGCTAGTGTATTCAGTAAAGTAGCCTACACAATAGGTTGTACCCTTCTCCTAATTATGGTTGGTTGCCCATAAATGTGCTAGGGTGGCAGAAGGTAGGCTCCTTCCCCGACTGCCTTCCCAAAACGTTCAAAATATAAGTAAGGAATAAATCTAACAACTTTAAGCTTAGTCAGCAGGTTTGCTGCGGCAGACGTATTTTGTTACATCTGGCTGCATGAGTATTTGCCATTTTTACTATTAAAATTTGATGTAATTAAAGTTCAATGTCCTTTAAGTGAATTTCCCTATTTTGATTGATTTGGCCACATGAGCATCTTTACTATTTGATATAATTGATGTCCATGTCTAACAAACAACACATTAATGTATACAGTATGTAACACTTCTATACAACGTATTAATTAGGTTAGTAACCTCCATAAGACGAATTTGTCTGTGACCTGGGCTAGGACTGCCTCTATACAACGAATATTCTTAGCACAAAACCTTTACAGGGCAAATATTTGACCTGTAGGTATAAGACAAATTTCTCATGACTTTAAATATCCTTAGTATGTAGTTTTCAAAACAAACAGAAGCTAGTCTCAACATGAAACCCCCATCCATCCCTCTTCGTCCTAGTAATTGTTTGGCACATGCCTGTAGAGTGGAGAAACCTATTTTAAACAAATAACAGCAGTTTTAAACCTCGATAAAACAAACCTCTTCTTTATTAAAAATACCTCGACAGTAAATATTTTCACCTTGAAATTCGTCATATAGAGGTTCGACTGTATACACAGTTTTTATTTTTTGCAAATAAACCTGTCTCCCCTTAAAATTCATATACATTGAAACAATGTTTTATGTATTGATATGTTTCTTGTGAAATTTGTTCTAACAATTTAGCTGGTGTCAGTTTTAATTTTAACATTATGTACCTTAAAATAAAAGCAATGCCAATAAAATTTAGTTTTGTTTTACATTAAACACAAGGAAAGTAAAGAGGACAACATTTATTGAAAATACTTTTTATTAACAAAATTTAATACAAACCATCTAAGAAATGCTCGGAATGGATGAGGGAAAATTAAAAATTCAAGTATAAATGGAAAACAATATTGATTGTATAAAATATTAACATCGAATACAATATATACACACACTTGTAGGTTACACATTTGATCATGTACACACATTGCATTATCTCCATAGTTGTTACAACCCTTAATTTGGCTAAATACTTTATTTTATTTCTAATAAAAATTAAATTCTTAACTCTTACTTTATACAAATTTCTTCAAGCCCATTTCAAACTTAAAAATATAATTTACCAAACCATCATCATGTTTTACAACATTGGGAGATTCCTGAATACAGCCTAATTGACTTTTTTCCATCTACTTCTATAAACTTTTAAGTTTGCCCACAAAATTCATTTTTATTTCAAAACTCAAATACTTTTAAATTTTATTTTATCCTAAAAAACACATAAATAAAATACATAACAAGATTAAATGCTCAAAATATTTTCCTACAATAACACTTGAGAGTGGAGATATAGGAAGCGGCTCAAAACTATGCTTATTGCAATTAAAAGCGTTGATTTAAATTTTACCTGTTAACATAATAAGACTTGAACACTGTCTATCACTCAAGCCTTGCAGCATTAGAACACTCCACGCGTGTGCTTTAAGTCCGAATTTGTTCAAATACCACCTGTGTCTTTTTTCAAGCTCCTGATGATCAGTCACACAATTCTCTCGACTTTGGTCATTGGCTGCTTACAACTCGGTCTTCTGGGCCTTCGGTTTTCCCTTCCTGTCGTAACCTTTGAGTTCCGATGTCGCAGACTTGGCGATGTACTTGATGAAGTCTTCTACCTCACGACCACCCTGCAAATTGAATTTAGGTTAAATACCAAGACTACAGACACACACTATACTGTAGACGAGAGTTAAGAAGTCCTCTGAGCCCTGGCCTATTGTAAAAATGCAGGCGCTTGCTACTCGACGTCTAGGCGCGCCGGGCGGGTTGATCATGTTAAAGCGGCAGTCAGGGCTCACATCCACTGCATTAAAACCAAAAGAGCACCTGCAAATACCGAGCGGCAACATACAAACATTGCTGCATATCACTCTGGCTCAGAGGACTTCTTAACTCTCGCCTACAGTAGTTGAGAATCTTCTATCCAATCTCTGAAGTTATTCAAACTAGTCTGGTCTACTCGTACAGCGTAGAGCTTCTGTCTCCAACGTCCCTAGTTCAAATCCAGCCAATCATGACTATTAGCTATATTATACCCCTCTAGGCCTAACTTGAAGTATTGTGCAAAACAGTTTTGAACTAGAGCCTAGCGTACGAAGATGTGATGGGAAATTGTATGCTATTTTCGTATATCATGACTGTACGCAGCAAATAAAGTGAGTCAAGTCTGTAGGACAATTTCACGGCCTTAACTGAACTTTGCAGCCAAAACATGTCAAACAGCCAACAAAAATTAGGCAATTTACAAAAAAGGAATAGACAAGTCTAAAAAACTCTGGAATCTTTCTAGAAAAATGTAGTCCCGATCTGCATGGATAGAATAATCTCCTATCCCATTCCAAAAACCAGGAAAAAAAAATTGTCTCCCGTCCTGAACTAATACATGGTATTCTTGCGTGCTATTTAAAATTCACGCTTTTAGCAATGATGACACTGAGTATAAAACTATTTCCGCCGTAGCAATAGGAGGGTAGAATCTACCACTGAATGCAAAAGATCTATGAACAATCAATAATTGTTTTCCTAATGTTATCTTTATTACGATGAGATTACTGTCATCGAGTGTTCAATTACATTCTGTTGGACCAGACAGGTGGACGATTCTCATTGCCTTAGCCTAGTTCATTCTCCAATTGAATTGTTTCGGTTAACCTGAGTTTCAGTTCGATAGGGTGCAGTTCAAAGAGATTTAACTGTATAGAATTAATGTGTTCAAATGACCTTAATTAGCATTATCAAGCCAACGCAAAAAATATTCAAATACATATTTTGTAAACTAATAATTTTAATACAGCTTCAACTGACCTCATATCGTACAGGACTGGCCTTGTTGTCCTTAGGAGCCCAGTACAGTGTAGGGAAACCTCTGACCTCGAAAGGTCCGGACACGTCATTGTTGGAGGCGTCCATCTTGACAATCTCTACATCCTCGTCTTTCATCTGAAAATAACAAAAATCAATTTCACATTCTCTGAGCACTATCTACATAGCACGTGAACTCAAAGTAAATCAAGTGGATCATAATAGTTGTTGTCCAGCTAGTGACAAGAGGAGTCCTTTTTAAACTAGCGAACCTCAAGCATCAGACATCAATATAAAGTTTTATAAAGACACTTTGCACACAAATTGCACATTATATACTTTTTCACCTATGGTTGTTTTTAGGTCTATGTTACAACTGAAAATCGTACTTCAGTAATAACTAAATATAATAAAACATTAATTTAGTGAATGGTGTTCTAAAAGTCATTACAGTTTGATCTTTAAACCACACTAAATTAATATTAATATTAATATTAATATTGTGTAGCTAATGGCCTACAGTGCTTGTTTGTCTGCTAAAATGTTCTTTGTCTGCTAAAATGCTTTTACAAATTATTTGTAAATAAAAAATGTTGCCACATTACCACACTACACGTAGTATAAGTAGTTGGTACTGTACTCTTTGAAGGCCAGAAAGTTGATGGCCCAATTGCAATTTTTTTAAACTGACTGTAATTCATTGGTCCCGTTATTATAAAAAAACTACAAATCTTCACCAACCTTGTCTCCCAGTTCGTCCCACACTGGTGCCAGTTTCTTGCAGTGGCCGCACCAAGGAGCGTAGAACTCGATCAGTGTGTCCTTGCCGTTGTTGGTGACGACCTCGTCAAAGTTCTTGGCCACAGCTACCTTGACGGGTCCACTGTTGTCGTCGGGGATTGGCTCAGATTTGAGGTATGGCTCCACTGACCCGGCCTTCAACTCATTCAGGAATTTCTCAAAGTTCTCGATGCTGAAAAAGTTCCAAGGTAACATAAAAAGGATGCAATTGCAACTTTTTTTCTTAACTCAATGTAGGATCAAAAATTAATACATAATACTGACAGGTTATTTGTGATTATAGTGGAACCTTGATAACAAGACTTTTCAGGGGATTTTCAAATGAGACTTGTCATCAAGGTTGACTTCTTAACGAGGTTTGCAATAACATATGATTAGGGATCAAAACCACACTTGTTATAAAGGATCACTTGTTATTGAGGATCTTGTTATTGAGGTTCCACTAAATATTCAAGTTGTTAAGTAGTAATTTGTCAGTTGAAACTTTTATTGGTTCGGTTTCGGTTCAGTTTTTGCTTTATCAGTTTTCGGTTTTAAACAGGTAAAATTACCACTCACTGATATCCAAGTTTAAACCACACTTATGATCTTTTTCTTTGTGTGAGGTTTTAGGGGATTATTTATATTGTTACAGGTTTAACTTTAGTTCAGTTACACTTGTAAACAACAATAAAGTTATTATTTTTTTCCTAAACACAAATCACGAATAAATATTATTTAAATTATGTCTTGTATTGTTGCCAAAATAATGAATTAGGCCTATGTCATCAGGGATATAATCCTTAATCGCAGAAAAATCTTGAATAAATGATTTGTGCAGTAGTTTAACAACTAACTGTCCAACTACTACTTGTCTTGAGCAGGACCGTCCAAACAGTTAACTCACCTAAACTCATCCTTCATGACGTATTTTTTCTTGTCTGCATCCCTAGCCAACACCAATGGTTTTTCTGTAGGAACATAGTCAAAGCCGAACTCATTGAGCTCATGTTGGAAGTCGTCCTTGGAGCTGATAGCGAATGTGAAGTCGTTGCTGAAATCCTTGGCCACCTTCAGGATTCGGTTCCTCCAGTAGTTGGTTCCTGAACAGAAAAGTAATCAGGTTAGATTAAGAGTTTGTGTTGTGTACTTACTTGGACTTAATTTGGAATTTCAACTGTCAGCCTACAAGTATACAGGGTGTCCACAAAACATTGGTATAATTTCATACACCAGCCAGACTGTTAGATTTCAACAAACGATGTATTGGTTATGTTGGCCTCAATAGTTTAATATTAATCCTGGTCAAGTTTTTTTATCAGAAAAGATTGTGTAGCCTAAAATCAAAACTTTTGTTTGACTAGCAGATACAATTGTCAAGGTGGGAACCTCTATCTATTAACATTGAGTATACACGTACTATAGTAGTCACTCAATTGAGGTTACCGTTACCTGAACAGTGCTGTTCAGCAACCCGAACTACACCACCTCAGGCATGTCGGCAAGTCAGTTTCGTTGTTTTTTTTCAATATTGCCTTTATTGTAGGTTATGAAATTATGATTTTTATGTTGATTAAATTTTTTATTTGGTCGTAGTTTCTTTGTTGTTTTAAAATGCATTTTTAATACTAAATGATTTAAAGGTGTTCTGCACTGCACAACCGACCGACTACTGTGATCCTAGGTCAGCGGCCCAATCTACGTCACCAAAATTGATAACATTAGAATTATCTGTCCCCCTTCATATGTGTATACTCAATGATACTAATCAGTGATGACAAATATTAGCAAAATTCTTTCAACATACTGGGGAGTCATCGTAGGAGTAGTAAAAAGTGTTAACAAAAAAATATTTGAATTGTTCATCTTCAATGGCAGCTTTGTCAATCAGAGTTGACGCAAGACCTTCCTCATAAAAAAGTGGAAAAAATACCCTGGTTTCAATTATAGCCTACAAGTGACAGCGGAGTATGTAATTCCAATCCTTTGGAACCAACGATTCCAACATTTTAGATAGTAATTATTAAATAATTTTAGAAATAATACATAATAGTAAAATAATTAAACTAGCCAGCTTGAGTTTTCAAATTAAAATATTAAATTACCTTTAACGTTCTTCACGTAGTCAACTGCGTAGTAAGCTACAACCAGAGGTGTATTGAAGTCTGCGTTGTTGTCACGGGTTCTGTGGCCAACCAATCCGTGGCTGCGGGGAAAAAACAATAATTAAACACTGGCTCAATAATAGATCAAAAGTTGCTCAATTCGCACTTAAGGATGTAACATAGAGCACAAGGGCCAAGGTTTTTTAGGATATTTGGTGAGGATAGCAGGCTTTCCTGAATGGGAAAGAGTCCAAACTGGCACAGGAAACACAAAACTTTAAACTATATACACAAAACATTAGACTATTTTACTGTCACTGACAGCATTTTTTCAACTAAGGAAGAGAGAGTTTTCAAAAGCCCCATTCATGTGAGCCTGCTATCCTCTTCAATTTGTGCTATAGTTTTTACATTTGTGGTGTTTTTAATTGTGTTATATTTACAAAGCATATAGGCTACAATGCATAGGATATATAGTTAAAAATTAAAATGTTATGACAACATTAATTAGGCTAGTCCATTACAATTGGGCTTATTTGCACAAAATACGTCTTACCAGTTTGCTCAAATGAAAATCGTTGACTTTTGAGGGATTTGTCCCTTATAATAATTAAACGTAGGCCTAAGCTTCTGCTATTCACACTACTGCCAACACTGTGTAATCAATTCCAAGTAGGTTACTGTACACAAGTGTTTTTTTATGGTTTTTAGCTGTGTAGACTCATTACTGTAGTGTGCTCATATCTGCAAATTACATCTTCCTCCTACTACGAAACACTAACAAATTCTGAAGATCTGTTATAGCTCCAAAAGTTATCCCAAATTTTATATTTAAAAATATCATATTTTGTAAGACTGTATCTATGTTGTGCAATCATGTTACCTTTGTCAGTCATTTATATGAACCTAATCATTATATTTATGAAATATCCGTCCATATGAAAAACAAATTCAATTGTCCACTTCAAGCTATTCTGGCGACTATGACGCTAGATTAACTCAACCCGACATAAACTAGTTTTTTTTTAAATAACAATTTTTTTACTAAAGGATTTTTTTCAACACTTAACTTACCGATTTTTATAGGCTAAAGAGAAGAGGACAATTAAAATAAATTTAAAAGAACGCTGAAAGGTTTTTTAATCCCAATTACCATTTTATTTGAAGATTTTTTTACATAAATTAGTACCAGTACATGATTTTAATTTGAATTCCATGACAAAATTAGGGAAAAGGTTTAAAGTTTCATCATGTTTAGTAATAACTTTTGGTTTCAAAATTATTTTAGCCTGGAAACTAAATGTAGGCCAATATAAGTTAAAAAGCATTTTGTAATTTGTAGCTTATAAGTTTAATGTTCTTATTACGGCGGCACTGCGTATGACGAGATGTCTAGACGTGAAAACTCCAAGTGAAGTTGTTTCCTCCGACGTGGAATTGGGTCCGGTCCCGGCTGATCTCTCTCCACAGGGAGCTGTCCCGGGCCCGGAGCCTTGCCAGGCGGCGGGAAACGAGGAATTCAAAGCCTGTGTTTTGCCCATTTAAACATCCGTTCCTTGAACACAGGTTTTGACGAATTGTGTGCACTGACAACTGATCTCGACTTTGATTTACTTGGGGTTTCTGAGACTTGGCTCAGTCCCAGCACACCCTCCGACCACTATGAGATACCTGGGTACATCCTTCTGAGGGCAGACCGAGCTCTTGGTACTGGAGGTGGTGTAGCACTCTACATCAAGAACGGTTTGGCTTTCGAGCAAGTTCACTTGCAAGGCATTGATCCAGGCATAGAATTTATCTCTGTAGTGGTCAAAGCTAGGGGTGCAAAAGTAATCGTGGCAATCGTGTACAGACCACCGCATGTTAGCTATACCGGCCTCGGCTCTTTGTTTCAGGCAATGTTTGTAGACAGTGCAGTAAGAGTAGACTCCGTCATATGTTTGGGTGATTTGAATATCGACTTATTATCATACTCTTGCCCTCAAACTAAGTACCTCCGTCACATGTTTAAATTATACAACTGCATTCAACATATTACCAAGCCGACACGAGTTACAGAAAAATCAGCCACATTAATTGACCATATTATTACCAATAAAGCAACTCAGTTTGAGATGATTGGGGTGATTGATGCTGCAAGTATATTGGATAGCAGACAAAAACAAATCACTGATCATAAACTTGTATACTGCAATATTACGTATAAAAGGAAGAAAAGAGTAGCTAAGTTTGTCACATACAGAGACTTCTCTAAATTCAATATATCTGACACAATTGAGGAAATTAAGAGAGTTGAGTGGGAAAAAGTTTCTGAAATGACTGGTGTTAATGATATGAACTTTTTCATAACATCAAATGTAAGGAGAATTTATGATATTCAAGCACCCCTTGTTACAAAGAGAATGACTAGGAAAAAAGCAGCATGGAGAAATGAGAAAGTAATAGAACTAACGCGTTTAAAAAATAAGTTAAAGAAAAAGTATTTGAGTACAAGAAATGACTATGATTGGACGGAGTATAAAAAAATTAGAAATCAATTGAATTGTGCTATATGGCATGCTAAAAAGAAATTTTACATAGATAAATTGTCTGACTGTAAAGACTCCAAAGAGTTCTGGAAATGCCTTAAACAAAATTATATTTCGAGTAAAGAGAGCAATAATACGATTCTTAAAGATTTTAATGTCAGTGATATGAACGAATATTTTGTAAAAATGGGATCATTTTATGATGTGGACAAAGATATAATGAATACGTACAGAAAGACGACTCATAATGACAATAAAAATATATTTAAATTTAAAGCTGTGTCAGAATATGAAGTAAAATCCGCTATGAATGAGATAACTTCCAGAGCTGTTGGAATTGATAAAATAAGTATTTTAATGATAAAATCCATTAGTCCGTTTGCTATTGGGGCCATAACACATTTAATAAATACATCTTTAGCTACAGGAATTTTCCCTAGAACCTGGAAACAAAGTATCGTCCACCCATTGCCTAAGAAGGAGAATCCTTCTAATTTGAATGAACTTAGGCCAATTTCAGTCCTGCCAGCTCTATCGAAAGTACTCGAAAAGATAACTGTTCGACAAATTACGGATTTCATTGATGAAGAAGATTTATTGCCTAAATTTCAATCTGGGTTTAGAAAAAATCATAGCACAAACACTGCATTGATAAACCTGTTTGCAGACTTGTTTGCGGCGAGAGACAGCGGCCGGTGTAGCTCTTTGATCATGCTTGGTTACTCGCAGGCCTTTGACTCCATCAGCCATGGTTTGCTACTCAGCAAATTGAGACATTTTGGATTTGGGGATGTGGCAATTGGCTGGCTAAGGTCGTATTTGGGAAACAGATCCCAGGTAACCAGGATGGGTGTAGACACCTCGCCTCCCCTTAAAAAGCTTAGGGGAGTCCCGCAGGGGAGTTGTCTGGGACCCATCTTGTTTACACTCTACACAGCCGACCTTACCACGTGTGTACGTCACTGTAATGTGCATGCATATGCAGATGACTGCCAGTTGCATTTTTCTTACCCAATCGGCTCATTCAACAGCGCCTTTGAGAATGCAAACATGGATCTTGAGAGAATAAGTGAGTGGTCAAGGAAGCACGGCCTTAAGTTGAATGTTGAAAAATGCACAGTGATCCACATTGGATCACCACCCATCGTAATCCAAAAAATCTGCGACGGTGAAGTGCATATTCAACTTGACAATGAAAAGCTTAGGGTTTGTGACACTGTCAGGACTTTGGGCGTGGTTCTTGACAGTGGTCTTACCTTCTCCAACCACATCACTTACGTTTCTCAAATTGTTTTGGGAAGGCTGCGAGGACTGTACAGATTCCGTTCGATTCTTCCAGAGACTGCAAAACTGAAGTTAGTTCAGTCTCTGGTGTTGTCAGTGATGTACTACTGCATTCCTGCATACGGAAACAGTATTTCCCGGGAGGATATGAACCGACTTAATAGGCTGCAAAACACCGCAGTTCGTTTTGTCTACGGACTTCATAAGCGGGAACACATATCCTCTTTCCGGGATTCTGCTGGTCTGTTGCCAGCCGATGCTGTATGCAGAGTGCAAACTTGTTGTCTCATCCATCGGGTATTATCTCACAGAGAACCAAAATACCTGGTGGAGAGACTTGTGACACGTGGAGCAATTGCTCGACGGGGCACTAGGCAGGACACCCTCCTCCACTTTCCAAAAGTTAATTTGGAAATAGGTAGGAGGGGGTTCTCCTATTTTGGCCCAACCCTTTACAATGACCTCCCCTATCAGATCAAAAGCCTTTCGGCCTTGGCTTTCAAAAAAAAGGTTAAAATACATTGTAAAGCAGGCATGTAATTTTTTGTTGATTTTTTATTCTTGTACATAATTTGTTTAGATATTTGACTTTTAAATGTTTAGTTTTAGTGACGTGAGTTATTCTGTAAACCAATATTGTATTGAGAAGCGCTCAAGAATAAAGGCATTTTGATTTGATTTGATTTGATTTGATTTGACTTTATTCAATACATGTTCTTTAAGTATAACGAAGAACAAGAAAACTATGATTTGATTTGTTAAATTAAGTTAACAAATCATATCATTGTTTTTTTTTTGTTCAATTTATAAGTTTAACATGAATTATGATGTGTTTCAAGTAGGCCTATACTGTAGTAGGCCTACTAATTTTTTTCTTGTATGTGTATTTTAAATATAACTCTTCTAATGGATTCTAACTTACCTGTTGGCTGTTTCTATGTAGCCCTAATATTGGGTGAATTGACTTTAAGTTGCACTTTTGGGAATTAATTCTTTAACTGATCTGATCATCATTAAACAACATATGGATAGTAATCGTCAAATATATTTTAAATCCTACACTTACTTGTTCTTGATGATCCAAATTTCAATTTCATTCTTGCTTGGCTTGCCTTCGTATGTAACTGTGCTGGGCTCGAACTTGCTTTGCAAATGCTTGGGGCGGAACAAGACAATGCCATCCCTGAAAAAGTTGTAGAACATATTTATTAAAATTAAAATTATTTAAAATTATATCCAGTTAAACAATTAAAGGCTGTTAAGTGGATTATTTAGTAGATTAGTATGGTTTAGGCTGCTCCAAACATCGCTCCAAGAACATTTCAAATATTCCTACAATTAACCCTAATTTAAATAGTAGCCCTTGCCTACAACCCTTTTTACAATGAAAATCTTCTGAGATCACAGAGACATTTTATACACCTACTGAAATCACAACGAAATCATAAATATTTCCCACATTTGTGTGGACATATATTCTTTCTCTTCCATGGTTGTGTTAAAACTGAGAACATCTTCCGCAGTTACAAAAGAAAATGTTCACGGAAAAATTGAAAGTGAACGAACCTACATGAAAATAAGTCTACAGGCAATATGATGAAGAAGACCACTTAAAAGTATTAGACTACAGGTTCCTCAAAGCAAACGTTATTTAAATATCTGGGAGTAACAAACTTAACCACCAAAATAAGAATGTATAAAACTATAGTGCAACCTGTACTGCTATACAGATCAGTGTCTTGGTCTTTCACAAAAAATACTTATTACTTTTCACAATAAAGTAACCTATTGAGGATTTTTGTACCAATAAAAGACAGAGACTCGTGGAGAATAAGAAAAAACAGGGAACTAAAGGGAATTATATAAAGAACCAGACATTGTGGGAGTGGTTAAGAGTAAATGGTTGAGGTGGCTGGGCCACATTCAACACAGAGGTGAGAGGGAGATGATAAAACAAAGAGGTACGCCGTAGAGAAGGAGACCATTGGGAAGGCCAAGGATGAGATGGATTGACGAGGTTACAAAGGACCTAAGGAGTATGGGAGCAGACCAGGAGCTGGCAGAGGCCAGAGGATTCTGAAGGCACATGATTGGCAAGGCCAAAGACCGCCTCGGTTTTCAATGGCCACACGAGTAAAAGTAAGTAAGTAAGTGTATCGGTTCAAAGCTTTCAGTGTATTGTGTGCCAGGAATATGATACCAAATGTATTAACCTCTTTGTGGGACACCCTGTATACAAGTTTATACAAAATACTATAAACATAGGGTTCAAGGGGTTTATAATGCATCCTGACATGATAGCCAAATTTGAAAAAAGTGTACCGTGACAGTTCCCAGCAGAAAACCGTCAACTCTCCATACAAACTTTTTACTTACTTGACTCCCTGTTTTTCCAAGACTGCGGAAGCTGTTGACAGACCAAAGCGATGTTTTTCTCTCAGTTTGTCAGCAATCTTCAAGAACTCGCCCTTCAAATCGGACTCCTTTTCAAAGAATCCAACAATTCCCACTTCTTCTTGGGCAAGGAACTTGTCAAAATCTTCAACAGTCTTGAGGTCCTTTGCACTAGGACCAACTTGTGACTTCATGTACTTAACAATGCCACCTGAAATCATCCCAAAATAAATTCAACTTTGTTAAGACAAAACTAACAGAATTAAAATTAAATAATACTCACTCAAATAATAAACTATTTATTTGGTTTATTTATTCCGAAGCATATGTCTTCCATTTTACACTTATCTCCACACTAGTGGAGTTAAAAATGTGTTATTTATTTTTAGTTAGCCTATTTGTGACGAATGCTTTAAAACAGGACAAAGTTGATGGTTTTAGGAGACAAGCCTAGGACAGGGTAACGACAGAGGAAATGTGTCAGGGGGCTAATCACTTTAAAACGTTAACAATGTTTTTTCTTTGCTATTTTTCCTCTGATCCATCCTTGCTGCTGCCATTTTAGGTAGGATAAACAAGACTATAATATTTTCAATTTGAACTTAACCATTATAAAAGAAATGTTAAGACAAACTTTCAAGCAATTTGCTGAGTTTTTCAAACTCAATTTCAAAATCAAAGAACACATATTTACCTGAGACTCCTTTTGTGGACACCAGAACATTTTATTTGCTGCAAACCAAAACCGAATCCTGAGAAAATATGATGTACGGCAACCCTAATCCTGCCTCAAAGTTTTCTTTGATCAACATAAATAAAAACTACACAAACAATTATGTTACCTGCTTCTCTGGGGCCCTGGTACTCTTTCTTGACTTCCCCATTGCTAAAGATCTTCAGGGTGGGATAGCCTGACACTCCGAACTTGTTACAAGTTTCCTTTCCTCCCTCTGTACAGTCCACCTAAGACAGGGAGAATTTGTCATTGATTACCATGGTAAGTTAAGTACAAATATTACAGGCCGAGCTAGATAAACTTGTTTATGATATTGACAAACACAGTAAGCCTACCTACAATTTAGGCTAAAAATTTGCATTTTTCATGGTGAAAAAAGGAAAGCCTACCGTACATAGAAATTGATGTTAAACAGTTAAAAAAGTTACAAATTCCTATAGCTTATGGCAACGAATAAGGATACATTTAGGCCTAACTTAACACACAAATTTACACTATAAACTTAGGGTGTATGTTTGTGTTGGCATTGCATTTTAGGGTTTACGCCCGATTGTTGAATATCTTTTTTTCATTCTTCTCTAAATTCAACACTGATTCTGAAAATGACGTACAGTACGATGAATATGAATTGACCATAAACCCAAAAAACAACCAAAAAACTTTGTTTACTAACGAAACAATTTCGATATCTTATCCTCATTGTTTAACCAACTAAGCTCCAATAGCTTAAAAACAACTTGGATTTACAATTAAATTAACAACCCGATAGTCTATAACCTACACTTTACCTTCCTGAACTAACCTAGCTAACACTTAATGCAGCCACTAATCCATATAAACCTTGACTTGCCCCTCCCATCATGCCCAAATAAGATCAATGTTCATTTTTTGGTTCTAATAGAAAGTTCCCATTCCTGAAGGAACTCAGCTAGGCTATAGAAGCAGGTTAGGCTAACTCTTATGCAGAAATTATGTAGGCCTATCGTAAGTTAGATGATTTCCTTAATGCTCTTAGGCCTACATTGTTATAATATTGTACGCTACTCAAATTCTTGGTTTAAAATTTACCTTGGCGAGTGCTATCGGAGGGTCGCTTCCTTCTAAAGAGCTAGCCGCCTTCTCAAATTCAGGTTTTAATTTCTTACAATGTCCACACCTGCAAACCAAAGTGTAACAATAAATTATTAAGATAGGCTGCATGGGTCGTGAAGACAAAAGAGCACTTCCTTCAAAAAGACTAAGTTTGAATCAACCAATCAACAATTTTATTCTTCACTCATATTTGGGTTAAAATATGCACATACTTTTAATAGTTTTTCATTGAAATGGTGACCATACAAAGTAGGTATTTTAAGCCAAGTATGAATGGAAAAGAGTGTAGGATGAGCAGCCCCGCGATCTTGTAGTCGTATTAGTGACATAGTGTCGTAAGGCTGACATAACTTATTCCTTAGACACAGCTGATAATTAATAGCCCAGACAGCTAATGGCGGGTACTGTACAGTTATCCTACTTTGGACTCTGGCCCCCTCTCCGCCCAGCTTTATGGAACCTCCGGTGTCGTCCGCCTGACCCACCAAACCGTACTACCGCAAGTTATTGTGTGTTAATTGTTTTTTTCTTTTTATTTAGGCCTATTGTTGCCGCCATGGACTGAGGGACTTAAGTTACACCCTATTTGTTATTTATTGTTATTTATATAGGTACCCGTAGATATTAATTTCACCGTTACCAAAATGGAGACTTAAAGTTTAGGCCTAAGTTATTGCTTGTTATTTTTTCCAAATGATTATATTCACTAGCCAATTTATTAATTAAAGCCCATTTGATTTTTTAATCACGTAGGGGCCCCTAAGTAAGGTTAATTAAGGTTAATTTTGACAAAACCTACATTTCAAGATTGGAAAGGTAACTTATCTCTAGCCTATAGTTAGACTATTTAACTGTAATTTGTTGTTTTGTTTAGAAGGGATTTAAAATTAGTAATAGCTTTGTACTATTAAAATTTTTTTTGATAGGCTAACTCAAGAAATGGCAGTGAGCTAGTAGGATAGATGGGAATTTTAATTCTTTGAGTTTTTGAGAATCTGTTTTACAAATATTGTTGATGATTTGTTTTGTTGTTTTTTTTTATGTTCATTACAGCTGGTTTCTCTCAAATGGCGCATTGTTCTTCAACCTTCCTCCTCGGTTTTCTTGGTTGTTTGGTAGTTTTTGTGAGCCGCTCCTCGTCTCTGCCCATTTTGTTTGCCTGGGTGCAGGTGCGAGGACGTGGTTCAGATAAACCAAACCATGGTGGTTCATAAGCTAAACTAACTAACCAAACTTGATGATTAATGAAAAAACCGCATGAAGGTTTACTAAACGAATCGACAGTTTCAATCGATATTAGCATAGCACAGTTAACCCGAGCCGAGTGTTAAGCGTCGTCTAATCGACACACAAACATCGTTTACGGCGAAGGCTCTGGGACTGACAGAATCAGATGGAACTGGATCGAGATTGGTATCGTTGTTTTCAGCAGATTCTAAGCTTTCTCCTGATGTCTGTTTCTAGAGGCTTTTCATTTTAGTTCCGAAAATATTGTAGCAGACAGATGACGTGCGTATTTGTAAACAACTTGGTTTTTCGCACTGATGACTGATGTGTTTTATTACGTTTATCATTGTTTTAGTGTTAAAAATAAAAAGTAGTGATATATGTGGTGCATTATAAGAAGATTTAGGCCCAAGTGATTTAGAAGGGCTGGTTGATAATCCTGACGAAGTAGGCCTAGTGATTTTGATGTAAATTATCCGCCAGATTCCTAGCTATGGTTAGGCAAAGCATTCTTAGCTAAACGCTAAATGTACGTAATCTTTTTTTCACCCATAACTTATTTATTTGCAAATTTACTTCCTTGTATTATTATAATTTTGTACCGTAATCCTTATAAAATTTTGATCAAAGTGGCTATTTTAAAATAGGTAGCCTATTTGTAGACCTATAAAAAAATTTATTGAGCGCAAACATAGGTAGGGTGTACATTTTTTTCATCTATTTTATAATTTTAGAGAAATTTTAAGTTAACCCCACAAAAATTGTTCAAATTGTTTTTCTAATAATAACTTGTAGGCTACTACATTGAAGCCCATAATTTTTCAAACAAAATTATATATAAAACAGTATACGGTACTTTAGATTGTTAAGTTTCTAAGATACCGTACATTTTAATAAAACCCTGCGATGGCACAATAAATGGGCCGACATTAATACCATTACCCACACACACACACACTCTTGGACACTTGGAGTGTTAAGAAACTAGGCTATAGGCTACCCCTAAGTTAATGGCAACTAAGGGACTACAGTACAGTTTATAGTGGAATCCGAACCACATTTTTGCCTTGGTAACCGTATTAACGAATTGGTCTAATTATCAGGATACCGGTAGCACTGTGGATAGTCGTAGCCTAGTAAGTTTACTCACTAATGCGGACGTTAATCCACACTAAGTAGGGAGTATCGCATTAACAGTGTATCCTATAAATATCCACATTGTGACGGGTACAGTTTCTTAACTGGGCTATGCTAATATTGATTTAAATTAACGAATTGAAAATATTGATTGATAATCAATATTTTTAAATATATGCTATCTATTATAAAATAAAACTATCATAACCTAACCTAACCAACCAAACTTGCTGATGGTTAAAAAATCGCATGAAGGTTTACTAATTGAATCGATAGTTTCAATCGATATTATCATAGCCCAGTTAAGAAACTGTAGGGTAGAAGGGGGGAATTGGGTATTAGGGGTAATTGGGTATGAACTTTATTGAATTTTTTTTAAAAATACATGCTTTTATTAGAAACAATTAAAAAATCTGTAGTGATAGCTAGTTATGTTTTATAAACCTCAAATTTATTTTAGGTTGTTATCTTGAAATTGAAACGAGTTAAAAAATAGTTTCTTCACCCCTTACGTTTTTCAATTTTTAAAGTGCCTATCAAACTTGGCCCGAGTAACCTTGGAAACACTATACAAATTTCAGTTACTGCAAAATATTTACTTTTATCTCATAAGAGCAAAGTATACATACTAATAGTAATTTTCTGAAGTTTAGGAATTTTTAAATTGACTTTTTTAAAAGTGTATTTTTTAGGGGTTGAAAATGTTAGTACCCAATTGCCCCCTCATGGGAAAATGGGTACTATATTTTTTTTGCCTGATAACAGAACATCTGTTTTTTTTAGTTAGAATATGCTTTTAGGGGGTAGTTAAGAATTGCTTTAGGTTGGTATGACTTCTGTGCATTGAATATTAAAGAAATTATGGCTTAGTACCCAATTCCCCCGTCACATCGGCTTAGAGGCAGAAGACCATAAGAGTTTTTCAAAGTTTTGTCTTCTTATAACTTTTTTTTGTAATAAGTTAGAATAATCTAACTTGTTTTTATGTTTAAGTATGTCTAAGAAGCTACAATTAATACAATTTTTACAACCCTAGGTTATAAGGATTTATTACAAAGAAATATCTTTGAAAAACTGTAAAGTTTTCAAAAATTAACTTTAACGCTCTATAAAATTGTCAAAAATAATGATAAGAGACTAAAACTTGTCTCAAAATGCTTATTTGTGTTTTCTTAATAACACCCATTTTCCCAGAATATTTAATAGGTCATTTTAATGTATAATAGGTATAGTACCCAATTCCCCCCTTTGGGGTAATTTGGTATGAAATATATATATATATATATTTTTAATAGAACAAAACCACTTGCAGGTCTGAAAATAAGTGAAAAGATGTCTATTGGAAGCCTTTAAATGAAGGCGTAAAAGTTGTAAAGTGATTCAATTTGTTTTAGCATACAAAGTACATTTTACAAAACCTAGTACCCAATTCCCCCCTTCTACCCTACCCGTTAACTTAATTGAAATGGTTCATGATTGATGATGACCCAATCTAGAGGTTCAAAACCCTTATACACAGCATAAAGTAGGTACAATTGACTGCAAGCCAGACATTAACTTTTTAGTCTTGAAATTGCACATTAAATAAAGTTAGGCCTAGCCTATCTAACAGAGTTGTTTCAGAAAAAGTACCTAAGTTTAGGACAAGGCCTGAGTTTGAAAGGCTATAACTATTTTCAAACAAGTTTTAAAATGTGTCTAGCAAAATAATCTAACCAAACTAAAGTAGGCCTAAGTGGCATGACAATAATTTGAAATCGTTCCGGCGTTATTGAACTTACCAAGGAGCATAAAACATAACAAGCACAGTTTCATGTTCTCCAATTCTTAGCGAGAAATCTTGGTCAGTGAAATCCAGAACACTATCGGCTGATACTAAATTAAATAGAATAATAGATAATAATCCAATTAAAAGCGACATCGTATACAAAATCTTCTACCACTCGGTGAACTAGACAAGGGAAAGAAATTGTTACTATGTTACTTGTGTTTGTGTGTGTACTTTAACACTTGTACGGTTTGTGTTGTCGACTTCTGATTGGTCAACGAAATGCCGGCTGACACGCAGCTTCAGTGTAGCCAACAAACGTATTACTTTTAATATCGACAGGTAATTGACAAAATACTGTACATAATTCGAATTAGGAACCGGTATTCGAACCCGCAAATCACTGAGGATTTACCATTTTAGTGGATTTCTCATATGTGGAATAAGCTATTAAGTTACCGTCTCTCTCATGGTATCTATAGTTTGACTAACTCACCCCTACCTCAGCAATGCCAATAACCGGCACCCTTACGTTTATAGTGCGGCTATAGCTATAGTAATAGTAGTGAACCGTCCGCACGCACACTTAAGCTGTATGTTTAGAAGCACAGGTGTCTGGGTCAAAGTCACTCCTTCACACACTTCACACTTCAAACACACACTTCAAACACTTCACTCCCTTATAGAAGATTTCTCATCCTTATTGAACAGCTAAAGACAATTTTATTGTTGGTTCTGTGTTCTGCAAGGTGTACTGTAGAGGTCGTGTTTTGTTTACAAATTTTACTTGTTATTATTTTTTTTTTTTTTTACAGCATTTATTTCTGGTTCAAATGTAGACATTATACACAGAAGTGTTAACAAAATTAAAAGGAAATTAACTATAATAACATCGTGGGTTTGCCCAAACCTGGTACACCCTGTAACATAATTAATTTAGAAAATAATTTAATCGTCTTTAGGCTTCATTCATCCAATAGATCTTGAGGGAGCCTTCGACGTAGCCTCCTGTTCTCAGTTGCTTCACCAAGATGAAAAGTTAATGCACCAGGAACATCGTTTAAAGATTTTAGAAATTTTGAGGTGGTTTTTTCAATAAAGGCCGAGATAGACTACACTCCTAGTTCTTCATGTATATGCCTGTTTCTAACAAACCAGGGAGCATTCACCGCTATTGTTAGAATTTTGTTTTGAATCACTTGAATTTTGAAGAGTTTGTTTTTTGATATAGCTAATCCCCAGATAGGAGATGCATATGTAATCAAGGGCCGAATTATTGATTTGTAGATTAGAACTGTACAAGCTGGCTTCAGAGTAGATTTCCTATTGATTAAAGGGAAAAGCTTTGCAAGGCGTGCATAACCTTGGGACAGTTTTTGATTAACGTGGTAGTTCCAATTAAGTTTTTTGTCCAGCCATACTCCAAGATATTTTATGGCCTGGTCATCAGGGTTCCAAGGTAGAAAGTTACCATATATTTGAATTTCATGTGGCAATGTATGTTTTTTTCAAGGAAAATATTTTTGTCTCACATTTAGTTGAATTTAGGCGAAATTTCCACTTGTAGAACCAATTAATGAGAAGATCCACAGAGTATTGCAGGGAATACGTGGCCTCGTGGATGTCGGAATGTTGGCACAGGATAGCAGTGTCGTCGGCGTAGAGAGCTAATGAGGCGTCTTCTGGAAGAGGGATGTCTGCCATGTATAGATTGAACAATACAGGGCCCAAAATTGAACCTTGTGGAACTCCTGCATTGACTCGTCGTACAGATGATTTGGAAGAACCAATTTGTTATTTCAGTCATTCAAAACCTCAATTAACCAAATAATACGATCTAATATCATAGACAATAAATCCTCCCCTAGTTATGTTCAGTTTCTGTGTTGTTAAATTTACTAGAAGGTAAAACTGTTTTAGTTAGTAGAGTTTTTATGTTTTATCTTTTGTGAATTTAATTTTAAACTTGACTATTCCAATACAATGTAAATTTGTAATTCTGGAATAAGGAACTTATGATTTATATGTAACCAAACGGTAAAGCACAAATCATAAATTATCCCTAAAATAATAGAAACAAAATTTCATTGACACTAGCACCCAGTGTCAACTTTTTTATAAACTAGACACGAAAAACGAGATTCAAAATTTACAATGAGAAGGATGAGAAGTAAACTTGTGTTGGTTAGTCTATGGTCAAACTGAGTCAAGACACCGATATTTTCACAAAAGAATCCCCGCCCCTGGTAGAATTGGCAACGTTGCAAGTAGTGTTGAATAGCACCAGACGTCCCATAAGATAACGTGGCAGATAGGTGACACCAGCTCATTAATTCGCCTATTATCACAGCCACCTCTACATGTATTAGAGGTGGCTATGATATTATTCGTTTAAATTTAAATTTATGAACATAAACTAATTAAAAGATTGAAAATAAAATATATAGAATTGAAAACCAAAACGAATATTTAAGTTGAAAATCTTTTTTTGTACATTTGAAGTGTAGTCAATATTTTCATAGCCCAGTAACCAAGCTGTCGTATTTTTAAAAAACATGCAAATACCATTAGCTCCCTCCTAACAAAACAGCTGTTACAACCCTACTTGCAATGTTGCCACTTCGAAGGCCTCGGTCTGGAGTTAAAGGTGGCCGTGGCTGACGTCTCCGTCCTGTTATCTAATGGAAAGTCTGACACTTAACAACCCTTTTGCGATGTTGCCAATTCTACCAGGCCGTGGCCTGGAAATAAAGGTGGCCGTGACTGTACCATTGAACGTTTCCTCTGTACCTTACTTCTCCACCTAACCCTGACCTGTCCAATTCCGCAAAGGACTACGGAGGGAGAGATCATGTATCATGTATGTATGTATAGGATGTGATAATGAAATGAAATGAAATGAAATGTCTTTATTGCTTTTAACATCATATAACATGCATTGCAATCGTCAAAATACTTAGATTATAAAATAAGTAGCACATATCATACAGTGCAAACCATGCAAAAACGCTCATAATAGTTACCTGGTTTACTTATAGTATGTTTTGTCTATGATAGTATCTTAGCTAGTTACCTCTTTGCATCATTAACAACTTTTCTGCTAGCAGCAGCTGTCAGCTGAGTATGACGTTTACCCAAACTGATGAAGATCAAAATCTGTTGTATCTTGTATCGTATTGTAAAAGCAAAAGCCAACACATGATTGGCGGAACGACTGTACTCGACTCGACTCAAACCCGGAGCCGGACGGAGCGTTTAGTTAGGTGGTTTAGCTTTGGTTTTGTTTGGTGACATTTTCTGAGTCTGTTCTCGTCATTCATTTCATCATAGTTCATACTAACTTGTAGCACAGCGCACTATGAAATTATCATGTTTATGGTAAACTGGATAAAAACATTGTAACAGTAACACTTGTGCACATTAATTTAAAAGATCACACTACTACGTGAGTGAGTTTTTTGCCAGTGAGTGACTCACCGATTAAGGTAATCTTAGATAGGCCTAAACTTATGTCATTTGAATCTGCATAACCTTATCTTTTATTTTGACAACAACGAAGAATTCAGCCGAACTAGTTTTTAAGCCGTATAAATGATTAAGCCTTATGTACGAAATGGAATTATCGTTTTGGCCGTTTAGGTGTAAGTATTGAAGTATTGAAAACATCTTCGAGGTGAATTTAGGCCTAGTAGGCTAACAAAGCTGTCATCTCACTCACCCTTCACTCATATTTGCCTTTAAAAGTTAGGCTACTATGCATCCTAGTGTCGGCGTCACAGTAGGTATTCTAGGCCTAATCTTACTTGTGTGGTATAAGTTACTTACAATTTGTAAATTTCAAGTCCAAGGTACCTATAGCCTAACTTAGGCAAGGCGCACACAGGCGATTTTGAGTCGCGCAACAGTTGCCCGACTAAAATGTTCAACATTGTTTTATATTGGAGTGCGCACACGAAGGAAACAGTCTGGGGACAGTCGGGCAACTGTTGCAACCGATGTTCCCGGACCCAATTTGCCAGCGACTGCTCTGCGACTGAATTGTTGCGTGACTGTCGCTCCAGGTTTGGTATCCATTGAAACAAGTGTAGATGCGCACACATGCAACTAAATAGTCGCTGTGTCGCTCAGTCTCACCCCAGGAGTTCAACTACTCGTGGTCAGAACTGTCATTAACTTAGTGTTTGCTCTCTTGTTGTGTGAAGATTTTAGAAAATTACAAGTATGAATGTGCGTGATGAGGATGTTTGAGAAGAGGCCGACTATATTTAAAGTCATTGAAACTGTCCTTTCACAAGTCGCTCACTATATATATGGGATCTTCTCTTTTTCTTTCGCGCGCGAAACTTCAGCAACAAAGCACATACTACGGCTGTATCATTGAAATCCATTCGGAACGCTGTTACGAATGTATTTCCAACACGTCTCAAGACTAGATCCGCGACTAAAAAGTTGCCTGTGTGCGCACTCCAGCTCAACTGTCGCTAGACTTCAGAGTCTCCGAGAGAGTTGCGCAACAGTCCCCCGATTAGTCGGGCAACTGTTGCGCGACTCAAAATCGCCTGTGTGCGCCTGGCCTTTTAAGTAAACTTAGGCCTCAATGGCCTTCTAGCCTAAGCCTAAACTTCTATGTTAAATTTTGGTAGGCCTACAAACCTAGGCTACAGTAGCCTACCTAATATAAGCTAGGCCATCTTCAAATGGTATAGGCCCGCAGAGAACCTCCGACAGGCATATTATATCGGATGAATAACAATAAATATTGGTGTAGGTAATATTGACGTTTCGTTTCAATATTCTTAAGTGTTTATGGACAATAAATGATTTGATTTGAAGTTACTAGGCCTAGGCCTAATATCACATTGAATTTGATTTGACCATAGCCCTAGATAAGGGTACAGTTTCTTAACTGGGCTATGCTAATACTGATTGAAACTAACTTATCGATTCGATTAGTAAACCTTCATGCGATTTTTTCACCATCAGCAAGTTTGGTTGGATAACTTAGGATAGTTTAATTTTATAATAGATAAGTACATTTTAAAAAATCAATTATTAATCAATATTTTCAATTTGATAGTTTCAATCAATATTAGCGTAGCCCAGTTAAGAAACTGTACCCCTAGATAACAACCAACAAAGCTTTTTCTTTTTTTGTCCCTAACTTAATGTTTTTCTTAAGTTATCATTGATTGCGTTTTTCTGTATTAGAGGCCTCTTTGTTTTGTTAACTTAAACTTAAGTTAACTTAGGCCTAAGTTACTTAAAGTTAATACCAGTAAAGCCTAGGCCTATTTTGTTTTTGATTAAAAGTGTTAACATGCTTGCTACCGATCGCCACATAAGTCTATATGTGATGCTACGGTCATTGCCAAGGACTGAAGGTATACATTTTAATATTACACATAGACCGGGTGTCACTTGGTTAACAGTAGCAGCAGAGTAAAAATCTGTTGACACATCACTAAATCGTCATATCCACAGACAAAGTGACGCATATAAATGCGACAGACATCCCTGTCTAGACCACTGCATAGAAATTAAACTTAGGCCCTTCAAACAGACCGTTAGGAAGATATAGGCCCTAAGCTTTTTAATAACATTGGACACCAACGCAAATCCGCGTCGTCAGTCTATTTTAATTTCACCAGCTGTCGCATAGCCTATATGCCTAGGCAGTCTTTGGGTAGAAATTGGCCGTCGCATATGTGTGTAACTGATCCATAAGTTATGTAGGCCAACCGTATGATAAATTTAGTAGGCTACCGTACTATTGTGGTAGCGACGTGTTTAAATACTTTATTAATTTTTTTTTGTCCTAGGACGCTAGGCACGAGCCCGGAATTAATTGTTTTAATTCACATTACTTCAGGCTAGACCTAGGAGTTACGGCAATATCACTTAGATAAAATCCATTGGTGATTTGGCAGGGTTTGAACCCAGGAACCGGAGTCCCGCGCTCTAACCACTAAACCAGCTCGTTCCCCCGAAGTGTTTAAATACTTGTTGATAGTTTTATTTTTTAAATATATATACAAACATAAACAAATCATATCTTACTCAATGATGAATAATTACTTAGGATGCTGTACACATATTTAACATTGAATAAGTTAACCTAAGGTAGGACACACGTATTTGTAAACTGCACACATTTAAAAGTAGAATAAACTGTGGGTGAAGTTGATCGGTAGCTGATTGTTTTCATTGTTATCATTTAGCAACCAAAAGTTCCTAACAACTTTATTAAGTTAACTTTGATTCTGTCGTTGGCAATAGGCCTTTAATCAACGTCACTTCACTTCAAAACTACAACTAGAACTATGGTAACTTAACTTTAAGAATACCAAAAACACTGTGCTGCTAGTCTGCTAAGCTAAGTGGAGGTTAATTGAAGAGAGTATCATTAACTTAGATTATGAGAAGAATAACATTGTCGATTAAAAAATTACCTTTCATTGACTATAGAAATATTTCAAGTGATTCTGTAGGCCTAAGCTAGTCGAAATAATGTTTTCTATAAAAAGGGAATTTCAAGACATTATGAAGATAAGTTTGAACTCAAACAAAATTCCAAAACCTTATACTGTGTTTTTTTTTTTTTAGATGCCAAGATGATGCCCTTACCAGAAAACGAAGATGTAGTGTGCTACTTTGTCATAAAACATTCATGGAAGGGGAAGTAAGTAAATATTGTAACCTCGACCTTACTTGAAAGACTGTTGTGATTGACATTGCTAACATAAGAAAACACTAGGCCTACCTAAGTGGTGATTCATCGTTATTGCAGCTATAAGTTAACCTCCAACCAAATGTTTATGTAGGCTAATAAATGTATTGAAGAAGGGGGAAAATTTGCTTGTAACGTTGCTTTACTTAGTTGTTGGATTTGGTGATTGAATGGTCTGGAGACAACAAATTAGATAGGGAGTTCCCTTCTTTCTACTCGGAGTTTCCAAATCTTTAAAAGATTATCCTACTTCCAGATCTGCAGACACCTCAAGGAGAATTTTAAAAGTGAATTATTTTCAAGATATCACACATTGTTTAAGAACAATAAATATCAGTATATTGGTCGCTAATTAACCATGTTGGTAGAACGAAATAACAAGGAAAAGGGAAACAAAAGACTTGGCACATGCGTTTACAACATAACATAACAAGCATAACAAGCTATCCACAGTCTACTAACAAATTAAAAAATACATTGCAACGGGAAACACATCAGTTGTAATTATTTAGCAGAGATTACACTGAATATTACTCGATATAGGAGAAAATAGTTCCGATCAAATTCTGATTATATTACTTAGCCCTCTCCCAAAACTTCAAAACTTAATCCCTGAAATACTGAGACATTACTAGTAAACTAATTACATCTGGGGGTTTTAATTGGCATAAAACTATTACCATACATGCTAAATCCCAATGAAAAAAGACAGAATATCAATGTCTTTAGAAGTAGTAGCGAAAAGGAAAAAATTTTTTGAAACTAATATGATTTTGTTTATATAATATTTTTATCTGCTGTCATTTGTGAGCGTAAAAGTCGAACATTGAAAAACGGCTTTCAATGACTTGAGAGGGAAGAACAATTCTGTGCGAGTAGCAAACAAGCAGGATCATAAAAGTGTAAATTATTTTTGTTTAATTGCAATGTTTTACATTAGAGAGTTGTTATTATTTCAGCAATCATATGTTTATGGTTTGTAATAAAAATGTTTTTCGTAAATTATATTTAAAATAACTGTTTACGATATTGTCTATCCAATTAACCACAACCGAGCAAGGCTTGGTTCCCGGGTACTACATATGCTTCTAAAAGTAGAATGATGTTCAATTTCAATTTCTGGAGGAATTATATGTGTCAGTTTGCTAATACCGTTTATTTATTCATGAAATATGTATAAACTAGTGCATCAGTTACTCGAACTGAGCAAATTGCAAAGTATTACTGTACAGGCGTTATTTAAAAACGAATAGAAGTCATAATTTACGATGACTTAAAAGAGTCAACTCAAAGATAAATAATCAATCACTCTACTCCAGTTATCAAAACTGAAAACGAACGCTCTTGTGTGTATCATGTGTTTACTATGAACAGCTGTAATTAATAAAAATTATTCGTCTGTTAAAGTAATCACAATCTTTTATTTATAAGAAATACATTGGGATTTTGATGGCCTGTGGGGCATAGCCCGAGGACTTTTATTACAGGAATTTGTGAAAGGGGCGTCTACACAAAAAATACTTAATTTTGACACATCGTTTGTAATAATCCGTCCACTGTTAACAAAGGTGTAGTGTTTCGTAGAAATGGCCTTCACGTATCAACGTTACGTATAAAGATTATAAATGACAAAACTGCCCTTGAATTTCCCCTTGAATTTTATTAAAGGAAACATCCAATAATCAATACTAAGTGCATCAAATTATTCCGCCTCATATTTTATGCATAGCTTTAACTGATTGATCATCACAAAAACTATTACCCAGGAAATAGGTTGAGAATCCATTTAGTTGCTTGTGATGGAAAATTAAATTTGTATTAACCCATTTGCATCGGATAACGTACCAGTACGTCAAGTCAGTGATGTACAGTATCACAACTGACGTACTGGATGAAATTTGAAAATTTGGTTTTTTCAATAAATGAGCCATTTATACTTACAACTAGCTGTACCCGCGGGCTTTGCCCCGTTTAACATTATAAGTGAGCTCGTTCGCATGGCTCAATCACGTCCTGGTTGAAGCTCAATCACGCTGGTTTAGGTTGGAGCTCGTTCGCTGCGCTCACTTGCCTTAAGGTTAGCTCGTTCGCTACGCTAACTCGCCTCCAGGTTGAAGTTTGTTCGCTACGCTCACTCACCTTTTGGTTGCAAATTAGCTGTTGTCATAAATGTGAAAGAAATAATAGTGCTGCACCCTATTTTGGGCTGCTATTTTTGTCTGTTATTTATTTGTGATAACATTGTGTCTTTGTTATAATTATCTGTCCTACATAAAAAAGGGGTTTTGAGAATTAAGTAATAACATGGTAGTCACAGAACTAGCACTTGTATGGGCTAAATATCAAAGTTATCATTTTTTATATTTTGAACCTTTTACTGTGTGCTGTGTAAGTTACTGCCTGGGAACTCTTTTCTTAATTTAATTGTGTACCCATTCCTCTTCCTTCATGACACTTAGTTAATGATTTTTATATAAACTACATTTAAATAGCAAGGATTAAAGGCTATTTTCGTAGCTACTGTTTTTCAGTACAAACTCAATAAACAAGATCCAGGTACAGCCGTTTTCACCCAGTGACCGAATTCAGAAAGAAAAATTCAATGCATACAAAACTTGCTTGACATTTACAATCCCGCAGCTGAATTTAACAGCTAACAAAATATGCCTTAATCAAACTTTGTATTGACGGGGTTCTAAATTAGTCAGGGTTTACTAGATAAGTCTCAATAGGCCTATTAGTGTATAACCACATCATTAATTAACAATAGCACAAACTTGTACACTTGTCAAACTAGTTACGTCATTATATTTTTCCTTTGACTTATCCAACGCTCTTTTTCAGATACAAGCGTATTTTCTCCATCGGCACCACAGGCATTACCACCTACAAGCCGCAGACGCTAGAAGTGACCAACAGATGGCTGTACGCAGATGTGACTTTGCTCAAGGTGTCTCCGTCGTCGCCGCAGGAGTTCATGATCACGGCCCGCAAGGAGGGCAACAAGAAGGGCGACACCATGAGGTTCTCTACCGAACATCGAGCGCAGCTGCTGTCCGAGGCGTTCAAGTCTCGTCACATGTTCCACGAGCGGTGGACCGAGACTCAGGTAGACAATGGATACTTGAGTAGACATCGAGATTATGTACCAGCCATAATTAACAAATATTGAACATAGTTGAGTAAGTTGCTGAAATAGGGAGATAAATTAGGATTTTCCTTATTTAGTTTTTGGTACTGTGATGATTGATGTTACTTAAAACATGTTATAGCTTAAAATACTTAGTCCATTTAATATATCTTCAATATGAAGTTGCGTATTCTACAAAGATGTATAATTGAAGCACACTCTATCGATGGTAAAATTAAAATTCAACTCGATCATTTTTCATTCTAAAATTGGCCTCAGTTTAAATTTGGAATGGAATGTCCATTCTATCAGAAGTCAATGGAAATAGCTAAAGTTTTCATCTGTTTTTGTTTGTACATTTATTTCTCAGCTATGTACCAAAATATTTTCATAGTTTTTTGTGCAAGGTTTCCAGATACCTGATAGGTCAGGTAACGTCAAAAAAATTTGTTTAGGACCCAGGGAAACAAAAACCGGTAGTCAGGGGTGAAAGAATACAAAAACAGGATTTTGTAAGTACGGTATAGTATAGTATAGTCTATATTCACTACGCTGCAGTTTGTGTGATGGAAGGGTAAAAAATTTAGTAAATAATAATTGAATTGAAATTTACATTTTTTTTCATGTATAAACCTAACCTATTTTAACAAGGTAGTCTATACTCAATTTCTCAATTGAAAATTTATAAAATCTACTATACAAGGCAAAGTAAATGTTACACAGTTTTCCTAGAAGGAGCCTTGGTTCCACATTATTTAGATAGCTTCAGAGTCATTGTGTGTCTATGTGGATAATCAACAAACACCTCCCCCCCTCCAAACAGCTGATATAAGCAAAGATAAGAGGAACAGCTGTTTAACACCACAGAGACTATTATCTCTACTAATTGTAGACTGTGTTTGCACATTTTAGTTTATTATACAAAAGTTGTGTGCTTTAAACTGATATATTAACATTTCGTTCTACAAATCTTATTTAAAAGTTAAAACAAATCCCAATCAATTTGAAAGGTCACACTAATATAATTACAGATTGAAAAATAACCTTACAAATAATAGTTGTTCTCCTATTTACTATCTGTGAAATGATTTTAGTGAACAAAACCTAGATACACCCCACAAGTATTGCTGCACATAGGGGGGTAATTAGGAATAGGGAATACTATGTTTATATTCATACAAAAAAGGACATCCAAGCTGATGGTAAAAACTATAAGTTAATCCATACGGGAAACGGACTTTCGGCCTGCGCTGCCCCTGAATCGGCCTGGGCTGCCCCTATTATGTGGTGTAAAGGGTAGGTATCTCGGGAGTAGGTACCTGACCTGAGCTTGCACTTTACCCACTAAATCCCAGGAATCTCCCGGAAATACTTGTGGGGTGGTGGACAGGGTCGTCGACACAGGAAACAGGGCAAATAGCATTGGAGCCAACCTTCTAGGAAATACATTACTATTGTATTAGAATACTGCTGTAATCTTTGGCATTAACGACTCAGGAAGTGATGGTGTCTACGGGTGGTGGATATTCGCCCCAAATAAACTTAGTTTTGTTTCAAAATTTTAGATTCAAAAATACGCAAATTCTTCTACATATAATAAATCTTGTATGCTTCTTTTAATACTGTATATGATAGTGATTTTTAGTACTGTATTATGACAAATTTAAATGTAAAATACTTGCAGTAATTTGAACTTGGATTCTTTATTTCGTAGGCCGCGAACGCTAAATATGTAACAGATATTGGTGTACAGTAGTTAAACAATAAAAAATAGTGCATTTCATCACTAGAGGGTACCTATTTAACAGTACTGTATTACGAAACATTTAAATGTAAAATACTTGTAGTAATTTGAACTTGCAAATTCTTTAGGCCCCTATTACACGAGGTAGCCTGGCGACGTCGCCAGCGGCAGTAGCTGGCGACGCACTGGCCACCAAACCTATAACCAGTTGAGTAGCCAGAATTTTACCGCCGTGGCGCCGTTGTTGTGAGTGCTTGTCTTGCACTTGTACTTGTTATGAGCGGTGTTTACAGTGAATAATGAGTGATTATAAGTATCTTCTCCTTCTGTTACTTCTGAAGAAAAGGAGGCAAAGGAAGAGAAAAATGTACGTTCATCCAATGCTTAGTGCAAGAGAATCAAAAGGGTTATATTACACCCTTTTTGATGAGCTCTGTGCGGACAATAAAAAATCTTTCAATTATTTTCGTATGTCACAATCCAGTTTCTTCGAGTCATAAAGGATGATATAGACATTTTATCAACTGAAGTGAACAATTCACACACTCACAACACAACAGAACGCAACACAACAGTGTGCAAGTACCCCCGTGATATGAACTAACCGAGTGGCGACGTGGTACTGGCGACCTAGTGTAATAAGCTCCATATGCTACAACGCAGCGTCGCCAATATGGGTAGCCAGTGGCTACCACAGTGGCGACGGGGCTCGGTAGCCAGTCGGTCGCCAAAGTGTGGCTGCGTCGCTGGCTACCCTCGTGTAATAACATCCATAAGAATCAATGCCCCATGACAAGCTGAGTAGCCAGTTTGGTCGCTGGCGACGTCGCCAGGCTACCTCGTGTAATAGGGGCCTTATTTCGTTGGCCGCGAACACTAAATAATATAAAAGTAACAGATGCTCGTGTACGGTAGTAAAACAGTACAAATAGTGCATTTCATCACTAGAAGGTGTATATTTAACTGTACTGTATTACGAAACATTTAAATGCAAAATACTTGTAGTAATTTTAACTTGAATTCTTTATTTCGTAGGCCGCGTACGCTAAATGTTGGCCGTAAAAGTTTAATTTTGATACTTACTTGTTATATGTTATTTCACCTAATAACAACAGTACATTTAATTCCATCCAACATAATTTTTGTTGTAAATGCGCAATGTTGAATTATGTGTTCCAATTAATACAGTACAAATAGTGCATTTCATCACTAGAAGGTGTATATTTAACTGTACTGTATTACAAAACATTTAAATGCAAAATACTTGTAGTAATTTTAACTTGAATTCTTTATTTCGTAGGCCGCGTACGCTAAATGTTGGCCGTAAATAGTTATTTGTGCAACTAGTGAGAAAAGTGAGCAATTGACTCACTCAAGGGAAATCCTTACTCACGAGCCGTAGGCGAGTGAGGAATGGTTTCTCGAGTGAGGCAATTGTACTTTGAACTCGAGTTGCACATTATACTTTTCCTACAGTTACCATAAAACAAATAAATTGGTCTTATGTTTCTTCAAACATAACCTATTTTTACACAGAAGTGGACTTTTAATATAACATTTAATGTGAAGTGACAAATACAACAGTACAACAGCTGACCAGCTGATTTACAGCCAGTGCTGCCAACGTACTTCGCGCACATACGACGTTGCCTGCATGTTACGCGCTCACTATTTCGTGCCTTCACGTTGCAAATCTGGAGTGAGACAAAGTAATTAGAGTGAGACAATGTTAACATTGTCTCACTGATGAGCGAATTGGCCACTTTGCTTTCTCAAATCAGTGAGAGAACATGTACATTGTTAGGTAACTGTAGGAAAAGTTTAATTTTGATACTTACTTGTTATATGTTATTTCACCTAATAACAACAGTACATTTAATTCCATCCAACATAATTTTTGTTGTAAATGCGCAATGTTGAATTATGTGATCCAATTAATAAATTGCAAATTACATTAATTTTTGAATGAAATTCACAGGGGCATTTAATTCCATCCAACTGGAGTTTCTGATTTTGTATATAACAAACTGTAAACGTCAACGTTTATGATTTATGAAAGCTATAGTGACGATAGGCGGATGGTGGCCCCACCTTCTGCAGTAGCCTATCTATAAAAGCTATAATGTATATACAAAACTATAATATCTATAACTAATATGGTGGTCAATTTATGCATACCCACTGTTTTGGTATCTTGAACTGAGGTGACACATATGTCGTCAAATCGTCGTTAAAATTGGTTAAAACTGTTTGAATATACAATTTTTAGCACGGTGTTTGTAACTAAACTAGCCCAAACTTTGATTTAAATCCATCTAATACCTGCTCTGGAGTGCTCTGGGGCTCAGGTCATTCTTGGAAGTACGTAATCCTATTCATAGTTTTTGGCCAGCTTGCTGTGTCGGACACCCCATATCGCCCCTTCCCTACTTCCCTCTTACCCACAAAATCTTTTCAATTTACCTATAGGGAATCTTTTGGGGACAGCAGACTCAGAGCTACCCACGTTCCCTATTGTTTGTTGCGGAGGGTAAGTTTCTCATAATCACCCCAGGCCGAAAGTCCTACACTCAATCCATACACACACAAAAATCATTCTGATTAAATGGTTAAATCTGATCATGCGGTTTAAATGGTTTTGGTAGCTAGCCCCCCTCTAAAAAAATTCAAATCAGTTTGTTGAAAATTAATAAAATCCAAAAGGCCTGATTAAAAATGCAGTTAGCCTATACTTTTGTCAGAAAATATTAAAGCTTGTCAAATATTACTAGAGTTGTCTACTTCAAACACCAACAATGTTTTACACCGATTTATTTTTGTTTCTGTTCCAACTAAAATACGACTTATAAAAACAGTTTGAGTGATAAAATAACAGGATTTTAACAAAAAACTTTGTAGGCTGGTGACCAAAATTTCATAGGTATACAACAGCCTAACTTTAGTTCCTAAATATCAATGATAAGTGTTTTTGACAAGCTTATGGGAGAAAGATACTTTTTTTGTCCTAGGACGCTAGGCACTAGCCTGGGATTGTTTTTCACATGACTTCAGGCTAGACCTAAGGGTTGTGGCATTATCACTTAGATCCATTGGTGATTTGGCAGGATTTGAACCCGGAACCTCTTGGACCAAAGTCCCGCGCTCTAACCACTAGACCAGCTCGCTCCCCACTGCGAGAAAGAAACTGCTGATACTGTTTATTTTACTTTTAACACAACAATTTTACTCCTCATCAACTTACCTCCAAAACTAAGTGCTGAATATGGTCCTGCAAACTGTTTAACTTTTAGTCTGTTTAACCTATAATTTCAGTCTTAAAAGTTTTACTACTACTAAATATTGTGCAGCATGTAACTAAATACTGTGCAGCATGTAAATATGGCGTGTTTGATTTGGATACTATGCAACAATAGTTCTGCTCATGTAAAAGTGTTTACTCTAGGTTATTCTGTATTTTTCAGAAGTATGAGGCATTCAAGCACCATTGGTCTGGCACTAGGTTGCCTGTGCTGCTTGAGGTAACGCCTATATCCGTGGACCAATTGGATACAGCTACCTCACAGATATTGGCATCCTACTGCTTCAAGGATATCCAAACAATCCAGTTGGTCAAAGATGTAGCCTACGGGTTTGTCATAGTATCCGGGAGTTTCGGGAGAAAGGTAAATAAATTTTACTGGTTAGTACAAATTAATTTGGGTATAAAAAATTTTTCAATGAGCATTCGTGGATTTTTCTGATTTTTAAGATATTAACTGTCTATTATGACTGCAGGCATTTTATATTACATTCAGACTTCAATGTTGATCCAAGTTTTTTAAATAATCATTCCCACTCTTGAAATGTTTATTCCAAATGTATCATCTACAGTTATTGAGCGGCAATGACATACTTTATATTTATGCTCTTACACAAATAGGGAAATATCTACCTATCTAATGATTTCAGATAATTGTTTCTGGTCCTTTTTTGTTGTAAAAGATGGACATACATAATTTTGGTGTAATAGTATAAGAATAAGAATATATTTATTTCCAAAATTACAAATTACAAAAATAATTACAATCGTGGCTGTAAAGCAAAGTACAAAGGAAAAAAATCCCCACAAAGACTGTACATCTGCGTGTGGGGAGAGTCTTCTCCGTCGCTAACCACTTCACAGACAAGATAACAAAATAAACAAATAATTACTTACATAAAAGAAGTATTTTTTTTTTGCCATATTGTTGGCAAAAAAAGACTGAACATGAACAATATTTGAAGTACTTGAATGAGGGTGACAGTACAGAAGTAGTTTGGTATTAGTATAGTTTGGTATAGATGTGTTCTAGTTCTAATGAATGTATGTTTGATTTTGTTGCAGCACATGTTCATCAGTCAAAACCGAGATGAGGTTATAAAAAAGATCCAAGAGATGGCCACATTTTACCTAGCTCTGAAAATAGATGTTGCATCTGAAGAAATTTCAATTGAAGAATTTGCCAATTTAAGGTTTGGGAAATACAGGTATGATTCTTGTTTTACTTCTGGCAATGTACAAAATTTCCTTAATTAATTAATTTTTTTAGAATGTGCAAAATACTTGTCTAGGCAGTGAAGTAAATTAAAAAAAAAAAACTAAAATTTGAATAACTTAAAGCTATAATAGTTATAGTTTACTTTGATCAATACATAAGTCAATAGCTAAAATCAAGCACAATTTCAATAGTGCATCCAAATTTGTATTTGGTTGAAAGAATATTTGTATTAACAAAGTCTACCAGATGATACAATAACTAGAATGAACCCCCAATGCAATATTAAAAATAAACCAGGGAAATAATTAATTTATTTACTAAATCTGAATTTCTTGTTAGGTAAGAGCTAATTTTCACTACATTGTACAGAAGACTTGCTGAATTATTGGTTTGAAACTATGGTTTGATTATGTTGTCATACGATCTTCTTGTTCCAGTGAGGACGAGTTTATCACGTCAGTCGTGGAGTTCACGGTAGAGAAGATCCAAACCAACAGACACACGGATGCAGAGCGTCGTCTGCTATGTCTCAGCCAGGCTTGTCTAATAGAGCGAGACGTACAGACTTACAACGCGGTCACACTGCGGCCGCTGGTGGACGTGACGGCCCTGATACGCTGCGACGACAACTCTCAGCTGTTCACCATAGAGTACGCTGATGGCAGCTCCAAGACGTACCTCACCACCAACAGGTCGGCCATGGGAGTACTTTACATAGTTTAAAAGGAAAATTAAATTTGTATGTCTAAGGCTGGGTTTTCCTAGGCGCGGAGTCGGCGAGCGGAGAGAGGAACGCGGAGAGCGGAATTGAAATTAACACGGCATTCCGCTCCGCTCTTAGGAAAACAGTAACATTAAATTGACTAAGACAAGTGGAGTCCGCTCTCCGCGTTCCTCTCTCCGCTCGCCGACTACGCGCCTAGGAAAACCCGGCTTAAAAGTATACACTAGTGTTTCAATATTAAGAGAGTTCCACCCACCGGCTGAATTTTTGTACAAAGACAATCTGCTCAAAGCCCAAGTCTTTTTCTACTAATAAAAAGCCTTAATCTTAATCTTTTGTGACAGATCGGCAAGAACCTAATATAGTCTACGTAGATCGGTCACCAATTCTATACTAACACGTTTAAATATATTTACAGAGATTCACTGTTGGCAACACT
This sequence comes from Macrosteles quadrilineatus, assembly GCF_028750875.1. Taxonomy (NCBI): domain Eukaryota; kingdom Metazoa; phylum Arthropoda; class Insecta; order Hemiptera; family Cicadellidae; genus Macrosteles; species Macrosteles quadrilineatus. Next base: position 13,896,524 of record NW_026542599.1, on the reverse strand, counting down.
GCTAGACGGAGTGAGGGGGTCAGGAAACATGGATGTCCACGTGAAGATGAAACCTACAGCCAGGGGCAAGAGAATGGGCCCTTTTTATGCTACCATGGAAGAAGAGGTGGGCAGTAAACCTGCGGCATATTTTAGCTACATTTTGGTGATTTGGTCGTGTGAATGATTACCATAACCAGGAACTTGGAGAATAAGTCAACTGTTGTAGTTTCCTAGTTTATGTTTAGATGTTAATCAAATTTTGAAATTTTGTTTATTTCATACAAAGCCATTAACATTTCAATAAAAAAAAAACCCTCAATACCTTCAACAGCAAACATAAGTACTAATTAAAATTAATGTTATTTAAATCGGAGATAAATCTGACAATTTTAAGGGAATATTTTAGTAGAAATCCAGTCAGGTAAATGGAAATGGGGTGTTTGGTACTTGAAGATGGACTCAATTAGCACCAAACTACTAACCTAGGATCATTTGACGGAGTAAGGTAACATCAACTGTAACTTAAATTCAGTGATTCTGAGGCTACTTCACCGTGAGATTTCAGACCCTAAGTGTATAATGGTATGGTTTTTTTTATTTTCGCAGGTTGAGTCTTTGCACATTTCATACCTGAAGGAGGTTCCGGCCCGGACCGGTAAGCAGTTTTGTGAGATGCTGGAGAGATTCAACACAAACGTCCCTTACAGTGGACTCCTACACCAGACGACGCAAGATGTTAGTAAAGCAAAATTTACCAATCATAAATAGCGACTGGGGCTTGACCGGATCAATTTGCAAAAAGCTGTCATTGAAACACTGTGTGATGTTGTTATGCAGCCTAACTGTGCACACCACAAACAAATCACCAATGGATTTTATCTGAGTGATAATGCCGCAACTCTTAGCCTTAGTCTAGCATGAAGTAATGTGATCAATGATCCTGAGCTGGAACCTAGCACTCTAATAAAAAAAATAATAATAAAAACACTCACCACCCGTAACGTAATTGTCAGCACCCTTTTCCTATTGGCTGGTCATACTCTAGTCCTGCCCTCTACCTACCCGACCTTTGTTTAATACATTACTATGCATCAGTTGATTGTCACCACACTAAATCTCTAAACAGCGTATAAGCAGAGTTCTTCATCATCAAATTTGTCATTTTGACATTTGTTGACACTTAAAATCAAGGAACCAAAAATAAGGTCAATTGAGTTAAACCAACCTTTAAATATTTAACTCTTGTTTTTGTGAAATTATTTTGGTCTACTTTAACTCTAATTCGGGGGGGGAAAATCATTTTTAACCCGTATATTTCCCTTTTATTCATAGAAGCTGAGATTATGTTTTGATAAATGTGTATAATTTTTATTTCACGAGTCATGTGAACGAACATATTCTAGTAATTTACAAATTTTTAACACATATAACCACTTCATAGACAGTCAAAATATATAGTTTTCAACATTTATCCTTCACAGTTATTTGTTTTTCCAAGTATAGCATGATTCTTAGGGCCTATTTTTGGAGTTTCAAAACCGAATATGAATTTTTTTTGGACAATCCTCTATAGACTGCCACACCAATACATATAAGGATTGGTTTTAGAGTGTCCAGTTTCTTATGTATCCATCCAACTGTTATTTGCACGTTGTGTGGTTGCAGGGACTGTTCACAGACAACAAGGAGAAGATGATACAGCAGGCACTGGAATCCGTGATGGCCAGAGGTGATCTGGAGCCAACAGACATGGACGTGGCTGACGTGGAATGTTTGTTTCACACTCTACGTCGCCTCATAGCTTCCCGGGCGGGGTTCAGCGCCTTCACCCAGCTCAAGGGGTACGTCTACGCCTAACATCCCACTACTTTAGTTTCCCACAGAACAATTAACTTAACAATTACATTTGTAAATACGGTTTAGCCCATGGCTGAATGCGTACTGAGTGTGTATTCTGATGGCAAGATGCCGGTCTTAGCCCCACCCACTGCCGCGCCAGGCCAAAATGTCTGTCACTTTCTGGATGACCCTAGTAAAATCTTGTCCATCCTTAATTTTATCTTACTTATTTACTGCTGTGGCCACTGGTACTCTAAATGGTACTTGCGTCCTCCTTCCTTCTCCCCAGTTTTCTTATGTCCTTTTCTACTTCAACCACCTCAGTTTCAATCTACCAAGGGGTCTTCTTACTTCTGGGTTCTTCTCCATTACTTTCTTTGGTAAAGAGTTGTCTTCTTATGATATGTCCTGCCCGTCTTATCAAAAAAATTTTCCAACAAGTGGCATTTAAAAACCACACAAAGCTTTTGAGTTATCAAATGATTCTAGTGCAATAGTCTTATCCACACAGGAAGGGTAGTGAAAATGTCAATAAATTATTTACTGATAACATCAACTTTGCTTTGTTTAGTTGTGTACCTCTATTTTCCAAACCAACTTGAGTAAACACTCTCAAACATGTAACTGGTACTTAACAGTTCAATCTTGTAGTTTCCGTGAGTCGCTGGGTGTGAAGGTGACCAAAGCGCTGCGGCGTAACCACGAGGCTGTGACACACGCGGCCATAGACACAGTCTGCGCGCTGATGAAGCCGATGTACAGTGACTGCGACCTGCGCCAGGAACAGCTGAACAAGTCGTCTCTGCTGTCGTCACCGAAGTTCCTACAGAGCTTGCTGGACATGTGGGTCAGACATGTGGTGAGTGAAGAGACTCAAGATTATGATAAACATAGGTTTGAAATTCATTAGAAAAGAAATATTTGAAATAGTATGAATTTCTATACAGTAGAGACCTGCAAACTCAGCGTAATGTGAAATGGCGGAAGGGTGCCGAGTTTGTGAAATGCCGGGTTATCGGGAACTAGGGTTAAAAATAAGAATAAAACAATTTGTAATCCTTTTAAGTCATCAGATATAGTTAAATAAATCCTTGGTACGAGTTGGGAATGATATGACTTGAGACCTTGTTTAACTCGGACTCAAAAATCACAAATTTTCTGAGCCAGGTGATGGCCGAGTTATCCAGACTGCCGGGTTATCGAGTGCCGAGTTTGCGGGACTCTATTGTACTTCGTTCACAAAATTTAAGGTGTGAAGGGAAGCGATTCTATCCCCTCCTCTCACGCTAACTTTGAAACAATACTGAACAGCTGATTAAAACATTAAGCCAAAGAAAGAGGCGGGGAAACCCAGGAAACCTTCCCCTTAAATTGCCTAAATTTTGTGTATGGACTATAAAGCTTTTAGGCTAGTTTTTTTTAGGATTTCTGTATACATTTTCCTTAATTTTAAGTTAAATCAGATTTTAAGACGTTTTGGAATCTAAAATCTGATCCTTACAGAGGAAATAAATAAGTAAGGAATAAGTACTAAAACATAACAAGAGTGGTTTTTATCAACACAAACGTAGCAAAGATGAGAAATCACACAAGAAAAAACCACACTGAAATCATCTAGAAGTAAAAACAAGAAACAATACCACCCTAAAATAAATTAGCACAAAAAGAGGTAGGCAAACTAAATGGAAACTTTGACACAAAAATGTGGCTCAAGTGACACTGAACTACAACAAATGTGTCTTTTTCTATTTTTATCTTGCTGTTATTTTTAAGTACTTCATCAACTGAGGACAGGATCGGATGACAGATCAAAAGTGATACAAAAATGTGTGCAATAATTTCTCCTCAACAGACCATAGCTGACACAATACACGTTTTCCCACACGGTTGTTGCAGGAGTGCAACACAGGGACTTTGGTAGTGACGGCCATGTTGGATTTCCTCACCTTTGCGCTGTGTGTTCCCTTCAGCGAGACTACGGAGGGGAAACACTTTGACACGTTGCTGGAGATGGTGGCTCAGAAGGGCAGAACGCTCTTTAAACTCTTTCAGGTATAAAACCTTCTAAATAACTTCTTGATCAGCATTGTACGTGTTATTAAATTTACGGAAAGTAAATAAAGATACGTCTTATAACACTTAAGACATATATTTACGCTTATACTGTTACTCACAAGACGGTAAATATACAAAAGATGATAGGTGGTGATCGATTTCGATTGGACACTCCAATCATCATCAGACCCAATAGGCGAATTTTTGTTGTAACGTGGTGATAAATTATTGAGGTTTGTTCGGAAATGTGAAAATTTTTATCCGAAGTTTGATTAGTTGACATGTAGTTAGATAAAAAAATATATAGGATGGAGAGGACACAGCTAACTCACCTGATGAAAGGTTGCAGACGAGTCAAAGAACACATAAAATCACAAACATAATAATACTTAATATTTCGCCTCTTTCAGAGGCTTCTTCAGAAGTAGGCCTAGATGGTAGTTACAAGAACAACCATCTAGGCCATCTTTGGTTGTTCTTGTAACTACCATCTAGGCCTACTTCTGAAGAAGCCTCTGAAAGAGGCGAAATATTAAGTATTATTATGTGTGTGTTTTATGTGTTCTTTGACTCGTCTGCAACCTTTCATCAGGTGAGTTAGCTGTGTCCTCTCCATCCTATATATTTTTTAAATCCAAGCTAAATGCTTTTTCCTAAAAACATAACCATGTAGTTAGATAAGTATTTTTGGACATCACTCACCTTATTGAAATCAGGAGAACGCAGATTTTGTCACACAACAGTTCATTGTACACACACATTGATAAAAATACAAAAATAAAATAAAATTGTAGACTAAAGTTCTGTAACTCTGACATTTCGCCGCACCAAAATCAACCTGCGGCGTTTTCAAGGTTATTTTTTCACGTAAACGTTGTGAGCGCCTAACCACGACTGACAACCCCGGTGGTGGAGGAGGGGCAGGGGAGGCTCTGTTATCTTGATCAGCTGATGGCATTATCTTCTTTTGTTTTTATTTGTCTATGCCCCCTTAAATTTCTTTCTCTATTAATTGTAAACAGGGCTGATGTAAATGAATGCGTTGGCTAACGAATCTTTATATGAATAAATAAACAAAGCCTCAATAATGTTCCTTAAAACTTAAATTATTAACTTGTGGATATAAACACAGTGTACAAACTGTTGATATCTCCAATCTCAATTTATTTTTCAGTGAAATCTTACTCAAAGCTATTCAACACAATTTTCTACTGTCCATCCACAGTCTTATTTAATTCAAATATCTCCTTCAATACATGGGAGGATGTTTTAAGTGATATGCTGAGTCTGCAATGTACATAACTTACTGTAAGTTTTAGTTATTAACAAACATTAACAGCATTACCTGATATAGCATTGCTGGCTTGATACAAATGATTAGTGGAAAATAAACGGTTGAATATTTAAATATTATATTTCTTTCTTAATGTTTGTGTGTCATTGACCCTTCTCCCTGTTGCAGCACACCTCCCTCACAGTACTGAAGGGAGCTGGACTTGTGATGAGGGCAGTTATAGAGGAAGGTAAGGCTATCAGAGTCATTATCTTGTAGTGAACAGCAATGTTTAGCAAATAAATGGCATGTGATGAAGCATGATCTATGCTCATTCAAGGCAACACTAAATAAACAGGCCGTAATGCTCCTCTGGCATGACGTCATCATAGGCGACGGCAATGACGTAATGTTTGCTGTTTGTGATCAGCTGCTTGTCTTCTGATCTGCTGAGCTGCTTGTAGTTGTGATCTTTTCTTGAAAAACAAAAATATAACAAAAAAATAACATTATGTCATTGCCGTTGGATATGATGACATCATGCCAGATGAGCATTACGGCCTGTTTATACTGTTGCCTTGGCTAATTGCAACATATACATTAAAAAAGTAATGGAGGAACTTCCCTTCAAAACACCTAAATTTTGTGAACGGACTAAAAGGAATAGTGAGTTTTTCAGGTCTAACGGTGGCCAGGAAGTTATTGCATCAGTGTTGCCAATCGTTTATTATTAAAAGTTGAAATATTTTAGTCTCTAGATCATGTTAATGCAAATAAAAGGTTAAATATACCTGCTATACTGTAAACGTTCTTTTTTTTTCAAACCACTACCACTTCAAACCTTGTTTTAACTTAACATGTAACAGGCAATAAAGAATGTTAAGTGGATTAGGCTATACACATAAGAGTAATGGAATTTGTTTAGGAGGGAAGCAAAACTACTACTCACTTGCTATTTTCAGTAAACATTTTTTGGAAATTTTTGTTTAGGCTGATAAATTAATTCAATACTTAAAAACAGACATAATCAAAAGAAATAAAAACACAATCAGAGACAGATAATGGACGCAATCAGTAGATGATAGGTGCGATTGGAAGACTTCATGCGCGATCGTTGTTGGGCACAATCGACAGATGTTGGGAGCGATTGAAAGACTTCAAGCGCAATCGGCAGACATCAGGCACGTTCAGTAATTACCCAAATCGTAAAATTGTTGGGTCTTTTTCAACTCTAGTTAAGGGCACTCTAGTTAATCACTTACAGTCAATTTTTAACCTAGGAGACGCAGGAGTGGCAGCCAAGATGCAGGAGCTGGCGTTGTGCGAGGGAGCGTTACCTAGACACTTGCTGATTGCTCTGTTCACCTCCGGCAGTGAACAACGTCACCTTGCCCATCGTCAGCTGAGCAGGCATCTGGTCGGGCTGTGGGTGACAGGCAACTCTTGCGCTATGGAGCTGCTAAACAGATGCATGGTGAGATTCAATTCAATTCAATTCAATATTTCTTTATTCATTTGAAGCACAAAGTACATGAATAGTGTCATTCTCTTAAATGTTTTTATATTACAATGTTATATTCTATGGATCAGGGTGTCTACCAACCGGGAAATCCGGGAAAACCGGGAATTGTACTTAAATTTTTACTGGCCATGAAATGTACGGGAATTGTCCTTAAATGCCAGACTATGTCCTTAAATTTTTAATGTGCCATAATTTTATTGATCGCTAGTTGGTTAGGAGCACATAAAAGGTTTATCAGATGTTTGTTTACATTTTCATAATTTATTACTAGAGTAATTATGCAATAAAAATCCCATTAACAATCTCAAACCCATTAATATTTTATCACGACAATCAAGTGTCAAGTCTAGTACTTCCAAGAACTGTTGACTCAGCTGCTAGCTCATAAAAGTTGTATCACTTTTATTCCTTTACAACTTCTTTTCTTATTACTAGGGTAATTATTATTAGATCCCAAACCTATTTTATCTTGAAAATAATAGCTTTATAATGGCTGTTAAATTTCACTTCTTACTTGTACTTTCGAGTGCCTAGTGCCATAAAACTGTTTATGGTTTCATATTAAACATGTAAATAATCTACAGTCTTATTTTGTAAGTAAACCCCTTTTTTATGGACATTTTATCTTTCAATTTACAAAACCACAAGCATTGTTGTTTGCATTAATGTTTTATCATTATGTATGCCTGCTTGGTTTCAAATTATGTCATTGCATTTTCTGTATCTTTGTCATATTGTTGGCTATTCAGGTTTCAATGTTTTTTGTTTCCAATATATTTATTTATTGAGTTGTATGCTTTAAGCAATCAAAATCTTATGAACTAGAATGATGATAGTGACTTTGCTGCTATTATAACCTCATTGTTTGTTACTCAGTTTATATAGGCCCTTCTAAATAATTAGGTTTAGGCCTGGGTATTTTGATTCTTGAAAGAGCTGTAAAATATATTAAGAAAATGTAATTGAGCCTAAGATAAACAACTAATGATTGCTATGTGTCGATATTAACTTTGCAAATGAAAATACAATAATCTTACTCTGTGCTTATTGCTTATTAATAGCCGCTTACCATACCTTGATTTTGTACTAAGAATTGAGTAACAATATGCATTAAAGATTTTTTTTCAAAAGTAATCAAGAACCTAACGTTGTGCCAGGGCGAATCATGCCAAATTAATCGGCCTGGATCGGATAAGCTATGTTATGAAGTTTACGTGACGGATGGAGATATTTGTCGCTATCGCAGGAGACAATGATTGCGTTTCTCTGTTACACTGTTTCTCTGTTACACTATAAAAGCTTTACCTAAAGTAGGTAGGCCTATGTTTGTTTACTTTCAATAAATTTCTATTTTGTAATTTTTAACTCTTGTCTATTATTATTTACTTTTCTCTCTGGTACAAACAACTACAGTGAATAACAAGATTAATACAGTTTGACAAATCTGGAAAATTATTCGGTAGGCCTAATGACACCGACAAAGGTTACGGCAAAGTGTCCTTAAATGTACGGGAATTGTCCATGAATTTTTTATCCAGAATGTAGTAGACACCCTGATGGATACAAAGTTCTTAAAATCTAACATAAGTTTATACAAATTACAAATTAACGCTCCTTCTAAAAATTTTAAAGTTCATCAAGGGAATACAATACCTTGTTGATGAGAAATGTTTTAAGACCCCTCTTAAATTCGACCATGCTTTTTGCCGATTTAATTTCATTTGGAATTTTGTTGTAAAATTTGGAGCCGGTATAACTTGGTTTTTTACTGTAAAGTTCTAATCTGTGGCGGTTTAGAGCAATGTTGGTTTTGTTTCTGGTATTGTAGTGGTGGTGTTCACCAGTTAACGCCAATTGAGAAAATCTGTTTTTAACATATAGAACTGTTTCATAGATGTACAATCCATATACTGTCATTATTTTTAATGATCTAAAATGCTCTTTTGAAGTTCTCGAGTCAAGGTCCAAAATAATTCTTATAGCTCGTTTTTGTAATTTTAGGATTGTTTCTAAGTTATTGATAGATGTAGCGCCATACAGAGATATTCCAAAAGAAATAACAGAATGTATGTACGAAAAGTATATTGATTTTAATGTTACTTGATCAAGAAGATTTTTTAATCTAGTTAATGCAAATAGACCAGATACAGTTTTTTTTTTATTACTTTGTTTGTGTGAGAATTCCAAGTTAAATTTTTGTCAATTTCAAATCCTAAGAATCTAATATTTTCTAATTCTTCAATAGGTTTCTGATTAATTTCTAGTGAAGGATTAATTGAAAGTCTTGTCTGACGGGTCTCAAAATTTATGAACTTTGTTTTATCTGGATTCAAAAGTAACTGATTGTTTTGGAAAAAATTTGAAAGTATATCTAGATTAGCATTAGCTGTCTTTTCAATTTCCTCTTCAGAATTAGCGGTAACTGTAAGATTTACATCGTCTGCATAAAGGTAAAGTTTGCTAGATTTAGTCAGCCCTGGTAGGTTTGTAACATAGCAAATGAATAGAAGGGGACCCAAGATGGATCCCTGTGGTACACCATGTTTAATAGTTCTAATTTTTGACTTGTGAGTAATTTTCATTTGATTATTGAATTGGATAGTTTCTACAAATTGTTTTCTATTACAAATGTATGATTCTAGCCATTGAAGAGATTTATTTTTTACTCCGATGCTTGACAATTTATTTAAAAGTAGATTGTGGTTTATAGAGTCAAATGCCTTGGTTAAATCCATGAAAATGCCAAGAGCCTTTTGTTTTGCATCTAAACAATCAATAACTGACTCTAAAAACTCTGTAGCAGGTGTCACAACTGATCTACCACTTCGAAATCCATGTTGACAGTCCTCAAAAAGGTGATTACTTTCCAGGAAGCTATATAAACGGTTGTACATGGCTTTCTCAAATATTTTGGACATGGCCGGAAGCAGAGCAATTGGACGGTAGTTTGATAATTCATATTTATCTCCTTTTTTGAATAATGGAATTAATTTAGAAATTTTTTGTTTATTAGGAAAAATGCCTGATACAAAGGAAGAATTTACTAAATGAGCTATAGGTTTTCTGAGGGGTAATTTTGCTTTTTTGATGAGCACCACAGGGACCTCATCATAGCCGGTGCTAAATGAGTTTTTAAGATGACTTATTATTTCGTCTATCTCTTTCTCATCAACAGGTATACAATGAAAACCCGGAATTATGTAATCTGACTCAACTACTTTTACACTGTCCTTTACATCCCCAACAAGTGAATCCAAATTAGGAACAATGTTTGTGTTAACCAAATCAGAAAAATAATTGTTAAATGAATTACATATAACATAAGGGTCTGAACAACATTGATTGTTAATATGAACACTTAATGGTTTATATGTAAAAAAATATATCTTTATATATAATATTATAATTAATATATAACTATATTAATTTGAACATTTTGGAAATAAATTTTATGTGTAAGTTTTTCAAAATGGAAATTTAAGATTCTTCCAACCCAACTAACATCATTTGTGGCAATATAAGCTTCCTTACCTTCATAAGTCTTTTATGAATGTCAACAAAATGGTGTTAACTTGTTTTACTGTGCATCATTGTCCAAGCACATAAGAAATATCTAAATAAATAATTGCTTTTATCACAAAATATTTGGGATGTAAGGCACAGGTAGAGTTATCAGTTGGTGTAAAGATAGAATGATAAGTAATTTTTATTTTACAGTATCTCACAAGTGTGTGACACAAAAATTGTTCGGATAAATGCAGAGAGCTTTGTGAATGTGTTAAATTGGGACACGTTCCAACATCCATCCTATAGTTCAGATTTATCTCCCAGAAACTGTCGAAGGAGTGGTTAAGATCTCGGTGGTTCTATGATGATGAGTTAATGAAAGATTCAAACACAAATTGGTTGAAGGATAAGTGGATTTTTCATGAAAACAGAATTTCAAAGCTAGTAAAATAACAACAAGCGCTTAAACGTAAATATGGTAATTACGTTGAATTAAATCAAGGAGTAGTTTCAAGATATACAGTATAAAAGCTACTATTTAATTTTTGTAGTTCATTTTTATCAGTATCACTAAAGGCTACTTGTAAAAGAATGTTTAGTGTAAACACCTGTATGTCTATTACTTGTCCGCAGCCTGTGGGACTGCTACAGTACCTGGAGAGCAAGGACCGAGTACCTGACGGAGAGGCTGAAGACGTGTTACAGATCAGAGACAACCTGAAGCTGGCGCAGGACCATGCGGCCAAACACCAACGCAACCACATCTCTGTAGCTCTGGACAAGCACCGGCGCATACTGGAGAAACATGTTGAGGTAACTGTTCTGAGTTGTGCCAACGTTGTTCACCTCTTTGAAAGAGGCGAGTCAATGGTGATAATTTGGTCGCTAGTGCTGACTATGAATCGAATGGATCAATTTTGTGGGTTTGAATCTTATTGCCACTACATTTTATGAACACAGTTCAATTCTTGAATTGTACCGTGTGACGCAAAATTCTAGGGGGGGAATAAACTAATATTCACCTAAGTCAGGCTAGGCCTACCCCTAGAACCAGCCACACTCAAATTTCTTCCCCGGAGTGCTCAGAAGGAGCCGAGAAAAATCCAGGGGTCGATACGAAGTTGTCACGGCTTTGACTGATCAATTTATTTAAAATTTAATCGAAGGCTCGGAGCTCTAGAAGCGCTCAGGAAATCCTGCAGACGCTCAGTTGGAGTTATATCATCCCAGCCTTCGTAAAAGTGTTTTGGAGAATTTTGCCTAACTTTTAGAATGACTCTGTAGGGCCGACGAGTATCCAATCTTAAGCCAATGTGATATAAATACTCGTAATGAACTTTAAAATATTTAACTAAAGGTCTAGGTAAATAATATAAAACCGAATATAATGTAAAAGCAATTCCTACAGAGTCGTCGGGGCCTAATTAATATAATTGGACGGATAATTTAACGTGAGTGGTTTAAAATAAATTTAATATTAATTTTCGTAGCTGATTGTTCAAATCAGCCTGCTCCCAAGACTTGATTCTTTCACCCGCCAAAGACGGGGTTTAGAACTCAGACGACAAGTCTCGGGGTATTAAAACGTCGAGTCAATTAAAATAATATAAGTAATAATTACTCGTTAAGCTAACGGAGAAATCGTAATTTCGAAACTAATTGATTAAAATAAAATAAACGATCGCCACCGCTAGTCACTGGCAGGCAGGAACTGGCGGGTCAAGACTCAAGTTACGATATTAAATTTAGATAATTCGAATCGGTAATTTAAGAAAACGAAAAAGTAAAATAAGTTAAGTATACGTATAATAAAGATAAAACAAAAATAATGTGAAACGTAAAAAGGAGCCTAACTGGTGTGTTAGCTAACCTTTGTAATCGAATCGTAGGGTCGTATTCGTAAGTCGTGTGTGAGCTAGTCGGCGGTCAAACAGGGAATAATCTTGTCCTTGTCCGGCTCAAATCATGATTTCCTCGGTCGAGGCTTAATCGCTCTGGTGGTGAGTTCGAGAACTAGCCAACAGCTGATCGGAAATTCACCTGTTGAGCCGGTCTAGTTGTCGTCTGTCGTTGGTCAACAAACACCATTTTGAGGTTAAGTGATGTTGTCATCGGCGTTAAATATTCGTAAAATCGGTAGTTTTAACTTTATTTGGTGAAAAGGATTGCTATTATGAATAAATATGTGGTTGTGGGTGTGTTCGTGTACTTCGCTGTTATCAAAAGTAGGCCTACGTTCTTTGGCCCATAGCCCAAGCTAGGGCCAACACATAGGCCTAGGATTAGGATGTTGTGGATAAAAATCGGGTAAGTTATGGTGTTTGTTGACTAGCAATACGTTTTTACCCCCCTTAAAATTTGGTACCTCACAACCGGCTCACCCCTTTATTATCTGGATACGTTCTACGTCCACAATAGGAAGAAGAAATAAGAAATACAAGGACCAAAAATACTAAATATTAATCAAAATCAGTTGAGCAATTTTTATCAGATTTTTGTTATTTTATGATTTTTTAATGAAAAAATCTACATTATAAACCAATATTTCCAAATAATGAAAAATCATCAGAAAACTGATTAATACACATATACCAAAAAATTCAACATAATCGGGACCACAGGTGTATTCTGTAGCTGTACACATCACTTTGAAAACCAATTTAATAGGTCCAGGGGAACTCATAACAAGTATTTCCACCCAAAACTCAAACTTGATAATGTTTTCAAAAACCATATTTTCTCCATATACAGGGTGGCTGAAAAGTCCCTTTACACAATATTGCAGTATGTAGTACACTGTTATAAAGACGACTGATCAGCAAACATTCGTACGTAGTAAGGGAACTGTGGGGGAAGAGAATGAAGCCTCACCCTCCCTTCCCCCACCACTGCCTCGGCCCACAACAACACCAATTGAATTCATCTTTAGTGTAAATTGACTTTTCGGCCACCCTGTATTCTACGCATAGGAGAAAGTAAAAAGCTTGGTTCTGAGTATTATCATTATCAATGCAGTAAGTTTTTTCTTTACTTTCACTTCATTGCAAATACTTAAAGAACACCCAAACATTACTTAACTTTAAGAAAAGAAAGATTTTTACATTTCAATAAATTTTGCAATTTGTTTTTTCCAGCATGTGCTAGAACATTGGGGCACTTCGCTAAGCAACACACTGGGCATCGAGAGGAAAGACGAGAGACCCAGAGACCGTCCGGTTGTGTTGCGGAAGAGAAGAGAGCGAATTAAAAGCGAAGCTAACTGGAAACTTTTCTACTACATGTTCAACCACGACCACAAACTCGCAAACCTTATCTGGAATCACAAGGTAGCTTACTGCTTAGATGGATAGTGTCCAAATATCCTGGTTTTGTATCAATTACCACGCATTAGTAAAACCTTATTCTCCTCGCAGGATTGTGGAATGTGAAAAAAGTTAAGATAAAAGCTTATTCCTTTCATTTCAAAGATAAGTCTACCGCAGAACACTAATATTTTCCACGAGCGTTATGGATTCATCACACCATGTTGTAGACCAGAGAAGAGCTGCGGGAAGCGTTGGAGAAGGAGGTGAGGTTGTTCACGTCAGACAGGGATCTGCCGGGCAACGTACTGATCGCTTGGAATCACAGTGAGTTTGAGGTTGTCTACCGGTCACTGGCTGACGAGGTCTGCATTGACGGATACTACCTCAACCTCATGTTGGAGCTCAACTCTGTGCCGGAGACTCTGACAAGGAATGCGTGAGTAAAAATACAGATTTTGTATCCACGCCATTGACTTTTTTTGTCCTTTGTAATGGTCCGAACCCCAGTCTTGTTACTATCTAAATTGTTTAAAAAAATTGTATTTGGAAACTGCTAAAAACCACATAGTTATACTAGAAATAACAATTTTTTGAGAATCTAAGCCACAGATTAGTGTTTCACAATGGACCCTGATACCAATGCATTCAGGTAGAAAACAAATTATCTTTCTATTTCACAAACGAGTCTTTGAATGTAAACTATTTTAAATAGAAACCCTCAGAAAATTTTATCTAGCTGTACCCTTACAATATGAAATACTTTTTTCCTTTTTTGTTTTTTTCTCAACTGTAATATTTTTGTGCATATTCAATCTATATGTAAATTATTTAAAATTAATGATTTGTATTGACATGTAGGGGTGATGCATCGAATCGAGATTCTATTCAGTGGTGGTCAAAAAACAATCCAATTCATGGGGGAAACGGTATCCATATACGAAAAACGCCTGCAGAAAGTCAATGCAATACCCACAGTACAGGAGCGCGTTGTTGGTGCGTTTCCTTTGTGAAGGCGTTTCTATTTAATTAATTATTTACTTGTAAATATTGCTTTAATTGTTTAATATTTTTTTATATATTATATTTTTTATTTTGTTTAATATTTTTTATATTTTAACATTGCAAATGAGAAGTTTTGTTATAAGTGTAAGCAGTGTGAGGCATTATTTACTACTGTAAACATCCAAAACAAGTCACTCCAAAATCGCTGAAAAATGATTGCTTGATACTTAACTAGTAAGACTGATGTTTTAGAGTAATAAATATGGCATTTTTTTAGGGTTGAAGCTATTTATACCTTGTAGTTTGTAGGTCTGATTATATCCTCTCATTTTATCATAGACTAACCAACACAAGTAGACTTCTCATCCCATTGTAAATTTTGAAGCACGTTTTTCGTGTCTAGTTCATGTACGTGACACAAATGCGCTAGTGTCGACGAAACTTTGTTTCAATTATTTTAGGGTTAATTTCTTGATTTGTGCTTTACTGTTTGGTTATATAACTAGGGGACAAGTTATTGTTTATGATTAGATCGTATTATTTGGTTAAATGAGGTTTTAAATGGCTGTAATAACGGGAAACAAATTGTAAACAAAACACGACCTCTACAGAAAACCGTACAGAACTAACAATAAAATTGGCTTCAGCTGTTCCATAAGGATGGGAAATCTACTAAGGGAGTATGTTGTATCTATGATTTTATCTACATTGATAACAATTGAAACTTTCAGTATAAATCTTACAAATGTTTTTATTTGTTTACACCTAAACATACCTTTATTTGTAAAACCAATATGATTCTGCAAGTAAAAAATAATGAAAAATCAAGTAAAGCAGCTCACTGACTTTTCCAGCAACACAGGTTCTTCTAACATATAAATGAAAATAAATATTTTTTTCACCAAAGAATCATTTATGTTATGTGTATGAATAAGCCTAATACCGCATCAACAAAAAATTTACATTTCACAAATGTGATAAATTTTAATTATTGTTATTTCACTCCATTGACAAGTATGAATACAAAAATGCCGTACTGCTTCGAACCAAAATCTTTTGCTGCTTTGCACACCCCTGTTTACAAGTCACACATTCATTGAGTTGAACTGTTCTATGATTGTATATTTTTTTATTCATTAATAGCCCAATGACAAATAGTATGGAGTCCATACTCGCCCTCCTTTGGAATCAAAACCCGCTGCCTTCAGATTTGAATTAGACACTCGCTAATCCGGCAAGATTGGGACTTTGGCGGTGACTGATTATTGGAAATGCCGAAATACTTGTTTTCTGAATACAGCCGTTATTTGAAAACCAGCAAAAATACTGCTAATTTTCGAGGGTCAAAAGTATAATTAAATAAATAAAAATAATTAAAACCAAATTAAAACTTCACTCCCAAATTAAATTGAGTCAGTTTATTTAATGTGCAGGACCATCGTATGCTAGATCAGCGGCCTACAGTACTGAATCCTTTGTGACACTGGATTTATTGTTTGCAGGAAGAGTTTCTTCAACAACCTGTACCACAAGTTCCTGATCAACCCAAAGATTGAGATGAAGGTGACGTGTATACAAGTAATGACTCTCGTCTACGGTCACTATCATGAGGACATCGGACCATTCAGTGACACCAAGGTCATAGTAGGGATGCTTGACAGGGTAGGTGTATAATGTGTGATGAACATTAGTAGTTCATATCTGCCTGTTAGAGGACTTAGCAATAGATCAGAGAAGTAGGTAGAGAAGAAACACTCTTATGAGACAACTGTATGCTTTCAGCTTGTATGTTGTGACGGAAATATATTTGTGACGAGCAAGGAAGAGCCTGAACGGCGAGGAAAATCCTATGTGTGGAAATTCCTATCACACAGGGTCTTCCTCCACCGTGAGCATTGTAGTACTTAAGGGAGAGGGGGGTGGTGTTGGACTTTACCATAGACACCACTCACACCAGCGACAAGTGCTAGACACCCCTTAAACGTACCATACTCTGCTCCTTACTTCTCTTTGTTCTAACTGAACACTTATACACTTTTCATATATGCCTTTTAGAGGATTAAGTAATTGTCTTGTCAGGAAGGAAGGAAGACAAAAATTTACATTTTGGTGAACAGTACAACACATTTTCTTCCGTTCCGGTTATTACTGAGTTCAAGGGTCAACTGGGTGTCTCTTCTCTCCCTCCACAGTTTCATCCCTTTATTATTCCTTTTATAGGCTTTTTATCAATCTCCCTCCCTTTATCAACTCCATTCCTAGGATTTTTTTCTTTTCCCATGCTCTATAAAAAATAGTACACACATAAACGGACTATAAGGGTTTTAAGTTTTAACAGCGTGAACAACTTAATCGTGCCACCACCTAAAGTATCTAAAAATATTAAATTGGGGGACTTGGCCTAGTTTAGTCTCTTGGCATTTTTCTCCCCAATCCTTCTCGTTTAGTTCCTCACAGCTTGTTTTATTTCGTAGAGGCTTGGTATCTTATAGGTTAGATATAAGTTATAGTATTGATTGACGCCATTTGATGTACTTGATGTACAATATGAAATAAAGACTTTTTTAATTGGAAAACCATTGAAAGAGGTGGCTCATACTGCTTGTTTTTCTTACAAAACAACACTGTGGGGTACATTTTCCAATGTTTAACCCTCCGAGTGTCATGCGTCGCTGCAGCGACTCACGAACACTATTTACGGCGAAGGCTCTATGACTGACAAAATCGGATTGAACTGGATCGAGTTAGGTATCGTTCTTTTCATTAGATTCTAAGCTTTCTCCAGAGGTCTGTCTCTAAGCGCTTTATGTTCTCCGAGCCGATCGTAATTGTAGCAGACAGCTGACGTGCGTATTTGTAAACAGGTTAGTTAACCTCGGACCGATGACTGATGTGTTTTATTATGTTTATCATTGTTTTAGTGTTAAAAATCAAAAGTAGTGATATACGTGGTGCATTATAAGAAGATTTAAGTGATTTTGAAGGGCTGGTTGAGATCCTGAAGAAGTAGGTAGTGATATTGATGTAAATTATCAGCCAGGTTCCTAGCTATGGTTAGGCTATGCATTCTTAGCTAAACGCTATGTACTGAAATCTGTTTTTTGCCCATAACTTATTTATTTGCAAATCTACTTCCTTATATTATTATATATTTGTAATCCTCATAAAATTTAGAACAAAGTGGCTATTTTCAAATATTTATAGGCCTATAATTTATACAATTTCATTGAGCGCCGAACTTTTTTTTTTTTTTTTCAATTTTTCCAAAAGAATTTTTATTTTTACCTAAAAAAAATTTTTTTAATCAAATATTCCTTAGGTTTTATGTATGATATTGAAGCCCATGATTTTCCAAACAAAATGGTATATAGAACAGTAGAATAAACATCGTTTTAAGCTTTTCAGATCCGTTTTAATAAAACCTTGCAAATGCGCCAAAAATAGGCGGACATTAAGGCCTAAACTATGGACACTCGGAGGGTTAACATGCTGTAGTTCCCAAAAGTACTTGACATTGGCTTGAAAAACAATGTCAAGGGTAAAAGGTCTTGGAACCACATTTTAGTTTTGGTGGCCTTTATAGTTTCTCAATAGTTTGTAAGATAGTTGTGGCACAGTTAAGTTGTTCATCCTGTTAACTTGTGTGTGGGTAAGTGAAAAAGAAAAGTATTGTGACTAGATATGTCAAAATTATTCATGGTGAAGGTAGCAAATCGACATAAAGGCAATCATCTGTATTCAACGGTAGTTGAGTAAAGACTCTACTAAACACTACGTTGCATTAAGTATTGTTCTAATCATTGTGTGTCTCCAGTGTGTGGACAGGACGGAGAGAGATCGTCTGCTGCTGTTCCTGGGCAAGCTGATTCTCAACAAACAGAACGTGAAGGCGGTGTTAGACGCACACGGAGTGCAGATACTGGTGGATCTACTCACTCTGGCTCACCTACACACGTCCAGGTATTCAGCTACTTTTATACTCTACCTTTTATTTCTCGTTAAAAGATGAAACCTTAGGGAAACCAAAAAGAGTTATTGATAGCACAGAGAAATGAGGCATAGAGGAAACACGCTTATGGGGCAACCGAACACTTTCAGCTCTGGTATGTTGTGCCGGAAATATATTTGTGACGAGCGAGGAAGAGCCCAAACAGCGAGCACTATGGGTAAATTCCTATCGCACAGGGCATGGGGTCTTCCTCCGTGAGCGTTTTAGTACATGAGGGAGAGGGAGGCGTTGTTGGACTTAGCCCTAGACACCAACGACTAGTGTTAGACACCACTTAAGTGTACCAGATTGGAGTGTATCCTTTGTTCCTTACTTCTCAGTGTTGAGATTTAGTCAAACATAGAGATTAGCTAAACTAGTAGTTTTTCCATCTAACTTTTAATGGAATCTGGGTTGCAAGCTAACCCTTTAGAGCTCAAAGCTCTTCAACATACCCTCTCAATAAGTCCTGCACTAGGACCAATTATTGCTGTAATGTTATTTTTTATTATTTTTTATTTGTCCAAGGAGGCAGGAACTAACTTCTTCCTGTGACTATAGAAGGAACTAGATTAATTCCTGTGTTAGCTTTTAGCCAGTTTTTGTAGGAGAATGAATAAAGTGCTGTATACACTGTTGTTTTTAGCTATAACTATGACATCTTGACATTTTTTATCAAAGTATTGAAAACTAACGGAGGAAATAGAATTTTGACAATAGCATACTCTATGAGCGGCTCATTCAATTAGATACTATTTGGAAGAAAAATTGCTTTTAGCTGGTCCATGTGGATGAAATGTCTACTACTTCAGTATTTAAAGCCAATACTTATTCCTTCCAAAGAAACCTCTTTGGAGTGGTGAAATGTAGTTTATTGTCCTGTTTTGTAAACCTACTGTATTATCAACAGCCTAAAGCTATTTTCATTAATGAGATAGCTGTATCTGTTCCTTCTTTTCTCAGTGTAAATGTGAAGTTTCCTGTGATGATTAAGTCCTGGGAAATTTAGCCCAACTTTACCCTCTTTTGAAAATCGACTCAAATATAACACAATTGTTTGTATCACCAATCACTACATCCACTACTTCATATTAGGGGAGCAAGCTGGTCTAATGGTTATTTTTTATTTATTTTTTTTTTTTTGTCCTAGGACGCTAGGCTTGAGCCTGGGATTGTTTTTTACATTACTTCAGGCTAAACCTAGGGGTTGCGGCAATATCACTTAGATAAAATCCATTGGTGATTCTGTGAATTTGAACCCAGGACTTTCGAGACCGGGATCTCGCACTCTAACCACTAGACCAGCTCGCTCCCCACCAAACACCAATGGATTTTATCTAAGTGATAGTGCCGCAACCCCAAGGTCTAGTCTGAAGTAATGTAAAAAACAATCCCTGGCATGTGCCAAGCAACTTAGAAAATAACTACATTATTATCTACTTCATCCACTGAAGTATTCTATATTGTCACATGTATGTGAGTTGTTTTAGCGAATTTCCCTATAGGGAAGTAGCTATTACCGTAGGTGGCACGGTAAGACCTAGACCCGGGACCGATTTACTTTTTCATTTTGATGTCCCCAAAGGCCAAAAACACCATTCGTTCAAATTTTTATATATGTATATATATATAGACTTATAGATATATATATATATATATATACGTCCGTGAACGCAATAACTTGAGTAATTTTTGTCCGATTTTGATGAAATTTGGTTTAAAGGTGTAAAGCGGGATAAACTTGAATGAGTTCGCGAACCAGCATGATCGGACCATGGGAACGGGGCTTTACGGGGGGTTTTATGGGGTAAAAATTGGTTTTTCTCACTTTTGACCCTCAAAACACAAAATTTCCCAATTTCTCTTTAGACCTTTTTAAAGAGCTTAAAAAAACAATTAATTTAGTATATAAAAGTATTTTTGTTCGGTTAATAGTAACGGAGAAAATTAAAAAAATTGTAAATTTAAAATTACCATGTTATTCTAATGAAGAATATTGTCAAATGTTGTAGTTTGCTTGCTTATGGATATATTTTGTATTTTGATCAAATTTATTTATTTTGTACTAAGCTATCAATATTTTACAAAAAAACACACTTTATTAGTTTCCTTGTAGCAGCAAACCTAGGTACTCGTTAAACCTAATGTTACTAAAATATATTTATTTGAAAATCAATTAAGACAAATGGAAATTCGCTTAGTCGGCAGGTTTGCTGCGGCGGGGGCATTGTTTATATGGTTGTGTGTACAATTTGTTTGTCCTGCTTGCAGGGCCGTGGTGCCTACCCAGACTAATGTGATAGAGGCTGGACAGGGGATGAGTCAAGACAACGAGAAGGAGTGGTACTACAGTGTCGGAGCAGAGAAGAAAGGACCGTTCACTTTCCAGAAGGTACTTATCTACGATTTTATTTTATTTAGTTTTTTAACGATTTCCATGTACTGTCACCTTCAACTACTTGACTGGGATGGTGACGTCGTCCTGTAATCCAGCTACTATAGTTCTTGCCACCCTAACTTGGAGTGTCGACTTTGTAACCAGTCCGATGAGACTGCAAAACACATTATTCTGGACTGCGATGGACTACGGGCTAGGAGAAGGGCTCTGTTTGGTCTAAAGCAGCCAGGTGAGGAACCAGACGCTAACAGCGGGCAAAAGCTCCTGCACCTAGTTAGGGACACAGGCATAGGCTTACCCAGTTAGTGGCAAGCGGGATGCACAATAAGCTTCGGTTGACGTGCTTGGACCATGAGTCCACCCTCTTACAATCAATCAATCAATCAACCCTAACTTGAGGCAGCCCAAGGCCGCAATAGATATACGGCGTGCGGCCTTGGGCTGCCTCAAGTTAGGGTGGCGAGGACTATAGGAGGTCACCAATTAATTGTGGATATTTTGTAGGCATGCACTGTGGATGCGATGCTCCCTGGTGTGGATTAACGTCCGCACTAGTGAGTACTACGACTACCCGCAGTGCTATCCTGATAATTAAACCAATTTGTCAATTACATGGAAAAAATGTGGCTCGGATTCCACTATAAATTGTAGATCTCTTAGTTGCCATTGGCTGTATGGGAAATCAACAGCTGTGTCTAAGGAACATGTCGGCCTTAGTCACTAACAAGACTACAAGATCACACCACTCATCCTTAACTCACATTTGGGTTAAAATAAGCCCAACGTGGTGTTCCCATCTTAAATAGTTGATTGGATTGACCTTTGAAACCCCATACAATGCCATGAAACATATTAATCAGGCAAATGAAAATTTGCTTAGCCTGCAGGATTGCTGCAGCTTATCTCTTATATCTTTGGCAGATGAAGGAGCTGTGGTCCAGTGGGGAGTTGACCACCAAGTCCAAGTGTTGGGCGCAGGGGATGGACTCGTGGAGACTACCCCAGAACATCCCTCAGATCAAGTGGTGTCTGTTGGCGAGAGGGTCTGCAGTGCTCAATGAGACGGAGCTGGCCACAGTGATACTCAACATGCTCATCCATATGTGCCAGTTCTACCCCAGCAGGTGATATATAACAGGGGGAGGGGATACGGTATGTGTTGAAAAAGGGAGTTTCGCTGGCTTAAGCCTATCTTGAAAGACCAGGGCTTAAAAGGTACACTATAGTCATATACATTACTTCAATATTTTTTCCTGATACATTGTAATTCCAGCTATAGGAACAAATCAATAGGAACTGTAGCAAGACTCTAGAGTTTTATCGCCATTGACCTTTGTACAAAGGAAAAGGAATAGACATAGTCAAAACGCATACAAAACATTCCAAAATATTAAATAAAATACAAAGTTTACAAAATACTTAGTTAATTAAAATATGACATGTCTAGAGAATATGGATCATGTAGATACACATAAAAATTCAATATTAACTTTTGTTTTAAGAAATTCATGGATGCCATAGAAAGGATTGTGAACCATTCACATAATTTAGATTTGAATATCTTGAAGGATACAGTTCTGGCTGAATCAGGCAATTTATTTAAAAAAAAATGCAGTTTAGTCTATGAAGATTGCTACTCTTTTTAAGTCTATGAGCCGGTATGTCTAACTGTAGTATTTTTGTATAAATGTCCTCTTAGAACAGTATTGTGATTTTTCCCCTAATGTGGAAAGTGGAGAGTAGGGGTGGTCGAGTTATAGCTATTCTAGTATTACTTGAGAAGTAAAAAGCTTATGTGCCGAGACTGAGTTTACAATTAAAGTACAGTAGAGTCCCGCGAACTCAGCGTAATGTGGACTGGAACGGTGCCTAGTTTGTGAGATGCCGGGTTATCGGGAACTAGAATTAAAAATAATAACAATACAATTTCAAGAAATCAAGGTATAGCCCAAGACCCACTGCAGGTGGATGACCATAAATTTGAAAAAGTAGAACATTTTAAGTACTTAGGGGTTATCTTATCCAGGGAAAACAAAGAAAAAATAGAAATTCAAAATAGACTAAATCTGGCAAACAGATGTTTCTACGCTTGCAACAGACTGATGTCCTCTAAGTTACTGTCAAAAAACACCAAAATTAGAATTTATAAGACAATAATAAGCCCAGTATTATTATACGGAGCTGAAACATGGAAACCAAATAAAAAAGAAGAAAAGAAGTTAATCACATTCGAAAATAAGATTTTAAGAAAAATCTATGGACCAATTTATGAAGGTGGTGAATGGAGGAAGAGACACAACAGAGAACTGAGAGAACTCTACAGAGATCAGATGTGGTTTGTGAATTTAAGTGTAGAAGAGTTAGATGGGCTGGACATGTTTTACGAAGAGAGGAGCAAAATAAGTTAAAATTAGTTTTACTAAGAAATCCCGAAGGAAGACGACCGAGAGGAAGGCCAAAACAAAAATGGTGGAGCCAAGTAAAGAAAGACATGGAGCAACTAGGAGCAACTGAGGAGGATGCAGAGGATAGAGCAAGATGGAGAGGCTTTGTTGGTGCGGCCAAATATCTTCTTAGATATGCATGGCCCTGAGAGTAAGTAAGTAACAATACAATTTTTAAGCGTTTTAACGGCCTTTTTTATTTATATTTATATTTCAAGTCAGTATTAAGTCATCAGATATAGTTCAACAAATCCTTGTTACAAGTTGTGAATGATTTGATTTGACTTTATCTGTCTTGAGTCCATGTTTAACACGGAGTCAAAAAATCACAAATTTTCTGAGCCAGGTGATGGCCGAGTTATCCAGACTGCCGGGTTTTTGAGTGTCGAGTTTGCAGGACTCTTCTGTACTCGCCAAAGTATAGTCAAGCTATGCAAGTCTAGTTATTTAATTATTACTAGGATAAAAACATTGTCCTAAACTCCATTTGACAAAACAATAGTAATTTCATTACGTCTATTAAATTTCTTTATGATTTTATGGTTGTAGAGATCAAGACGAAGCAGTGATCTGGCCGATACCTCGCATCAAGAGGATACTGACCAGTGACCAATGTCTGCCTCATGTGGTACAACTGCTGCTGACCTTTGACCCCACACTAGTGGAGAAGGTACCTCGCTCTAGCTTGTTACTAATCATATGAAATAATTAGGCCTAGGTTACTGACTTGCGTTACTGGTGTGTGTCGTTCTCAATATTCGTAAATAGTGGTGAATTCAAATGTCAAAAGCAATGTCCAACTACTGCTGAGTTCTGTAGTTTGATACTGGATGGGTGGTTGACACCGGTTTAGGCTTTTGGGGGACAAACATCCTTTTGTTCGCCAAGACCTATGTTCAACTTTTCTATTTTGAACTTCCATGTTTAACTTTTTTTTGCAAGAGAACTGTTCACACTCCTGCTATATTTGAATTATTTTGTTGGTATACCAGGACCAGGTTTACATTCTTGTGTAATACAAAAACTTATTTTTTAGCATTTTTTAGTTAAAGAAGGTTTAGTTTGTCAAAAAAGGATGTATTGAGGTGGACGTGGTGGGTGGAACATTTTAAGTTATATCAGTAAAATCCAGTACATTCAGTACATTCCCATGAATTCTGCATCGTATAAACCGCATGGGTGCCGAGCTTGAGAAATGACGGACTATCAGAAAAAATTACCAATAATTAAAACTGTTAACTTTTTAAGATAATAATAATTATAAAGACTTCAGTAAAAACTAATATGTATTGACTTTTAGAATGATTCACAACATAGCAACCACAAACATAAACAATAGTAATAATCAGCTGCTACAAATTCAACTAATCTTAAATTCAACATATACAACATCTCCCTTCTTCAGAGGTTTTTCAAGGGCTTTTGAAGATTCGAACGAATCTGCGGTTACGTCTGTATAATCTTCCATGTTAACTTTTTAAGATAATAATAATTATAAAGACTTCAGTAAAAACTAATATGTTTTGACTTTTAGAATGATTTACAACATAGCAACCACAAACATAAACAATAGTAATAATCAGCTGCTACAAATTCAACTAATATTAAATTCAACATATACAACAAAAACTGAAACACAATGATAATATATTACAATATTTTTCATTGATTAAATAAAGACAGTAAATATCAACAGCATTACACTTACGTGTTCATAGAGGATATCTGGTTCTAGTGTGTGAAATTTGACTGTATTTTTAGTCTTTATACAGTAGGGGTCCTTGTGAAGTTGTGTTGAGTTACACTGTTGTGCAGGTGGCCACCCTGTTGTGTTTGGTGGCAGAATACAACGCACATGCTGCCAACCTTTACACCACTGGAGTGTTCTACTTCATACTCATGTACACCGGTTCCAATGTTCTGCCAATAGCCAAGTTTCTGCAAATGACACATATCAAGCAGTCTTTCCGGATGGATGAGGTATGTAGTGTACATTTTATATTCCAAGCTATCCTGTACATTTATAACTTTTAACTTAGTTAAACTATGTCAGTAACAAAAAATAAGATAGGAAATAGAATGTTAGACATTAGCGCATTCTGTGACTGGCTCACACAACTAGGCCTATGATCATTTTTAGTAAATAATTGGCAACAGCTGGTCCATATAGATGGGATGTCCACCTCAGTATCCAATAGTACAATGCTTTTAAGTCTTATGCAAGATCTAAGATACTTTTAGTTTTGTCCAACTACTTGTCTCAAGTTTTACAGTTCGGTTCTTAAGCTATTTATAGTGAATTTCCCTTAAAGGAAGCAGCTATTACAGGTGCCACTCAGAGCTGGGACTAATTTACTTTTTCATTTTGATGTCCCCAAGAGGTCAACAACAAAAGTCGTTAAAATGTATTTTATATATGGGTATTTGTGTGTCTGTGATGACGATAACTTGAATAATTTTGGTCCGATTTTGATTAAATGTTACATGAATGTGTAGGACTAGATACACTTAAATGAATCAAGAATCATGAATTTTATTGTTGTTAGGCATATGGCAATAGACAAAATCAAATACAGTATTATAAGACATTACATGTGCAATATGGACAAATATAAAATAATAAATCATCAGTCATGAGACAATGAATTTGGAAACCAGCAAGATGGGGTCAAGAATACAAAGTTGTATGGGGTTTCAAAATTTGTTGTTTCCAAATTGTTACCCTTAGCAGCTCATAAAAATGTAAAATTTTCCTCAAATCCATTGTGCAAACCTTAAAACAAATAATTTTGAGTATTGAAGCATTGTTATAGGATTAAATGTTACATGAGAAATTCCAAAAAAGTTATACAGCACAAAAGTCAGTTAAAATCCAATCAGTCAAATGGGAATTCGCATAGTCTGAATGTTTGCTGTGTTGGTATTTTTATTTTGAGTCTGTTGTTGCCAGAAGACTGCCGAGTGCCGATCTACACAATGTGACCGTGGAAGCGTTATCATGAATACTTTACTTCTGATTCATTAGAATGACAAATCTTTTAAAAGCCGTGTTTACTCGAGGCCCGTAAAGCAAGTAGGTTACAGGACAGGTTCTTTGCCTCTTACTTGAGGCAGCTAACCTACCTGCCAACTGTCTATGTGTAAATACATAGAGCACGTTCAATCAATCGAATTTACTTTGTAGACTCGGTTTGAGTTATGTTTCACCAGTTACCTGATACTTGATTATGTTGTTAGGCTAACTCCTCGGAGCTGATGCAGCGCAGTGTGCTAGGCCAACTGTTGCCAGAGGCTATGGTCTATTACCTGGAAAACCACGGGGCTGACAAGTTTGCCCAGATATTCCTCGGAGAGTACGATACTCCTGAGGCCATCTGGAACTCGGAGATGAGGTCAGTCGTGGTTCTGGTGGGAAGTTGGGAGGCTGTAATCTCTGGTACACACAATCTTTCAATGCATTTACCTTGCAATAGTATTTTATGTTTAACAACTAATAACAATATTTAATGCAATTACCTCAACTCCAGGTTATTCTCTTCTTTTGTAGGATTATTTATGAAAAGGTTGAATTTAGAAACACAGAATGAATACCTCATAACTCTCACTGAGTCATAAAAACGAGGTTGAATCTGCTTGTGTCTACATCGGAATCTTGGAGCGCTGCTCTCGGTGGCTGGCAGGCTAGGCTAGACGCGAGGACGGTAGGAAAGAGAACTGACCACACTACACTGTTGGTAACAGCTGATCATGTATGTGTGAAATATTATACCCTTTGAAAAGATTACAGCGAGCAGTGTGTCTAGAATCTGGTGTAGACACTTCGAGATACAAACACAACATTATTGTTTTTCAAGGTTTATTGCGGACATTTTCCATCACAATGGTAAATAACAATACACAACGTTACGGACAACACAATGGGAGGAACAACATTATTATTGGCTCAGTGGAACTTTTGGGAGAACACTTAACAAGCAATAAATACAAATAAATCTGAAAACTATACATTACTTGGTTTTACGTCATGTGTATGAGTATGTTTGCGCCACAAGTACTGTGTTTTGGGTTCAACTTGAATTTTTTTACGTCAAAATAAGATATTGTGTGACAACTTCAACAGTAAAGTAGGGACCACGAAAGTTTGCAGTTGAGGGAGGAGCCTATTTACCCCGTGACTTCGAAGGAGCCAATGAGGACAGTGCGGTGTTGCCAAATTTAATAATACCAGCTGATTTGAAAATATTGTTTATTTTTTTAATTAGTGTCGTCAACGGGCGATATGGCAATGTCGCACTAGCCATGTCTTGTGATTGGCTGCTGCCTACTGCAAACTTTTGTGGTCCCGACTATAATGTCCCAGCTACTTATCATATGTCATGCATATCATATGATAACATCAGTACCTTAAGTCAATGATATAATCGTATCCAGCTGATCAGAAAATGTATTTACAGGAGGCTGCTGATAGAGAAGATAGCGTTACACCTGGCAGACTATTCCCCCCGTCTGCGGGGCAACACCAGAGCCCCGTACGGCTACATTGCCATCCCCGCAGTCAGGTATCCCCAGCTGGAGCATGAGCTGTTCTGTAATATCTACTACTTGCGACATCTGTGCGACACCAAGCGGTTCCCCAATTGGCCCATTAAGAACCCGGTGAGTTTTTTTTACACACCCTGTTTTTATTGTTGGTTTATTTAGTAGTCTTTTGAGTTAAAATTGTCTGTTTAGCTAATAGTCTTTTGAGTTAAAATTGTCTGTTTAGCTAATAGTCTTTTAAGTTAAAATTGTCTGTTTAGCTAATAGTCTTTCGAGTTAAAATTGTCTGTTTAGCTAATAGTCTTTCGAGTTAAAATTGTCTGTTTAGCTAATAGTCTTTTAAATTATAATTTTCTGTTTAGCCAAGTGTTTATTAATGCTCATTTCAAATTTGGATGCTGATTTGATCTTGAGTTGAGTTGATATTGGATGCAGATGTCATTTGTCATTTGGCTGTAATGGTGTTTTCTTACAAAAGTTCAATGTTAGTTAGTGAAAGACCAGGGCTTGGAGGGTTCCCCTAACAAAAAATTAAAATACACACACACACAAAATAACGTTCACTCTGCTTTACAATTTATTTTTGTTAATTTTTTTATCAGATTGGGATATATCTGGTGTCTTAGAAAAGAGCGAGTTGTCAGAGATATTTACTTTATCGATAAAACTGGTCTTTAGCAAAACTCTCTATTATTGAACCAACTTTGTGATATTTCACCAAAAGGATCTAAAGCATGATGTGCAAATAAGGTCAAATTATGAGAGGAACACATTTGTATACAAAGACAATCAAATAGATACTTCTCGATACAAACACCATTAAGGAAGTAGACAGACCAAGGAGTGGATCCTTATAGATTAGTGAAATCCTACTAGGAAATACAGTTTTTAGTCAAAATACAGTGGAGTCCCGATAATACGAACTTCGGTAATCCGAAAGTCCGCTTATTCCAAAACCAAAAATTTAATTTTTAATTTTTATTATTTTTATTTTATTTAACTTTTAACACAGCTGTACCTGGTCAAAGTATTCTGTAGCGGCCGGGCGAGATAGACTTGTTTTATAGAGTATTCTTAGTAATTATTTCGCCATTTTTTTTATTAACATTTTTTCATTTTCGTCCCGGGTTCCAATCCCGCCAAATCACAAATGGATTTTATTTAAGTGATAATTCTGCAGCCCCTAAGTCTAGCCTAAAGTAATGTGAAAAACAATCCCGGACTCGTGCCTAGCGTCCTAAGACAAAAAGTTTTTTTAAAAATAAAAAATAAAAAAAACGTTTAATCCGAAATATTTGGTAATCCGAAATGGGTCCGGTCCCAACCATTTCGGACTAACGGGACTCTAATGTACTGCCCTCTAATGTGCTGTCACAAGGTCGGAGCTAACTTTAAAATATAAAACTTGTAAGGATAGAAGAAGACTTGTAATCCACAGTTGTGATCCACAGGTGGGGCTGCTGAAGGACGTACTTCAACTGTGGAAGGCGGAGGTGGAGAAGAAGCCACCGGAGATGTCAGTCGATGACGCGTACGAGGCGCTGGGACTAGCCAGGGGGCAACACCACGAGGAGGCACTTGTACGCAAAACTTACTACAAGCTCGCGCAGACTTACCATCCGGACAAGAACCCTGAAGGAAAGGTAAGAGAGAAGAGCCGTTTGGGTGCTCTTCTACCTCTTATGGTGTTTGCTTTTCACATGTTATTGTTCATTTCTACTAATATATTTGTTCTTATTTCCATTGTGTATTGTATTTCTGTATTTGTTGCTTAGATGTTTATAGCCAACTAAATCTAGCCAGTTTTAAAATGACTATTCACCATATACCTGATATGTAATATTTTACATGTACTGTAGGCCCTACCTATCTTCATGATTTGGCTTGGTCTATTAGGCCTACTTTATTTCATGACCTTATGAAATTTACTACTGTGGTTCATTGATCAGATAAAGAATCTTATTTTGGATTTAGTGGGTCATGTTCATGAAGAAAAGGACTTGCCTTTGAAATTCAATTTTAAAAAGGAGAGGGAGTACAGTTTAATGTTTGGCAGAAATGGAAACATTTGACATTGAAAGGAGATGACATGGACAAACTCTACTTTCATCAACAGCTACGTTTTCTACTAAAGGAGCAAGTAAATCCTTATACAAATTCAAATCACACACAGAATAAAGAGGTATTTACCTATTCAGCTCGCACCGAGCCTATTTCTCATGATTCGTGGTTGGTTTCAGGAAACTTTCTTGTCGGTGAACCGGGCATACGAGTTTCTCTGCAGCAACAAGCAGTGGACAGAAAATGGGCCAAACCCTCATAACATAGTGTTGATTCTACAGACACAGAGTATTTTGTTCCACAACCATTCTACCGGTAAGTGTTATTTCATAGCAAAGCATTTTCCAACCTTAATTCTTAGTAGTGGCAGTGTTGAAAATTGTCCCAGATGGAGTCGTTTGTGCTTACCACTCTGACGACTTATTACGTTGAGCTGTTAAAAAAAACATGGGTACGGATATTTTGAATGTGGTAACACTATGGTTAAAGTTATCTCTGGGCATGGTAGCATAAAAAAGTATAATTCTTCCATTTTGTCACAGTATAGGACTCTTTCACATTGTAGACTAATGAGAAGTATTTTCTGGAATATAATTTTTTTTCCTAGGAATCTAGTTGAATTCCACTCATTTCCCAATATCTCCTTTTTAATACTTGTCTAGCAATATTAAAACTTTTAATTCTATGACAATACAGTGCAACAATAAATTTGCTCTAACATTTTTTAGCTCTTGATAAAAGTCTATACATCCTATTCCCATGTGGAAAATGTTGCCAGTTCTTAGATAAAATTTAATGTAAAATTGAGCAACCAACATGTGTTTTTAAATAAATTACTGATTCCTAAGTGATGTCCCTGTGTGTCTGTATGTGTTTGTGGATGTACTAATCTATAGTATCTTCAAGTGGTTTTTAACATTTTTTTTAAATTTCTATTTTAAATCAAATAACAGAAAAATTAAAAATTACCTAAATTTTTACAAAAACGGCCTGAAAAATATTGATAAAAATTTAACATGTTATAGTCCTTTTACCTCTGAACAAAACTAAACAATACCCACTGTTGTAAAAATTACAATTCAAAAGTTATTGCAACTTTTGTGATTTTCCCCATAGAATATAGTAACTCCCACCTCTTACCCATGATAAAGGTTGTTGACAAGCTAATGGCTAAGATTGCTGAAACAGTTTATTTCCGTATCTAAAAGTCAATGGTATAACCATTGACTATGAATCCTTAAAAGACAATGCATCTAGTACTAAAAAGCGTACCCAGCAAAATATCCTAGCGGAGATTAGCAGAACTAGTTCAGTACCTCTATGCGGTGGCGTTCCTAGCGGCAATGGCTGGAAACTCGTGTTGTAAGTGCTGCGCGCGCACGCGTGCATCCCCGCTCCGCTGCCGACACTCCAACCAAGTCGCGGTCCTCTTTGATCTTCCTACCGTCCGACTCCAGGGCTACTACATTAAAGGGCTGCGCCATTTCTACTGCCGGCGTGGCACCCAGGTCACGTGACACGTGACATCACTAGCCTGATTGAACCGCGAGCCCAATTCACGGTAAAATTCCGCGACCAATACACGGTCATTATTAACAGTAATAGTTAAATAATATTTTTGTAACTTTGTACGCTTACAGTGTAGAGTCTGAGGAAAGCTATGGTAATAATTAAAAATTAATAATAATGTAATTTATTTATTTATTAAGGTTTTATTAGACATATTTAGTTATGTTTTCAAAATCAGACTTGAAAAAGTTGTTCCGTGGGAAAGTTTTTTTTTTTTTTGGTCAGAGTCGTTTTGTCAGTGGAAAAGTTTTAGAGAAATAACCAAATTTAGTTTTGTATTTCTTCTTTTTTTCTATAGTGTTTGGTTTCTTCAGAAATTTAGGTATAAGAACACGGCAAGACGCAACTTATGCTCGGGCCCGCCGGCCGTAACAGTAGTGTTCGTCTTACAATAATTGTTGTCCCCAGCTAGGTTTTTTGTTTTTGTTTTAATTGTTTGAAATTTGTTTTTAGCAAGAAGTGGTAACCCTATGATTTTATTCAAAGTGTGGTTAGTTAAATCATAGATAAAACATACTTGTTGGTTAGTCTATGGTTAAATGGTTCAAGCGATAACTATAGGCCTACTTATGTTTATGTTTATAACATCCTCGAAGTTTCACCATACAGTAAATAAATATAAGCCTAATTGCTAAATAGGCTACTTGTAATATATTTATTTGATGTTAAAAAAAAACACAGTTTTATTCAGTTATTGTCTAACTTGAACAACAACTGATTAAAACTGTAACTGTAAACAGTACAGTAGTTAAATTAGTTGGACTATAAAATATACACGCTCTGTTTGGGTCTAGTACTTGTTTATTTAAATGAGTAAATACAATTTTACATGTATACTTTACAAATGATAATAATATTTACAAATAATAACAATTTGTTTTCATATGTATTTTTCATATCTGTATGAGTTTTTTTTTTCAAGTGTCTGCCTGAAACACAATACAAAATTGTTAAACTTAAATTTTGAAGAAAACACAGCAAACCTTCATATTCAGTGAATTTCAAATGGATATAAAATGTACCTCAGTAATACACGAAGCCACCTACAATTTTTTCATTAAATTATATTCAAAAATAAGATATATATAAGATATATATAAAATAAGATATAACGTAATATAATATTATAACAAATAATAATATACTGTGTTTATTAGTTATAATATCTCACTTTCCAACCGAGGTAGAGTAATAAGAGTAATAGAGTAATAAATACTTAATTGTTTGTTTTTAAAGCTGAACCCAATTGTGTAAACCAAAGTTATATTAAAAACATAATATGTTTCTATTATATTATAATATGTAAAAAACACAGTTGTTTAGTATTAGACTTATAGTTAGTTGTAATACTCACTGTCTCATTTTACTGATTTTCTGCACATCTCTCCTTTTGCGATTTTAACCACTTTTTAGCTTTTTTTATCTGCCTTCTTTTAGAGTCCAAATTGTTGTTGACACTTCTTACTCTTATGAATGTTCTCACTCTGGCATACACATGTATAGCTTGTTTGCAGATATGCGGGAACTTTTCAATTAAAACCTTTTTCAGGTTCGCTATTACATGTTTATCTTTACAAAAAGAGTTTCCTTCTCCGTGAAAATTTAAAAATATAATTTCAAACTTTTGTATAGTTTTTTCCACTCTTCCGAAGGTACTGTTAGTTTACCATGAGATAAGGTCTTCAGCCACGCTTCATTGTCCAAACTTTCTTCAGGTACATTTCTACTCATTGTTCCAAGTGATGGGTCTACTTTCCTGGACTTATACGCAACATATCCAGCTACGTAAGAAAGAGCTTCTTCCTCGGCCCAGCTCCTTGTTGACAACTTCGTATCTGGGTCGATCTGCTCACTCACCTCATAATCAGGCAACAGATCAGCTTCATCCTCGTTTGTATTTTCTGGAGGGGTTGATATTTCTAACAATTCATCACGAGAGAAAGCCGACTGGATGAGTTCCGCTGTCAAATACACATCCAAGCTGGTTTCGCCCTCCACTTCAATATTTGTTTTAGGCGAAGGTTTTGGCATTTTGTTTGAAAGCATGATTTTTTTTTATTCGTGAGATGACTTCTGTTGCTGTTGGGTGGTCTGCAAACACACCAGCACCTCGAATTTGGCCAAATAAACTTTCAA
Source organism: Macrosteles quadrilineatus (assembly GCF_028750875.1). Lineage (NCBI taxonomy): Eukaryota > Metazoa > Arthropoda > Insecta > Hemiptera > Cicadellidae > Macrosteles > Macrosteles quadrilineatus. The sequence continues at coordinate 13,862,904 of NW_026542599.1, read as the reverse complement.
GCAGGTCTTGAGTTAACCTGCTAGTCATTATGTACTTTAATCCTGATTTTTGCAACCCCTCAAAAAGCCCAATCAATGATATTATGGACATGATGATCCCCTTTTGAAAGGGTAGTAAGTTTTTCTTCCCTTTCACTCTCAACCCACACATTTCTACTCTAACACCATCTAATATTTTTTTCTGTGCTTCATAATATTGCTCAATACCAAAGGAAGCTCTCATTGGATGAGAACCTGGCGGGTATGGTGATTTACTATTCATTACGTCAGTAAAGGCATCAATCATCTCAAAAAAGGCTGCAGCCCTTTTGTTTCCTGTTAGCATTTCAATGGCCTTAGATGTAGTTCTAGAAAATACGGCCTTAGCAGGAGCAACGCGTTGTCTCTCATTTCCTTTTAGTGTTAAAAAAGAAGGGTCCAGTTTATAACAAAGTTTAATTTCACCTGTATCTTTGTTTAGCACATCATTTAAAATCTGCACATTTACCTCTGTTCCATCACTTAATATTAGACCTTCATCTAAGAAGTGATTTCGTAACAATTTCAGATAGTGGGGCATGTCGGCAAACACCCATACGGTCTCCTCATTGGCTGCAGGATGAACAAAACAAGTGTTTTGAATAGAAATGTTCAATTCCTTCCATAACGTCCCACATCCGCCTAGGTCAGAAACAATGGCACATACTTTGTATCCAGCCTGATATGCACGATTAATTATTTGAAAAAGTATTTCTTTATTCATAGTCTTATCAAAGTCAAAATACACGGGTTGCTTCCATTTACTTGTTAGGCCTCTTAACATAGCCACTTGTACTTTTGAGTGTGGACCTAGAATCTGATCTATTCCAGCGTCGTATACAACCCTGCTATCAATGTGCATTTCATCGAAACTTAAAACACAATACTTATCTAACTCTGATAAATTATCTGTGCAATTTGCCATTAAAATAAAAACATTATGTAAAAGTCCCGGCCAACAAGAAAATTTAGCACACCACCTTCTAAGTGTAGTTGCTGATGGTAAAGGGAATTCCATTTTCTCCCGCCAAAAATCGTAAGATTTACGTGATAACGCTCTTATCATTATTGCACGCGATAAGTCCTCATTGGACCATCTGGTGATTTTGCCTTTTGACTGTAAGAACTTGATCTGCGAGGGAGACAGAAATTTAGAAATGTATTGAGTCAGTTTACAATTTTGTTCATACCTTTTTTTGTAAAAAGCAAGATTGTCGTTGAGTTGTCTGACTTTTTGAGCATGTCTTCTTAAAGTTCTGGAATAAATTTTCTTTTTTTTTATAATAGCTTTGTATAAAAGGTCATGCTCTGTTTTTAAACTAGTTAGTTTGTTTTGTAAACTATCTACAGAGGCTTTTAAGTTGTTGTTTTCCTCTAGTAGAAACTCACATTTATCACAAACAGAAGAATTCAATTGCACGGGGCTACTTTCATCTTTTTCGTCAGGTCTTAATGGTTCAATTCGACGTTTTTTTTGGACTTAAAACTTCCAATCGCTTAAGAGCATTTTGACGAATACGTCTTTTTTCTACTCTTTTTTCACGATCATCTGGTGGATTTTCACAGTCATTAATATTGGTAAACGGAAGGTTTAAAGACGGAATAGCAGAAGGCTTTAATATTAATTTCTGAGGCAGCCCTAATAACCTATTTTTCATATCATCAATGTAATCATCTGGGGAAAAATGGTCACTGCATACATAAGCGTACTTACAGTTGACTTTGTCTCCTCGTTTACACTTTAATAACCAATTATTACAAGTTTCGATGTCTTTTGGAAATCTGTGATACACTACTTTGTGTTCATTTCCTTTTGTCTTTTTAGAGTTATTTTTGCAGGTAGCCACAGCACAACAACTCATTTTAACAGGCAATTAAAACACTAACCCATAGCACAAAAACAAACGCAGGACTAATTGTGATTGTGTCAGTAGAATCACTAACTGCCGAAAGAAACAACCCAATGATGTTCCCACCATAACTACACGCGCGCGCTCTGTAAAGGTTTCCTAAAGGCTCAACAGGTGGCAGCACATTATGGCACAATATAGTGCAAAGGAAATTGTGCCCATCAAGTGCTGCCATCTTCAGTAGAAATAAAATAAACTAATGAATCACGTAACGGCGGAAGCTATATCCCATATCCCATGCGCCCGGATTGAGCTGGCTGCAGCGGTGTCAGGCCAGCTACGTCACAGCACTATACCCCTCCCCTTCCCCCACAGTGAAGCGGCACCGCGCCGAGATCAAAGAAGAGGCGCAGCCCTTAATGCAGTAGCCCTGGTCCGACTCACCGGCGCCGCCGCATGGTTCGCCTCCATAGGCCCTGCGCGGTGATCGATCCCTTCACAATATTCTCTAGGCAAACGCGTGGTCGTTTTTATATATCATATTAATTATATATAAATTAATGTATTTATTATATGCATTATTATTATCACGTACACACATTTATGCTATATTCGAACCTTCGTAAAAATAGATCCAGCTGTCATTACTGCTATAAATATGGCCGTTACAAATGCTGGTAGATTGGTCATGTACAGCAACAAAAAGCTGTAATAAACATTGAGAACTGTCAAAGTAGGATTGTTTTTAGTTATGTTTATGTTTTAATAAGAAATATGTGATTTTGTGCATGTAGAAATTTGAAATTTGTGTAGAAATGTATGGGGTAGAAATTGGTTTTTCCCATTTTTACTAAAAAACATATGATTTAGCAATTTGTTTCCAAACCATTTTGTAGAGCTTAAAAACCCAAATAATTTTGTCTATTGAAGTGTTATTATTCATCTAATGGTTACGGAGAAACAGTTATTTGTGCAACTAGTGAGCAAAGGGAGCAATTGACTCACTCGAGGAAATACTTAGGCCTAATGAGGAATGGTTTCACGAGTGAGGCAATTGCACTTTGCACTCGAGTTGTAGGCCTAAATTACATTTTTCCTACAGTTACCATAAAACAAATACATTGGTAAAGAAACGTGACATATTTTAACACAGAAGTGAACTTTTAATATGACATTTAAAAACATAAACTTAGAAGATAAAACTACAACATTATACAACAGATTATACAACAATACAACAGCTGTTTATGAACATTAATTACATTTATAAAATACATACACCTACATTTCTTACTTAACTGCAGTATTTAAACTTTACAATAAAAAAAACTTTTTTACCCTCCCTGTTGCAGCAGACCTAAGTTATCGTTAAACTAATTATATTTGAATAGGTAATAAATATGTTATATTTGTAAGGTGACATTTTAGTGTAAATCCAATCAGTCAATTGGAAATTCGTTTAGTCTGCAGGTTTGCTGCTTTGGGGGTGTTTCTATGGTTTAAACGCAAAGAACTAGTAACTGCAATACGCATTTGATACGTATACGCCTATCCCGTACGAAGGACCTTTGCAATACCTCTATATATTTTAATATCTTTATATATTTTAACAGTGCAGTGACTAAAAAGGTGCGTTTTATAATATATATCGTTTGGGCGTTGACTGTATATAGTTAACAAGTTAACGGTATGGGCAACGTCGGCTTCTGCCAACAGATAGTGGGGCCAGTGGGGGTTGGGTTGGGGGAAGCTAGACCAAGGACACTTCGCCCGCCCCGCAGTGCCGCTGACTGTGAGCGCAATCCAGTACTCCAGTAGTTCTTTAGTTCTTTGTTCTTTACATCACTTCGGTTTGTTTGCTGAGTTGAGACTGTCAAAAGTTAGTTGATTGTTGCTTTGTTCGTTTATGGTTAGCTGCAGAAGTGAGTGGCACTTGTCCGCCAGGTGAAATTTTCTTTGTAAGAGACAGTGCATTGTATTTTTGAAATAATAATAATAATAATTTTGAAAAATAATTACATTTGATTTTTAGCAGCAAACGTCTTGATTATGTCAGAAAATGGAACATTTGCCGCTCTTACATATTTAGCACAAATTGTGAACTACTTTATGATTAACACTCGACGAGTTATTTTGAATAAATAGTCATACCAGACAACAACCAATTGTTGTGTTCTGTAAGGGCTGGTTTGTTTTATGGTTACTAACAGCCAGCGTCACTTTGTGACTACAAAATCCGTGATATAGCCTATTTGAAATAATTTACGGATTTCTATTGCAAATCTTAAAAAAAGAAAAAAGCTAACGTAAGTTCTTATTTACAATTTATACAAATAAGATTGCAATAATTTACTTGAATTCACTACATCACCAACTCTAACGATTTTCGTATGGATGTAAACGAATTTGTAGCATTTTTATCTGTTGTTATGTAAACAAATTAAAATCTATATAAATAGAATTACAGTTTTGTCTGTACATTGCTTAGAATCATGCAGTTTTTGGTTTTTTTACGTTTCATAGCCTAAGAAAGCCGAAACGAGTCTTATCTAAATTTCTGTCTGTATGTCTGTTTGTCCATTCTGTGACTCCGTCTGTAACGCCAAAATGTCATTTTACCGGCCTACTCCTAGAAAACTAGAGTACCGATCAAGGTTCTAATCATTTTTCTGTATTTACTGGATTGGTGAGAGTGTCTTTGGCTATAAAAAAAATTGCCTCGCTTCTTTGAAAACAAAATAACGAACCACCAAAAACCCAATTTTGTTCGATTTTTGTAAAATTTTCTCCCAATGTTTACTATTACATTTTATGAAATAACGATCAGCTGTTTGGATTAGTTCTCACTTCTAGCTGTCACTGATATGTTTACATTAAAAGTTGTTTACAAATAACCATTTCCGATCAAGTTTAGTCAGCACATCCCGCACATCCAAACCAAGTGAGATTAAAAACTTTGTGCCTTACTTAACCGGTTTAATTAATCGCAAGTGCAACGATTGTTCTTGAGTTTTGATAACCGGGGAAAATGCCGTGAATTAGTGTTGTATCAGTGCAAGGAAACTTACATTTTTTTTAATCATCGTCACCAATACCGTAGCTTACAAAGGTTTCCACTCATTGACGGTGATTGAAGGACAGTTATGTAAAGTGCAAAATCACAAGTGCAGTGAGTGGGTGATCGTGGATGTTGCTGCGATCTTGGAAGATCTTTCTGATTTTGCTGTGATCGTACCGTAACGGAGGTTTAACTTAACAGATGTAGCTAAACTCGCTTTTCCAATGTGTCACTTTTGGTTTCTACTTACTTACATTTCGACAACAATATCGGTACTTTTCCTACTTAGGAAGTAAAACTACAAACGTACAAAACCCCAGATTTGTGCGTTTGTTTGCTAGATATATGTACCGATTATCGTTTAGAGATTACGTAATCTTTTAAATAAGAAACCTTTGTTTGGATAAAGGTGGTTTCTTCAAACTGCCATTAATATGTTAACATTAAAAGCTTCTTACAAATAATGCTACTAATGGGAAATAACTTTGATTTTCGAAAACTTAAAAACTTTTAAAACCAAAGGAGATTAATAACTTCTGTACTGAACCACATCAAGTGAAAGTTTTCAAGTGAAAAAATGTGTGTGTAGGTATGACAAATTTAATTAAACCATAGGAATTGGGTAGGTAACAATGCTCGGTTGCGGTCATAATATAATCGCATCGTTGGGGTCCGATGCAGTATCAGTGGAACTGGAAGTGTGGTGAGAGGACAGAGAGTGAAGAGTTAAATTAAAAGGGACTGTGTTGGACTGTGTGGTGTACGTGTAGGTACGTGCGCGTGTGCGCTGTAGCGATCCGGCAGCACGGCGTACTCTGTCTAGTGTCTGTACTGCGAGTGCGCCGAGTGCGGGCCGGGCCCGGGCCGCCGGGCGCCGGGCACCGGGCGGGAGTGCGCTGCCAGCACTCTCTGGCAGAGAAGGAATAAAACAACTGACGCACGCGCTGTCTTTCGGAGGTGTAGACCAACTAACTGAACCCACGGACCTGGCTCAGCTCCGGCCATTACAATGGGCCCGTATGTATGCGTTGTCTTTTAAGGATTCATAGTCAATGGTATAACTAACAACTGTTGCATCCCTCAGAGCTGCAGCCGTACAAGTACGCAGGATATTCTCAGCTGATAAAGACCATACAGATGGAGACTGCTGATGCACAGCTGTTCTCCAAGCCTGCAATGTTGTTGTCTGCCGCCACTGAGTTGGCTCATCACACCATTAACTGCTCTGTACTCAACGCCGAGGAACTCAATAGGGAAGGAGGCTTTCAGGTGTGTACTGTGTTTATGTGCTTTGAATATTCTTTGCCTTATGGGTTAACAATACTAAACAGTGTGCTTTTATTATGTACGTAATTCATCCATGCACGTTTGGAAATAGGTTTGCAACACTTAACGATACTACGACTACAACCAGCTGTGTATGTTTCCCATTTCGTTTAACGCTTGGATTTAACCTAACCTAAAACGTGTTGTTAAGTGTTTGAAGGACTAATTATTTCTATGCTTTAAATAAATTTAGGAAAAATATAATGTGTATGTATAATGTACCTTAGCTGCACTCGAAAAACTTTCCACACTTCCCTAGGGGCATGTGTAAACATTTCTCTCGTGTGCAGCAAAGTCCCACTTCGCCACTAGTTACACAAATAAATATTTCTTTGTTAATTTTATATTTGTTTTGAAAAGAATTTTGGAGGAAGTTACCAATCAATGAGTACCCTAACTGTTATACCTATCTCCCTTCCTACTACTCGGTTAGATTTTATCCATCACAGATTGTAAGTACTCAAGCAAATTTTAACACATGTTACATTCCACAGGTGCTGCTAGCTGCGTTCTCTCGATGTGTTTCCGTGCTGAGTCGCTCATCCACACAGAAAGACATGAATGTGCAGGTTTGCACTCACTGTGTCCGCTGCTTCAGTGCGGCCGCTCAGTTCCCTGCCTGTCGTGATACATTTGCCAAGCTCCCACAGCTTATTGAGGACTTGGTCAGGATTTTCCATTTTAAGGTGAGTTTTATTAAATTTAAAGTACGATCTTTGAATTCTTTGATGCTTCTCATGACTTTGAAGGACACAACAGTAACATAACTAAACACTCACAATACACAACAACAAAAATACTGGAAGACTAAAAGCTGTAACTTCTAAGTTAAGTTTAAGCTTAAACTTTTACTTTTCTGTAGAAATCTGAGAGACCCTGATATTGTCGGGTCGGGTTGAGCCAACGGTTGCCTGAGGGATTGCTTCAGGCCAAGAATAATTGCCTAGATCGGGTTGGGTCGAGCCGATTGTTTGATTTTGTGATCGCAGAAAGCATCTGCAAAGGTGCTCAATGGAAAATTGATGAATTGAATGCCACCGTGTGTGGTTTGCACAGGTTTTTTCGGTGATCGTGGGAGACATTGATGATGTTGTCAGACCACAGAAGATGTTAACGAAAGTTCAGCTTGGCCGGGGAAGATGTTTACAACTCCTTCTTGAGCTTAGAAGATGTTCACGATTTCTTTGTAACCGTAGAATACGTTCTTGTTTTCACTTAGACCACATAAGGTGTTCTTTGCAATGACTGCGGAATATGTTCATGTATTCGCTGTGGATTGGTAGATGTAGACGATTTCACTGCGTAGTGGGGGAGATCATTATCAGTAATATATTGCATTTAAACTAGTTGTACTGTATTATTACAATATTTATCAAGAACTTTCTAATGCAACTTTATTTTCGCCTGAGACCTGACCCGATGTAAAAATTCTGGCTTCCAGACCCCTAGCTTTTTGTGGACCAATGTTGTTAGTGTGATAGACCATCGGATCTAATCATTGACTGAGCCGTCTAATTCATTGTGTCTCCAGCCAGGAAACCACTTTTTATATTGGATTTTAATTCTGTCTCGATCAGGTTTGGTGAAACAAGATATATTTTGTTCATAGTTTTACGTTAAGGCAACTCGATGAATTAAGATTTACTGAAATGAAATGGAAAAACCCTTGGACTGATGCTAAAGTTTAATATATTATTTTTACAGAACTTGACCAAGCTGTGTTCTGAGGTGGTTGTGTGTGTGAGGAACCTAGCCGCAGACCCCAGACTACAACAGAGTCTACTAAACAACGGAGTGTTGTGGTATCTCCTCACATTCATGTTCTCCTACGATTACACTCTGGAGGAGTGTGGGGTGGAGAGGTCAGAGGACGCTAACAACCAGGTAATGAGAAGGTTTAGATTACCTGTTGCCTCAATTGATCCTTGTTGTTATAAATACAGCTGTTTGTGCTACTAAGAGCACATCTCTTGGTTAAGAATGTTAAAACACTATTCTCATTGATGAATGAGGTCGTCAGCTCTATATATTACTCTTCTGGGACACACAAACACATACAAAAACAACATTTATAAAACAAACGCCTAGTAGTCCAAACACAAGGTGCATTACTGGTAGTCATGACTAATCAGCCACAATATGCAGGATTTAAACAGTTGTTTAAATTCAAAAATAATAAAATCTTTCCCTCCCACCTGTAACCCATCACAACTAAGGAGATGGGAACTCTCTTATCAATGGTTCACAAAATCCAGGGAGCCCCCAAACCTCAATCTCAGATAGGCCTAACATTTTCCTTTTCCCCTTCCACACCTATAAAGCAGGCTTAGACTAGTGTAAATAAAATCAATGACTCATTAACCTGTAAATATTCATTTGTAAATTCATAGTGTGTTGGCAACACTGCTTCCTTACCAGTGAAAAACTCTAAATATCTAATGTGACTCTCCATGTTGAGAAAGGGGCCAGTGGCCTTGAAATATCCAGTGTTTATTTTGTTTGTGTTTTCTTCTGTGTTCTGTAGTGAATGAAGTGGGATGCCTACATTTCTTAAGGTAAGCCTGCTTATCCTATCCTATCCTTTCTCACACCTATTCATCTACTGGTAGGTAATGCACTTTGTGTTCGGACTAACTGGCCAAGTTACAATGGAATTGTACTTTTATTTTGAAACGAGATTGGATGGGATATTATTTTCTTCCAAATTATTTAGACAGGAAATAGAATGGATTTTTCTTCCCATGCAACAAGAGAAACTTTAATTGGTTTCACTTTTAAGTAATTTCTGATATGGTTACCACTGTTACTCATTAGAAAATATCTGATCACACGATCACAGCATTATTCTTATCCTCCCGCAATCGCAGAGACATCATAAAAATCCCTTCCCGGTAAAATCGGGGATATTTACCGCGATTGTGGATATCATGGGCAATAGGGATTGTGTCTAAATCATTGTCAGTTGGAAAAAATCTCGTTCCAAGAAAATTTAATGCCATTCAAAGGTAAAAAGTATAATTTTTCTGAATGTTTTAAAACATTAATCTATCCATTTATACTTTTAGGAAAATATTTTATAATGTCTTCTTCTGCAGGAGGTGGCCAACAGACTAGCCAAGTTGTCAGTGAGTGCCTGTGCCAGACTAGGAGGCTATGAGAAGGACAGTCCCAACAACGCTGTGGTCAAAAGTATCCTAGGAAAGCTACTGACTCCCTACCTGGCTGGCTTGTTCGCTGAAGACCAACCGGAGAAGGTATTGGCTCTACTGAAAATAATTCCAACCTGAGATAAACATTTTGTTTGTTTAATGTTGCTGTGTAAATATTCTTAGTTATGACATCTCGAAGAATATATTAAAATTTCAGTTGTGGAAGCTAAAATTTGATTCTAGTGTAATGTTGAGAAAAGTAGTTTTTGATACTGTAATTTGAAACTGAACCATGTTCAACAAATGGAAATGGTATTTGTAAACTACTACAGTAGAACTGAGATTAGCCAGATTGATTGTACCGGTATATTGAAAAAAATATATCGTATAAAAATATATTGTGGTGTGAACACCTTTTTTATTATGTATCTAACGGAATACACATTGTAAACACTAAAATATGTCCAGGTCTTGAAACTTCTAACTAGCAACAGTGAAAACCCGTACTTGATGTGGGACAATACGACACGAGCAGAACTACAAGACTTCCTAGAAACACAATGTAGCCAAAGAGAATACGGGCCTCTGACTGATGTAGAGTTTGCCTACTCTAGTCATGCCACGGAGCTGGTCATAGGCAACGTGTTCATCAGACTGTACAACAGTCAGTCTACATTCCCCATCAAGGTAAGTGTAGCAATTAAACAATGCTGTCTTCAATGCCGGTTTTTATTAACTTTAAAAATTGTTCTAGGAGCAAATTCAGCTGTGGAATTCCCTGAGGAGCTTATTTGTCATATCAAGCTAAAACATTGATATCCGAAAGATTTTAGATAAGGCAATTGCTTAAATGTAAATTCATGATTGTTTTTAATTTTAATGGGTCACATTTCTTTCTCTGCCTTAAATTCTTTAAATATTTATTAAAAACTACTTTGGGAATTTTCCATTCCATCAACTGCAAAAGCTGAATTTGATAAGTCTATTCAATGAGAATTTGAGAAGTTATAACATTCTGATATTTAGTAAGAATTATTTATTACTAGGTGGTTACCTAGTGTTTCTAACGCTTTTTATGGTTTTTTTTTATTTTTTATTTATTTTAGGCGTACTTTAGTAATTGGTGATTTTTATCTCCATCCAACAACTCAGAGAAGTCAAACATAGTTTGCCCAATCATTTCACAGGTTGAACTTTATAGATAAACAAGGATAAGGAAAATAGAGCACAAGGGCCTAGGTTTTCAGGATTTTTTGTGAGGATTGCAAAGCTTACCTGAACAGGAAAGAGTCCAAACTAGCCCTTTATGGTTGATCGCCTGTTTGATTTTCCAATTCCTTTCTGTTTCTAGAATGCTAAAGGATTTCTCCTGGATCTGCTGGAGTTTGTGAGGATGAACCAACCTTCGCCGAACGATGAATCTAACACTGAACGCAACGACAGAGTGACAATGGCATTACATGCGCTTGGCAACGTTGTCAACAGCAATCCTGGTGAGCAGTTTTGTAAATGTTGTTGCAATTTGTAATTTACTTAACTACCTACTTTACTGTCTCAATCAAATCGGACCTTAATAACGGGTGTTTATAAATGAATATCAATGCTTTATATGCTTTATAGCTTTTAATGCTTTATAGCTTTACTCACCGCTATAAATATGAAAAAGCAACTCAAAGAGTTTATGCCTTACACATTAAATTATTTAACAAAATTGATCCAGTAGAACTGTGGATTTAATTATTGTACAAAGTTAAAAAGAAGTCTCCAACTTTGTTCACCATTATAGTGGTGACCCAGTTGGTCTTGACTTTTTAAGGCAGTTTAATAAGAAATAATTACCCTGGTGAAGATGTAGATAAATTTTTAAAAAGAAATTTGCAATTCCAATTAATTACTTACTGCATCTACAGACTTTTCTTGTTAGAAATTCCCTCTTAGTTTTGTTCAGAATGTTAACCATTTCTCACATATAGAACTATAGTATGTGTTGGATCTTAATTAAAATTTTTTTTCCTAACACTATTTTAAACGTATCAAGGAAGGCTGACAAATCCAATTAGAAAACCCAGTTTAAATTATTGTTTTTTCTTGGTTAATCATTGATTAATATTGTACTGTGTTTATGTTTCCTTAAAGTAAAACCTCCAAATGTGTTCTTATTTAGAAACCCAGGATTTGTGTAACCAAGGTATGTTTATTTTTTTCCTTTTTTGTTTTACTGTATTTGCTTTCTAGTTGCTTTTTAATTTAGCACATTAGCATATTTGGATATTTGTAAAGCAAGACTTTTAAGTTGTTTCCCTTGGTATTTGGCAAGGACACATTTACCTTAGGTTTCTGCTACTGTATGGATTTTGTAGTTGAATAATTTGATTGATTCAATATGTCAGTAATCCTAATACTAAATAATACTAGAACTTGTTGAGGAGAAAGGAAGGATACACAACTAACTCATCTTAAGAAAGAGTCCCGGGAAGTTAAAGAACACAAAAAAGTAACACATTTAACTGATTCCCCCTTTCAGGGTCTTCTTCAGAGGTAGTAATATTTGCCTGAAAGCGGTAAAATATCAGTTAAACGTGTTACATTTTTGTGTTCCTGGGACTCTTTCTTGGGGTGAGTTAGTTGTGCATCCTTTCTTTCTCCTTAACAAGCTCATAAAACCAAGTTGTAATTTTCCCTTCAAAAAATAAATAATACTAGATCAATAGACACTCTCAAAGGATTTCCATTTCAAAAATGTTATGTTGCGCAAATCACAAGCGGTCAGTAGTTTTTGTAATAAAATACAACTATTATATCTTTTATATCAAAGAGCCGTATTATAATGAAATGAGCTGAAGGAAATCATTTTCAATATTATCACTACTAACATTAGGCTATTCCATTATCTTCAATAGTAAAGCTTTGTTTAGAAGCACACTGAAGTTTCCACTGCATACATAAAAGAAATTAGAAAATAGTGTTAAGTGATCAGATTTACCAATAATAATGTTTTACATATTAGGTGTAGCTGTGACAAGGACGTTTTGCACATTTTTTCACTTCTTTTCACACATTATCCTGTACTGTGTCATCCCTATGCTTCACAAGTTTCACACACAGGACTATGCAAACATAGCAAACGAAACGATCAAATGAGTTTAAACAACACACCAATCTCTTTGTGACAAAATAATGGGTACTTTGCTATTATACCGACCACGCCTATAAATTGACTTCTAACTATAACATTTGACACTGTTAGGTTAGGCTATGTTAGGTTAGGTTGGGCTTGGTTAGGATATAATTATTGGGTGTGGTCTGTACAATACCAAAGTACGAAATAATGTTTTCCGCAGGCCTGGAGATGCAGTGTATTGGTCACTTCAGACTGTTGTTCCCTCTGCTCAGCCTGGACTCTTGCCGTCCGATACAACAGTCGACACTGGCCGTGATCAGCGCTGTAACTCGTAATCAGGAGTGTATCAGTGACATCGCTGCCAGCAACGTTTTGGTGAGTATACATTCGCTACAGTTACTACAATGCCTTGCATTTTACATTTTTTCTCATTTTAATAATACTATATTTTTTTACATATTGTGTCAACTACATATTGTGGATTTTTCCAGGTATATTTGTTCCTAGTTTTATACTCTGTGCCTGATAGTCAGCTGTTGACTTTGGATATCCTCTATGCCTTGGTATCCAACACTGCGGTTGTCAAGGACTTTCTTGCCAAAGGTACAAATTTTTTTTACGGAATTACATTTTTTTCAGTTTTTTGTGTTTTTTGTCCCCATCTTCAGCTGGACAAGCTTATTTAAGACTTCTAGGATATATTTAGAAACTGCAATACTATTGGGTGGTAGAAATTGTAATTAACCATGAAAATTTGTTTGATTTTGATCTGTCATGGGAAGTAGTTTTGATGCACAGATGATTGAAAAAGATAGTAATAACGTCTAGTTTATTCGGCTGAGTTTAAGTTTATGAGTATTTAATGTCATTTCCAATACACTTTGTGTCTGTCTTATGAAATTGTCCTATGTCTTGATGTTAAAATAGCCTAAATGGAAATTAAGTAAGTTTCTATTAAATAGTAAATCCATTCTAAATATTATAATTTATTTTCAAAACTGTATTTGCCGGAATAGCAACAACAGTTCACCGATTATCGTTTCTTTTTCAAATCCACCTAAAATTAAAATTAATAATTTACTGAATATTTCTATAAATTGGGACTATTTTAGTCTATTTAGGTTCTATTACATTACACCTTCAACAAATGCATAGGTTGATGTAGCTTAAAAATATGACATCCAATCCTCGAATGTAGCTAATCAAATTCAAATTTTTTTCTTGAAATAGGGTGGATTCCAGATTTGACATTGACATCATTGTGTGTATTTTTTAAAATCAAAATATGTTGTTTCTCACAGGAGGGTACATTTACCTACTAGACCTTCTGTTCACTTCCTCATCGCCAGAAACACAAGTGAAGTGTGCTGACCTGCTGGGGCGACTGTGCGCTGATAAACTGTCCGGGCCTCGGGTGCGACTGGCTCTCGACAAGTTCCTACCTCCCGCGATGTGCGACGCTCTGCGCGACAGTCCGTCACAGTGTCCCGGACTGCTAGACACAAACCAAGAGAACCCTGAGCTGGTTTGGGACGACGAGTGTCGGAAGAAGGTGGCAGCCGTTATTAGTAATCTAGCTAGAAGGTGAGAGATAATGTAGACGTATGTTCTGAATTGATCTTTTAGTATCCATTCCATTTCTGTTGTGATTAAATTTTTTTTACATTGTGTTTGTCAAATGAAGGGTCTTTAACGTTTGCGTGATGAAATATTATTTCTTTACTTTAACAATCTATATTACAGGATGTAACATACATGACAAAGACCTAGGTTTAAAGGGATAGTATAGTTTGGATTAGTTGTAAAACAATGTCACATTTTTTTAAATTAACAAATTTTAAAATATCAAAATCACTGTCATGTTCCAATGCTCAGTTGAAGCTTTTCAGTACAAATGTTTAAGTTTGTTGTACACTTAGTTTTCTTTTTTAACCTTACAATTTGCCTGTTCACATAGGCCTGAGGCCTATCCAGGAAATCAAGGGGTGAAACGGTATAGTACAAGAATTGATCTATACTGATAAAAAGTAGTGGCCGGATTTTAAAATTTAAACCTCGACATTGCTGCTGTATATTCAAGGTCTGTCGCACTCCTGACTAAGCTACCGATTCACCAGTTTCCTTTTGGCTTTATCAGTTATCAGATCAAATTTTCTGTCACAGCACAGTACAGTTTTCTAAATTATTCTAAAGTCAGTCGATTCAAATATACCCATTAAACAACTATGCGATCAGTTTGAATACGCTGTCCGGAGTTTATCGTTCAACTGTTCTTTTGTATCAGACACTACGTAGCGCAGCGCACCAACCACTCGGCTGTCCTCACACTGCCGGAGACTAGCGTGTTGTGTGCAGACGACGGTAGCAGCAGAGATGTGGTGGTGGGTGGAGTGTACCTGCGGCTGTTCAACAACAACCCCGGCTGGACACTGCGGAAACCTCGAGACTTTCTCAGTAGTCTGTTGGACACTTCCATCAAGCAGATCAACAAGGAAAATCCAGATGTAGGTCGACTGAAAATATCTTATGTGCACTTTAACACAGACAGCACAGTATTTTTTGCAAAATAAAATGGGAGTGCTGAATTGATAATTGAGAATTATTTAATGATTAGGATTGTGCTAAGTGCAACTGACTGCGTTTTGTCATAGATAAATCATACTCCCTAGTAGATTTGTCATCCTTATAGGACAGCTGAAGCCAATTTTATTGTTAGTTCTGTACGTTCAACTGTAGAGGTTATGTTTTGTTTACAATTTGTTTCTTGTTATTTCAGTAATTTAAAACCTAATTTAACCAAATAAAACTATTCAACCATAAACAATAACTGGTCTCCTAGTTATATAACCAAATAGTAAATCACAAATCATGAAAATAACCCTAAAATAATATAAACAAAATGTTGTCTACCCCAGCAATCAGTGTGGACGTACATGAACTAGACACGAAAAACAGGCTTCAAAATTTACAATGGGATGAGGAGTCTACTTGTGGTGTTGCTTAGTCTATGGTTCTGTTTTATTGAGTTTTTACTATCCTAATTTCTTCTTTTTTGTACTATGGTAATTTTACTCTTATAGGCATATTGAACTGTTGCTGTCCCAAACAGAAATAGATTCTCAAATTATTATTAGTGTACAGAAGGTACATAAGTTGACATATTTCTTTTCATCCAAAACAGTTGGCTAGTTATGTGCCAGTTGCAATTATTATCATTTCGGTTTCAGTTCAAGTTTTGTTTTATCATCATCCTCTTCTGAGTTCAGATTGTCATCATTTTCTCCCACCATCGCAGCAAAATCTTGTATGTCCCCATGATCGCAAAGACTTTTCCATCGTGTCAAGTGATCCCAGCCAAAAAAACCCTTTGCAACAACCAATTGATTGACCAAAACTAAATCAAAAATATTTCTTGGTTTTGGTTATTTTAAAACCGACCAATCATGTAAATAAATAAGCAAGAGAACACAGGTGCAATCCTCAATCTGATCATTTGTGATGTGACAGTTTGACCTGTTGGAGTTGGTGATCACATCGCTCATCAACCTGCTACAGTGTCACCCCATGTTGGCTGACCAGGTGCCATCCCTAGGCTACATCCCCAGGATCTGTAGCTTGTTGCCGGGCGGATCTTCCAGAACATCTCATGTTCTGCTGAGGATATTGCACCAGTTGTCAATCAGTGATGTGAGTTTAATTGTTCTAATAATATAGAACAAACATAAAAAACTGAACATTTAAGTATAGATTAAAATATACTTTGTCTGCAGCTTTAACAATTACTCACCGAGGGCATGATAGTTAAGTTTATGTTAGAAAGTGTGAGCAGCTTGATTTTGGAGCCCATTCAAGTTCAGCCTAAAATGCTTGATTGATCAACTACTTTGTCAGAAATTCGAGCCAAATCAAGGTTCTTTTGCGATAGTATCACAATCCCAGGAAGCGATTGAAGATACCCAATTTTGAGTGCCTAACACAATTAACATTCATTAAACCAAACGAAGTTGTGGCAATTTTCAGGTACACTTTGAAGATTGGAAATTATCAAGGGTGTTTAGATTAGTTAAGAATAAAAATGCTGCTGGGATATCACATTGTAGTAATTCTTTTCTTCTTTAAATCCTTGTTTTTTTTACCTATGGCTATTAAAACTTCACTTTCATAAACACACAGATATGCACTCTATGTTTTCATGTCCCACGGTAACATTAGTATCCACTAAATATGTTTTTCCGCAGGTGTGTATCGGCAGCATGGGTCAGACAGAGATACTGAAGCCCATGCAGTCCACGATGAAGGAATATTCCGAACTGGTTGTGTTGGGATGTGACACGATGGCACGACTCTTCCTAGCCAATAAGGACACACTGGTGAAACAGGTAGGTTTATGTATAGATCGATATCCAGTCAACTATTTGAAACTTTCAGTAAAACCACAAATTTTCTTACCCTCTCCCCTATTTGTTGGTTTGTGGATAAAGAACTGTTTTGTCAAAATTTACTGCACAAATTAAAAGGGAGTTTTTAATATGTGTGTATGTATGCGTGTATTAATGTGTACTAAACTAGAAGACATCTGATTCTGATCTAATAGAGCAGAGCAAAGCGAAGCTCTTTGGGATTGACTTCAATGCAAACTTTCTGACATCACGCAATAATGGTTGAGAAATTTCCACCAAACTTGCCAATGTTATAATAATCAGTTCGACTGAACCGAATTTGGCCCAAAAAATATTTCTAGTCCAAACTGATCCCTCTGCCAAGCCCGGTGCCTCGCAGATCCCTACTAGCAACATACCCCATTAATTGATAATTAAAATCCCTTTACTTTGGTGTTTTCAAAAGTGGAAAGAAAAGATTAATTTTTTCCATAAATATTAAATAAACATTATATTTATTGAGTGTTTGGATAAAAGGTTGAGTTTGTGTGAGTTTCTAATGTAATGTCTGAAAAGAAACAAGTCTACAGGTTTACAAGTGTTGTAAAGTATTCTTGATTAACTAATTAATGCAATGTTTTGTAGGCACTAGATGTTGACTTGGTGCCATACCTACTAACGTTGCTGGACGGTAGACTGGACAGGACTGAAAACGCATCGCGCAGCAAGGCACTCGTAGTGAAGGCACTAAAGTCTATGAGCCAGAGTGTTCTGTATGGCAGTCAGGTAAGCTGGCAGTTACAATACAACTACAGTTGGTACAACTTGACTATCTACCTAGTTTTAACCTCAAGTAATTTACAACTTAAGTACCAGCTGTTTGCTGCTCCTACAAGCAGTTCAAATTTGTAGAAACTAAGCTCTTGTACATCTGGTTTGGCTGTTAAATGCTATAGTTCGGCCGCTTAGAAAACGACCTGCGCGCTAATGCTAAACTAATGCTGCAGGAGGTCGTTTTCTAAGCGGCCGAACCATAGTATGATTATTTCTTACCTACAGATGTAATTTTTCAACTAGCTAATGAAGTCAATTAATTTTATTTTCATAGACAGATTATTGGTGATATTTAAAATTCTAATGTTATAAATGTAAAAAAAAAACAATGACTTAGGAGTATGTAAAGCCAGAAGGAACGATTACACAACTATGTTACTTAAGAAAAGAGTTTCAAGCTATGGTGTACACAAAAGGTTTACAAATTACATCCGATAGGGAAACACACACAAATCCAAATTACAAGCTTTTTTAGGGAAAGAGCTTCTTGAAGTAGTTGAGAAGTTAAAAAAAAAACTTGTTTCCCAAAGGTGCCTAAGACTTTTCTTAGGTGAGCTAGCTCCTTCTTCCATAATGCAATGTCATCAAAGTCATTTTAATTTGATAAATGTATGACCTCTTTGTTCAGAAGTTAAAAATTGCAAAGAATGTTTTTTTTAGACAAGTGGCTATGAATTCTAACAATTTCCAATTCTGTTTCAGGTCAACGCTGTTCTCAACAATTCCAAAGTTTGGGCTTCGTACAGTCAACAAAACCATGACCTTTTCATTACCAACACTCCCACGCAAAATTACCTGACAGGTAAACCTAATTATGATTAATCTTGTTGTCTCTTTTATGCTTCAGTAGCATTTTGAAACTTTCTGCCACTCAAGGAAAGTAGAGCCCTAGTAATTATAGTACAATTTGCCAACAACAGTAGAGTCTTGATTATTCGTTAAAATAGCCGAGGCATCTGTCAAGTGTAAGGATGGACGGGATTTAATTTTCAGTTCAGGTCAGGATGGATTTTAAATATATAACCTATATATATATTGTGATGCGGAAAAATTGCTGTCGATTTGAACAAATCCCGTCCCTGAAAACCCTCAATCAATGTATTAGTATCTCAAGGATGAAGAACATATTTTTCCCAATAGTTTCTGGACATATCTGTCCCTAGTTAATTGGAACATATTGAACTCAAATATTTTTTCAGGAGCCAACATAACAAATTAAAAAATAAACAAGTAAAACACTACCAAAGCAGTAAAATATACGAATCCTAATGGTCCTCTTACCCATCATCTTGGAGCTCTGTTCATAAGACTAAGAAATGAGAGATAGCAGAGAAATATTAATGTATGATTATCTGACAGTGTGGTATTTTGAATCTATGGTGATATGCAGTCTGCGAAACAAAGGGAAAGTACAGTCAAGTGCAGGAGTATAAAGCCTAGCTTGTATCTCCCACGTACAGTCAGGGCAGAGAAGGGATTTTCGTAACGCAACTACTATAGTGCACAGTAATATCACACCAAATTGTACTGTTGTTTATTTATATTTTGGAAGGTTGACCATCTAAAGATCAGACAATCTAGACTCTACTGTATTCAAAACACTTTTCAAATTTTCTTCACTATTTTGAGTTAGAACTTTGAATCGTTTCGAGAAATTGAAGTTAAGCCTTCAACCATTTAAAAACCTTTTATTCAATTTTATAGTTATTTCTACTAATTAGGAAGTAAATTTTAATAATTCACAGCTAATTATTTCAGACAAGAATATCACAAAATAATAGCCAGAGAGAAACCAGGTTAGAAACTGATGATTCAATGAGAAAAGTCACTGTTATTGTAAGCAACTTTTAAATTTTTGGTTTTCTTTTTGCGTGGGGATGCTTGTTAAGGGATTGCATTTGCGTTTGATTGTTTTTATTCTCACAACTCGTTTGGATAATTTGGGAATATTAACATTTATGTGAAAGGTAGCTAAACAGGGAAAGTCTCTAGATGATAAGAAGACTGGTTCTAAAATTTAAGAAGTTACTTTATAAATTTGATGGATGTAAAAAAAAAACTGTACTTTTTGCTATAACTAATTCACTGCAAAGATTAAATCACGTTCCTCTTGTTCTTCTTCAAATCCCATGTAGGCCTAGGTGTTGTAATCTTATTCATAATTAAAACGTTCATGTGAATTTAACCTACATAGTTCGCTGCTGTCAAATACAGTAGACCTTTGATTATTCTGGATAATGTTGTTTACTTTAAACACTTCTTCAATATGTTTTATACACTTTTTATCAGTTTATGTATTTTTATTGTATAAAATAGAGTGTTTTTTATTGAAATATAAAGTTTTGTAATCGTGTGGGAACTGCCTTGTTTTGAGGGGCAAACGTTAGGAAAAGTCAATTTTCACACTTTGAGATAAAAAAGAACAATAATTCCAAAAGTTTAGATAATTTGATTCTGCACTAATGACTCCAAGCTTCGGTTCAGCTTATACAGACCAAAATATAAAGGCTTAGTTGAATTTCACCAGAAATAGCTTCCTCCGCCCCCCCCCCCCCTAAACCCCCTTAAAATTTTTGTGTTTACTCAAGGGAGGTACAGAAGAGCCTTCGATGACGTCAGCTGTCAGATCTCCTCTAGAGGGAACACCATTACCGCAACGATACGGAATTCAGTCATCGGCCTCGGTAGTGTAGTGGATAGCATGTCGGGCTGATAATCCGGGTGCCGGGTTCGAATCCCGCTGCCAACACTAACTTTTTGTCAACATTTTTTTCATATTAGCAAGTTTGGTTGGTTTGGTTACGTTATGACAGTTTAATTTCACAATTAAAAATTATTTTAGTCATTTATAATTTTATTTTATGAACAAAACTATTTTTAGACTAGTAAACCTTCATTTGATTTTTTCATTATCAGCACGTTTGGTTAGGTTATTACAATTTAATTTAATAATTAAAAAATTTTAAGATTAATTTTATAATTTTTCATAATTTTATAATTAACTAGGCCTAACTTAATAGTGAATTAAAAATTATGCGCTGTGCTCTCTACTACAACGCTGTTAACGGGGGAATTTTGAACTAAACTATGATGTCATCGTTGCCTCATTTGTACCTCCCTTAAGTCAGACCCTAAAATTTTGTATTTTGTATAACCACGTCTTATTGCACATCTACGCCATACAGGGACCACCTATGGCAAGTTTGATAGTTCTAGGTCGTATGTTTTGTGAGATATACCTAGTGATCATCTGTCAGTTACCTATAGAGATAAGATAAAATGTATTTCAATGAATTATGAGCTAAATTTTTGTGTTAAAAACTTTAACAAAATCTTAAGCCTGCTCTGGATAATCAAGGTTCTACTGTAGGCTATCGTACTGTTTTCGTTTTCACCGTGTTTGTTATGATGCTAAACTAAATCATATTTGGCTCCCGCCAACGATTGTTATGTCAGAGTATTTTACTTTAAAATTATGTAAATCGCCTTCACACAATGAATACAACTAGGGATAATTAAATGACACATGATATCAGTTTAGTCTTAAATTATTTTTAAAATTCTAAAATCCAGATATAGTATAATTTTTGAATTTAAGATAGTTTATGCTCTCACATTTCTAGTTGCTTTATTCATGCTTTGTAATGGAGTGGGGATTCAAGAGCTACTAATGTGTGGTAAATATATATGTTTAGCAACAATAACCGACCGGCCAGAAACATTAAGCATTCATATTCACTGCCACATATTTGACAGAAACACAATTAAACTCTTATTTAGTTTGATTATGTATTTAAGTTCTTCAATTAGTTCGATGGTTAACAACTTCATCCGGTAAATTAAACAAATATACCATGTGCTAATACTCTAACCTGCAGTAGGTTGTGATTCGTTAGTTTTTTTTTATTTCCCATACTCACCCTCGTATATGCCACATGGGTGCCGATGACTGCTGGATACTTGACACAGGGTAGTTCCCAGCCACTACCCACCTCCCCCCCTCCCCTCGACCCTGACAACAGCTGAGGGACGAGTCACCAATGTGATATGTTTTGTTACTCATATACCCACTCACTGTTGTATATGCCACAGGGGTGCCGATGACTGCTGGATACTTGACACAGGGTAGTTCCCAGCCTCTACCCACCTCTCCCCCTCCCCTCGACCCTGACAACAGCTGAGGGACGAGTCACCAATGTGATATGTTTTGTTACTGATATACCCACTCACTGTTGTATATGCCACAGGGGTGCCGATGACTGCTGGATACTTGACACAGGGTAGTTCCCAGCCTCTACCCACCTCTCCCCCTCCCCTCGACCCTGACAACAGCTGAGGGACGAGTCACCAATGTGATATGTTTTGTTACTCATATACCCACTTCAAGCCTGTGATCACCATGTAAAGTCACCTAGGTTAAGTCTAGTTTTGATGTCGCTTAGTATATAATTTTGCTTTATATTATTATTTATCCTCTTAAGAAGAGTCGATAATCGTGTGTGACTAGTCACACAGATAGTTAAATATTAGGTTACAAAAATGTTTACTGTTCAAAAGCAGTGGGACATATTGTATGTGGTTTTTCTCTGTTGATAATCTCTATGGCTCATTTATTACTCAAATTCCTCGTTTTTTCAGTGCTATTATTTTCTTTTGTTTCACTAATATTCCATATATAATATTAAATGGGGTTTATTTTGGCATATTTTATATTTTGGCCTGATAATTAGTTTACTAAATAACCATAAACTTACTATAATTTCTACTTTTTGGATCATATTTTGTTGTTTTATATATGATTATCTATATTCTGTTTTGTTACATTTTATTATATCGTTATATTTTGAACATTATATATTTCTATGTAAATAATGTATTTAAACAACTGAATAAAATTAGGTAGGCCTAAACGTTATTTTTATGAAGTCAGTAATTTTTAATATTAGAAATTAAAAATGTTTAATGCAGAACTGTTTATACAGTTTGTAATTATTTTTTTATCGTCAATAAATATTATTTCTACTAATGTATTAACTTAGGTCTTACCTAGATTACAAATTGTTTAGTAGTTGCTCAAAACAGTTTTATTGCCATTTATGTCGCCTTTTTCAGTCTTTCTATTAAATGTGAGCAATAACTAGTTCTCTGTGTGGTAAGTGTTTGCAAAATTTATAATTTCAATGTTCTCTAACTTTGGATGGTTTTGCAATCGCTAAATATCGAACATTATTTTCCCCACCAAACTTAGGAAAGCTTTATTTTATTATGAAAAGCATATCTGATTGTATATAACAAATTATTTATTGTCAAACTTATGTACATAGTATCGAGTGCCTCTTCAGCTGTGTTTATTGTTATGTTTTATATTCTTTATAGTATTGAGAAAAGACAGTTTACTAAGGTCGAGCCCACCTTGCATTGACTGACTAGGTAGCCAGTGGGTGTTGCATTTATGATTGTAACTGTACATAACAAGGTATGTGTATAATAAATAATTTATAGTAAATGATTTGATAATTTTGGTGCCTTAAAATGTTCATCCTAGTTTCCGCTTGCGTTGCATCTGAATGTCGACCTCGGCTTCTACACAGAAAATCAGCTGTTTCCGTTGGTAGCCGTTGGATGAGATTTTCCAGTAGCCTGTCTGCAGTGGCAGCCGCTCCATGTTTTTGAGTGAAAACGGAGCGTCAGTCATGTTATAAGTACCCTAGGGACAGTTTGGAGTATTTTTAATAAGAAATAAGATATGAAAATTTTGAAAGTATCAAAATATTGATAAGTGTTTTAAAAATTGAAACTTCTGCCTTTTAAGAGGACTTTTCTAAAAGAAAGTCAATTTTCCTGGAGTGTGCTCTGATGTTTCATGTGTAAGGCAAAGCCGAACACAGGAACACATAATTTCACGAGCAAGAGGAAGCCCAGCCTGTAAGAGTGAGTTTCACATATGGGATGCCGAGGACGGGAATAATTGTAGCAAGCGCCAGAAAATCTACACAAGTATTATGAATGATACTTTTCATCACGGCAAAAAAATATGTAGCCTACAGAATAACATATCTAAATAAATTTAAGGTTAAAAGAAGTTTTTAATACAAATAAAGCAAATGGGTTATAAAACTCTTTCCTGACAAAAGTAAAATAACAAGTTCAAGGTTATGTTTATTTTGCAGTAAACACGCACTATGATAAAAATAGCAAAACTAGCTTATGTATATTCCTGTTTACATTTATATTGTAAAATACTAGTAAACAGCTGATTTAAATTGTAAAAAAATAATGGAAAATGAACATTAGTGCGCGTGTATAGTGGGGAAATGGCAAACTGATTGAGAGCAAGGGAAAGTAAATTTATAGCAAGGATAAATCAGCAGATTCTTTCCCCATGCTCTGAATTAGAACTTTGGTAAACAAATTATTTTCTACGAGTGTCGTAAGACGAACTACGGGAGTTGCTTACTTTAGTCTACGATAATTTGTTAATTATGTTTGTAAAACTTTATTACCTATTCCTTTCTGTTACTTTTTTCAGGAAATAGTACTGCTGGCAGCATTCTTACCATTAGTACTGTTTCAGGTACAAGAAGACGAATATTATATATTTCTTTGGAATACTAAATGTTATAACTCGTATATCAACTAAAAACTACGAAGAAAATTTCGCATCCCATAGTGCTTGATATTTAAACTAATAACTTAGGTGTTTAAAAAAATATTTTGAAATGGTAAATAACTCTTAAGCGGCTGTTTTAAATTAACAAAATTTACATTGCTCTTATGGCGGGCAAATCCAAGATGACAGTTAGCATCCATGGACTCCCTTGGAAAAGAATTAAAAACTATAAAGTTTTAACCCAACAGTGTCCTAGATAGGTTATTTAAATCATAATCACTTTGGTTAAACATTTTTGGATGATAAATAACTCTTTAGCAGCGGTTTGAAATCATCCAAGATAGCCACTAGCCTCCAAGGACTCTTAAATCAAAACTAGAACGCCTCTTCCTAAAAGTATCTATTCAATAATTCTGAGTGCCCACAGATCAGCAAGCTTAACATGTTTTAAACATTTTACTAATTCGCATTATTAAATAACTCATTGTTGCCATATCTATTTTTCATACATTCACTCACACATAAGTTTCGGATTGTGTCTTTTTGGAGCAACAGGGAAAATAAATTTAGACAGTATTTTGAAAGAACAAAAAAGAGCCATAAAAATCATTCTTAAACTAAATTATGATCAATCAGCAAAAGAGGAACACTTTGTTAATCTTAAAATTCCCACAGTTTATGGACAATACATCTATGACTGCATACTAATTTCTAAAAATGAGGCAGTAAGTTCTAAATCTTCCATATGCCACAAGTACAATACAAGGCATAAAAATGAAATTATCCCAAATCATCACAGATTAAAATTTTACGAGAAAAAACCAACATATTCGGGAAAGAAATTCTTTATGCATTTACCAAAAAATATAAAGTCTGAAAAGAATATTGAAAAATTTAAGAAGAAACTCAAAGAGTACATAGTAAACAAACCAATATATTCATTGGATGAGTTTTTCCACCTTTGTTCACAAAAGAAATAAAAAGTATATTTCAGGACAAATTGTGTTAAAATAGTTAAGGTTCAAACACTGATGTATTTTTAATATAATTTTTTGACACTATTTATATGTACCTATGTGCATGAAATAAATAAAGAATATTTGATTTGATTTGATTACCACGGCGACTGGACATTTGTCGGACAATCCCTGGATGTGCTCCACAAACTCGGTCCACATCTTGTTCTTATCGTGCAGCTGTTTACAGTCGAGTATCACTCTGTGTCGAGAGTTGAATTCACATGTGTCTTCTCCTTTTATCTGGCATTTGGTCAACTCCAGTATCATCTGTGAAGGAATAAATATTCATTCTGAGAACATTCTGCTGCATGTAATTACTGACAAAAATTTATGGTAATGTCATGACGGACCGCAAGGGATAGCAGAAGTTCAATAACTGGGAATTTGGGGATTGTTGATTTGTTTGCACATTGACGATACGTAAAAAAAGGGGTTTATCAATCCTTAACTACTGCAGTTTTTTTAATGTAAGATATACACTCTTTTCTTGTGTTTACTCCGACTCCACTGTTGCTATAGTGTATAGTCATAAAAAATGGAATTTGGAAATAGCCTGCAACTTTTACAGGCTCAATCATCTGCGGGGAGGATTTGATAATCGAGACTTGCATTACATCTGTCTTACAAACACCTTTAACAGTTCATACTCACATCAATTTTGCCACCAACAGGTCGCTTCAATGTAAACTGTGCGTTCACGTTCATCACCGTTTTTTGATAGTTCAGAAGCGCATTGTTCAGAACGATGGAGGTGTTTACTCCCGGACATTGAAACAGCTTTTCAACATGAACTTCCTTTGTTCCCTGCAATTACAAATCGAAATTTGTGAAATTCTGATGAAAACCGCTAGATTTTTCATCTATAATCGACATAGCTGCCTTTCTTGCTGTTCAGACCCTGAATTGTTATAATTGTACTTTCAAAACAAGCTACTGAGAATACCTCTTCATAGTAAAGGCAATCGACTATAAATTGTCAACAGCGTAGACAATGAAAACCACCATGGCTTTTTATGACACTGACCACAAATCCTACATATGAATATTTACCAACCCAATGCTCAAGGACCAGCTGGGCTCAGTTTCAAACCATCAAAAAGTCTTTTCTCAGGATGGGACTGGCAACCTGTTCGTTAGGTGAGCACTGTATCCTCAACGATAGCCAGGTATAAGTTAAGTTTTTAAACTTTAGAAAGCAGTCAAAACCACTCAGCACTAAAACCACTCAGCACTAAAACCACTCGGCTACTAAGTCAGTTCATTCAAAAATAAAATAGTTTGTTTGCAGATACTTTGGTACATGAAAAATGTTTAAGGATTTTTGACTTGGATGTTAATGTTCAAAGTGACTATTTAAATTACATTTACCTGACAATATATAGTGTTAATGGTTGAAAAAATACTCTCATTCTTAAATTTAAGTATAAATCTTAGAGGTTGCAGGAACTCCATAATGCAAAGATTAGGTAAAAAATACCTAATTTATTTTAAGCTTGGATAAACATCATCAGTAAATTGAAAAAGTAGGAAAATGTTTTCAATCTTATCAGCTCATAAAAAATGTGCCTAAATGTTGTTAGTCTCTTTTTAATTTGGGAACAAATCATACATTTTGTGATCGTACTTCAGACACTACTTACAATTAAAATAAGAGCTGCCAAATTTAGGTTTATAATGCTGCAAAAAACCACTATGAAAATCATGATTGCTCAAAATAGAACAGTTAGATACTGCTATTTATTAAAGAGTCCTTCCTCCAAAATGGCATTGGGCGCATGGAAACATGTAAAGATAAAAGATAACTATCGGTATGTAGATAATATCTGTTTGAATTCATTAGACAGGTTTTGCTTGTTATTCAAAATAAACAATGAGAGATCCCTATCACTTTGACCTGTGCGTAATATATTGTAAAACAAAGTATAAAAATGTTACTGGTGATGTTCGCTGGACTGTTTTCTGTTATACCACCTAGTGATGTTCTACTTTTCCTTATTTCACAATAATAAACACATTTGAAGAGCCAAATTGAAAAGATATAGCCTATTGTAATTTATATTGAAACATTTAGTTATAAAAACACTTAGTACACAAACCATCCTCAAATTAATCAATCTATCACAAATATCAGTACAAATTGCACAGCATGAGTTACTGGTTTTTAGCGAATTTTCCTTGTAAGTAAATAAAGCTATAATATTACCAACAGAGGTATCATGGTAAGACCTGGGCCCAGCCCAGGATCGATTTACTTTTTTGTTTTGGTGTCCACAGAGGCCAAATCACCATCTGTTCAAGTGTATATGTAAATTTACTTTCCAGACCAGCACGTGTTATTTTTATAAGGTCACCAAATTTTAAATAATGTTTGTGATGCCGAAAATTCTAAATTCTTGGCCCTGAAATTTAATACTTTCCATCACCGCTTTAAACCTTTGCCACAATCCTCGATGTGGAATTTGAAAAATTATTAGTACTTTTATCGAAGCGGTGTTTTACGTTGAGCTTTTTTTTATAAAAGAAGAGGACTCAGAGGCGCAATTGTCCCTCCATTAAAATTATCCCTCCAGCTCCTAGCACATATCACATGGAAACCGCAAGCCTGGTTTTACGCCTTAATGGTTATAGAGAAAATTCCAAAACAAGGTAAAAATTTCCATTGTCCTTTTGGAGAAAAAAAAAACTTTTGTAGTCTCTGATTGATTACCAATATATTTTTATAAATGTTGGCAAATTTATTATTTATGGCCTAATTCAAAGCTTGTAACATTTATAAAAAATACCCCGCCCAGAAAACCTGCCGACTATGCAGATTTCTATTGTCTGAATTGATTTTCAATTAAATTTATAAATAACAATAGGTTTAACGAGTACCTAGGTTTGCTGCTACAAGAGAAATAATAAAGTGTTTTATAAGAAAAATAGTAATAGCTTAGTACATAGACCAATAGAATTAGAATAAAATATAGACTGTCAAAGGAAGGTTCCGGCGCCCACCGCTAGGAGTGCCGTGTAGTTACGGCGCACACCGCTGCAGGCGAGGAGGGCAGGAGCCGTATGCAACCAGCAGACGCTGCAGCGGTGTGCGCCGTATTCTTTTGGAGGATATTTAAAACAAATAATTTAGTTTTAGTATATATTGAAGCGTTGTTATGCGCCTAATAGTTATAAGGAGAAAATTACAAAATGTTAATTTAAAATTTATAAGTTATTCTTATGGAGAATAAGTTAACTGTTGTAGTTTGCTTGTTTATGGATAAAAATATTTTCGATCAAACTTTTTTTTTTTTTATTTGTTCACTTTACAATCTGTTCTATATATATCGAACAATAAGTAAATAGTATGTAATACGAAAAATTGACTTTGGAACATTAAAAATAGCTGTTAAGCACTCTCAACAACAAATTTTTCAATAAAAACACTTTACAAAAATCTGAAGGGCAGGTCCAGAATTGATGGCCTCTTAAGTCTGTAAATTGTATCCATGTTGTTTAATAAGTTAAGAGCTAAATGATTTTGATGAGATTTCAATTTCGTAATATATCGTTCACTTATGGTCATGATTTCGTCCTTAACTGTAGGCATCTTAAGGTCTTGATGCAGTGTTCTATTGCTGACATACCATGGTGCATTTGTTATCTTCCTCAGCATTGTCGATTGGTATCTTTGGAGAATTTCTATATTAGAAGTACTCTCCATAACATGACGATCAATCTTATGCCATATCTATACAAATAGAATAAACAGACCGTATCAGCTGGGCTGCGGCACAGAAAACGCACTACCGTACTAGTAGTACGTTTTCTGTGGCTGCGGTTAGCATCTGGCGTCCACCGCTAGGTTTACCGTGTAGTTAGGCCGGTTTTATGCACCGCGACAGTCGCGTGTCGCGGGTCGCGGCGCGACTCAAGTTCTATTGAGTTAAATGAGAGCATTTATGCACCGCGACAGCGACAAACTGCCGCGCGAGCGACTCGGAGATATATTTAAATACCCGCGACAGGTTTTAGAATCGCAGCTTCAAAAAATGTGTCGCGCGCGGTTCAAGTTCTATTGGATCAAATGGGCACGTTTATGCACCGCGACAGTCGCGGCGCGACAGTAGTATTTTTCATACTCCAAGTGGTATATTCCCCATATATTTATATTGATTAATGTTAATAATTAGTATATAAATGAGTTCTTTACCCTTTATTTGTAATATAAATTACATCATTATATTATGTAATGACATTTTTAAGAGGGTTGACCCAATTCCAACTGTAAATTGTATGTGTTGTTTAAATAACTGGGGTTTTGTCATTAACGTGTACAACACTGCAGGGTCTATATTTAAACAACTTAATAATCACTTCTACATCACAAACACACCACACAACATTGGATTGAGAACAGACTGATTTCTTTAATTCCCCCACCACCGGATGTGAGTTTACGCGACAAAAAAGTGTCGCTGTCGCGTGACATTTTGGTCACCCGCAAGACGTGGCGCGACTTGCGTTTATGCACCGCGACAGTCGCGGTGCATAAAACCAGCCTTACGGGGGTCATCCGTTAATCACTAGAAAAAGTAATAACACCTTACTATTCAAAAGTAAGCTATTGTAACATGGTGGAAGGAAAAAAACATAGGTGTGCTATTCCCACATATTCTGACGTCACTCGGATTGCAAACAAAAGATCACCTGGGGCCCATTTCATAATAAAGTACAAACTAATATTATAGTAAATCAGCTGATCGCCCAATGCAAATCTAATGGAAATTACAAGTTACAAGTTGTAACTTGTAACTTGTAGTTTATTATGAAATGGGCCCCACTGATTGTAACTGTCAAATTTGATTGTAACTGTCAAATTAGTATATGTATTTGTTTTGATTTGGTTTTTATGGGGGGTTTGTCGGGTGAAAATTGCTTTTTCTTAGGGTATTGACCCTCTAAATAAAAAAATAGCAATCATTTATATCTAAACCATTAGCGAGTTGTTACGTTGTTATCTATGGTACTTGAAACTGGATGAGATATTCTTATAGAGATATTTTAGTAGAAATCTAATCAGGCAAACGTAAATTCGTTTAAACTACAGGTTCACTGCAGCGGGGATATTCTTTATGTAAAATAAGTGAGTGTAAATTAATTTTCCTCATATTATAGTTCTTTGTTTCCCGTCCACTTTATTTCAATAGTTTCCATCGATGCAATCCATTAAAATAATCATTCTCTACATCCTTAATGAACAGAACTACGAAGCTGTATGTTTAAAAAGATCTGTCTGGAAAACTTTTTTCAATACACCGGATGAATGCCAAATTTTAGGTTATGTTCGTTGTCAATAAGCATAATTATTGTTTTGTTTTGTTATGGAATTATGAACATGCATGATTATGCATTTACTTAGATTGAATTTTTGAACTAAAAACCATTAACATATTTTTTGAAGCCTTCAGTGATTTTATTCTTACAGGCTAGTAATCACCACTGATATCAAGTAAGTTTTCTTTTCGCAATTGCAATCCTTTCCGAAATCGTTAGGTTATAAGTTACAGGTTAATAAGGTTGGATATTTCTCATATAACTTAACTTTTATGTCAATAACTAACAACTATTCTGGGCCAACGGCTTTTACTTTTCGTATAGGCTTATTCATATAAGTTCATCCACATTAAGTTAATAATTACACTAAGATGCACATCCATACATTGTTGAGTCTAATGTTGAAAGTTTGGCCCAATAAGTTAAGTTATTTCTTTATAAGCCTAGCCTAAGTGCAGACCCCTTTTTAAAAGCCTGTCCCCCTTATTAGTTACTAATCATACCTTGCACTTGCCAATCAACACTAGGTTTCACATTAGACTAACATACCCCATAGTTATCCGACCCCATCATTTTTATTGTGAATTAGGCTATATCAAATTTTAAACTAGGCAGGCCTAGGGGCCTAACGTTATTTTCAATCTGTCAAATTTTTAACCTTATCAATGACTAAGTTAATTTAGCGTAGTTAGTGTGAAATAGGCTGCCTCAAGTTTAACTTAATTCCAGCAATACGCTATTGCCAAATGTAATATTAAAGGATAACATAGCCTGTTTAACACGTAGAGTGCGGCCGTTCCCGAACGAAGAGCCCCCGTACGGTGCGTCCGTACCCCATCGGGAACGCTCGGTAATGCCTTTTGTATATCTTCGTTTTTGCTCTAGCGTCGGCCGAAAGCGGACCTATACCACGTTAGCGTGTAGTATGTGACTTGCATTTTGTTGTGTAGGTTGGTAGTAAATTTCCCCGTAAAATCCCCGTCTGGCAATCTCAAAAGTTTTCTTTTTGTCCCGTCTTTTTCCCTCCATTTGGCAATACAATTCCAATGGGACCGGCTACGTTCCAAGCAGTGCTGCTATCTGTGGGTGTTTAGCGAACTACGTCGACTCTCGTTGTAAAGCAGGACATCCCCTCACGTTTGCTATTCGTCAGACCGAAATTGGAAAGCCAATCACACGCGGCAATCGGGTTTACTCGACGCTGAGGGCTGCGCCGCACTGGGGATACGCCCGCTATTTGACGTGCCGCAGCGAACGTGTTAAGTAAGATAGCCCAGACCTCCATTTCATCTGTACCTAGTAAGTTAATTAAGCGGTCTACAGTAAGCTATAGGCTATTAACATAATAAATTTAACACCTTTTCTAAAATAGAATCTCTGTGGGTGAGTTAGGCCGATATCAATTGCACCATTTGTTCTTAACTTAAGTTACATAAACTTAGCCTACATTAAGTTTAGGCTTCGGTATAACTAACTTAAGTTAAGTTAGGTATTTAATAGAAAATTTTGACACAGCCTAACTCCAACTTAGTTAACTTACTGAGTCTCATATTTTGTTTCTAGAATGGATGACCAGGTCTGTCCAAGATGCAAAACGACCAAATATCGCAATCCTTCTCTGAAACTGATGGTAAACTCGTGCGGCCATGCTCTATGTGAAAGTTGTGTGGATCTCCTGTTCTTGAAAGGTAAGTAATCACCCTACGACGGTTATAAATTATCTGAATAGCCCTTAAGTTAGCCTACTATCCATGTTATAGTATTTTTTATCATTACCTACTACCTACAAGGGACGTTTTTAAGCTAGAACCATTTTTGGGTAGCTCCGTAGATCAAGTGTACGCCACAACAAGGCGGCTTGCCACTTACTGGCATCATTGGTAAAACTATGGCGCCATTTGAAGCTCTGTAGCTGTACGCTTCGCTGTGTGTTTAGAATATTTTATAAACTAAGGAATCCACTGCCTCATCATACGAGATAAGTCAGTGACATTTCCTGACCACAAGAACCTTAAGTTATCCATTAAGTTAATTTTTGGATGACTGAATGTTATGGACCCTAATACAATGAGTGAAGGTGTAGTGCAGAATTGGGTTTGTGTAAAAATGGACATGTAAACCTTTTTTCTTTGTAATCTTCTGTCAGAAGTCTGGCTTCTCACCACAAAACACAATTCCTTCTAAATGGACATTTTTGTGGACACTTAAACTCCCTTAAGTTTATCTATTTCTGCATTCACCTTCTGTTATTGCATTAGGACCCTAATCTTCAGTCAAAACATATCACTGAGATTATCTTGCTAGTAGTGGGAGATTAAATAAATAAAACAATTTTTTAGACACACAGCAAAGAGTAGACCTACTTATTAGCAAATGGCACTGCTCTGTTCACAAATGATGCCAGTGAACAGTGAAGGTACACACGGACTAAGATAGATATATAAGTTACTCACAAACGACCCTTACCTAAAAAAATGACTCATGTAATTAAACTTAGGTAGTACAGGGAATGTGCTGAATAAAAACTTCTTTAGGCCTACTGGTAATTCCAAAACCACTTGGGTTAATGAAAATCTCTTAGCCTTATAAACCACCCTAAAGTTCATATTTAAAGAGACAAGGGGAGTACCGGTATAAATGGACGATATAAATATATCGATATTAGGAACTAAGTATATACCAAACTTGAAACATAGGTAGGTATGTGAATAAAACATGTGTTAAACCTATAGGCCTAGATGAATATTTATAAAATAAACAATTGTTATTTTGTTTCCAAAATGTCGTTCAACTTTTGGAAATTATATGAAATTAGCTTAAAAGATGATCTTAGTTTGTGTGAAATACCTACAAGAACTGGAATTGATTCCCAAACCAAACTGATACCGTACCGGCAATTGAAAAAAAAACTGAAAGGGATAATTAAAGGACCTAATCAAGTTAGTGCAATACCATTGTTTAATAAAAGGGTAAGGATGAAGAACATTGCAAATGTATAAACGCTCTTAAAAATATGTTTTTTGAGAAATCCATAACATTAATGTATTTTTTGCTAGGAATGTAACAAATTACATTTGTTTTGAATGAATGAATCATAAAATTACATTTTTTAATGATTGAGTAGCTTTGGATGATTGTTATGCGTAGAGTTGAACGATCGCCGATTGGTTGAGCTTTTGTCAAGAGGTTTGCATGTTGAAGATAAATTCCAGAATGAAGAGAAGCTAGGGGGTCCAGGTGTCCTAGTAGAAATTAACAATTGTACAATTTGAAAAAGGAAGTACAATAAAATACCCCCGCCACAGCAAACCTGCCGACTAAGCGAATTTCCATTTGTCTTAATTGATTTTCAATTAAATATATTTTAATAACATTAGGTTTAACCAGTACCTAGGTTTGCTGCTACAAGGAAACTAATAAAGTGTGTTTTTTTGTAAAATATTAATAGTTTAGTACAAAATAAATAAATTTGATCAAAATACAAAATATATCCATAAACAAGCAAACTACAACATTTGACAATATTCTCCATAAGAATAACATGGGAATTTTAAATTTACAATTTTTTTAATTTTCTCCGTTACTATTAACCGAACAAAAATACTTTTATATACTAAATTAATTGTTTTTTTAAGCTCTTTAAAAAGGTCTAAAGAGAAATTGGGAAATTTTGGGTTTTGAGGGCCAAAAGTGAGAAAAACCAATTTTTACCCCATAAAACCCCCGTAAAGCCCCGTTCCCATGGTCCGATCATGCTGGTTCGCGAACTCAAGTTTATCCCGCTTTACACCTTTAAACCAAATTTCATCAAAATCGGACAAAAATTACTCAAGTTATCACGTTCACGGACGTATATATGTATATATATAGCCTATACATATATAAAAATTTGAACGAATGGTGTTTTTGGCCTCTGGGAACATCAATATGAAAAAGTAAATCGGTCCCGGGTCTAGGTCTTACCGTGCCACCTACGGTAATAGCTACTTCCCTATAGGGAAATTCGCTAAAAAGGAAAGTACAGTAAGGAAACTAACCTTGGGAGATTAGTTGAGGGCACCTGGAATCTCGGCATGATCGAGATCAATACCAGAAGGTAAAGTGTGCGGAGGAAAATACCGAATTGAACTATGTCCAGACAATAAAAAGGGATGCCGCATCACTTATTCCCTTGATAATGAAGCATGTACTTGCAGAAACGATTATTTTAACAGATCTATGGGAGTCCTACTTTGGTCTGACTGATAAAGGTTCCATACACTTTAACGTCAATCATAGTAAGAATTTCTTAGATCTGTTAACCGGCGCTAACACCCAAACGATAGAGAATTTATGGCAGTCGGTCAAACGATCGCAAAAGACGGGCATCCGGTTTGACTATTTGGCAGAGCACCTGTATGAATATCTTCATAGAAGAGTAGGTTAAAATGGGTAAACACGATGCTTTCATGCATTTTGTTAGTGCAACAAAGGCTTTGTATCCAGAAACATGAATGTAAATAAATTTAAGTTTTTTTTGGTTAGTGATTACAATAGAAAATATCGAAATATCAAAACCCTTAAGGCGATTGATATATTGATATATAAGTTTTTTTTTTCATTCGGTTATTTGAGATACCGCTTATGAAAGTCTACCCCTTTATTTTAAACTAGCTGTTGTACCCGTACGGGAAGAGGACTCAAAATAGAAACATTTTAATCTTTACATCTGTTACATATAACAGTTACACATCCCCCAACGCTTTTAGAAACAAAATTCAACTTTTATGGCCAGAAACGTTTAAGTTATGACTTTTAAATCTGGTAAGTAGTGGATACCACCATTTCATCTCCCTTAATAACATATCTTTTTATTTATTATTGACATTTTAAATTTCAATTTTGAAGTTACTACTAATTTTTAAATTTAAATGAACATTTTTTTAAATTTCACTCTTCTTTATATTAAATCACAAATCCTTCCATCTTCAGTTTCTTCACTCACAATAAATCATTAGCAAAACTAAGTCAGCTGTTATAAACTTTAGAAATATTGCTATGCCTTTTTAATACAGCCTTTTGAAATATTAAAGAAACTATATCTATAGGTACTATAAAAAATTTTAAACAAATAATTTAGCATTAAAGACAGCAGACAAAACTAATATGATTATCAAAGCGTCAAGGACTAAACAATTTAACAGCAAATACAGTATATGTTTCATTGCATCTCCGATTCTACTCTACAAAAATATCAACAAACAACTTAATATACAAACCAGTTCTTTTAATCAGTTCCATCGTCCATTGGCTTTACATTTTCACACTTACCATAAAGTAAACATAGTAACAGATATTTCATTGATTTTAGAAACAAAAGAACACTGTGTACTGCTTAGTTTTATGATATATTCCTTGGTTTAATTTAATCAGTGGTGTAGCAAAACAAAATAATAAATCTAGCCTATCAAATAAAGTAAATGTGAACTGAAAGCTATGTTAAAATAAAATAAGAGTATTTTGTATTACCATTTGATAATTAAATATAGTTACACATATACAACAGATTTTATAACACAAAAATCAACGTCATACAATTTAGTAATTGATGATGATGATATTCTTTAGTTTAATTTAAGCATAGGTTTAGCAAAACATAATAACTTAATTTACCTAAATATACGTATAAAAAACAATGTGATGTGCAAGTTATGTTAAGTTAATCTAACACATGTTAAGGAGTTAGAATTTATTCAAAGTAGCCTCCAAATTCATATAAAACATCTATACATTGTAATTTTCATACTGTTTCCATGAAATCATATTAATAACATTATTTTCATAACTTAGACGCTTTAAAAAAATCCAAAGCAGAGCCGGAGTTGATACATCAACGGTTATAGAATCTTTTTTTATATAATCAATAATCATTTACATAGTTTTAGAATAAATAATCCATGATAAAAGGTTAAATTAAAATAAACCTACCTCATAGTTATGGAAAATATTATATTTAATTTCTTTGTATCAGCTGTCTGAAATTGTGAAATATGCAGTTTAGCAGTTGGTTCTTGTTTACATTTAAATGTCAAAGCAAATGTAAACAAACATTGTTAGTGTTCTCATCACAGCCATGGAGACCAATCAATATTTACTTTTAAAATCTTCACCTCACAACTTTTAAAGCCAAAGGGGCAAAGCCTACGGTTAGTATCGAAACATGAATAGTCCTATAATGGTCCTTGGTATGGTAACTATATTTTTGTAAAATTTTAGCACAGTTTGTTCAGTAGTTTTTGCACCTATTAGTAACACACATACAGACAGACACCATTAGATTTTTATATAATAGTATAGATTGAAATGTACTGCAACCTTGTACTGCAACCTTTTACCTCAACAGATGGTTTGGATAAGCATGGTGGTATACATTACACTACTATTTTATACCTTTTGGTCACCAAAATATTCAATGTCCTAACCGAATCACTGTGAATTGCTTGAATAAGGGTGCCTATCTTGATCAAATTCGGCTAATATCTTTGTTTCATAGTAATTAGTAATATTTCAAAATTTTTTCAAAATCCCATTTGCTTGATATTTTAGTGTAGCAGCTACCCTCACTGTTTGAGGAGAGTATTCAGATAAGTGGGTATAAGTTAGAATTTCATTTTAATTTTGGACCTCTTTAATTAAAATAATACCCCCGTCGCAGCAAACCTGCATACTAAGCGAATTTCCATTTACCGGGCTTGATTGTTACTAAAATATTCCCTATAATTTTTCAGATTTATTTCCTATTTAACCCTTTGAGTGCCAACGTCCGGGGAACCGGACGTTTTTAAAACGAGCCAAAAGTGCCAACGTCCGGCCGACCGGACGTTTTTAGAACGAGCCAAAAGTGCCAACGTCCGGCTGACCGGACGTTTCGTAATGATCGAACAGCTGTCATAACAACCGAATAAATACTCGGATTCTTTTAACCCATATATTAACATTGAGTCGAAAGTTGCTAGATGCGATACATCGATTTTCGTTGGTCGAAATATCGAAAATTCGATTTTTACGAAATTTTAACCTAAAAATCGCCAGATCGCGCTCGGCATTTTTAGCGCGACCTTCGGGAAAAATCATCGGCATTTTTTGAGCGTTACTTTTATTTCTCGCCTGGCACTCTAAGGGTTAAATAACATTAATTTTAGTGAGTAGTTAGGTTTGCTGCTACGGAGAAGATGTTGAGGTGTGTTTTTTCAATTGAAATATTGATAGCTTAGTATGAAATAAACCAAATTGCCAAATTTGATTAAAATATATCCATAAACAAGCAAACTAGAACAGTTTTATTCTCCATAAGAATAACATGGGAATTTTAAATTTACAATTTTTTTAATTTTCTCCGTAGTCAATGAACATTCAAAAACACTTCAATATACTAAATTACTTGTTTTTTTAAGCTCTTCAAAATGGTCTAGAGAGAAATTTAGAAATTTAAAGTTTGTAGGGTCAAAAATGAGAAAAACCCATTTTTACCCCATAAAACTCCCCATAAACCCCTGATCCCATGGTCCGATAATGCTGGTTCGCGAACTCGTTCGAATAAATGTAGGTTTACACGTTTGTACCAAATTTCATCAAAATCGGATCAATTTTGCTCGAGTGATCGCGCTAACGGACACATATATAAATATATAAACTTACACTAGGCTGTTAAGGGGACAACAGAATAAGAGAACAGTTGACTGTTCTCTCAACAGCGTCTGGTATAGTAAAATTTGTCAGTATTGCCAACCTTCATAGAACAACCACAAAATGAGAGGGAAAATAGATAATAAGAGGACAGCAAAAGGTCCCT
Organism: Macrosteles quadrilineatus; assembly: GCF_028750875.1. NCBI lineage: Eukaryota > Metazoa > Arthropoda > Insecta > Hemiptera > Cicadellidae > Macrosteles > Macrosteles quadrilineatus. Next base: position 13,824,396 of record NW_026542599.1, on the reverse strand, counting down.
TTAACATCTTCCCACATGGCATGGCTGTTGAGAGGACACTTAACCGTCCTCTTATTCTTATGTCCTCTTAACAGCGTTGTGTAAGCTTAAGGTGTCCTCTCATCAGCTCCATGTATAGTAAGCCTGGTATTAACATTAAATTTAGTTTCCTTTTCTTGATTATGAGTTTAATTACGTAAAAGGGTAGAAAAAATGTTACATTAAGATATGGTCTAATATTAATATTTATCACTGCCTATACATACCTATGAAAATGTTCTATACTACTGTCCAGCCCCATAAATATTTCAAATCCCCATCGATCCAATATATATTTTCAAAATCAAACTCTTTTCGCATCACTCACGCGCGTACCCATATAAAATAATGTTAATTTTTTTAGATTTTTAGATTTGTTATGCTATATTATTGTTTTGATCAAAAGTTGATACCCACGTAGTGTGCCTGAATTTTAACCGTTTTGCCGCATCTCTTACCGTTTTTAAGATATAAGCATTTCTAAAACAATAAAGCAATGCCGCTCCGGCAGCGCCTGGAGTTTAACCTTTGCACCTATTCTTAGCCAACGTTGACATTATAATAAAGTGCATTGACATACAAATTAAAATGTTTAATATATTTAACAAATAGTACCCATATAAAATAATGTAAACTAGGTGGCTTTCGCAGATGCATCCACAAAATTGAGCGGAGTCCTCAGGGTTCGATATAATATATTGTTATTGGCCTTCACCATCGAGCTTCATAATTATTTTTACCTACAATTTTAAGTGAAGAGAACATTTGTGTAAGGATAAAATATTGGTGTAATTAGATTAGCTACACGTTGATTCGTAAAAAAAGGGGAGTAAAAAACACGGAGATGTAATTTTAGGCATTTTCGGAGACCTGCATTTACATTTTAAGTTTAAACCCTCAGGGTTAGTCATCAACTTATTCTAAAACAGGGTGGTACAGATGTAACTTAGAAATCAACCCTTTACAGTTTCGAATCCTACCATTTTGGCTACTAATAACTGCATAAGAGGGCTTTATGTGATGGTTAGAGTATAAGTGAAACCTAGAAATATATTATCGTTACAACAGTTATATTAACATTCACATTTGCATTTATTCATGCGTTTAAACCACAACCTAAGTGTTACACGTTAATAATTTGTATAATCAATCGGAAGGTGATCGAAGACGAAGATTAAGCCGTCGTGTTTTGGCTAAAATTTCTGTGATTCCTAGTCGTCCTTGTCACAGAAAACATACTACTATAACCATTATAGTAGTACTAGGTAAAACCCGTCGAAATCGACGATTGCTTTAAAGGCTTACGACAATTCTTCTAACTGCGAAAAAAAGAGTGAAATTACAAAAAATGTGGGCATTTAGCATTGTTTAATGAATACGGTAATAAATAGGTGTAAAAACAATAATTATGCGTTAGTTACAAAATATAGTTGATCATTCAATGAATAACATATTTCTTATATCGTCCGTCATAGGAGTTATTGTTCCTATTTTAACTGGTTTATCTTCTTTTTGATGAATATAATATAAAGAATGCTTTTGGAAGAACCTTAAAATAGCATTAAAACCGTATTGGTAGATCTTTTGTGGTACTAATTGGTGGGTCTAATTAAGGCACTTCTGCGATTTCATCAGTGTTATTCAAATTAAATCTGTGTGTGTGTGTGTTTTTTTTTTTTTAGAAAATATATGTTTGTTGAGAAGGCACGTTCTTATTTCAAAGGGAGGTCCACCCTAAAGCTGTGAAAGTTTTATTTTTCCTTCGTCACGTCGGTCGTCATACCGTACTTCTGTGCCAATGAATAACCCTCTAAATTTAGCAATTTTAGCATAACATTGATTCCATGACATGCGGATGTCAGTTATCTCAGCCTTATCAATTACATAAAGTGCTTAATATAATAGTCTGCGATTTCATCAGTGTTATTCAGATTAAATCTGTGTGTATGTGTGTTTTTTTTAGAAAATATATGTTTGTTGAGAAGGCACGTTCTTATTTCAAAGGGAGGTCCACCCTAAAGCTGTGAAAGTTTTATTTTTCCTTCGTCACGTCGGTCATCATACCGTACTTCTGTGCCAATGAATAACCCTCTAAATTTAGCAATTTTAGCATAACATTGATTCCATGACATGCGGATGTCAGTTATCTCAGCCTTATCAATTACATAAAGTGCTCAATATAATATATCCTCGGAATATTAGGTGTAGTGGAATATACTTGTAGTGATGCTGTCTTTTATTCTCGAAATGAGGGACCTCGTTCTTATGGCCATGCGGCTTCATTAGCAACGAACAATGCAAATGACAAAGCAATGCTGCATTTTCAAAAAGCAAATACTGTAAATTGTTACGTAAATAGTGACGTTTACATGCATGGTTGTTAATCAACGTATCTTAGAAAGGATTAGGATATCTAGTTCAAAAGGAACACGACCTTTCTGTCATGACAGTAACTGCTTAAATGGTAATTACTCTTTGTGAAATTTGTTTGACATTCGAAGTGTAGTGTTATTTTCACAAATCTCACTTAAGGCCAACCAAGTGGGCCCCGGTCCGTAATAGGCCACTGCAAAACATCTTTCAAGATATAGGCACTATTTTAATTTTAGGCAAGGTTTCTGTGTTTGGATGTTATTAGACACGATAAGAGCACAATGAACTTCTTCTGCAGATCTTTATCATCTTTTGGTTAAGAGGAATATAAATCGAATTAATAAGTGTCACAATCTAAGCGCATTAAAATGGCTCTGGCCTGAACTTTTTGTAGTATCGAGTTTGGACATTTTGTTTATGTTACTATCTGGGTAAGTTACTGGTGCATTTTGAGATATTTCTTTTAGAGATAAATTAAATGGGTTTTGTTGCTGAGTAGCGCTAGTAAACATGTACAACCCTTTTCGTTAGTTTAATAACATTCAAAGGCACTATTCTGTTTTCACTAAGCTGAATGAATACATCGAAGTAACACCTCTAAAAAGTCTGCAATAAATTGCAATTTTGCAGATTAATGACTTTCTAAATCATACACACATGTCTTTAAAAAAAATATTAAAATATTAATCCAGTTGCTGTAAACCACTATTAATTTAAACAAAATATGAACACGGATCATATGGGCAACGTGCCCTTCTGCACTTGTATTATTTTGTATTGTATTACAAAATCGAAATCTTTTTTAATAATTGAAAACATGTATGGAAATGATCTCATGAACCTATCTGTCTTGAATAATATGACAAAATATCGGCAAAAGTGGTCAAAAAGGCAGAAACCAACCCGTACAATAGATATAATATAATTTGATAAGAGATCATTTTAAGAGTTTCTGTAATATTAAGATTTTCCAATGATTTCGTAATTGAACGTTACGAGGTGTTAGCCCGTCCTACGTACGGGAGTAGTCAGTTAAAACTGTGTATAAATCAGAACAGCTAGCTTACACGTATAAAGACAAATTTTATAGCATCCTACAGTAGAAAGAGTGATTATCAATTGAGAAAGTGTACAGGCCTAGTCAACGATATCACCTTCCAATTCCATCGCGTACCTGCCTCTTCCATAATCAATATCAACACAATACAATTACTTATACTATACACAATTTCCAGTAGGTCTGAATAGAAACTCCCTAAAATAAAACGAAAACATCCAATAAAATTCACAGTACACATAATTATAACGTTGGTGTCCTAACAACAACATATAGTTTGTTTTGGTAAACAGCTGAGTCAAAAATAAAATAATATCCATTTAAATAAAAGAACTGGTTACATGTTGAAGGAATTTAAAACGTAAAACACGCTAGTAAAGCTAGTGACGTAATTAATTGTCTATGTTTATTATCCATTCCGTTATCGGTTCTAATATCCTTAATAATTAAACCACCCTCATTGAATCAATGTACACCGTAGTTCCCCATATTCATTTATTTAAACTATAAAATATTCAGCGCCTCCAAACGTAACCACAACTAAACACACGCCAAACAACTTTTAAGATTTAATAAAAGGATGGTTAGTCTAATTGCAATATCCTAGGTCAATGATGACGTTGTGCTCAATCTATGTCATTCATATCTGTATATCTTTGTATAAAACCCGTCTGGGTTGTGGTGGTAATTTAAAATTGTATGATTGTATTCCTGAGGATTCTTGATCTCCTTCTTTATGACATCCATGCCTAATCCAAACAAAGTTTAATCATTCAAAAACATTGATTGTAAACAAACCAAGATGAATTAAAACGTGTAAAAAATGGATTTTCCTACCCTTTCCTAAAAAAGTTGAGCAGTATAATAATTTGCATATCTTTTCTTTAAGACTCGTGTACAGAGCATCGACTTGTATACATCGATGGTGTTACTTTTCTCGGTGGTCTACTAATCTTACTTATTTCCTAAAAATCCATGACACATCAGAGTAAATAAAATAACCTCATATTTCTACAGAGCATTTTTATATTTAACCAGATGTTAGTTAAAAGGAAATTATATTGCACTAAAACAAACCGAAGATTACAAAGATTTACTTAAAAAATCCTTCGAACATTCTAGTATTTTACCTATGTATATTTAAATAATATGTCATCCTGTTATCGAAGGATTGAACGTATCAATGATTAGCATTACACATTGTATAAATAAGTCAACCCTTAGTATGTATTTTAATTTTATCCAAATGCTGAATTTGTGTTACAAACGCTGAACGTTTATAGCTGTTATGTTAAACAAATTATATTACACCAAAAGCTAGTTTAGAATCTTAGCGTCGGCTGCTAGACTTTAAAAAAATTAAAACTTTATTTCTAAATAACTGGGACCCTAAACTAAAATTATGGCTTCGACATTCCCTAGTTCTCAAAATTATCTTTCTTTCAACACAAAAATCATGAAAATCCGTGGAGTGGTTGATTCAGAATCGTGAAATAAAAAAACAATGTTTCGTTTTAATATTATAGATATTGCAAAACATGAGATGATGCAGAACAAAATAAATTTTAAAATCAGAAAATTACATTGCAAATACTTCTTTTTGACAAACTCAATAGTGTTGTTTAAAATGCAATTTAAATACTAACAGTTGCTTGATTAAAAATAGTGAAAAATTATCCATATGACGATAAATGTAAACAAATCTGGGAAGAAAAACTTAAAAGGATTTTAGGGCAGAGCCCTAAGGGAATTTACTTCGTTTTTCTGTTGATGGCTCTTCTACAGACCGATACATTTTCTTGGACACCCCTACCAAGTTTCTACGCCCAGCCGTTCTCTCTAATTAGTGGGGACAAAACTTCCAATTAAATGTTTAGATTCCCCCATGTTAATCTTATGGGAGAAACCCCAACTTTGACTGAAGATCCTGCCCAAACTAATAAAGATTTCAAAATATGAAAACCATTTTACAAATCTACAAATCAGGGTAATTTTTTGGCACCTTAATCATCAAAATCGGTTCAAAAATGAGGGAGGAGTTTTGTTCACATAAATCGGCTTAGCGTTATATATATAGATGTTTTCTGTATCATCGTTGATCTCGACAAGATGGAACTATTTGCTACTTGGTGGCATTTCAAACACATCATAAAATCCACAATTATTGAAGGAAACCTGCGTATGGATTATATGTAAATTTTGTTAACGTGTATGGTTTTCATTCAATCTAATTCATCACTTTTTTTATAAAAGCTAACATTAAAAATTCAGTTTTTTTTAAGTAAACCAATCACATTAAAAATATTAACTAAGACACTATTATTTAAAGAGCTGTATGTATTACCATGTAAACACATAAACTTTGTTCGCATTAAAACATGTAGTTCTGTTCTTAAAAACCCCACAAGATTTATAAACTAACTAGAGGACCCATGCTGCTCCGCAGCGTTGAAATAAATATCATATCCAAAAAATAATTAAACTTTTACGAGCAAATTTCGTTTACATATAAGCCGAGTGAGATTGCAGAAAAATATATGCCGATGCTTGATAGAAAGTTTGTTTGTGCTTACCTTCAATTTGAGGCCTCGATCATGAAAATCGGTCGGGTAGAAGAGCCAAACGAACCCGGAAAAGAAAACCAGGTTTAACTCACTTAAGAAATACATGGGGAGCAAATTTTGCCTACGTGTAAGCCGAGTGAGACTGTAGATAGATATATGCCGATGCTTGATGGGAAATCTGTGCGTGCATACCTTCAATTTGAGACCTAAATCATGAAAATCGGTCGGGTAGAAGAGCCAAACTAACTCGGAAAAGAAAAACCAAATTGTACTCCCATAAGAAATACATGGGGAGCAAATTTCGTTTACGTATAAGCAGAGTAGGACTGTAGATATATATATATGCTGATACTTTATGTGAAATCTGTGCGTGCATAACTTCAATTTGAGACCTAAATAATGAAAATCGGTCGGGTAGAAGAGCCTAACAAACTCGGAAAAGAAAACCCAAATGTTTTTAATAATACAGGGTGAGTTTTAAATGAGTTCCCCCGCCCTACTTTTTTCTACATTTCTTAAGATATCAACTTCGGACCACGTCAGATCATTGTAGTGTAGTAAGTACTTCGTTTTGACTGGGTATATATTTTTGGGCGCAATCTTGGATCCGCCATTATTGGATACAAAGTTTTTTTTTTCAAATGTAAAGGTTGGGTTGTGACCCATTGTTTCAAACTAGAATTTTACGCTGTTAACAATGCCTCAATTAGTTTCTAAAAATCTTGATCCGTTCTAAAGTTATGAGTACTTTTTATAACTTTATTTTTAGCCCATTTTAACATTGTGCATTTACAAACTAAGACCATAATCTCAAAATAGTCCTAGATAAAGACGAGTAGGGTATACACCACCATTCATTGTCGACCTACTATCCCTTGGTTATGACGGATATATTTTTTTTGCCGCTATCTTGGATCTGCCATTTTGAAATGTGATAAACTAATTTAAATATGAAGGTGGTGTTGTGACCCATCATTTTGAACTACTTTTTTATGGTGAACTCAATGCCACAATCCGTTTTTGTTTCTCAGGCTTTCTTGATGAAATATTAAAATGATCTTACTTAAATTTCCAATATTTCAAAAAACAAATATGAAAATGCAAAACGGATTGCAAATCGGAGGAATCCGATTTTGGCATTTTCAAATAATCGAAAATATATCATTTTGGCTGTAGACGTAAAAGTACGGACAAACTAACTATTTATAAACAAAATATTTTTGTGTTGAAATTTAAAACAATTGTCTCAAACCCTACATCAAACAATGCTGATTCATAATGGTTAAAACAACTATGATCGATAATGTCTCTAGCCAGTAATTTTTACTGAACTTATGGCTAGAGACATTATCGATTCACACGGGGACCCACGTAAAGTTGGCCCCACTATAATGAGCACAAATTATAAAAACATGTCCATAATTTAGTGCTGAATTTGTGCTTCTCAAAGGTATATATAAAAAAATTTGTGCTCAACAATTACACACAAAAAAATTATAAAAACTGTTGGCAGGGCTAACTTCACGTTCAGCCCGCCACCAAAGGAATTAACAATGTATTATACATAGAAATTTAGTGCTCATTTTGTGCTACAACAATATATAGTTTTTATAATTTGTGCTCTAAAAACAACCAAGTAAATGAGGAAAAACTGCTGCCGGTGATGACGTCATCCGCCATGCCACATTGAGCAAATCGGTTGAAAATTGTGCCATGATTTAGTGCTCATTTTGTGCTACAACAATATATAAGTTTTATAATTTGTGCTCTTATAATTAATTATAATATAATTTGTGCTCTCTTCACTATCAAAGGTGTTCTTGTCCTGTCCGTACGGAACACTGAGTAATATGCGCTACCAAATTATGAATAATTGTTTAGGCCTACGAACCCAAAAGAGATAGGCAATTGGTCTATTGGCTGTATGGTCCAGCGAGCAGCACATGGCGTTGAGAAGGCACATTGGAAAAGCGATTTGAGCATAATCCGTAAACCTCTGTTACAATCACCCACTGCAGTTGTCACTTTACACAACCACCATTGAAGTGCCGTTAATGAGTTGAAAATTTTATGTAAGCTATTAGTAACGCTTATGTAAAAAATGTAAGTTTCCCAGCCATGTACAACACTGATTCAAGGTCTCTTTCCCGGTTATCAAAACTGAAGACAAATTTTATAGACAAAGAATCTCTGTTTTCATTTACTGTTACCCTACACATTATTGCACTTGTGATTAATTAAATCCGTTATGTACGGAAAAACCTCAGGAAAAACGGGTTTAATCCAACTTGGTTTGGATTTTATTTTGAAATGTGATCGGAAATGATTGCGGTATCTGTAAACAACATTCAATGTAAACATATCAGTGACAAACATTTTCTTTTTTTCATGCTCTTTCATTTGATATGTCACAAGGGGTACCTTGCTATTAAAAAAAAAATAAGTTGGAGGAAGGGGGGGGATGTGAATGTAACGTTGAATTCAAAAAAATTGTGCCCCTTACGTCAATAGATGATTCCCGCAAACTGAATATTTCTATCTATTGCGGTTTTTACATAACTAAAGATGCAAGTTTAACAACAAACACCCTGTATAGATAACTCTAACAATATCTTCGACGATTTCCTTCCAAAGCTGTAAATAATATATTTCTGGCCTAAAAACGAGTTTTATGCAGTTAAAACTACCAAGAAAAATCTAATTTCGTAAAATAATGAACTTGAATGAACTTAACTCTCTAACAGTGAGCCTTATGGGTTACTAATTTGGGAACGAAATAACAAACGAAAATAGTTACCGTAACATCAACAAAAGAATAGTTAGTACCATAGATAAAACATACTCCCTTAGTTAGTACTCTCCATTCGAGTCACTTGTGTTTTCTCATAATCTCAAACACCATCCCATAGTTACAATTAAAAAACAAAATATATAAATATACAGCTGATGTTAAACAAACCTAATACAAACCAAAGAGGTTTTCATCTATCCTCAGGTAATGTTTAACATATTACAAATAGACTGCAACATTTGATTTGGATGAACAGCAGTGACAAAACACTGCTCTCAGAGTATACTAATGACATTTTTTTCGAGCAAAGCTCGGTCCCCAGGTGGTAACGTTAGGAGTGGTCTCGGAAACGGTAAGAGGTACGGCAAAGCGGTTAATATACAGGCCTACTACGTCGGTTCCAGCTTTTCATCAAAAACAATAATGAAGCGTAAAAATAATTGTAAAATTTTAATACGTGCCGCAACAGACGTTCCAAGAAACACATACTTTTTTGTGGGGGGATGTTGAAATGCGAAATTGTCACTTTTCTGAATTTTCCTCATGGTTTGGGGCAGAGACCTGTCATCGTGCCAAATTTCTACTTCCTAGCCCGTCTAGAAGTGCCCAAACACTTGTATACCTGATCAGTGAGTGAGTTACACATCGTGCTGTATAGTTAATATGATAAAATATTAAATACAACAATTTGTTTATAAAAACACAGGCTATTTTGGTAAGCACAAATCCGTTATAAGGACACATATTTGGAATTTATACACACGGCTGTTCAGGGGACAGACCCATTTAAAATGTATGGGATTTAGTTGGGAAATTCATTCTCCTACAAGTGTATTGGTATGCCTTTTTTGCCATACACAAGGCTGTTATGAGGACACAAAATGTTATATACAAGGATGTTAAGAGGACTGTCTTCTTATTAATAAGAGGACAGCAATCGTCCACCTAACAGCTTTGTATATACATTTTGTCCACTTAACATCCATGTACATATCTATATATATAAATACATATATATATATAAATATATATATATATAAATATATATATATATAAATATATATATATATAAATATATATATATATAAATATATATATATATAAATATATTTATATATATATGAATTTGAACGGATGGTGTTTTTGGCCTCTGGGGACCTCAAAACGAAAAAGTAAATTGGTCCCGGGTTTAGGTCTTACCATGAGACCTACGGTAATAGCTTATTCCCTATATGGGAAATTCGCTAAAAACTACTGAAGCAACTGGATATTTTTTAGAAAGCAGGTTTGCTGCAAGTTGGGTTGACATCAGGGTTGCTACTCGTCCCGATTCTGCTGGGACAGTTCGATTTCGGTTCCTTATGCCTGCACTTAAGCCTATGTTAATACGGGGGGAGGGGGGCCATGTCCCGATTTTTCCCTAACCTAAGGTGGCAACCCTGGTTGACAGGTTTTCTGTTGGACATAGACAGACAGACGTTCGTAACGAAAAAGATTTTTTTACTGTGTTGTCCTTACTCTGTAAACACACCAATTTAGTTTGTTGACTGAATACATTTCCGTTTAGACAGTCAGCTGGCATGAACGAAGTCAGTTTGATGAATAAGTCAGGTAAAAGGGATGGTTAAAACTTTTGTAAGCTTTGAAATTCTTGAGAAAGATGTCTTTTCTATATCTCGATTCAAACTTCTGTTAAATGTTTTACAGGTTCTGGAAGCTGTCCTGAATGTAACATACCTCTCAAGCGGAGCAACTTCCGAATCCAATTATTTGAAGATTCAGGAGTCGAAAAAGAGGTAGAAATACGCAAACGAGTTCTCAGAGACTACAACAAAAAGGAAGATGATTTTGCTACACTCAGAGAATATAACGACTACCTCGAGGAGATCGAAACTATAATTTATAATCTAGTCAACAACCAGAATGTGCAGGAAATGAACCGAAAGATAGATCAATACAAAAAAGACAATAGGGATATCATATTGAAAAATAAAATAAAAATAGGCAAAGAAGAGTTGGAGCTGGAAGAACTGCTTGAGGAAGAGAAACATGTCGACGAGCTGAGGAAAAGAGAACTCATCAAAGAGGAGCAGGAACTGAAGAAGAAGAAAATCAAAGAGAAGGAAGCTTTGATTGACGAATTAATGTTTTCAAACGCCGATGCCAAACACATTCTTAGTACTTTCGCTCAAAACAGTCTCGCTGCAAAAGAAGACGAGAATAAACCTCAGTTGCCCAAAGCTAGTCAATTCTCCACAGGTATTAAGTTTAGTAGACACAATACCGGGTACGCGCCTATTCCTCGGATGGAAGAAGCACCTCCGTACGTGTACACTCCCCTCAAATTGACCATTGAGGGACCGAGTTTACCTTTGTGGAGTGATTTAGAATCAGGTTTTATCGACAACACGCGTGCAGAAACTTTAGACCAGCGAGCCGGGGGGTTCACAGCCAAGTACGCTTGTATGCGAGCGCTGCAAGACTCACTGGATGGTCTTTTCCTCACACCGAACAGACCAGATAACGCTACATAGTAGGAGGTGAATATTGTGGAGAGTGACTCAATTGTGGATCTTGTGGAGTGAACGGTTTACTGTTCGCACTTACCACGAGAACGAGGAAAGGATGATAGATTCAAAACTTGGACATTCTGTTTCATACTTGTAATTTGCTGCCAAGTTGAAGACAGCCCGTCAAAGTCGGTTTTGAAGTGATCATAAAAACTGTCAATCATTTTCATTGATGTTTTTCCCATGTGGTTAAATGATTGTCGATTATTGAATTAGTACAAGATGGAATATATCTAATGATTACAACTTTTAATTTCATTGTTTTTAATTTACATGAAAGTTTTGGATCATAAAAGTAATATTATTTACAGTAATTGTGGTGTTTATATTTACAACTGTTTTAGGTCTACCAATTTCTTTTTTGTTATTTTGGGTTTTTATGATTTACGTTGATATTCTTGTTTTATACTCACAACTCATCAGTTATGTTATTTGTAAACAGTTATCGAAGTTGATAATTCAATGTCAAAGACAAGTTTGATTTAGGATTTTACAGTGTATATTAAGTCATGTAAATACCTTTGTTAGAATCTTGTTCAATATAAAATATTGTATTTTATTTTGTAAATACTTTTCATCAAGTATGTTATAGAAATGTATTACATTTTTTTTCAAATATTCCACTCTTTTTTCTTTTACAACTAAATTATGACTTGGTTTAAATTAGTCTCTGTATTTTGCCAATCTTTACTATTCATTCATATATTTTAACTTTTTGATTTTTCGCTCAATCATTTTCAATTCAAACACAAATATTGTGTAAATATTAAAAATAAACTTAATATTAAATATTTAATAAATGTAATTTATAGACTGTTGTACAATAGATCCTGTGATAAAAATTTATTATTCTTATCAATTTATAAAGAAGAATTTGTAGTTTTGTTAAAATAAAGTGATTTCTGATTAGAATACTTACATTTATTTCATTACGGATAGTTTTAAAATTTCTCTATATTCATACAATCATAAGATCAGATTCCAAACCAATTATTTGCTTTTGAAGTTCAGTCTGTAATATACAATACAATTCTGTTTTATCCACCATTAACATAAATCTGGATATCTGAATGGTGTTCCTGATTGCCTAATAATTAATTAAAGGTTGCTAGTTCAATACTGAGAAAAAGCAAGCACTTTTTGCTGGTAAGGAAACAACCCAGCTGTCCAATTGTTTATTTTATTGGGCTTTAATGATCCTGGCTAAAGTAACAAATCCACAAAGGTCACTCGATTCTGTACCACAAATTTCACTCACATTTGAGTCAAAATTAGAGGCTTGTCCTCATATTAGTTAGGGAATGGCGAATTGTTAGCGTCAATTGGCAATTCATAACACATCCTACAGTCCAAATTGGAATCCAAAAAATTTTAATTAATAAAACTATAACTTATGTTTTTGTTCTTTAGCATCAGGTATCTGAAAATAAACTAACAATAAAAAAAACTACTCTTGAGGGACATCCATTTTGTGATGTTTTGTGTTGTGTACAGACAGATAAAGAGTTTTTGATAGCAGCTGATCATAGAAAGTACAGTATTTTTTCCTAATATCAAAATTACAGCAAGGGAAAACCAATCAGATGTTTTCCTCTCTCTAAATTTACTTCCTTGCTCTCAATCAGTTCTCCATTTTCCAAGTTCCCATTTAGAGCAAGGGAAAACCCATCAGCAAATTTTCTCTTTCTAAATTGATTTTCCCTTGCTCTCAATCAGTTCTCCATATGCCCACTATGCCAATGTTTGTTTACAATTTATTTCTATTATTGAAATCAGCTGTTTTTATTGTTCAAAAACACAAATTTAAACAGAAAAAATGTATAGATCAGTTTGCTGTTTTAGCTTGAAAGGTGTGTTAGCTTTACAACTTTAACTACAGTACTTATTTTCACGTTATGTAGGTTTGCCATAACCTTTTTGCTTTTATTTTTACACTAAAATAATGTCAATAGGAAGTATAACAGTTTTTATTTTACTGAGGTCTGTTATTCTGTATATGAGTATTTTTGTGTTGACCGACGATGAAAAGTATCGTTCATAACATGTACCGACTACCAAAAGTGATTTCCCGGCACTCGAATTATTCTTTTATTATGGTTTCGCTTCTTACATATGGCACTTGAGAGCGCACTGGAAAATTACTTTCAGTAATAAAAAAAAATTATTGTCTTATAAAATCTGAAGAGTATTCTGAGGTGAGTTTTATGGTGATTTTTACGTGCAACAATATCGATAAAACACGGATTCTGTTATTTTAGGGGATGTTTTACCACAGACTGGAGAACATGTCTACTCGAATCTGTTGGCACTACAACATGCAATAGCATACAGATTTATTAAGTTAAAACAGTTCTAAAATCAATAGGTTAAAATATACTGCACTACGATTTCAATTTATTATGTGCTATTTTAGCCTTTCAACTTATCCACTGTATTTTACTTTCCCAAAGACTGTCCCTATTTGAATAAGTTTTAATTAATCCAGCTGATCAGTTGATTCTTTGTTGTTGTTTTTATTTATGTCTGTGTGCAGTTAGTAATAAATTATACTACACGGTGAACATTGTGGGTACTATCATTTAGTCAATGGTACTATTTAATTGAATTTTAAATTATTTTAAGGACAATGACAATGTTCTAATCCGACTTATCTAAACATGTCAACCATTCCTTGATATACACGTCAACTTATGCAACCGAACAATACCCGATTACCAACCTACCAAAGCTGAATTTCCCGTTCTCCGATTGTTGTAGACAACAATGCCGTCGCTGGAGGGGGGGGAGGGGGCGTGGCTTACTGTGCGTGCGCGCACTAACATACTCGCTCAGTGATGGTGTGTTTGTACCAGTGAGTAGTGTGCAGGTAGGCCCTAGGATGGCTGCCGGAGTAAGGGTAGCTGTTATACTCATCCTACTCGCTCTTCGCTGTGTCAATGCCAACTGGTGGTAAGTTTTTGAAAAGTATTACTTTCATAGTTTTAAGTTTTTGAAAAAGTTTACAAAGGTGCGATGAAAGTTTGTGGTTAAGTTTCAAAATAGGTTAGATGTTCCTGGGCATTTTGGTCGAAACTGTTTTACTGTTTGAATTTTCTCGGTAAACAAAGGTAAAAATAACGTATATTTAATTTTTTTAATTACTAATGGAGATGTTTTCAAAGTTAATTTGGTTAACCTTATCAGTTAGTGTAATGTTTTAGGTTTTAGTGTTAACAGGATATTTTCAAAGTCGGTGTGAATAAGGACTTAAGCCTATTTTGTAGAATTATACTAAATAATTTCTACTACGGTACGGAAAATCTACCTAGGCATATTTGGTAAACTAAAAGGGTTATGTAGGTATGTTATTTTTTTGGCTAAAAGTGTGTTATGCAGTTTTATACGATGCGTGAGAGTAAGCTTATGGAAATATGAACGCCAAATGTATTTTTTATGTATTTCTATATTGTGAAATTTTAGATGGCCAATTGGAGATTTTATTGTCGGTGTATTTTAAACGTTGAATAAATCTTGGGTTTGTTAACTGGTTTCAAAATAGGTTTTACCACAGACTTTACAGTATAAAGGTGACTGATCGTCAAATTAATGCGAAATACGGGTGTAATAAAAATAAAACAAGATCGCACCACTCATCCTACACTTATCCTTCACTCATATTTGGGTTAAAATACGCACATAGTGGCGTCCCCATCTTAAATAATTGATTAATTGATTGATTGATAAAATGTTAATTACCGATAGGAAGTATTATGCAAAGTTTTTGACATAAAAGCTACATGTTCAGACGTATCTCGCATAGTTTAAAATACCATTGCAAGTAAATATGTTTCAAAAATCAAACCATGAAGAGTTGTATTGTATACAAAAAATGCGGACTCGTTCTTAGTTCGTAGATAATGAATTTATCATTGTGGTTGTGAATTTGGAACAAAGTTGATTGTTCTACAGAAGAATTAATAAGGTAATTAATTATGAAGGATATGCCTTGATCTAATATGTAGCAACCTGAACTGTTAATTTAACCAAAGAAGGTATTCCTACCAACCAGATATTTTATATTTCAGTAATATGGATGAAAGTGTATAATATGATAATGTAATGGTAAGCGCTCATAGACTCTTTGTAATGAAATTAGGCCTACCCCACGGATAACATCTTAACACTATTTTAGTTATTCTACAATTTGCAGAAAAGAGTCTGAAGTTTAAACCTTTAGATCGAAGATATAGGCCTACTTTTAAAATTTGACTGTAGTAGTTTTGTACACAAGTTGCTGTATTAATTTTCGCTCGTACTACTGGTTCGGAACTAGTTTAGACAAACAAGACTAAAACTTAGTTGTAGGTTTTCTTATCAGATAGATAAGAATAAATCCCTTGAACTCAGTGAAGAAGACAGTAGCACACCTGGTTTACGCAACACAAGCATGTTTATTTGTCAAAATGCTCCCATTATATTATTTTCTAATGTATATTTAATTTAAATTTATATTCTAAATAGACAAATACGAACCCAAAACGATGTTTTATGAGTAGAAGCCATAATTTGGTTTCTGACAAAAGCAAATAACATGATGATTTTCCTGGAAATACATTTTGCGTTTATTATTGAAATAGCAGACAATTAAAACTACTATGAGTGAAGCTCTAAAATATATCAGTGAAATTACCTTCACTACAAGTCATTGAATTTTCAATCAGTGGACTAAAAAGCGTTTATAAAATAATCGCTTGTTCCCTAAATTGTACGGGGAAAAGTGTTTAGTTCATAAAATACTCTCGTTTTCCCCTGTTCAAAAAGTTGAATTTAAACACATTAAACATCTCATTATTCATGTGCACATTTAAATAAAAATATATCTTAAAATACAATTACAACCGACATCTTTAAACATATTCTTAACCCAAATGTCCAGGGAATAAAAACGATTTATTAATTTTTTTATTAGTTTTCGTTTGGATCCTACTATCAGTAACAGAATTGTCGGCAGTGAGTAGTATTATGGAAAACTTAAAACAATGATTTTATTCGGCTAAATCAACAATATTTTTACAGGCTATGTCAAACAGTGTACAAGCATAATGTACATGCATAAAATAAATATCAAGAGTTAAAAAATAAAACCTAGTAAAAATCTATCAAAAACAAACCATGTGTGAAATATTTTGTTGATCCATGCACAAAATATTACAAAGTAAACCATGCAGTTCACGCAAAATGCATGCTCTATGTAAAAACAGGAAACAATCTGTTCAGAGGAAAACTTCTTGATGTTTAAAGAAGAAAGTTTTATCATAGACTAACCAACACAAGTTTTATGTTTAGGATATTCAGATTAGTTCTTTATCCTTCTTAGAAAGAGGAACCAAACGTTAAAATAACTATGGATTTGCTTTAAAAATATTAAGGATTTGTAAATATGCAAGTAAAAGTTATAATTATTATAATTTAATGAAAACTTATTTACAAGACTCTCTCTGACCAACGCTAGAAATAACTTTTTCTGGAGTGCGAAAATAAGTTTAGTTGTCATTTAGTTTAAAATCTAATCCATAGGAATACCATAAAATAATAACTTTAAAATTTTGAGACAATAATAACATAAAACAACCATTTAACAAGAACCTAGCTAAGAAGTCTGTTTGGAAAATAATTATCGTGGATTATTAATTTATAGATTTTTAAGGTAATAAATTCCATCATAAAAATATTTATTTATTGAACACAGGTTTTTATAGACCTAGGAAATTTGTCATGTGTGTGATTAACCCTTTTACTCAAAACTGTACGCAAGACATCAAACACACATAATTTAACCAAGAAATCAGTGTGAAAATTTGCATAAATTACAAAAGAAACCTTTCCAAGAATTCGTCGTAAGTAGCCAATTCGCTTGCAGGTCTTGTAGAATAGACAGACGACATCCATATTTTCAGAGGATATTCTGTATCAAATTGGTCTCGGCTCCCCTTAACTTACGAGGGAGGGGGAAACCCCATAAAAAGATTTACCGGGGTCTTTATAACAACATGGCCTTCGCTTGAAACAAGGCCTTCGGTTTGCTGGCGAAGTTGTGTTGTATTCCAAACAAGATTTATAGAGAAGTAGTATGCCTGTAGGTCGAAATTAATTTGACAACACTTAGGAAAACCCACGGGAATTTTTTTGGTAATGTTGGTAACCGAGATTTGATTATTTTCAAAGTGAACGTTTATTTCATGAACCATTGTTGTAATCAGCTGTTTTGCAACCAATTGTTTCGTTGTTTATTTTGTTGCCGAATAAGAAATAGCTTGCATTCGTAAATTTTGCTGATACCAATTTAACAATACAACACCATTATTTTTAATACCGCTTGAACTATAAATTGATATTTACATGCTATGAATCGTCTTTTTCAACCACATCAATTTGAGGTTTCAGATGTTCCGCTCATTTATACATTGTCCTTTTGGCAGTGAGTTCCAAACAAATTCTGAAGCCTTATCTTAATCTTGTACGAGGAATGTTTTCAATAATTATCTGGTCATCTATCTGGCTTGACTCCCGCGGTTTCCGAGATGTATATAAACAGTTTCAGAGACAACATCATCTTTAGAGAGTCGTTTTAGTAAATCGTATTTAAAATACTAAATACAGTGTGTAGACTTTAAAGTGTACTGTTTACAACTTGTTTCTGCGTTTTAGCGAATTTTATATATAGGGAATACGCTATTACCGCAGGTCTCATGGTAAGACCCGGGACCGATTTACTTTTTCGTTTTAAGGTCCCCAGAGGCCAAAAAACCCATCCTTTGAAAAAGAAACTAAAAATGAGTTTTACTCCCTGCTATACTTTAAACCCACAACGCATTGAAAACGGCTGTTTTTTGCTGCAGTATGACGAAAACAATTTTGGGAAAACGAATATTTCTACCAAAAACCCAAACTTGTTGACAATAATACTTAACCCATATGCTATGTACAAGAAGGAGAAAGTAAAAGTTCTTATAGTTACATTATTGATCTATATGATCTTCTTTACTAAAACGCAAATACAGTAGGAGGGAGAATAAATCAGTGATTCTATAGCGATTACTAATCAGTAAACGATAGTAATTTCTACAAAACCATTACTTAATCACACAAACGTGTCCAGCGGCTGGAAATAATGACGAATAAACATAGGTTATTGACTGGCAGCTGGCAATTAATTAATTATAATAACGTAGAAGCCGGTCGATAATTTTTTTAGGTCTGAAGATGAATGTTTGAATTGATTATTATTTCGTTTTTATTGTTAATCGCTGTTCACCATGCTTTGAAGTTTTTCCTGATTATGTTTCTTGGTTTTTTTTTTAATAGGCAAGTTATTAAAAAGTGTCTAGTCTCTATCCTAGAAAGTCTGCTTTCTGCAACGATTTTACGTGTAAAGTCGTTGGACTTAAATCTTGGCAGATGTTAAATTTGCTTTTAACCCATGGGAAACCAAAGGGAAATTTATCGGGAAAATCTAAAGACAATCAACATACTTTTAGTATATTACAGTAACATAATTTGAGAAAAATACATAATTAGGAATTTGCATAACATATTAAATTTACGATCAAAAAGTTTAGCACTAAAAAAATCTTAAGTGTAGAATAAGTTGATTTAATCACAATAAATTTAAGAACATATGTAACAATCAACATTTTGAGAATGAATTGGACGCAGATATTTGTACAGTTTTAATTAACAGCAAGTTTGAGATAAGAAGGTTTTGTGTTAAAGTCTAACTAGCTAAATAACTTTTTGCAGACTGAGTTTTAATATTTAACAGCATAAATTATCAATCATTGAGATGGAGACGCCCACCTAGGTGCGTATTTTAACCCAAATTTAATATGAGTGAAGGGTGAGTGTAGAATGGTGTGTGATGACCTAGCTTTTTTACTGACTAAGATCAGCGGTTTCATTAGTCAGGATCATTTATTTATCCAACCCGAAAGCATGTTAGAGCAAAAAGGTTTAATTTAACACATTCGAGATTAATAAAACCATTGTAGAAAATGGAAAAATATGAACGTGAAAGAAGTTTAGACCTACATTTTAGAGTATGTTTGAAAATTACAGCAATCGTCTACACTTATACTGTAGGTACATGTTGTGCATTGTTACATCGAAACCTCGATTCTCGGCCATTATTTATTTTTATGGTCCACACACAAAGACTGCGTCCACTGCGCCGAATTTGCAAATCGCTGGACCCATGGTACGACACGCGGCTTTTCACAAACAGCTGTTCTTGGAAATATCAAAATGTTTTATGCCAGCTGACCACAGTCAGTCCGCGAATCGAATTTACAAAAGAGTTTTGGAATGGTTGTAGTTTTTTTCTTCGCTGGTAAAATTTTGTGGATTTTTTGGGTGAAAGAATAAATTGAGAGTCAAATCACATTCTTTTCAAATTACACTCACCTTAAACATTCTTGAAATAACTAGTAATTAAATTACTTCTGAAAGGGATATTTTCCACTATTTGCTCTACAACATTTTACATGGTAATTACTCGTATTTACTGATCTCGAACTGGTAAACTATTTAATACCCCCGCCACAGCAAACCTGCAGACTAAGCGAATTTCCATTTGCTTGATTGGATTTACACTAAAATATCTCCTTAAAAATATCACAAAATTATTCCCTATTGAAAAAGCATTATTTTAATAAGTACTTAGGTTTGCTGCAACAGGGGGTTTTAAAGTGTTTTTTTTTGTGAAATGTAAATACAGTATGTAGTTTAGTATGAAATAAATGCATTTTCCAAATGTGATCAAAATATTTTCATAATACAACAGTTTACTAGCTTATTCTCCAATTTAAATTTACAATTTTTTGAATTTTCTCCGTAACCATTAGGTGCATAATGATGAATATAGGTACTACATTAAATGAATATACTAAAAAATTTGTTTTAAGATCTTCAAAATGGTGTGGAAACAAATTGCAAAATTTTATGTTTTCATGGTAAAAAATGGGACAAACCAATTGTTACCCCATAAAACCTTCCATAAACCCCCGTTCCCATGGTCTGATTATGCTGGTTCGCGAACTCGTTCGAATAAATGTAGGTTTACACGTTTCTACCAAATTTCATCAAAACCGGATCATTTTTTGCTCGAGTTATCGTGCCCGGGTCCAGGTCTTACAGCGACCACGGAATTAAAATTTTAATTCTGTGGTCGCTGAGGTCTTACCATGAGTACTACGGTAATAGCTTATTCCCTATCTGGGAAATTCGCTAAACATCCGGAATTTTATACAAAACACCCCAAACGAAACTAATGAAACATTCAATTCAGATAATCAGGTAATAGTGTTAAGGTATGTGAAAAATTACTGGTATCTCAGCTCATTGACAGGTTTAAAGAAATCTGTAACTACCTTTGAAAATTGATACAAATTCAGTATCCAATAGTCTAATGCTCCTACTAAAGTCCCGAAACAAACCCACTGAACGTCCAAAGAAGACAACCTGTAAAACACCGTTACAATCAAATTCAACACCACAGGTCTCAAAGCTCCTTTAAATAAATACCGGCTCTGCACCCAAAACGAAACCAAACCAATGAAGATATCCAGGATTATTTTCACACGGCCTATCCGGTATCCGGGAGCAAAGTGTAAACAAGCTGGGTGTAAACAAGGCGGCTCCCGTCGTCAAAGGCTTACGAGAGTGTTTTGGTGTTTGTTGACCAAAACATATGTTCTAGCAGCAGAAGGACCTAGCCTAGACCTTCTAAGAATCTGCCCTCCAATCACAATAGGACGCCAACCCTTGGATTAGAAGCTACGGGACCGCGACAGGTTTCATTTTGTCTTTTGGCGAGTCGGATTCTAAGTATTCGCAAGGTCGGAATTTATTATTTGAATAGTATTCGAGGTTTCGTTGGGAAACTACATATATGGTTTCTGAAGACGACTTTTTCAAATGAGTTTGATGTAAGGTTTGACTATACACGGTGAATGTACTATCAGAGATTACAATTGCTATACAAATGTATTTTTCCCACATTTACCTGACAAAAATGGCTTTCTTGTACTGATAATAGCACGTAAAGTAGCTAATTGCTGCATTTACTTACTTTTGCCGCACTCATATTTTTTACTCTGGTATTTCAACCAAACAACACAAGAAAGTGTGCTTTTATTATGCACGTTATACGTGTAATATATAGTCAATGGTGTAGGCTTGAAAATAAAATAAGTTGGCAACACTTAAATATACTACGACTTCGATCAGCTGGTGTAGCATTTCCCATTTCGTTCAACGATAAGATTTAACAAAAAAAAAACCTGCTGTATGGTGTTTGAAAAGATAATTAATTATTTGATTTATAGTAAATGTAGAAAAAATATAATGTGTAACTCGAGTGCAAAGTATCTTTGCTGCACTCGAGAAACTTTCCACACTCGCCTGCGGCTCGTGCGTAAACAATTAGCATTACAAAAATAATTATTGCGTAACTAGTGTGCGAAATGGCACTTAACTGCACACGAGAGAAATATTTACGCTCGTGTGCGCAAAATATTGAGACTGTCCATATAATAATTTCCTAATGTAAAAGTTAAGAAATTGAAGGTCGTTATAAAAAGTATACTGTTAGTATATACCCCTTGAATTGAAATCACGGTCTAACTAACATTACCGACAAATTCCTAATGTAAAAAGCAGACCTTTTACAGTAATATGTATGTTAAATTAAGCCGAAAAACTACAAGAAACCACGCCCAGTACTTAATCTAGGATATCCCATTATTGAGATTTCAATACTGTACAAGAATTGAGACGGGGTTGAGAAGCTTTGCCTCCGGCGCTTCCCCCACCCCCAGGCGCTCTGTAATGGTTGTAATGTGCCCATTTACAGATGAAAATGTTCCCATTCAAGACCTCGTCTCCGGTTATTGTTATTATGGTTAATTGTACACCCACTTTAGAAATAACTTTTCATCCGGGGTTATCAGCACGGAATGTTGGAAGGGTTTTCTTTGTCTGGTTTTGCACGAATCTTCGAAGAAAATTTGGGATGTAGAATGAGAATTAAGGTGTTTTATAATGATTGAGTTTAACTGTATAACAATAGTTTTGTTACTTTAACCTCGTTCAACATAGGTACTTCTTATGGATTAATATTCTGAGATATCAGCTGAAGACTTTTAAGGTTAGTTCTATTAGATGGTGTTTGGAATCGGTGTACGATTTGTTTTTATTATTTATACGATTTTAAAATAATTTTAGCCAAACACAACGATATCTATACGCTATTGCTTGTCCCATGCCGTAAAAGCCAATAGAGCACGAATCGTGAAACCTACCCTAAAAAAGAGAAAACACCAGTCAACACTAGCACTCAATCGCCAACATGGAAAACACACAAAACACCAAAAATATCACGGTGTCTTAAAGTCAGTGGATGAGCCTTCTATTCTTTATCTACAATCTTGATTATATCATTGGTGTTTATTTTATTCCATGGTTGAACTGTGGTTTAAAACAAACACACTTCCTCTAACTGCAGTTAGATCTGCAAGTTTGTACTATCACAGCTGTTTGTTATCAGAGGATGCAGATGCAGTCTTTGTGCAAGGTGCAACGTGTTTAATGATTGTGCAAACTTCCTACTCTACATGAATGAGACATATAACACCAAGTAGTTTATTTTGGATTCACAAAAAAGTTAATTCATCAACAACCATACATCTATCTTTCTCTAACCTAAGTTGCCAATAATCAACTAAAGAGTCCTTGGAGGCTGGCGGCCATCTTGGATTAATTTCAAACAGCGGCTGAAGAGTTGTTTACCTTTACTATCCAAAAATATTTTTTAATGCTAAAGTTATTGTAATATAAATATCTAGGGAACTATGAGATATACATTTTCTTTGTAGTTTTTTTTAACTGTTTTATCTGCTGAAACTGCTAGGCTCCAACAAAGATACAGTTTCTAGCCCAATCGGTTCTTGAGTGTGTTGTACTTGTTTTGTAGGATCGTAGGGACAAAGATAGTTCTGAGGTTGTAATATTTAACTTTGAATATAACTTGGTTTGCAATATAGTTTTCTAACACTTATTCAACATAGATTAACCTTTACCTAATACGTTTAATGAGTAAATGTGTTAAGGGAGTTGTGTAGGGATAGTAAAGGCTCGTACCTTAAATGTTCTACTCGTGTCGTTAACACTAATCTTACGCGAGTTGCGTAAACCACTATTACCTACGAGAGTGTTTTAATTACCAAAAATCACTACTCATAACTTCTAAGAGAGGTTATGTTTTCGTTTATAACCTCTCATTGTCACTAACATTGGTGCAACGAAACATTGTACCAAATACTAATTGTACCAACTCAACCATTAAATTGGCCTGAACAGCTGATTAGTTGAAGTTCTAATCATTACAATTTTACTTCTTCTCTCTCAATCCTTGAACCTCATTGGTCCGTTACCCATGTTGTTTGTAGTAAAACTGTGCTGTTGCTGTTATGTGAAACTATTCAACTCCAAGAACTGAACTGAAACGGCTGCTTTGAAAAGGGTAGTAGGTAAATAATGTTTACGTAGATCCCTTTGTTTTGAAAATAATACACATTTATTCAAACCTATATGAAATGAACAAATAATTTACTTCATTACCGAATTTCCCCATAGTGAAGAAGCTTTTACCATAGGTGGCATGGAAATACCTAGACCTGGGACCGATTAAGGCCCACTTTTTCATTTTGATGTCCCCAGAGGTAAAAAAAAACATTATTCGATCAAATTTATTTATGTTACTTTATTAATTTTAATCCAATTAATTTATTTATTATCTATTTTATTTTATGAAATTTGACATGAATGGGTATGTGTGGATAAACTTAAAAGAGTTCGCGAAACAGTAAGATCGGGTCATGGGAACAGAGCGTTATGGGGTGAAAAATTGTTCAAACCCTTTTCTAAATGTTAACCCCTAGATTATTAAACCTAGATGTTAAACAAGCGTAACCCCAGTCACATGTTAGTCATTTCCAATTTTTACAACAGGTCATAGCCCGGGAAAGGTGCTACGAATAAACAAACCTCAGTTGTATACTCAGGTGTTAGGTAATGGGTCTATTGTACTTTGACGTTGGACAGTCTGTAAATGGGAGGTCTATGACAAACGTGACTGTCCCTGTATGCTGGTCAATCAAAGTGGTAAAGTTGTATTTGTATTTTTAAGTTGATTTTTAAGTTGTATGAATTGAGTTTCTTTGTCTGAGGAGGGTTCTAACGCGAAAAGCAAACACTCCTGAGCATTTGTACGTTAAAAGGATATTATTATGTTATTAGAAACAAGCTGTCTTCACAAAAGCCAAGATAAACCATTCAGCAAAGAATATCAATCGTTGTTTAGTTTAGCAGCAAAAATCTCATTTTCTTCACCACTCGATAAATGATATGATATTCAACAGATGTTTGCAAACATTTATAACTAAAACGTCGAAACGTAGACAAAGTGATGTTTAGACGTTTTAATGGTTTGTTTACCTCTTAATATTCCTTCTGAGGAACCGAGAATAATCGCACTTCCAAATATTTGCCAATTTTACATTCATGTGTTGATATAAGGAACGTATGTCTTATTGAAATATCAACTCTTTAGGCGGAAAATGTATAAATTGGAGCAATTTTGTGCTTTTTGTAGATTGTTGTACCATCACAGAGACAATTTAAGTAATCTTAAGTTAGCTAATTGTTATTAAAAAATAAGTCCTTGAGGAGTTCTATTTCTTTGTGATGCGTCATTGAGTACCAGGCATCTAATATAGTATTCGATAAATGCTGTTGTTTCTATAATTTTAAACGTTTCTTAAGAAAATCACTACAAAACTACACATTTCACCAAATAAAGACTTTTCCCCCTAGAATTTGTCATAAAAATATTCTTTGGTAAATTTCTTCCCTTTGTTAAAACGAATTGATTATTACTCAACTGGATTCTTTTAATATACGAATCACGTATACGATTAGTGTGTACAAAACTGGGCCTGAGCGAGAACTACGTGGGACTTCGGTCTTCGCGTTCCGGGTTCAAATCCTGCCAATCACCATTATCTTAAGTTATGACCCTCTCGACCTAGGGGAGCGAGTTGGTTTAGTGGTTAGAGCGCGGGACTTCGGTCTCCGCGGTCCCGGGTTCAAATCCCGCCAAATCGCCAATGGATTTATATAAGTGATAATGCCGCAACAGGATGTGTATGTTGAACGTGAAAATAGTTTACAAAACTGATAACTCATCACAATGTACGTGCTCGGCCTGGAGCCTGAAGCAAGCATTTCGTCACACGTGATATTCCTTCGTGTCTATAAATTTCCATAAATTTTCCGCGAGATTGGATTCTTAACGCAGATTCTAAATTCCGCTTCCCGATTTCACTAACGGGTCCCTGGGATACTTTGTCTGCAAACGTGCTTCAAGATAATAAATAATTTATGTATAGGTTGTAAATGACTTGCGACGCAAATTAATTAATACTTTTGTTAGATTTCTATGGCATGTTTTACAACCAATGTGTGTTTTAAGGCGAATATGAGTTAAGGATATGTTTTGGATGAATTAAATAAGAGCTGTGTTACTAATCAGGTGTATCTTCAGCCAGGACTAATTTAGCTGGTCCCGTTTCAAAGCATAAAGTTATGATATTCTATCAGGATCGAACTGGTGACCTTGTGATTACGAGGCAAGCACTTAATTCACTCAGCTACCCAGCTATTGGGAACAAGCAACAACTTTTAAATAGTTTTATTTTGTAAAAGTAGTTATTGTATGAAGTATCGGAAACAAAACAAGAAAATTGCAAAAAACTAAAAATAAATAAATAAAGTACCTATATTCTTACATTCGGCAGAGACGTAGCTTAAAATTGTCCTCAGCTAAACTACAAGGAAAAGTCTACTAGGTAGTAATATTTAGGTTGTTAATCTATGGTTAAATCTTATCAAAAACAATATCATGATGACATTAATTGAAACCTTAGGATTCTGGTATAAAGTCTTCCAGAATAATAAATAGATTATAGATGGGACCATTAAGTAGAAAGTCTATAGTGTGAATTGTCGTGGGTCCTCCATAACAGAAGTGTTCCTTTTCTGATACCATTACGTATAGTTTTAAAGTTATTTTTGTTTTCTATAGTTAGAACAAAAAACCAATACCACCGCAGCACCTGCAGATTTCGAATTTCCATTTACCTGTTCGAATGCATTGCCTGTTCGAATGTTTGCATGTTCGAATTTCCATGTTTGGGTGTAATTCCTTAAAACATCTCCTTAAATATTGATTCCCTAAAATTTCATTAGTTAAACGAGCACACGTTTTCTGCTACAGGGAATGTGATAAACAAGTATTTTTCAGTGAAATGTAAATAGTTTAGTATGTAATAAATACAATTTACAAATTTGACACAAATATGTTCATGAACAAACAAAATACAACAGTTTGCTTATTTTCAATCGCTTTATTAGTTTAAAAATTGTTTGAAACTGCTCCAGTAGTATAATTTTTAAAATTTACTGTGGCAAATTTCTAAACATCTATAGTGTAAACAAGTGGTACTGTAGTTGTTCACCCATATACAGCTCCTAGAATCGGGTAGACTTCCGTATCTGTTGGCCCAAACAACCAAATGAAAATATCGATTATACGATTGTTTCATTCAATATATCGTTCGGTTAGTTAGGTAAGGTTAACTTAAGCTAATTAACCAAACGATATATCGAATGAAACAATCGAATAATATATATTTTTATTCGGTTGTTTGGACCAACAGATACGTAAGTCTATCAAATAATCAATACATCGATCGATATTTTCATTTGGTTGTTTGTGCCAACAGATATGGAAGTATACCCCTAGAATGTATCAGGGGAAATCTCTAAACCAGTAGTTGTTTGTTACATTCATACAACTCCTACAGACGTTTTCTCGACATGGCAAAACACGATTTTCCTAATCAACCCTCTCGAGGGCCTAAATTACACGTATTGCCACAATTTGGCGGGAAGAAGCGCATGTTTTGCCGCCAAATAAACAGCCAGGTGCCGCTGTCAATTAAGGTGTTTGCCCAATTTGTGAGTCGCAAAGCATCCCTAATTTACAAAGACTCTAGGGAGACAAAAACCAACAGTTATTCCAGTTGGGGATGTTGGCTTATTAGTAATGTTTAGCATGTGAAGGGTTGGGTTTATGTATCAAGTGTGAGTACATTTTTATTGTATTAATTTTGGGGGAATGGCGTTATTTTTTTATGGCGTGTAAAGTAAAAGTTACATCTATAGATATGCCTATATGATGAGAAATCTGCTTGCAGTACCCTTAAAATCTACGAATTAAACATGGAAATTGAATATATACTTATCACTGCGCACTGGGGTATCACTGCGCATGATATATTGTTACAGTATATTTTTGTTAGTCCAATACACATTTTCTATTGCGTATTGGAGGCTTTATGCTTCTTAATAACTACTCAGGCATTATTTAGGTGATGAGCACTTGACCCCCTAACACTCCAGAAGACATTAAGTTGTTATAGGAATCTTAATTAACATAAACCATACTTAACATAAACTGTTTGTTGAATTCTTACTATCCATAATCCATTTTTAATAGTCGCATAAAAGACTACTGATATACCTGCTACATTCGTGCAAAAGAAAAATTGTTTTAAGAAGTTGTTACATGAAATGGGATGATCGAGCCAATATCAATCAACAGCTGATTACGTTAACGAATGTATGAGAGAGACAGCTGCTAACTGCGATATGTCTGTCTCTGTCAGATGCGTTGAATATCCAATACTTACGTCATACACAACTTGGTGTTGTGCTGTGCATGCCAAACCATTGACTTTAGATACTGCCACACTTTTCAGATGCGTTGAATATCCAATACCTACGTCATACACAAATTTGTCTTGAGCTGTTCATGCCAAACCATTGACTTTAGATACTGCCACACTTCTCAGATGCATTGATTATATAATACTTACGCCATACACAACTTTATGTTGAGCTGTGCATGCCAAACCATTGACTTCAGATACTTCCACACTTCTCATTCCATTAAAAAATCTGTGAAGTCTTCCATCCTTCTACAATGTTTTATCTTAGAAAACAAACAAGGAAGAAAACTTTCTCTGTATTTTAGAATCCCCCCCCCCCTAAAATTCAAACAGACAAATGTTCATCCTAAATACTATTACCATTAACACGTTCTTTTAATATCAAGGGTATAACCTCTTGAGATGATTGACAGATTGCTTCTGAAGATCTTCTAAAAATAGTTTAGTGCCGTTCCCGAAATGTTTTGTGATGAAAACAGCACCAGACGTAAAACAATAATGCCAACAGACCGAGATGTGTAGTTTAAGCGATTTTTCCATGTAATTCATTGAGTTGGACAACCAAAACTGGCTTTGAAGCGAGTTTTTTTTTCGCCGGAACCCATTCGAGTGGCATTAATTGTATGTAATATTTTACAAATTAGAAGATAAAATACATGATTTTCCAACTTTCTAAGGTTGTTTGCCAAAATACGCAAGTCGTTGAACTTTAGGTCAAGGTTTTCACTCAAGTTCAAATATTTTTTATTTGATAAAGCCAATACTTTGGGGTGTGCTTACATTTAAAATGAAGACCTAGAACCTTAGTAGTAGTTTATTGTTTGAACAATGTTTCGAAAGACTAAAATAAGAATATTTTATTTCATTCAAAGAATTTCCTCTGTTTCTGCTGACAAAATGCTGCAGGGGAAGAAAAACTACAATTCCAAAATCCTGATTCATGTCTAGTAGTTTGCTTATAATAATTTGGTCCAATGAACCTAAAGTGTGTATGCTCTACATAAATATTAAGGGGGTTCAAATTGGGGGGAATTAAATTTGGTATAATTTTCTAAATTATTCCTTAATTGGGTTTTAAACCGAAAACTGGTAACTGAGAAAGATTCCAAGTCCTTGGTACAATGAAAGTTGTTTAGTAACTGTTGTTGGGGGGGGGGGGGGGGTTCAATTATTTTTTGAGAAGGGGTTCATATTTTAAAATGCAAAATTTCTTAAATATTTATGGTAGTAAATGGTATTAGTACCTCAGTCTAGCCAGCCTGATAGATGTCAAGTATCTATCATGTCTGTGAATGAGTGACATTAGACCATTGCACGTGTAGTGACCACAAGAGATATTTAGAATTTTTTGAAAATCCGACATTTTAAACTTTTTGAGGGGGTAAAAGTTTGCAAACGAAACTTTTGGGATTTTCCTTCAAAGTTGGGAGTATAAATATATGTCCGAAAATAAATTTGAATTAAGAACACATTAAAAATCCAATACCTTTTAGAAATTGAAGAAGTAGAGCGTTTTTGGGGGATGAAGGGGTGTGATTTTTATTTTTTGAAACCTAAGACACCTAAGAGCGTTTGGTAGAAAATGTAATAACTGAATGTGACATTTTTTTCAAATCGTTGCTAGTTCTTAACGTTTTTGAGTTAGGCCTATATAGCGGTTTTAAGAAAAAGTGTTTTTCTCATAAAGGGAAGTTTCGAAATTTTGTTCAAGGGTAAGAATTTGAAAATGTAACTTTTTCGAGTTTTTGGGATCAAGACAGATCAATAGTATACCTGATCGAGTGAGTGAGTGAGTTATTATCAGTGAGTTACACATGTGACTCTGACTTTTTCCGTTTCCAATATTCTCTCAGTTCACGCCAAGTAGACTTGTCTGTGTGCGGTAGTTTCTCCGGGTGTTTCCTGGATCTTTCCTGGTTTCCGAAAACCATAAACCGCATTTCTCACGGGTGTGACAGACTTCGTGGTGCTAAAATCCTCACGCCGCGGCCCTTTGAAGTCCCTCCTGGGTTTTATTTATCATCGCAATAAACGTCAGTTTTACTACTGGAAGGGCCTCCCTGTAGTCGGTCATGTAAGGACGACTTGTATAAGAGGATAGACTCAATAGAGGTGTGAAATGTATATGGGTGGCGACAGCTATAAACCTACGTGAAAGGTAGGGATGGAGTTTTTAAGTTGATAAGATTTAGAAGATATACTTTGTTAATTTATGATTTTTTTACTGATAAATAACCGTTTATGTTTTTCTAGCTCGACACTACTTGTAATATGACGTGATGGTTTAATCAGATTATTTGTGATAGCACAAATGCACTGTTCTCAATTAAAATTCCAAAAAGCAAATAGGGTGGAAAGGATGGAGTTGTAAAGTAAGATTACTTGTATTGAGGACATAAACTTTGTTAGTAAATTATTTTCTTTTTCAAAGTGGTCAAGTATTTACTTGCTTATAGGGCACAAAAGTATTTTATTTTCTGTTATAAATTTAAATTTACTTTTATTTAGGTCACTAATTATTTGGCTTGTGTTAATTCTTAGTGAGATTTGTTTCCATAAGGAGGAGGAAAGAAAAGAAATGTATAACTCGAATAAATTAAAATTAGTATTAACTAAACTGTTAATGGACTTAAAATTAAGTATCACAAATCCACAAAATGAAATTGATTTACTTTCAAATTTACAAGCAATTCAAATTAATTACAGTGTTTCTTAAAATTTACTATGACAATTCAGGTATTTTTTGTGAAATGGATTGTTCTGTATTAGTAATTATAAAATATTTTACGATAATTGCTTATTAAAAACAGTTAAACATAACAATTGTGATAAGGTACAAGTAATAATTCAAAAGAATATAGGCCTATAAGTTTATTATCATTAACATCTTTCCAAATTGATGGAGTTGTATAAACTATGAAAAATATCGAGGAAAAATATGAGTATTTTATCATTAATTGATAATTTCTATATGTTGTGAAAAAACTGTAGCTACTCGTGCACAAAAATCTTTTAAAAAAATCATGGAAAATACGTATTTAACGACGATTGATAATTTTAACATCGCATTTATTGCTAGGGAGATTATGGTTGGTATGAAATAATAAGGAATAAGTAGAAACTACAGTTGGGAGTTTTGTGGCCAAACCTGAGTTGAGGTGGACGGTGGACGGTTTGAAGGCAAGGGGCGGACCCTAAGCTCACCACTTTATGATTATTGTCCAAGCCACGGTCAGGATTTATGCCTATTTTTATGTACTAGGGGAGGAGAACTTCATATTTCTGGATTCTTCCATCTCATCACTTCCACCCTATCGATTGCCTCTGTTTCTAACCTCTAACCTTTTGTCAGCAGATTTGTCTTATCTTACGTTAATGGATTGGAATAAAAACATACTCCCATAGATTTATCATCCCTAGCTGTGATTAAAGGTCTATAGGTATAGGGTGATTGTAAAGGGCGTTGTTATACAAATAATAGTTTAATCATGACAATCGTTCACTATTACCATTCAACACTTGTATATGAAAGTCCCATTCATATGGACCATTCTTGTGGTCAGTTTTTATTATAACAAATTACATATTTGGTTGGGTTGGCTCACAGTGTGTGGTAGAATATTAAATTCTATTTGATCCTTAAGATTGTGTTACTATAGGCGCGACATGAAAACTATGATTTACAAGAAAGATGGCCGTAAAATTTGGCTCGAATAAATGTTTGCAAATCCTACAAAAATCAGTAATTAAAATAAATCATCTTAGCGTTGGCTTAATTCAACTACTGTACCTCATTTTTTGTTGTTGTAAAAATAACAAAAACTACAACTAGGTGATCATAAAGACATACAGTGACGATATGTGGATTTCAAAGTAAAAGCAAATATTTTGAAGTTTCATCTGTATCTCCAAGAGGATGCTTACCAGTTGATAATTAGAATAACTAAATAGAATTCTTAAGAGGGTTCTATTTGGCCAATTCAAGATGGCGGCTAAACATGCTAATGTTCCTGGACATGCCTCTACGGTACAAGCTCTAAACATTATAATACTAATTTGTTTCCAATGTGTGCTTGTTGTGCTCTTGACATATCAGAGCTTGCAGTGGGCAGAGAAAAAATAATGTTTAACTTTTATTTAGAAGTTAAAATCGCACGAGAAAAAGACTAATTTACGGATTTACAAAACGGTTTTGTAAATACTTAAAGAAACAATTACGACGTTTCAGTTCAGCCAGTGCATAGTTTGGATCTTTGTGAATATTTTACAGTTAATTTCAACTTGATAAACACTTTAATAATGCCAATGGGTTCTTTTTTGTAGGACCATGTTTACATGTAAAAAGGTGGAACCCTCTTAAGAGTTTCAAATATGGTTCTTAGAACAGATAAAACTCATAGAACTACAATAAGATTATAGTCTTATGATAAAAAGCATCCAATGAGAACACTACTCTTCGATACTGGTGCAAAAGTTATTACAGGTTGAGTTTCAAAGAGTGGATTTTCAAAATTGACCTACAGCCCAAATGCGTAAATTGTCTTAGTTAAATCATAAATAAACCACACTTATTTGTTTAGATTTAAGCAAGACTTTCTTTTAAGTGTAGGGTTTAGTCAAGATTTTGCTACAGAATAAAATTTTCTATCCTCATTCAAGGAACATATTGGAATTTCGTCTTGAAACAAACATTAAGAGGGATAATGGACTCGGTAGAGGTATTTATTTGTTCCCATGCAGTGGAGACCTGCATGTATAGAAACTGCATTAGCATCGGTCACGTTCGTGGCTTTACTCGTAGAAGATAACTCGAGTATGCAGAAGTCATTGTTGAGCACTCAGCTCAGCTTAGAACTCAGCACTTCAAGCGTACAGCATAGTTGACAAGTTGGCGTATGAGAGTTCAAACACTACGTCGATTTTAAGATACAAAGTACAGGGGTGAAACAAAACAGTTTATGGTACTTTGGTATTATACCGACCACACCTAATTAATATAACCTAACCTAAGGGTGGTTAAGTCAGGAAATATTTTGCATTTAAAGTACAGTAATTAAAATATTATTTGGAAGTCGAATTATCAGTGTGGTCGTTATAATACCAAAGTACCTTTTATATTTTGATTAAAGGAACTTCGGAGCAAGAGTAAAACAAGTAAAAATGAAATAATAGTGTATGGTTAAGAGCTTAGGATAAAAGAGATCAAGTGTGTACTTGAATTCTTGATTCACAAACCACTACCTATTTTATGAACTCTGAAGTTGAAAGCTTAGTACAAAAGGGCCACATATTCAGATCTAACAGCACTGGACAAAACAATCAAGCACTAAGGTGGACTACAGACTTTAAAACGTAATTATTACAGTTTTAGGTGAAAATAGTTTAAGCACAAAATACAGATTTAACAGCCTAATAGCAAGATATTGGTGCAAAGTGCATTTTAGGCATAATATTCTAACTTCCCTTTTATACATAAAACGAAGTATACTCTTCTTTTCCCGTGGGACAATTCATTTTAAAATCAGAAGAGGTTGGTAGCCCTGCTACCGGTGGATTATACCGGGAGCAGATGCGGTCGTAAAGTGAACGCTTTATGCGGAGTTTACGATATGCCGAGTGATTCTAAGCGGTTCCGATCTTCTTTTGGGACATAGAGTAAGTTACCCCTTGAACAGCGTACGTGGTGTCTGAAAGGGAATCGAACCTTTGTAATTCGACATTGTTAATACTTAAAGGGTTGCGGGGCATTCGCTTTTTTTTCTACCACCACATGAAAATAGCAATTTTCATGTGGTGGTAGCAAAATATCTATTTCATTGTTCAGGCAATCAGCTGATTTATTAGTAAACAGCTGATTAGCATTCACAAGTCCACATAAGTAGTAACTTTTATTCATCTTTGTGATTTTCTATAAAACTCTTCGTTTTCGAGATATTAATGATTGAAATATTTAAATAACAGCCATTTTGAAATGGTGAAGAAATACAAAAATAATTTCTCTGTAAGTTCATTGTAATGTAGTTTTACATCTCTGTACCAAATTTTTAGTTTATAAGTTGAAGCGTTAAAAAGCTATAAGGAAATTTGTACAAAAGCACACATGCGAACAGATAATTATACGGAAAACTAGGTACGGGAGTTCCATGGTTAATATTGCAAAATCTGTTTGTCTCTATGCAAGCAACGATCTCACAAAAGCGGTACAGGTTGTTTAGGGACACCCTGTATAGGTGAAAATAAATAATTAGGTTACAGGTTTTTTTATTGGAAATAAGTTTAATTTAAGAGAAGGCTTAAAATCTTAACAACTAGATGAAGCTTAAAAGGAAAAAGTTTTTATGTCAAGATGAAGTAATGCTTCTAGCAAAACAGCAGTAAAATAGTGGACTTTTGAATGAGCATTGTGTCTCTGACAATGATTCTATAACCTATTGACTTCAGATTTGTGCTACAGTGATTTATACAATTTTACTAGCACATTTTCTGATTAACTTTTTACCCTCTGAATGAACTATTTTACCATGAGTAGAATTATGGTTATGACTTATACATTATTCTGGTTATTTAGAATCGGTTGAATCATAGAATAAATACATAATTTATTTTTTCACCAAAACCTTATAACTACATAGTCATATATTAAAATCATCATAGTAAAATAATTTGACTGCGTAGTATGTTCATTTGCAGACCCTTAATAGTTGCAGTATACCTTATCTATATAAATAAAATTAGAGTTTTGTCTGTACATTGCTCAGAATTATATATTTTTAGGTTATTTTTACGTCTTATACAAGCAGAAACGAATCTTATCTCAATTTCTGTCTGTCTGTCTGTCTGTCTGTCTGTCTGTCTGTCTTTCCCTTTGTCTGTAACACTCAAGATGGCATTTTACGCTATCTTCTCCTGGAAAACGAGAGTACCTATCAAGATCCAAGTCATTTTAATGTATTCACTGGATTGGCGAGATTGTCTTTAGCCATTAAAATATGGCCTCACTACTTTGTAAATAATTTTACGAACGTTCAAAAATGTAGTTTTGTGCGATTTATGTCAAGTTTTCGTCCAATTTTTATTGCATAATCATCTATGAAATAACGAACAGCTGTTCGGATCAAGATTATTTTTCCTAGCTGTCACTGATATGTTTACAAATGTTGTTTACAAATACCGCAACCTTTTTCAATCACGTTTTGAATGTAAATCCCAAGTGATTAAAAACGTTTTTCTTACATAACGGATTTAATTAATCGAAAGTGCAATAATATAGTGTAATAGTGTAACCGTGTAAATGAAATTAAATAACTAGGCATCATCCAGTTCAGGAACCAGAGATTCTTTGTGTATAAATTGTTCTTGAGTTTTGATAACCAGAAAGAAGACCTTGAATCAGTGTTGTATACGGCTGGGAAACTTTAAATTTAATAATGATCGTCGCCAATGGCTTAGAAATATGGTTTCCACTCATTGACACGGCGCTTCGATGGCGGTTGTGTAAAGTGGTAAGTAAAAAATCACAACTGCAGTGGTTGATTGTAACAGAGGTTTACGGATGATGCTAAACTCGCTTTTCTAATGTGTTATTTTCTGTTCCTACCATTGACTATATATATATAGTCAATAGTACCTACTCACCGTGTGATGCAATCGCTGGACCATACAGCCATGCTCTTGGGTACGTACGCCTACCCAATTATTCATAACAAACTGTTCGACGACGATACTTGATACCGGTACTTTTCCCTAGAATACACGGCCTACCTACTTAAGAAATAAAATTACAAACGTTCAAAAACCCAACGTTGTGTGATTTTTGTCACATTTCCTTCTAAGATAGCCTTTACCAATCATTGTTTAGAGAATAGGTACGTAGAGCCTAATCTATTAAATAACAAAAAGTTGTTTGTATGAGGTTGTTTTTTTTTTTTAACTGACACCGATAAGTTTACATTAAAAGTTGTTTACAAATAAAGCAATTATTGGGAAATAACTTTGATTGCCGTTTTAAAACGTTTTACGAGAAAATCAAAAACCAAGAGATCAATAACCTCGGGACTTGATTAACTCATATAATTGGTCGGCTGTAGGCCTACTATAGTTCTCAACTGTGAACGTTGGTTTTTGGTACCGGTTCTATTCCTTAGAACCGTTGGTACTGTTGGTAGTAGCAAGAATCATTTTTAAGTACCAACACATCACTGTACTTTACAAATTAGTTATCGTTGGTGTTGCACCTTATTTATTATTACAGGCGTGTTTAATTTAATTGATGTCTTAACTGTACAATTTTTGCTTTTTCTTTCTTGATTCCAAAATGTTAGTTTATGCTAAGAAAACGATAACGCACTTTAGTAAAACATTTATTCAGCTAACCATAATGAATTGTTTAAACGCTTTACGTTGTTTATGTATCAATAGTTCGTGGCCTATTTTGGTAATATTTACTATAAATTACCAATCGTCTATACCAGGGTGGCTGGACCACCCTGGACCAGTCGTCTTCATTTCATATAGTAAGCCATCATTTCGGGTCATCATCGGTCCAAGCAAATATACATTGTTATGATGAAATTTGATGACATTAACAAAATATTTTAGATACTAATTTTACAAGTACTTTGTTATGCTTAAAGCGTAGCAAACCCCCCTAATTAAGTTCTGTATTTTTGTGTGTATGTCTGTTAGTAAAGCATTAATGTCCTTATTTCTCTGTGTTTCACGGAAAGGACAAAAGTACCTTTATAATGAAAATGTCAACACGAATAAAGTGTTAAATTGGGAGGTTGAAGTAGTACCTTAAATACTTTTAACCATTGTGGAAGGTAACTTTCAATTATAGGCCTACATTAGGGCTATGCCTCATAGATATATAAAGCATTTTTTAGTTTAATCATTGGATTTAACATATGGACCAACACGACCCAGGTTACATTTAATTTCGAAGCATTTGTTTTGGCTTGAAACTGTCAGATACTGTATTTGCGAAGGTTTATATACTGTATAATAGTTTTGCCAGCATATCTAAAAATATGCAAACCAAATTCTGTTCTTAACAAAAAGGTTTCAATAACTGAAATGAAATGAAATGATTTATTGTCGTTAAAACTATGTACAAAGTTCATGACAATCGTCAAAATAAAAACAAAACAATCAAGATGGCTCTGGCAACTAAAATATCTAAAACTCTAAACCAAAGTACTTACAATAAGACTACAATAAGATCCCCGTGCGTAGAACGGGCACACAGCTAGTTTAAACTAATTGTATGGTATGTTTTTGTTATTACTGTGTTTGTATTACTAAAAGAACATTTAGAAAGCAAAACAAACTCTAGGTCCTTGAGCAACTTCTGTTGGGATTCATAATTCACTCTGTTACTTTTCGTTTTAGGCCAACTTTTGAACAACAAATCACTGCCACTATGTTCTTATTTACATAAAAATTCCAAATGTAATAAAATAAAATAAAAACTCATATAGTAAAAATTATTACTTGATAACTACAGTACGAAAATTGTCTTAATTACCAAAGCCCATCGCTGTTCTTTCTTCCGTATCGCGCGATATATTACAAGTTTGAAATCGAACGCATTTTCAAATTAATTGTGCATCCAGCGTGATACGCTAAACAATCAAAGTGAAATCTGAACCCTACAATAACTGTAATTAGGGGAGGAATAGTGCATCAGTTAATTAACATGAAGCTCTACAGTTTTGATGAGCGCGAACCTTTGTTATAACCAAAGATTAAGTTTAAATATAATTTTATAGATTAAACATGATGGCTTATTAATCCTTATTAGATTATTAATACATTTTAAACTCAATTTAATATCCGGCATTATAAAGATTGCATTCAGCTGTTTATTATTTAATTGTTATTTGACCAATTTAAAAACTATTTCAACTTAGAAAAGCTATTTAATTTTTATTTTACTAGCCGTTTTGCCCGTGTTTCGCAACGGGAAGATGTAGTATATCAAACACTTGTTAAGTGTAGTTCACATTTATAATCAAAAAGTCGCCAAATTTATATAAAAAGTATCACCTACAATGTAATTAACCTACTGCTTACATGAAAATATATCAATAACATTATTTTCATAACTTAGACACCTTAATAAATCGAAAGCAGACCCTGGGTTGATACAGCAACGGTTATAACATATTTTTTATTTCCATTATCAATGACATAGTTTTAGAATAAAAATAATCTATGACAAATTATTAGAATAATAAAACCTACCACATAGTTGAGTAAAATATTGTATTTAATTTGCTTGGATCAGCTGTCAGAAATTGTGAAATAAGCATTTAGCAAATCTGATTGTTTACATTGAAATGTAATCGCAAAGGTAAACTATGTGAATTTCCTAATGCTTCTATGGAGATCAACTAAAATTTACTATTGAAAATCTCATCTCGAAATTTTGGACATCCACGGGGCGAAGCCCGAGAGGAACTTAAGGAAGTGGATATTCCTATGAAGTTTCTAGATATGTGGACTATTGGTGTGTTTAATTTTGGCTGTATCGGTTTAGTATTTTAGTCGTGACAGCTGCCCAGACAGACAGACAGACACTACCTCAATTGTATAATATTGTAGATTACTTTTATCAAGGTTTAACAAAGAGAGTAGAAATCAAATGGACCAATTTACCTAAAGAAAAAAAATTACGAAAACTTAAAAATAGTTTATCATTGTCATCTAATAACCATTACCTTTCCGATATGAAAGCGATGAAATAACACGAGGAAACTTGTAACATATTTAGATATGAATCAGGCTTGTTGAGTCAGATCAGAATCAATGAAACTTGCGTGAATTGTTGTTGAAATCTTTAGTCTATTATTGAATACCGGTACTGACCTTTTTTGTAGGTGTTACGTTGCTTAAAGTGTTATAACCATTTATACATCAAACATTGGTAAACAATTGTCGATATTTTGAAAAAACATGTAAATATTCTTTCAGAAATATAATTATTAAGTTGTTTTTCCTTGCTGTTCAAAAATTATACCTGAAGTAGGACCTTGCCTTTTGTTACTTAAATTTTAAACTTCATGCAAATTTACGGAAAGTAAATAAAAGATAAATCTAATAAGACTTAAAAAGTGTCTAATAAGTCTAATAATTTTTAAGTGTTATTAGACGTATTTTTCATTTACTTTCCGTAATTAAATTTTGTATTTATTTTCTTAACTATTATATACTAGTGTACATGTTGCTCGAATTCGAGCAATTGCAAAGTATTACAGGAGTTATTTCAAAACGAATAACAGTCATATTTACAATGAATTTAAAAGATTCAACTCAAAGATTACCGGTGTGTAATTCAGATCATGTTTATCTTCATTATTAATAAACCTCCTTCTCAAAATGCCTCGCTGTACAGGCAACACAGGTCATTGATAGAGGGCCAATTTTGAACGAAAAGTTGTTTTGGGGTAGTGTTAGGGCGCATTTTAACCTAATAGTTGAGCCTATTACGTGTCACTGTTCTGTAGCTACGGTCGTTATCACGATTACGCCTCCTGTCTATGTTTCATTGTCGTAGCGTCGGAGGCATTTAAAAGAAAAAAACAACAAATAAACAAATTATATCTACACAAAACAGCGATAAATTCAAAAATTTAAGTTACAATCATACTAACACGATCTGTTTTTGTTTTGGGGGTTATGTTTACACAAACTCAAACAGTAAATAAATGTACTCAATGCGTTTCATTGAATTGAAAAATAAATAACAGTAATTAAATTATACAGCTGATCAAAATGTAAACAATTATGTTCTTCATAAGGATAACATGGGAACTTTCAAAGCCACTGGGGCAGAGCCCAAGTGACTTTTTTTCAAAAATGTAAGGCCAGTTTGCAAATCTACGCGACACGCTCTTTCCAATGAGACGTCAATGGATAAAATCGGTTAAGAAATGGCGGAGGAGTTCAACCGACAAAGTTTCATGTAGCGTATTAATTATATAGATTATGTTAATACAATCATACAAGATTTCTTTTACAAATCTTAAACAACAATCAGCATGAACCTTTTTTATTGGTATATGAACAAAATACTAAGAGAACTATGGATTAAAACATCGATTATAGAACAAAATTCAAATTACAAGTACAATTTGTCAGCAGATTATCTTTTAACCTAATTTAAAATACATACACGTATTTTCACTCAGTATGTACTTAAACACCAAGGAAAACAATAACATAAATTTTTGCAGGTGACGTAGTAATTTTTAACACGACCGCTTGAGTTGGTACAAGCCATTGTAGGCTGACATTGTTTTTACACATTCCAAAACCTGTTTAGAACATCAACATGTCGACATGCCTGATATCAATAGGCAACTCTAATGAGCACATTGTAGCTTTACTCTGACAACTCGGCAACATAGGTAACAGCTGATTCATTGTTGCTCGAGACAACATATTGATTCAATTATAATGGGGACCTCGTTATTAATGTAGAGTAGAATCTAAGGTTTTGTTTTGCCATTGGAATAGGAATTGTTTATGTTGCAAGATGTGTTTTTGGTAATAAGTACACAATACTAACCTCTAAAAAATCTATGTTTGCTTATTTTCAGCATGTACAGGCATATAATTTTATATTCAGCTAAATATCCTTATCTCACATTGACATTTTTTCATACTTCAGAAACTTCAATATAAGAATAATTT
Source organism: Macrosteles quadrilineatus (assembly GCF_028750875.1). Lineage (NCBI taxonomy): Eukaryota > Metazoa > Arthropoda > Insecta > Hemiptera > Cicadellidae > Macrosteles > Macrosteles quadrilineatus. The sequence goes on along the minus strand of NW_026542599.1, from coordinate 13,783,441 downwards.
ACAGAAAATTATGGAGTGAATGTAATTTAACCTGATTGCAAACAGGGTCTTCTATTAAATAAACGGTATCAGAATTAGTTTTCCAACAACCCTTATCTATTAGGTAAGTGGCGGAGTAGTTAAGTCATTTTATTGGTAAAATCACAAAATTTGCAACAAATTTTGTACTATATTTTTTACAGCTTTGGGGGTTGTACCATTTTGTTTAGAGATGAAAGTAACTTGACGTACTAAATCATAATAAAAATTGCAACGTTGTTCAAGCCATGTTTGTAAAGATCAGGGTTTAGCGTTATTTAATGGTTTTTATGGGAAAATCTGCATAAAAGTACAAATTTAAAACAAATTCAACAAACACTTTGAGATACAATGGAGATACCAATTTCATCCAAATCTGACCACAGGTGTAGTCTGTAGCTCTGTTTACATCCACAAATACATACAAACTCACTTCTACAACCATTTTTCAGGGGTTGTGAGGGGGGACGGATATTCCCACCCAAAACTCAAACTCGAGAAATTTGACGAAAACAATATATGTCCTTTCTCCGTATACAATGGGGGAAAAAGTAAAAAGCACTTTAAAATTGTATAAGCACTTTAAATATGCATTATAGAAAAGCTTCTTACCATAATTGAAGAAGTAACGACTTTAGACCAAAATGAGCTTTAGAATGCGGTGTTAAAAAGAGGCAATTTCAAATTGACTTTTAATGTTTCGTGAGCGCTTTGGAACTCCACAAATGACTAAATAAATATTTTACGAGATAATTGTACCACATCAACTCTAGGAGTTATAAAATACAAACACTTAATTTAGTGGGAACTGCATTATAGCATTAGGCTAATGCACCATTGTTGTTTACATTGTTGTTGATATTATTTAAGAAACTAGTGCTAACATTTTCACCACGATATGAGTTTTGACGATGCAGTTTTTCTATATTAGTAGTTATTGCATTATTCCACAAGTGCTAAGAAATTGTGTTTAGACTACGACATATTCCCTCTGAAATGTTCATGTGTGGTTTTGTCATATGTGGTTGAATTATGTGCTTATCCTAGTCTATTTCTTGTCTAGAATATATTAAAAATACGCCCTCAAAAATGTATTATCTTGCCTTAACAGTCTTCGATATTTTAACTCCAGCACAAGCACACTTTGACTGCGTTACATTATCTTGATTTATTATTAATTCATAAGTTTTGTAACATGTTTTTGTCTAACAATTCGCCTTACACAGGAAATCTATACTTTCAATAACCAAAGTCAATGATTATACAAAACAGGACAATACTTATCCAAAGACCACATAAGATACCAGACCCCAAATAGTTATAAATTCAATAATCCACATGAAGCATATAAAACACACAACTTTTTGCATGGATTAGAAAAACTTCTATAGTTTATTAAGTTTAAAATGTTTAATTTAATAGCCCTACTCAGTTTCTTATCTTCGCATAAATCATCATGTTAACCGTGGCAACTTATATGAGTATTTTTTATCAGAAAACTAGAAGACGTCGAAGTCTCTTGGTTTCACAGCATATAAAATAATTAAGTAGTCTCTTTTGGGACCCTCTTAACGTTTAGAGGCTATAAAGTCAGTTTTATGTGAGGGAGCCGCCTAAGAAAACTGATCTCAGCGTCTGAAACCTTTCAAATCTAAAATTTACTACATACAAATCTTAATTTGAATGTATAACAATTTTAACAGTTGATCATTCGTTTCTAATGAAGAAATTTTAGAATTAAGAGTTAAATTGAGTCATTGAGTTTTTTTTGCCATCGATGTCTGAATTTTTTTATCGTATACACTAATAAGGAGTTGTCAACACCAAATGATGGGCGTGGGACAGGGTACAAGTGCGCGATTTTGAAAAAGACAGAAGTGGAAATTTGGAAAAGTAAGGAGAGATGGATTTATGCATTACCAAATCGAGATGGCCAATGGGCAGGTTTGGTGAAGGCACATTAACCACATTTGGCCATGCTAATTTGAGGGGGGGGGGATTAATAAGTTGTCAACACCATATGATTTCTGTTATTGTTCTGCAATGTTCATATTTATATTTTCGTTCAGTTAAGTTAATAGTTGACTTATATGAGTTGCGCATCTTGTTGTGTCTTGTAATAATTTAAGGACATGATATATACGCCTACATATCAACCGAGCCAAACTTAAGGGACTTATGGAGAAAATGGGAAAACTATGGGATTTTTGGTCACATAAATTATACTAACCGCGGCCTTTCACATTTAAGAAAATAGAGTGTATTGGGTTGGATATTTAAATCAATACTTAATACTTTAAATACTGTACTTTTCATTGAAACGGTGACCATACAAAGTAGGTATATTGTCAACTATGAATGGAGCTGAGTGTAGGATGCAGTATCATAGCAAACAGCTGATTGATTTATCACCTGGCATAGAATATTTTGTTGGTAGACCATATTGCACCACGATTTTTTGCTTCAAATATTTACATTACATGGGAAGTCTATTCTGTGTACAGTCAAATGTTAATACTCATTAACATTTTTGCGTTTAAAAGTCAGGATACTTGACGAGACTTCCATAAAATAAATCTCACTGTGACGTAAAAGCGTAAAAGGCTCACACTAATCTGTATAAACTTGGGACGAGCCTATACCGTGTAAAAACCGACTTTCGTGGATTACAGGCTATAAATATTGATTGAACGTTAAGATCGGATAGGTTGCCCATTAATTTTTGAACTTGAGAGATGGAAACAATTAGGAGGTCAATTAGAGGGCGGGTAGTTACCGACGCTGGTAATTGACGCATTGATTATACCTGAGGTGGTAAAAACCTTCACTGCATTCCCCATTAACGGCTTCTTCAGAGTCAAGATATGGTCTGGTGTTGCAACCTATCTTACTCCTGATTCTTCTGCGTCAAATGTTAACTCCATGTTAAAAACCCCACAAGTTTTTTTTTCTCTTTGGACATTGTTCTGACTTCTTGCTTTTTGTGTTCTGACGTCATTGCTATTTGTATTTTTTTGTGTTTGGTTAGACTACATCCAGTAGCTTTGGCTTCTTCAGAGTCAAGATATGGCCTTGTGTAGCAACCTATCCTACTCCTGATTCTTCGGTGTCAAAGGTTAACTCCGTGTTTAAAACTCTTCGACCTTTCTTTCTCCTTGGACATTGTTCTGACGTCATTGTCATTTGTATTTTATTTTTAGACTACTTCCAGTAGCCTTGGCTTCTTCAGAGTCAAGATTTAAGTTTTTGGTTTTGATGCAACCAATCCTCCTGATGGTCCATACCCCTTTTAGTTTTCATATACTTGTGTGTAATATTCCAAAACAAGTAAAGGAAAATACAATAAATAAACAAAATGACTAAAATATCGAACTGAATCCAATATTGGGTACAGTTGTAACCCATTAGGTTGGAGGTCAAATCACAAGATGATTACAAGTCCATAGACAAAGACATGTAAATGTGTTAGTAGTGTCTAGTGTGTGTGTGTGTGAGTGCGTGTAAGTAGTAAGCTATGTCCGAGATACCCATGAGCGATCATCAGTTGTCTCAGTGATGTCTCGAGTCTGGAGTTTGATGGATTCTCCTCTCCAGAATCCATCACAGACCGGTTTAAAACAAAACATGACCACAGACAGCTAAATGTAGCGTCGACACTGACCATGTGTGGAATTGGTGGACAAAGGAAAAATCATAATCCTCCTTGGCAGAGTGAATTTAAAAAACACTAACTGTCAAATCAACGAGATATTTTCACATTTCGCAGCTGGAATATAAGTTCTTGAAAAATAAATTGTAGTACATTTTTTCGGATTTGTTTTGTTTTTAATGTGTATGACTCATTCTCATAGGATTATTAATCATACTTTTACGCCATACTTCACTGTTTTAACGAACTTCCCACGCAAGTATTTAATCCAGAAAACAGCTGTTTGCCGCCAGCTTAATCAAATGGGGTTTCATTGCGTAATACTGTACTGTAATGAGTTTTACCGGACACCAATCAGCTGATTATACTGTATTTTGGGTGGCAATGAGTGGTTGTAAACAAAAACATAACCTCGTTTAGAGGTTATGTTATGACTACAGTAGTGATTTTTAGTCCTTTAGTTGGTAGTAATATATAAGGATTTGTACAGATTTAGTAATATGGCGTAAACTATCGTACGTAACTCGTCCAAAATGTGTGTACCGGACTCGTATGGTAATCCCGTACTCGACTTCGTCTCGCACGGGAACGACCACACTCGTCCGGTAAACACTTATTTTCAGGACTAGTAACGTAATATACTATTACAGGATGTTTTTTGTAACGTAACTCAAATTATCATTACAAGAACAAACCAAACACACATGTTTTATCTCTATTTTTCTTTACTTCATTGTCGATCAGCTGATCTGCATTGTTGCGTAGTTATATGTGGTTAAGGGTCAATGGGAATTTATTGTAAATAATACTCAACCTGGGGTTTTTGCGAGCTCAAACGGTATTTATTGTAGAATAATGGTACGTTAAAACTAAATAATTGGTTTTAAGCCAAGACAATGTTCAAATTAGGTTTCCAGGAGTAATTCTAGTACAAAACAAATCAACTTTTTATAGATTTGTCAAAAAGGAAACTGGACCTTAAGAAGACTAAAATATATATACATACTCTATCTGAGCTTGCGAAAGCACCACGTTGAGTCTTATTTACAATAAATTCCCAACAACGCTAAACCTGATTTACTGGATATCTTAACATTCGAATACCAATTACATTAATAATCACACCTATGTGTATGTTGGACCTACTTATCAAAATATATTTTGAGGAAATGTATCTGCTTTTGAGTGAGAAGCCTGTAGACTAAACACAACTGTCTGTCAGATGTCAAGGAACACCTCAACAACAAACACGTCAGCTGTTCATCTATATCGGGGTAGCATAAAACTACCCCTTGTTTAATTTGGCTCACGAAAAAATCCATCTACAGATACCTGTAAAGGCGACTAAATTGTAATTTTAACATGCAAGAACTACTTCTTGTACTCTTTCTCTTGCTCGCACTGTCTTTTGCTTTTCCAGATTTTCATACGAAAATACAAAAGAGTAAGTTTTGCATAACTTTAACACTCAGATATTGTATGGTTGGGGAGGGTTTTGAAACTATGAATTTCATAAAGTTACGAATGTAACCTTCCCTTGCTATGATCTACCAGATGGGAAGCCGGGGTAGCAGCCCGTCGACTTACCTGAGTTCTCATAACTCCCATTCTCCACGCCATACACCGCCCCTTCGGTCCCTTTGTCAAAACTTCCCCCACATTTATTATTTTAAATTATGTTTCTGCGGATCGACCCAATTACAGGCCTGAGGTATCCCGTCGGGCGCGGCCGAAAATGAAAATGTTCCCAAGATTAGGCTGCTCGACGATTTGGTGAGTTTTGTTGCGTTTCCTGACTAACTTTGGATTGAAATCAGTTCAAAAGTCTGATATAACTGGTTGTATAAGAATGTAGGGCTGTTTAAGTCTGTCTTGCGTATGTTGTTCATTATTTAACAAACAAAGTTAGAACTTAATCAATTAACCTTCGATGATAAATCAATGACCACTTAATGTGACAACACTATACTTTTGTGTGAATGTTATGTCTACTATTTTTATCCGACCAATACTTCAAACTTAAGTGTAAAATCGTACAAAAAATGTATATCTGGCGTGTAAGACACGACACATTGTAAAATATGTTTATACCTAGATTGTTAATACTTAGATTATTAAAATGAGCAAACATCCAGAAATAAATTCATACAGCATCCTGAATATTTCTGTTCTACTTTTATATTTGATCCCAATGTCCATTTTCCCCATAATGTTGGATGTTTCCTTCATACGTCTGTTTCGATAAGTCTTTCCCAACGATGTGGACAGACTTACCGACATTTTGGAGATTGTAACAGCTGTTACCGACGTTAAGGTAAAAGTTAAGCTTGCTCACGTCAGCTCATGTCCGTCATTTCAAACCGATGTATTCGGATTTTGGATTTGTTTGGCTTTGAATCAGAGTCTCGCTCAGTTTCAACAAATTCTAAAGTGCTTGAGTTATATTTGTTCTTGTTAGTATTGAGTATTAGGGCTTTTGGTAGTTTATAGTCCACTTTTTAGAATTACGTTATAAATGTCAGAAGATTTTTCGTTAAAATAAACCAGGCAGTAAGCTGGGCTGTGTTAAATAGTCTTAGCCTACTAGTATAGTAGTGGCGTTTTGGATTTTGGAGTGAGACTATTTGCGTGTCTCTCTGGAAATTTTAAAAACTTTTTAATGTTTTTTAAACTTTCAAAAAATATGTTTTTATTATTTTGTATCAATTGTTACTAGCGTAGACATAAAATTATGTTAGAGACCATTAAAAGAAGATATTTCTCAAAAATCTTTGGAAAAAAAGTTAATTGATAATGACACTTTCCCGTTTGTGTGTTGATATTTGTATACTAAAATATCGTTAATATTTGTATAATAATTCCATATACAGTATTGTCTTTGTGTACCATATGTGTCTTTGTCTCTAGGTCCGTTCTTAATGATTAAGAAGACTCAATGGTATAATACCTAGTTGAAATTTAATAAATAAATTCTGGATAAAAATTTATGCAAATTTTATAAAAATGAAATGAAATGAGGTATCCTAAGTTTATAATAATTAACGTCTTATAAATGTATACAGTTTGAGTGTTATTGTAAACGTAATGAAATATTTGAAAACGTATTTTATTACTTTCGTACAAACCAATAACTATACTGTGTTTAACTTCACATTAATGAGCAGTTTTTGTTCCCTTGTTACATAATACCCAATCTGTTTTGGGGAATTTTATTCTATTGCATGTTTTGATTTCCTCCACACAATAGTGTAACTCCATTGTCAGATTTAAATGAGTGTAAAGTTTGAATGTTTAACAATAACAATAGATGCCTTGGAGACTCGCAATATTTGTGTTTTGTTTCGTGGTGCAGCTATCAAATTTATTTATTGAGATTTATCCATAAATTGGCAAAAAAGGTGTTCGGGTTACAAAAAAGAGTTATGTGCCCCTAGCCTGAAAAAATATTTAAAATCATTTCGTTTGAAATTACATGAGATATGTTAAGTTGATGTTTAGTTTATTATGCGGTGTGTTAACTTTTCTTATTTTCTCCACAACTGCATTGGCATATCAATATATTTCTTAACAAAAAATTAAAACTTTTCCCGGTTACCTTTGTGAGTAGAGATTGAGGTAGTTATAAATGTCTTAACTATACTTAGTTCAACTAACACTGGGACTAACTTCCTTTGTTATTTTCATGCCTGGATCTCCAAAGTCAACATGAACATTTATTTTCTTGGCACTTACATTGTTGATTTGTCCATATTATTTGTTATGGTGTTCTTAGAGGAGCTCCCTCCGGTAAATTTGACAACTGCTTCAACGGTTAATAATTTATTTGTTTTTGCAACTAAACTGAAATAAAGAAATTTCTCTCCGGTTGAAAATTTAGATTTCTTGGTTTTTTCCTCTTTATTGTTGTCAGACCTACGGTTTTCTACTGTTTCCTTAAAATTTTTGCACACACGTACCTACTTTTGCTTGTTATTTCCACCGGTCAACGGCACAACGTTCGTTGGATTTATGTCCAAGATGTAAGGGCTCTTATTTTTTTCCTTGGGTCAGTGGCATTTTAAACTAAGTAAATTACGACCCTTTGAAGAGAAAACTGTCCAAACCCATAAAGTTTAGTAGATGTGCCGGGAATCGAACCCGTCCCTCCCAAACCGAGTGCATTAATTGCGTCAAAGAGTTACTTAATTGCGCCAAGCTCTCAAAGAGTCCCCAAAAATGTTCCTTTGTTACGCCAAGCCCAAGCCAGGTAGGGGTGAGTTGCCACCAGAAGTAATGTCCTTGTTTACTTGTCATCCTAACCTAACCTATCCTAATACAACCTTTTCAATTATCCAGTCAAAGAGGACCGCCACTTAGCTAATTAACTTATCGGATGGCTCCCTAGAGTAGTTGGCGCAATTCAGGAATACCCGACTATCTGGCCCAGATCAGTTTGCGCAATGTCCACCCCACATCGAAGCTCGAGATGCTAGACAGAAAGGCTAGCACCTTGAAAGAAATCGTCTCCTGGTCGTCAAATACTTTTCTCCTGGGGTTACCTTATGAGGCCATCTTTCTTTTTGACTGTATTTTGGCCATCGTTCACTCTGAGCGGCGGGAGCAGGACGATCGCTTCATTGAACAAGACCAGACATGTAACCCGATCACAACCCGACTTCGACCTGTAGTACACGAGCATTTCACGGTAGAAAGGTTCTGTTCTGGCTTCCACCTTCGTGCTGACAGTGTGTGGTCGAGGTACGAGGTTGGTAGACCTTGGACATTGTTTGGAACCAACTACTTCAGTTTTGGCAATTGGGGACTGAAACTACGAAAAGGGTGGAAGAAGAATTGAATTCCGTTTTGAGCTTCTAATTTAAGGTATCAATGAACTAGTGGATTAGACATCATGCCGAAGTGAAAAATTAGTAGGCTGTAGTTGTTCCTATCGCGAGAACAGTTTTAAACATTACTGTTTATAAGTTGTTGAACGTTTATAAAATGTGCTTTCAAAATTTGCAATCCAAATTAAATTATCCTGGAAGTTCTGTTGACAATTTGGTAACTAAACCTGTCGAAATGTGGAAGAAAAACTTTCTACACAGTTTGTAAGTTTCTACAAAGAGTTTTGATGACGAGGAACAATTTATTGCAGTGATCGACTTGTTGAAAAAGAGTGATATTTGTTATGTGCAAACAGGTAGTCTTTAGTGGTTCTTTCAATGTGTTTGAAGTTAGAAATGCCTTTGTATGAAAAGGTGCCCAAAGAAATTTTCAATCCAAAGATCTTAAAGACATTGTTTGAAACCTGCTAGCTCTGGCTGTCGATGGCTGAACCTGGGTTAACTGGGGAAAGCCCTCTCAACGCGTTATTGGAACGCATACGCGTTTGTATTGCAGTCATCTACTTTACTGATAATAAGTTATATTTGTACTTTAAGTTTTCTGTCAAGGACTATGCTATAAAGGAATTGCTGCAGTCATCTACTTCTTTTTGAGTTCCTATTAGTATCGTTTATGCAAAATAACTTTCGTGTTGGAGATATATTTGCTGCATAGAAATGTCGTTTGAATTGTTAACAAGTGGTTGCCCGTAGTTGTTTTATTATAAGAACACTAAAGTTGTAAATCCAATTTACTATGACCCGTTAGCAAAATGTGTTTTTGCAGCAAAACGGAACGTTTAAAAACAATAATGGTATGAAATTGAATAGCTTGCCAATTATATCCTAACCTTTGTTTACAAATGTTAACTGATTTAGGAAGCACCAATCACCCACCAATTTTTAGGGCGGAAAATTGGATGTAATTTGAGCAATCTGGCTGCCACAGTCCATTGTTTTTGGGCGTCTTTATTGATTGGGAAACAAGTCGATTTTGTTCTAGTCTAACATCATATCTGTTATTTTTTTCAATGTTGGGTTCATTTAAACTATGCCTGATGACGAGTATGTTCCCATCTAAATAAATTGATTGATTGATATACTCCTATGGTAGCTTTTATGGACACTGCATATTGTAAAGACATTTAACGCATTGTTATAGAAATCGCATTCAAATATGAGGTTGCTAGTTCGTTTCCAAATTAGATCATTTCTGTGTCCAGTTGCATTTCGTCATAAGCTACAACGATGTAAAAACTACTGAGTTGTTTATATCGTTGATAAGCTATCAATTATTTAATGCAAGGGTTCAGTTTAGACTATTAGACAAAAAAGTGCTTGGTTAAAAATCAAAGGATCCAAGCCAGTAATAAAACACAGCAGTGTAAAGAATATTTGCCTTTCTTCATATTCCTTAGGTTTAATAACACTCATACAAGCGTCATCGTAAACACTACCTCACCAATACCAAATCCAACCAATTCAATAACATCAGAAGAGAATATAGTATATTACGTTACTAGTCCTGAAAATAAGTGTTTACCGGACGAGCGTGGTCGTTCCCGTGCGAGACGATGTCGAGTACGGGATTACCATACGAGTCCGGTACACACATTTTGGACGAGTTACGTACGATAGTTTACGCCATACTACTAAATCTGTACAAATCCTAATATATTTTCACCAACTAAAGGGCTAAAAATCCTTAGTCATAGCCTCTATAAGAGAGGTTATGTTTTTGATTAGAATAATTCATTGCCACCTAAATATAGTATAATCAGCTGATTGGTGTCCGGCAAAACTCATTACAGTACAGTGGTACGCAATGAAACCCCATTTGATTAAGCTGGCGGCAAACAGCTGTTTTCTGGACTAAATCCTTGCTGGGAAGTTTATCAAAATAATGTAGTGTGGCGTAAAAGTAATTTTCGAAGTTAACAAAAAGAAAACTTCCCTGTTGTGTTAAAATCTGTAACAGAAGACCGCAAGTAACGCGGAATTGTATCTAACTACACCCCCTGGCTGTAATTAACGAAGATATTTTCCACTTTGCTAATTGGGTTGATGGCTGATGCGCCCTTAACCCTTCTGCCAAACAAAGGTTCGCCCCCTCTCGCGAAACAAATGCGTTTTTAACTCTCTAAACGCATCCGCAATTTCAAGAGCTCCTGGTGCTCGAGATTGAAAGACTTGGGGGTAAGAGTTCGTATCGCTATTCGACGGAAATATTACAACCGTGGAGTGCTGGTGCATAATGGCGCATGAGAAAAACTTTTTTGAATTGTTTGGAATGGGTTTTAAGGATTGCTTGGGTAGTGTTCCAAATGATAAAACTGATATGGGGGAAATAGTTCTCGTTGAAATTTCATTGTTTGTTTATTTTTGGTTATGGTTAATGTTGTAGGATTATTGTGGACGTTTTCCAACGCGATTAGTAAAACTACTAAGGTTTCACAACGTTTAAGTATATCTAATCTGATCCCGTACTCGTGTTTACGTACCTAAAAGACAACAAGATTGATACCAGTAATACACAAATCATAAAAATTTGTGAATGGAAAATTAAAAAAAAAAACAGAGAGTGTTCTGGCTTTTTACAAATAGTTCAGTTTGGAAAGGTGAAGAAGTTAGTTTATGAGAAAGTAAACATTGTTTTACATCACATTCTGATCACATGATTGGCATGATTTGAACCCTTTACCTCAGGTCCCGCTCTTTACAACGAGACTAGCTTGCTCTCTTATAGCTATTTGATAATAATATCCAGTATTATTCACAGTACTCCACAAGAAGCAGTAGTTTTAGCAGTAATCACGGTAAGCTGGTCTTCAAAGTTTACTCTGATATTTGACATGGTGACCGAAGCCCTACCAATTTGATTTTTTACGTCGCCTACTCGTCCATTAGGGATTTAGTCGATGGAGGGGGCTAGAACCATGTCTGGAGTGAAATTTTATACCTCCCCACCATTGGACAATCCACCCCCTACTGGATTGTCCAACCTATAACAATCAGTACAGAGTTCTGGTAGTTCAATCAACGAGTTGACTCTTACTTCTTAAATATTAAATGTGATACCAGGTGAAGTTTGGTAAGACGTTTGACAGCCTTTACGAATAATTATGCTGTTAGGTTAGGTATTAAGCTCTTCCACATATACATATGTGTTGATATTGAGCTAGTCCACAAATACGCCGATAGTTTATGTGTTGGTATTGTGCTCTTCCAAATGTGCTGATAGTTTATGTGTTGGTATTGTGCTCTTCCAAATGTGCTGATAGTTTATGTGTCGTATTACCCTCTTCCACAAACGTGCTGATACGGTGGTTTATGTGTTGATATTGTGCTTTTCCACAAATACACTGATAGTTTGTTTGTTGGTATTATGCTCTTCCACAAACGTATTGATACGGTGGTTTATGTGTTGATATTGAGCTAGTCCACAAACGCTGATAGTTTATGTGTTGGTATTGTGCTCTTCCACAAACGTACTGATGCAGTGGTTTATGTGTTGATATTGAGCTAGTCCACAAATACACTGATAGTTTATGTGTTGGTATTGTGCTCTTCCAAATGTGCTGATACGGTGCTTTATGTTTTGGTATTGTGCTAGTTCTAATCCACAAATACGCTGATAGTTTATGTGTTGACATTGTGCTCTTCCAAATGTGCTGATTCGGTGGTTTATGTTTTGGTATTGTGCTAGTCCTAATCCACAAATACGCTGATAGTTTATGTGTTGACATTGTGCTCTTCCAAATGTGCTGATACGGTGGTTTATGTTTTGGTATTGTGCTAGTCCTAATCCACAAATACGCTGATAGTTTATGTGTTGACATTGTGCTCTTCCAAATGTGCTGATACGGTGGTTTATGTTTTGGTATTGTGCTAGTCCTAATCCACAAATACACTGATAGTTTCTGTGTTGGTATTGTGCTCTTCCACAAATGTGCTGATACGGTGGTTTATGTTTTGATATTGAGCTAGTTCACAAATACGCTGATAGTTTATGTGTTGGTATCACAGTATTATATTGTATGTAATATTATCCTCTTCCACAAACGTGCTGATACGGTAGTTTATGTGTTTAGGTGTTTATGTTGATCTAGTCCACAAATAAGCTAATAGTTTATGTGTTGGTATGTTGCTCTCTCACAAGTGCGCATGTAGTTTATGAGTAGTACTGTGATATTGCACTCCACTAATACTAATATGTTAATTACTGGCATGGTTCTTTTCCACAAATTCCCTGATAGTATGCCTATGGCATTCAGATTCACACGTGTAATGAATTTGTTGCTTTGGTGTTCAGTTAAACTTTTGCGGTTAGATAATATTATGGTATTCTGTCCCTTAACACATAAGTTTTAAGGGCCTAATGTGTTCATTTACACTTTGTATTTTTATTTCTGACAAATTCAGGATACAAATTTGCTCCGTAAATCAACTACGATGTTGGAAATGAAAACCTTCCTACCTCGGAAACTGTGTTTAAATAGACATAATTAAACCATAGTTTAATCGGTTAATGAATCCACTTAAATGCATTTTGTTATACATCGTGCTACTATTGTCTTTTCCCTTTAGGCGTTGTATGAATATTTAATAAAAATAAGCAGGCATGCTAGGAAGATGTTTAATGTCAGCAATTTTGTTCTATATTTTATTACATTAAACGCGTTTTAAAATTCATACAGTAGTACAACTAATTACCGGTATTCTACAATAAGATAATACACTGATGACATAAATTCTGGTGGATTTTATTTTAAATCAAATTAATTTACAAAGTCAAGTTCTGTGTACACGTTTACAGCTAAAGAGCAATCGGGAAGCGTCTTGAAATTTAGTTTATGCAAACATGACATGTTACAATCGAGCATGACTACAGTACTAATTTACCTATAAATTAATATTTTTGTTTGATGCTTTAACAATACTGTACCCCCAACTTGAATATTTATTTTCTTGAAGCAAAAAAAAACAATTTAGTGAGTACTACGAGCGGTACTGGCACTGTTGGAAAACCCAATTATTTCAAAAATATATTCTGAACCACATTGATAGTTTTAACATGCAGCCATGTAAATGCAATGCAGCTGCTACGTCCCTACGGCGTTCTGCATTGTTTATTTTCATGTAAAGATATACGCTTTGTTCCAGCCAATACACTGGCTGACGGCTTTTGACGAGTTATGATGTAATTTGATATTTCTGTTGTGCGGGAAGTTCCGAAGGATTCTGGTTCGCCCGAGTATGAAACGCGACCGATGTTCTTGGTGAACTTTGAAATCGTGGTAGCTTGTAGCGCATGACTCATTGAGTAGTTTTTTTGTAAAAAAAAATCGTGGTGTTATCAAGTATTGATTGAGGTATGTTTCGTAATGTTGATGATTTATGAGTCATAAGATTGGCAAATTAATCATTTGTGTGGATGGACACACAGATCGTTGAATTTAATTTAATCACGAAATACTGCAGTTTACAATTTTTGTCCTGTAAGTTAAGCTTGGTCTTGGTCAAAAGTTGGCGTATTCGGTATAAATTAGTCTTCCACATCTGCGTACTCTATCGGGTCGGTACTTTTCACATGGAAGGGGAATGCCTAATTCCCTCCATTGTCAAAGTTGCAACTAAAAAGAATCCACCAACCACGGAAATATTAGCTACTATCTACCATCAGCCTCTGGGACTCAAAATGTTAAACAAATTAAAAAGGTGAGAAAATTTAGAAAAAAAAACCTCCATCCTAAATATTGCTTGTTTTAACCGGGAATAACAGTTTTGACTGGTAACTAACACAACTTACATTTTCTAAAAGGTATTTTTTTCAAACAGATCTCAAAGCTCATACGAGCACAAGTGCCATAGAACCGAGTGTCCAGTTTGTAAAAAGGGTTGAGAGCGTACGTGATTACTCGAAGCATACATTACAGCGAGCAGAAGAAGAAAAGGCGTACGGTGGTAGGGGTGGAAGACATTGTGCAAGCACAGGAAGACTAAGTAAACATAGAGGAACAAAAGGGCTAATTAGAGGGAACAACAAAATGGCGGGCGAGGGTGGGGCTTGTGAAGAGTACTTGCTCCTTATAATAGGCTAAACTAGCCTGCGAGTCCTTCTTACAAGGGCTCTTCAGCTGACGAGGCCACGCACATGTTGAACTGCCAATCAGAGCTGCCAACATGTCAGGATGAAATTTCATAACTTTCATATGTATGACAGTGACGTGCTCGATGCTCATAAGTAAATGAGTTTGTATGTGGCGGAAATAGTTTTAGTTTATGAGTACGGGACATCAACAGTAGTAACCTGATAAATAAATTAAATAGGCTATAATGTATAAAATAAAGCATGTTAAGCACATTAATAATTGGTTGAAAACTCGAAAACACGAGTCTACTGTTGAACAACAGATTATACACATGTCCGTGGTCAAACTTATTGCTTTGGAAACGTAGTCTCTAAACTCAGTAAAGTTTTAACGGATATATTTTTATAATATAGACAGTGCATACACAAATAAAAGATTTAATAGTAATTGAAATATCTTTTACTGAGTAACATAATACAAGAATCACTACGACAGTAACGAATTTATTTCTTTACAACATTCTTTACTAGACATTTTCCTACAATAAATTTTTAGTTTTTTACGAGTGACATAACCCAAGGCCACGCTAAAAAGAACCATTTCTCCCTGGGAGGCTCCGGTTCGGGTTTTTTTCAATACACCGCAAAGTAAAATCGTAAACATTTCAAAATATTAAAAATATACCCAATGACTCTTAGTAGCCTGTGTAAGCAAACAAGAAAGAATATTTACATAAAAATCATGACTATGACTGTAATTTGTATTTTAATTAATTTATTCTTTATAAATCATTTTGATAGAAAAACATTTGTCACATTGATGTATTACAAATCAGGGTTTAGAAAAATGAAACATTTACTTTTCTATTGCTAGGACTAACGCATCTTTAGAAAATTAAATTATAACTGAACAATGTAGATAATAGAGAGATAAACATATAGATTAAATTCATATTTGACGTTCTTGAAAGAATTGTTGCCGATATATATGTACAGTATGTGTAAATATGAAAAACACACATTCTTTAATGTAACACTTACTAAAGTTCTCTTGAAGAAAGGCTCTATCTTCACACTATCTGGTGTAAACATGTTTTGGTCGATGTTTTACCTCATCGTCCCCAACCTACCATCAGTTAAGGGTGGGATTAATGAGGATTTACAAAATTTTATTGGAAAACCCCATTTTATCTCTCAATTATAATATGTATAAACGATCGGAAAGTATTTTAACATTTTAAGTCGTCCAATATTAACTTTTATGTCAAAACAGATTCAAGCTGTTCTGTTCTGTAGCTGTAGGATTGGGCTAAGTCATTTTATTCGTAAAAACATAAATATAGTCTAATGTTATCGTATTTCTTTTGTGGTGATTTCTAGTAATATTTTAGTAGAATAATTGAACGGATTTTCTTATCCTAGTAATAATTAGTTAATTCGTCAATTATTTAATTTCTTGCAATTCACACAGTTCTTAATAATAATCGAATTCGCAATTAATATAAAATATATAATTTTATTGACTTTTTACTTAGGTAATGTATTGCCTATTACAAGTAATAATAACTAATCAATAATTTTTTACAAAAAAAAATGACGAAAAAATAGTGCTTTGAAAAATTGGACACTAAAATAAATCTTATCACGGGTCATCGTATGCTACACCACAGATCAAAACCCTAAATCCTGTTACACCCTGTAAATTGTATCATCCTTATGGATCATTTGGAATAAATGTTTAACGTTTTCATCCGGTTTGTGTAGAGAGCGTTTTGTTATTTGGTACCAGAGGGGACCGAGTCCTGCTCAGCAAGGTTAATTTACAGTAATAGTTAAAACAATATAAATTTCAATGTTAAACTAAAGTGTGCAAACAATATTTTGGTACGGTACTTGGGAGATTGATTTTTTTGGGGGAGCCAAATCAAATAATCAGTGTTTTGATCAGAACAATTTGCCCATTGTCGAGTAAACCTCTGTGTAACCTTTGCTCAATAATTACAACTGAATGTTTCCTTTGTTATTGTACTTAATGTTGTCATTTGCTATTATAGGCCTACTGTGGATGGCTTTAATTGTTATAAACGTTATGATTCGTTTGTTTACGTTTTCCTTGACGAAACCGAACCGGACTACTTGGCAAGCAACCCATAACGCTAATATAAACATTTTCAATTTTTAAGTGAATTCTGTGGTGAATATTACGAAATATGAGTTTTCCTGAGGTAGTGGCTTTCGCCAAAGTGTTTAGGCCTACAATTCTCAAACTTTAGCCAAAATTAATCCTTCCGCTGAATTTCGAGTTACATTTTACCATCGATGTATATAACCTCATTTTACAGACATTGAAACACACAAACAGACATAGCTCGTGTTTAAAGTAGGATTATTTGCTTCTTGTTTTTTTACGAACTGAAAACTATGTTAACAAACTAAATTTATCTATTTATCAACTAATGTTTAGAACATTCTAACCAATAAGCGAAGCACAAATAATAAAACCTATCCTAAAATAAGATCAAATATTTTAGTCTGCATGATTTAGATTTTAATTTTAGTACAGGATGAGATGTCTACTTTCCCCAAACTCAATGTCAATTCCAATACACAAACCTTTTTCCACAAAGGCAGGCAATTTCAATACTCCAGTTACAAAGGGAGGCGGCAATAAGCGACACATGTTTAGGCAGGCGGGAGTTGTAGCTGACGAGAGGCAGGCGCTGCGGGGTTTATATGAGTAATAAGACGACCTACATGCCGATTGACTGCCAAGTAGATTTCTGAGATCGTAAACTTAACGGGGCTGCGCCCCTGCGACTACAGCCCTCCCCAGCTATAAACTCTGGTTACATGTGCCTGCCACCCCTAGCATGATACCAGGGTGTGTATGTAGCATGTGTTTATATTAGCGACAAATAGGGGTGTGCACCCACAGATTTCGTGTTTTTGTTGAAGGTAGAAATTGAAGAGGGTAACAGATTGAAAATGGTATTTTAATGAAATGATCTGTCTATAAAAGGAATTTCAGCTATGGATTAAATGTTCAAACTACAGTGGGGTAGAGTTTAGTGATAGTTTTTATGACATTGGTAGGTGTGAAACAAACTTTATTTTGGAAACAGTTAAGTCATTTCTGGCAATTATACATTAATTTGTGTATAAGGGACTCTTCAAAGAAAATATATTTTTAGAAAATGATTTTAACCCGAATGATTGAAATAAATTTTGCCTAAGAAAAACACGTGTTTACAATTACAACTAATGTTCCTAAAAACCAAGAAACACTACTTTTGGAACAGCACATTTTGATGTTGAAAACAGTTTTTTAGTGTTTACGACAGAAATTTTGTTTCCCACCAGTAGTCAGTAAATATCAAAGGGTGTTCCAAACATAAGAAAACATTTGTTTTGGAACAAGGGTTTCTGTATGTTTCTGTATTTCGACACTGATTATATCAATTCCCCGATACTCCCCACGCCTATCCACCACCATGTGACTACCTTACCTCGAGAGGGACTGACCTTGTGTTCTCGGGAACGCAATGATTAAATTGTTTTCAACAAAATGAAAGAAAAGTATGCACTATCTATTGTAAACTTTTGTTTTACAAACAAGTTTTACCAACAAAAAGTAAAGTTTCCAAACATTTTGTTCCAAACTCCGGTGTAAACACGGCTTTTATAGTGCGTTCAAACAGTCGTGGCACCTGAGGGATTAGGAGACCTCGAGGGTGTCCATGGGGTCTCCTAATCCGTCAGGTGCCACGGCTGTTTGAATGCACTGTAGTTGCAGTGATTATTATACAGTTATTGGTTTACAGTTATTGCTAATAAGTGCAGTATTAACTGCAGTTGAAAGAGAAACAACAGCAAATTTGTGACCACGAGATAACATAAGAGATATATAATGTGATGTGCTCTTGTAGGTTGCTGGGATTGCAAGGACCTCACACAGGGGCTGGGCTAGGACTGAGTCACAAGGAGAACTGTCATAGACTGCAGTACTTGGTGGAGAGACAGCAGCAACTTTGTGGCCTCAGTGAAAACATTCTTGGGGTTAGTCAAAGTTGAGATTTATCAATTTTTAGAACCAATGTAGAAAAATGTTATGGTTTGGGACCTATGTTGGCCACAAATGCCAATAACATATCCAGATACTTATAAGGGGCCCTTAACCCTTTGAGCCCAAGGGAATATTCATTATGACTTAACTTGGAGTGTTTTAGTGAATATTATGCAATTAAAATTAATGTACACACATACGGTCAACTGTTACCTAAGTCTTCTGTTTATTATAGCTGTGGACTCCCACCAAACACGTGAAATCCTTTTGCATGAGCTGCACACTTCATTTTATTAATATATAACTAGTGGAACCCCGTCGAAATCGACGGTTAATCTTGAGGTGTTATGTAAATTCAGCTAACTGCGTTGGATAGAGTGAAGTCATTAAAATCTTAGTTATATGAAGGGAGGATAAGCTAAGTAGGCCTATGACGATTGTGTTCCCTAAAAAACGTGATTGATGAATTCGTTTAACACAATATTTCCTACCTTTATTTTTATCGGCTTTAGGTTGCCCAAAAGGTTTTTTAGGAGTCTTATAATTGTTTGTTCATGAGTTTGTTTCATACCAAAGCCACTTTCACTATATGGGAGAATGAGTTCATATAATTAGTCTATCATGTTATGGAAGTTAAGAGTCAATATTTATTACTAACCACTAATTCCATCTGCTTTAGGAAAATCATTCAGATTGTATCCAGATTTATCTTAAAAGATGTAAATCTTCATCTTTTTTTCATAAAAATATCTGATTCTCCAGAAAGCAGTAACATTCTTACTTCGATCTCAGCAATTTTAAATCCTTCTCTTGCCACATCGACCCATGTATGTAATCATCCTGTTCTTACTTGATAATTCATTAACTTATGGGGTAGTTTTGCCTTGGCCAAATAGATCACATAAAGCTGTGCATGTATTTCGTTGATTGGAATGAACCATAATTGTAAGAAATTGTATCACAAATCTTGAACATTTGCGGAACCAATTCCATAAGCTAGTCCAGCATTGGTAACAAATTATGCAAATGCGATGAGATGTGATGACACTGTTGTGTTTCCGAATGTTTTGTATGTAGTGAGGTTTAGATGCGTTGTTCAACCTAGCTACATGTGTACATCAAAGTAAAAACTGTGTACACATTTTTTTAAATACCTGAATTGACATTAGTTCACCTACTTTACGAAAACCATAGACTCCGTAGTTAGTCTATTCCAAAACTTGAACACGGCTCTCATCCTCAACGTAGTCATCTATGACACAATTTTCAACCCGATTATCAAAAACTGTTATGAATCTCAGGTGTTCTTTCTTGAATTTAAAAATAAATGGTGATTGAAAGTAGGAAAAAATGCAAGTGCCAACCTTACAATATATGTATAAGCTAACCCGATAAGGAATAGTTATATGTTCCTTTGAAATTGATAAGTCACACTTATTTCATAATTTAAAATTTTCTAAGAGCAATAAAGCATAGATTTTTGAACAAAACATTTCAAACGTATCATAAATTCATCATTTTGTTGAAACTATAAAAAACTTGCCATGCAGTGGAGAATCCATTTAAAATCATAAATAATAATGTAAACATTTTAATTTTGACAGTTTCAGTAAACCTTTGAACACAATTTTAATATTAACAGCTGGTTCATTAAAAGTAGTGAAAAATTATCCATATGGTCGAAATGTAAACAAAATTGCAGAGTGAACTTTAAAGGCCTCTGGGGCAGAGCCCCAAGGAAATTTACATCGTTTCTCTTTTGAGGGCTCACCTACAGACCAATACCTTTCTTTAGACACCCCTACCAAGTTTCTACGCCCAGCCGTTCTCTCAAAATAGCTGTCATAAAGAAAAACAGTTTCAAATTAAGGAACGCGGCAGCGTTCCGCCCCGCCAAGTCCCCCAGCGGTACACAGCTGCTGCAGTGTATATATACATGACGTGACAAAGTGGCTTTTTTACTCGTCTATAGCTATGAAGAAACAAAAGCTATTAAAATAATTGTTCATCCACTGGATAGGGGCAATCATTCTTGGCAAAATAAAAAAAAGAATTTAAAAAAAGGTTGTGTTTGAGCCAAGAAAAACTAGTTTGAAAATTCACAAATTTTCCGTGTTCTCCTTCTTCTCCTTAAATGTTGACGGACCTACAGCCCAAACCACTGGCTCAATTTTAATGTTTTTTATGTTGTTTGAAAGCCCTTAGCGTGTAGATGTGCCTTTTGAGGGTCACAAGTCGGTGCGTTGACCCATAAACCCTTGGCAAGCCCTCAAAGTACGATTTTGGCCCATTTAAATAACATGGGATTAAAATCAAAACAAAAGAAGGATCAGCTGCGATTAAATCTCAATTAATTTAAAATGTTAGAGAAATTCATAGGATCAGCTGAAAAATTATTTTAAAACTTTTATAAAGTATTTTTTTCAGGTATACCGAATGATTTGAGCTACTTACTATATAAAATTACTTAGAGCAGTGATATTCCCCGATACTTTCCATTGAAAAATGCAGTGTACCGATGGTACACTGGTACAGCAGCTCGTCATTTTTAACAGTTTAATACTACTTATCAAAACATATGAAACCTAGGAACTTGAAACTTAGTACTAGTACTAAGGTTAGTTTTAACATTGTTTCTTCATAATATTGCCAAAATTTATTTAACTAAATAAGGTTAGTTTTATGTTTTGATACACTAAAACAAATAAAACAATCGGGAAAATCCGTCTACGTATGTTAAACAAGCAAAAAAGTGAATGTAAAAAGTGATATGTAAATTTAGGATAAAAATGAGTTTTTCAATATTTGTTTTGCCTTATGCTATTTCTAACAAACCTAATCTGTTTGATTACATTTTTACTTCTCTAATAAGGGCTCAATTTACACTAGTCTTTAGATATACGGGTTTAATTATCGGAACACTTATGTAACACCAATGCATTTTATGTGTAGTTGTGCCCTGGTCTATATATAAGAGAAAAGAGGATTTTTATTTTAACTGTTAATTTTCTACAAAAATAAATACAATCTAACAAAAAACCACTAAGTGGTAACACTTCCCCCGCCAAGTCAGCAACCCAAAAAAGACAATAAATCACCACTTTTCCGCCAAGTAAAACAATGTAATGTATGTAAGTTTGGCCACTTGGCGGCAGACTTTTGTTTGATCACTTTAAAAAATACCATAAAATTATTTTCATTGAGCAAGTATCTCTCCCAATAGTACATTGCTAGATGAGAGCTTATTTTACAAAATTTGACCTTATTTGTGTCACATTTCATAAAATCATAATAGTGATGGTTTTATATTTACTGATTACCTCGAAATTATTATACTTAGTTGGACTAATTAATTAGGGAAGTTGATTTGTGAAATTATCCACCAACGTAACTTTAATGAAAAAAAAACAAGCAAAAGTCTGCCGCCAAGTTGCCAAACTTACATACATTACATTGTTTTACTTGGCGGAAAAGTGGTGATTTATTGTCTTTTTTGGGTTGCTGACTTGGCGGGGGAAGTGTTACCACTTAGTGGTTTTTTGTTAGATTAATATATAGATACGAATCCTTATCTATTGTGCTGTCCTGCTTTCTTCTGGCCAAGGAGACAAAGAGCTCTGTTGATCAGGGCCTGTTGTTCCACTGGTAAACCCAAAGGCCAATCGAAGTACTGTAGTTCTAAACTTTACCTGTAGACTGCAGAACGTCAGTAACAGTTAGACGGTTTTGTTGGGTTACATGGTTGGGGTATGTGACTCTTTGATGGCCAATATATCTATGGGTCTAGAATGGTTTAAGCATAATATTCAAATTAGTTCATTTGGAAGTGGTGAGGGTTTCATTTATTTTTATAACATTTTCTTTTAGAAATAAGAAGAATTCATATCAAAGACAATCTTCATTTTGTGATTTCTGAGGGAGAGTAAAATGTTACTATCAAACAAGTACGGTAGGTGTTTCAAATATAAAATTTTTGTTGCAACGTTTAGAAATAAACAGTAAAATTAAAAAAAGTCTCCATGAAGTCTAAATATAACTTGCCAAATACAAAACTCTCCAATCAGATATTTGGTTGATTTGTCACAAATGTTTTATCCCGGTACCCTATTGTTATTAATTCTCTTGAAAACTACTTCATTCATGTATTTAAAACTGTTAATTCAATTTGCATACCTTTTCCCCAGGCTATTGGCAACGGTGCTAAGATGAGCATAGAGGAATGCCAACACCAGTTCCATATGAGCAGATGGAACTGTACGACATTCAGCAACACCTCTTCTGTTTTCGGAGAAGTTGTCACGATAAGTAAGTAACGTTTGATGTGATGAAGTAATTATTTTTAATGTTTGATAGAGGATATTGATACAATTTTATAGTAAAGAAAGAAGCGTTTGGATTTTGTATTACGGAAAAGACCAACTGGGGTTTGTTGAGTCTGTTGTTCAGTTGACAGCTATAGTTCGGCCGCTTAGAAAACGACCTGCGCGCTAATGCTAAACCAATGCTGGAGGAGGTTGCTTTCTAATCGGCCGAACTATATTTGTCCTTGATCGTTGCTTAAATAATACTCTGGTTACAAAGAATCAGCTGATCATTAACAAAAATACACACTTTAATTACTGCACAGAGAAGTAAAGTAGAGACGATACTTTATTATGGTTATTACGATTGTTATTACGATATTATTTACGATTGTGCGCTTTCCCCGAGCAAGGAAGAGCCTGAATGGCGAGCACTGTGGGGAAAGTTCTATTGCACAGGGCAAAGGGTCTTCCTCTAGCTTGATTGTTGTAGTATGTAATGGAGGGGGAAAAGGAGTACCATGGGGGTTAGGAGTACCGGTAGCAAATAGTGCTAAACACCACTTAAATGTACCAATGAAGGATTCCTCTGCACCTTACTTTCTCTGTGGTTACTAGTACTAATTGTAATTGTTATGTTGTAATTTTTTTTATTTTGTCGGATATATTAGAAATAAGCTGGATACCATGGGAAATTTCTTCGATGCACCAATCTAGGATCTGATCATTACGCTAATGTGCTTAGAAAAGTGAGTTAAGTGGCTTAAATGTAGACAAAAATGAGAGATAAAAATTTAGGAGAGAAATCTTTAATAGAACTTATTTATTTATTAAATTACCAATTAAATCATCTTAAAATATCAATTTTGTAAACAATTAAACAGCTTTATTCATAATGATTCTCAGGCCCAATTGTTATCAAATGTTTCAGTAAATCTACACAAATCACAGACTTTCATTGCTCTTAGGATGGTTCATTTTCTCATTTAGAAGTAACGACAATGAGTAAAAGGACAAAGTACTTAATAAAGTAGCTTATTGCACATAAATGAAATGAGAAAAAGACCATTAACAGGAATTGAGTAAATAAACAGAAGCAACAAAAAGGACATCTAGCTTAGACAGACTCATAAAGTCTAATGGGGTCTTACTGTTTACCTCTGATTCAATAAAAACAGAGTTTAGAAGAAATCACATTTTTGTGTCTGCTAGCCAAGCAGTCTTTACTTATTTGTTTTAATACAAAACACATCATTTGAAATATTTCTCATTTTATCTTTGTATACAAGATGTATTAAAGACTCTAATTTAATTTGACTTATACTATGTTTCCCATCAGTACTTAAAATTAGGAAGTATCATATGGGTCAAAATAAAAAGAAAATTAAGAATGAGGTTTTTTAAACTCCTTTTTAAGTAAAATGTCTGCCATTTTCTAATCTTATTGAAAAAATTATCTAATAAACTATTGAAGAACGAACTTTAAAGTAAGTAGTGAAACTTGGGTACTTTCCTGTTAAAGGGAACATTCATTATTATCGATGATTTTTCTCTCGATATATCGATATTAACAAATTGAAACAAATCAGCTGACAACTACGATAAATATTGTTCAGTATCAACAAACAATAATGAAATGAAGCTGTTCTAAAAAAAAAACCTAACATAACTAACCAAACTTGCTGTAACATTTAAAAATGCCGTGTTTAACTTGCCTTTTATATTATCAAACCCAAACGGAACTTTTAAATGGTACAGCAAGTTTGGTTGGTTATGTTAGGTTAGCTTAGAACAGTTTCATTTTTTAATCCATATAATAGACTATTTTAGCCTAAGATCAGTCAGTTGTTTTCAATTTGTAATGGATCGGAAAACAAAAAAAATATCGATATATCGAGAGAAAAAATTAAAAATTATTTAAGTTAGTGTTTAAAGTATTTACAAACTAATTAAAACAACAAAAATATTGCCAACCTATAGGTATTTTACTCAAGTTTACTGTTATTTTAATTATTTTTTTACTAAAATGACTGAAACCTGACCAATTTTATGAAACACCTTTATTTAGAATTTTAAATTACCTATCAAAGAAGAAAGAACAACAAGTTCAAAATTATTGATAAATAGCTGAAAAACAAAAGTTTTAGTTGCACAGGCCAAGTGCACCCTGACATAGCTTGCATCAACAATCAACTTATTAACCAACTGAATAAAAAACCCTAAATAACAATTTGTTGTATTTTATACATTTTAGCTCATAACATGAACACATTTTGTTAATTAAACTCAAGGTAACAGTGTTAAAACCTCTGATGGATGACAAAAGCGATAAACCAGTCTCATAATACCAAAGTGATGACTTAGCAGATGGTAGTAGTAAAGTAGGGAAGGAGCTAAAGAGACAATAAAGACTCTGAAGGGATAATAAAATGCTCCTATAACACTCCAGAACCCTCGACTGAATTATATTGTAAACTAAAGTCATTGCTCTCTAACCGAACTCTCTTCAGAATATCTTTAAATTGGAAAGTTATGTTCTTTCTAGAATATTTTTTCCTAGTAATCTTTGTTCATGTACGACAATGAAACTTCAGATTTTGACTTTTTTAAACTTTTGGAAATTATCAGTCCTTTTGAGGTTTCTATCTTATTTTGTTGTCGATATTGACCTAGGGCTCTGTCCCCTGGACTTTTAAAAATATTACGTTAACATGAGGATAATTTTCTTCATTTTTTCCCTAGAAAACACCGAAAAACTGTAATTTTTATGTTTTGAGCTTGAATAGCCAATAGTCCATTAAATTAACGGTAAATTTTACAAAAACTGAGATCCATGTCATCTAAAACTACCTATGACTCTCTATTTTAATCTGTATTTACAATAATGTTAGGATTTACAATTAAGTCTTCCTTATTTGAACGTTATTCTAAAACCTTTGGACTTTTTAATAATTGAGGTAAGTGGACAATTGGATTAATATGCATAAAGTAATGTTATCAATTATTTTCTTATATAACATTTTTGGCTGTGAGCCACTTAAGTTTTAAAACAACTAATTTGTAACACTGATGACCAGACACCCTGTATACAAGAATTTGAGTTGGATGCAAACTTTTCTTTATACAGAAAATTCTTCTTTGTGTTGTTAACTCTTTCTTTTGGTAAATATTGTATACTAGCTCAAAATTAACATTTTTGCAGAAAGTCGAGAAACAGCGTTCGTGTACGCGATCTCGTCAGCTGGTGTTGCGTACGCGGTGACCCGTGCTTGCTCCAGAGGTGAATTAACAGAATGTAGTTGCGACAATCGTGTACGACTGAGAAAACCTCGTAAGAACTGGCAGTGGGGAAGCTGTTCTGAAGTAAGTACTTTTACATGTTATTATCAAGTTGACTATTTAATTAAGCTGAATTTGGCCATACATTTTGAGAGCAGTTATGACTGTTTGTGCTCATCATCACCCTAATTTAATTTTAATAACACACAGAATAACTTTTTAGCTGTACTGTATATATAATTTTATTTAGGTTATGTTCGTTTTTTTAGTTATGGTAATTTCCTTACTGGTTTTTAGTGTTTTATAAATGCCTAAAGTGAAATCAGCTGATTTAGCGAGTGAGAATGAATAAAGCGGAAATGGGCTATTTTTGGTACTTTTTACAGTTGCGGCATGTGATCATTTCCATGCAGTGAACTTGAAAATTATACAGCTGTGGAAAATATACAAGTGTTTCTTCAAAACAAATTACCATTTTTTATCTTTTGTGTCAATTGTTTTGAAGTGGAACAGATTTTTCTATAACCGTGGAGAGCACAGTCACCCCAGCCTTACACTTCTTTTCTTGGAGCATTGATTTTACAGCAATTTGTATTGCAGCATTTTATATTGAGTTTATAAAATTTACTGTGCGGCTCATTATAAAAGCCATACAAATTATATTCTCGGTATGTATATTTCAATTCATCATTATGTTCTGTAGGCCTGTGATAATGACAGATGTAGTGGTTTACAGGATATCCATTTTGGAGAGAAGTTCAGTCGTGAATTTGTGGACGCCCGAGAAAACCATGAAACTGCCGAAGGCTTAATGAACCTTCACAACAATGAGGCGGGAAGGAGGGTATGTAATTTTTTTAACATTTAACATAATTATTAATTAGGCACAACGTAATGCATATTAATGTTTAAACTAGTGTACATGTTGCTCGAATTCGAGCAATCGTAAAGTATTACAGGATTTGCAAACCAATAACAATCATACTTAGCTATCAACATTTCAACAAAAACACACCTACCTTCCCTGTAGCAGCAAACCTATAAGTACTCATATTAAAATTAACTTAATGTTATTT
Organism: Macrosteles quadrilineatus; assembly: GCF_028750875.1. Taxonomy (NCBI): domain Eukaryota; kingdom Metazoa; phylum Arthropoda; class Insecta; order Hemiptera; family Cicadellidae; genus Macrosteles; species Macrosteles quadrilineatus. Next base: position 13,756,102 of record NW_026542599.1, on the reverse strand, counting down.
AAATGGGAAAAAATTACCATTTTCAGGGAATATCTTTGTATTAATTAATCCAGGTAAATGGAAATTCCCTTGGTCTGAAGGTTTCCTGCGGATACACAATTTTAATAACAGCAAAGATTGAAGAATCTGAATTATTACTTATATCCATGAATTTATCTAACAATTATTTCCTGTAAAATATTATTACAGCAGTTCAAAAATATTGAAACAAACTCGATCAACAAATGATGTAACTGAAAGAATTCCATACTAATGACATTAACATAGTTCGACAGTTCAATTTAATCAATGTTAAATGTTTACATTCGGGCATAGACAAAAATGATTCGGGCGAGTGACATATTTTATTAATGTTTATGATCCTTACTGTTCCTGTTCTAATAATCATGCAGTATTTAATATGTTTGAACCAGCTGTGTGGAATTGTGAAATCAAAATTAGTTTGACAGTTAGTTCTGCTTGTTTACATTTTTAAATTTTGTGGGTTTGTTCTTTGTTACCATGGATACCATCAATAAATATTTCACTCTTTATTTCTGACAACAGCTGGAGTTCCATAACGCCTCTTTCACACGAAGCGGCGCGCGCCGTACGGCGTCCGCCGCGCGGCGCTGCGCCGGACAAGCGTGTGTCTTCACACTAGTACGGTTTCGTGCGGTGCGCGCCGTACGGCACTCCTAAATATTTATTATTTTCTGTTCAGTTGTGGCTTTTAAATGAATACTCCACTTAAAAGTTCAAATTAAATGAAAAGGATAATTTTAAATATAATAAACTAGTGCACCTGTTGCTCGAATTTGAGCAATTGCAAAATATTAAAGGAGTTTTTTTACAAAAACTGTCACTATTTCCGTTGACGTGTGAGAGTCAACTCAAAGATAATGTAACCAATCACTCCACTCCAGTTATCGAAACTGGAAACGAACTCACTCTGAAAACGAATGCTCACTCCACTCCATCTATCGAAACTGAAAACGAAAACTCTTGTGTGCATCTTGTGTGTACTATGAACAGCTGTAATTAATACAAATTATTCGTCCGTTTAACTAAACAAAATCTTGTCTTCATAAGATATACATTGGGATTTTGATGGCCTGAGGGGCAAAGCCCGAGGACTTTTACTAATGAATTGGTGAAAGGGGGCGTGTACACAACAAATACTTAATTTTGACACATCGTTTGTAAAAATCGGTTCATTATTAACGGAGGAGTAGTATTTCGTAGAAATCACCTTCACGTATTATATATAAGTATTCGTCATATCTGAAAATATTGTATTCTAGAAGTTAAAAAAAATGTTTCATTACGTATAAATTACTAAATTATTAATTTAATACTAAATATTCTCCTCTAGTTATTAAAGGAAAATTTTTGTTTTAATACTTTAAGTTGGTCGATTTGCATGGGATTAACATAAAAATGTATGTTTTGTAATAACTTTAAATATATTATTTTCCGATACAACGATATATAATTTCTTAATTAACTGTTGCACCCTCTTGGTCAGGTAGTTTGCCTAAAATGAGGCAGTGTAGGGGTTGGGCCGTGCGGCGCGCGCCGCACCGTGTGAAAGCTCCCATAAGAACCAATGCACCTTCACCGAGTTGTCCGGCGTGGACGCCGCGCGGCGCTGTCGTCCGGCTCAAGGTGCATCCGGCGGTAACTCGCGCGCCGTGCGGCGAATTCGCCGCGCGGCGCGCGCCGGACATAGTGTGAAAGGACTCATATACTCCCATAGCCCTACGCCGGATCCGGCGGGCGCCGCACGGCGCGCGCCGCGTCTTGTGAAAGAGGCGTAACAAATTTTGTTTCCCATGTTAATCTTATGGATAAATACAAAACTTTAAAGGGCCCCAGGCCCTCACTCTCTAATTATTTCCTTAAAAAGAAAGTTTCCTGCACAACTTCACGTTACGCTCTTTCCAATGACACCAAAAACATGTCAATTGGTTCAGTAGTTTCGGAGGAGTAATTGTCACAAAAAATCTGCTTGCGTATTAAATAAGTACTAGTGTACATGTTGCTCGAAATCGAGCAATAGCAAAGAAGTACAGGAGTTATTTATAAACAAATGACTTGTTTAAAAACTAATAACAGTCATAATTTCCGATGATTTTGAAAGAGTCGACTAAAAGATAATTAACTGATGGCAATACTCACAATTTACATACCAGTCTTATTCCAGTTTAAAGGGTTATTTTTTATTTATCAAACTGCTCATGGACGGGAAAAGGTAAGCTTACAATTTAAGTCAACGTAAAAAAGCTGTCAGCTTTTATAATGTACCGTATCTAAGTTATTTAGCCAATTTGTAGACAATAAGGTGTAGGCTACTTTAAACTCTACAGAACAGAGTTAGGCAAAAACCGGCAGAGCTCTAAAATTGTGTTATTTATCATAGGCATACTCATATGCCAAATTCTTAAAATAAAAATTCAATAATTAATAACTTATATCATAGACTAACCAACACTAAGGGAGTATGTTTTATCTATGCTTATATCATTAAACACAAACCAACATCCAAAACTATACACATTTTTAATACAACATAGATAATTATTTACACATTACTGTTTACAATTAACATATGTTCTTTTTCTCACTTTTAATTGTTGCTTCGCAACGGGAAAGATCGGTTTCATAATCATTGAAATGGATTCATAATAAATAATCTATCATCAAGTTTAAGATTAAATAAACCTACCACATAGTTGTTTTATTTTTTTTTATCAGCTGTCTGAAATTGTGAAATAGGCATTTGACAGTTCTGGTTGTTTACATTTAAATGTCAAAGCAAATGTAAATATTGTGAATTTTCTCATGCTTCCATGGAGACCAATTATTAATATTTAATTTCTGACAACAGCTGGAGTTTCAAAACAATGTTTGTTTCCCATGTTAATCTTATGGAGAAATACAAAACTTTAAAGGGCCCCAGGGCCTCACTCTCTAATTATTTATCTAAAAAGAAAGTTTCCTGCACAACTTCACGTTACGCTCTTTCCAATGACACCAAAAACGTGTCAATCGGTTCAGTAGTTTCGGAGGAGTAATTGTCACAAAAATCCTGCTTGCGTATTAAATAAGTATAGATAGATTAATAGGCATTACATGCTGATAACGAATAGTTTTTGAATTTCAGCATTAACTTCTAAACAACTGAACAAAAAAATTTAATATAATTCATTAAAGGAAGTAGACAAAATAATTTTTCTGGACACTTGAAAAACACACAATAATTGATACAAAAACCATACAAAAGAGTTGTAATCGATGCCGTAAACCCACAACATCAAATCAAAACATCAATATTTCAAAAAATGGCATACAGACTCCACAATGTTCCACTAAGTCCATAAAATTACACATAGAACTAAATATAATGAAACACATTATTGTAGCCGATGGATACATAACACATCATAACACCATGTGAGTTTTCTTCAACAGTTTTTGAATTTAATATACAGTACAGCTTTATGTTCAGAAATTATCATTGCAATACAATATCTTTAGGGATGGATAAATGTATATGATTAGAAAAGTTTTGATTATGACCAAATGAAATATCAGGTGCTTTTCCAGGGCTTAGTAGTTATTTGGGAGTTTTAGATATCACCCTGTTTTGTAACCAATAACAAGAGCTGTGGATTTTCTACTCCTTAAAATATCGTTTTCAAAAACACTATTTTTATTCGCAGATAATCCGATCACAGATGCAGCGAGTTTGCAAATGCCACGGAATGTCTGGCTCATGCAGTGTGCGTGTTTGTTGGCGAAAGCTGCCCTCATTCCGTCAAGTCGGGGACATTCTCACGGCCAGGTTTGAAGGAGCCTCGTACGTAAAAATGGTGGAGAAACGCCGGAAAAGAGTGAAAAAATTACGAGCTGCCATCAGAGAACTTAAACAACCTAACAGGACAGAGCTCGTATACCTTGAGGAATCACCGGATTATTGCGAGCGTAACGAGACGTGAGTATAATGTACTTTACAACATCGCATTTAACAAATTTTTTATCAGCAATTATACAGCTTGGGAAAAAACTATGTTCAGTGTTATCTTCATGAATAGTCTCTTCCACTATCACACACTGTAGATTTGTGGTGTTTGGGTGATGACCGTGTCAAAAGCGATGAAATACCTCTGTACACCGCCTCAATTTAGAGTACCTTCTGCAATATCTGATGGCTGACTCCCACACAGATGTATCAAGTGTTGTTTTCTGGTAGTGAAGATAACTCTAGATTAATTAAGTAGACATGGTTTTTAAAGGAAAGGTCATAAAGGCCTAGGAATTAATTTAGGACGAAAGATTCCATATACAACTTAATCGTAGAAAGGAGTTGCAGGAAGTTAACAAAAAAATTCACAACACAATAATTACTGAGATGATATCCAGCCCCTATGTGGCTATAGGAACAAGCAAGGAGGATAAGGTGGGTTTTGAAGACTAGAAGAAGAGTAGGAAGAATGTGTTTTGCATGCTAGAAGTCGATGGGAAAATTCTACCTCGTACCAGATTTCTCCCTCTGAAACCCGCCAAATTTACTAGACTATAAGATCAGTTAGGTATCCGACTCATAACAAGTCCACTTTACAAATATTTTGTATTCTTTTACAGATTTATTTTCAGAAATTATAACATCTTACTTGACAGGTATAGATAAATTAAGGATTATGGGTAAATTAGAGCAATTGCGACCCAGTATAATTTTTTATTTTAGTTTGGAACTTTTTATGAAAGAATGCAAACAAATGTTGAGTCGTATTAAAAGTTTCACAAATCATGATGCTGTTTACAGGCTGGGAGTGCTGGGTACGAGGGGTCGGCTTTGTAACCGAGGCAGTCCGGGACTGGACGGATGTCGTCTGCTGTGTTGCGGCCGAGGGTACCAGACGAGGGTGAAAGAGGTGGAAGAGAAGTGTCACTGTCGCTTCGTCTGGTGTTGCGACGTCAAGTGTGACTTGTGTCGGTACAAGAGAGAAGAACACATCTGCAACTGAACGTCCTCCGATGTTCAGAACACTTTTGCGATCTGTCATTGTGTTGTATTTTCCGGTGTTCTACGCCAGAACACATGTACAACTGAATGTTGCCACATTTTGTCCTTCATCGAGAACACTTTTGCTACTGAAATATCTGTGTTTTAATTTTAGGTCAAATGGTCTTTTCACACACTCCTTTTGACTACATTACATTTTGGGAGGTAAGGGAACTCTTACCTTTTTTCAAGTAACCTAAATATCTACATTTACCTAACCACCCTATCCAATATCTAAAGTAGATCGTTAGGTAAATGTAGATATTTAGGTCACTTGAAAAACAGAGTACACTTGAAACGTAATGTTAGTCACACTTAGCGTAGGAAAAGTCCATTTTACCTTAAACTATGTATGTCTGCCACTGCTACGTCACACTTTCCATGCTCCATTCCAGAACACTTGTAACAAAACATGATTGCCATGACACATGCGTTCTCTACTCGAACGGCTGCAGATGATTGCCATAGTGTTTCAATGTTCTTCTCTCTGAATTGTTCTCAAGCTTCAATCTGCTAATACACTAGAGGTGGATTGTAAAGATTAAAAATAACATTGTTAAGGACAAAAAAATGTGTTTTTAACAGAAAACTTCAAGACATTTGGCCCTTTTGAGAGTATTTAGATTTCCAGAAATGGTGCTGGCTACAGTTTACCAGTCTTAGTGAGCAAAGCTATACAAGGCATCATTCCATCCTTCACTCATTAAGCAGAGTTTACATAAGGCCAGTAGAGCAGGCAGGTTACCTGTCTCTAATGTATTTCAAGTTACCTGAGGAGGTGGCCTGCGCTGCTTGCCAAATTTGAATTCAGGTAACTTGAAATACATTAGAGGCAAGTAACCTGCCTGCTCTACTGGCCTCAAGTACACGCAGCTTTAGGTTTAAAATAAACCCTCGTAGTGTAGTTGTATCACCCATTGTAACTACTAAATTTGCTAACTTCAAATACCGTATCTCAACATGTCAATCTTGCGACTGGCACCACTGCTATTTTTGACAAGTAACATATATTGGACAATCTCAACAAAACCTATAACTTTAAAAAAATAACCGTTTCTAATTTGTTTAATACAATTTTGGAAAAACTCAACTGCAAACTTTACAATCTTCATTTTGTCAATCAATATTACTTAACAGTATTTAAAATTCATCTTAGAGCTGAAATCTTTTTTCTAAGAATTTCCGCTCGTTATAAGTTACGCAATAGTACTCGGTTTTACAAATTGACATGAAACTTCAGTTAAGAAGTTACCATAAAACATCATTACTATAGCTGATAAACAAATTCTTGTCTAATTTGAATTCTGTTATGTAGTCTTCGTTCATACTGGACTAAGTAGAAACACTTTATTATTAACTTTAAATTGTTGCAAATACTTTGCATTTATCTGTCTAGTACTCCAAAGAGCTTTGAAACTAGTAGCCCACTGTAACGATCTAGAAAGAATAAATTGAGGTATTTACAAAAATTATATTTAAATGTGATCAAGAGGCTAAAACTCAATAAAATGAACTGATTACTAACTTTATATTTTTACTTGTGACTCAAAGTCCAAGTTTTTTTACATTAAAAATACATCTTTTAAAAGTACGCATACCAGCAGTTCTATCGTGTACAACACTGTGTTAAACTATAAATTAAAATTGTAAGTTTCAATCAGCAAAAATGAACACTTTTCAATTTTTTATTTTTTAGTTCACATTTCCACACAAACAAACTTTTAATTTATTTTAACTACTACATCAGTAACTTTATTAAGTATTTACCAGCAATCTGGCTTTCAAATTACTTGACAAGACATACTTAAGAAATGTCAGTTTCTAGTAAACGTTAGTAGGGTTTTAAGAGGAACGTGCTTCTGTGGCTGATATTTTAGTAATTATTGCTGGATTCAAAACTAAACAAACATTTTTTTTACAAAAATACCTTATTTTGTATTTTAGTGTAGGCAACTCAATTACTTTTTAAAATTATTATTAAAGTGTCCAACTTTTCAGACAGTTAACGCGAACAAATGAATAAGCTATTGAATAAAATTATTCATAAAAACAACAATATTCTCAAAGTATATTCAATTTAAATTCTTTTTGTTATACATTGTCGTAAAAGGCATTGTTCTACTTTCAAGTCCTTGCTGGTTTCTCAACTAACCCCTCCTGTTACTCTTCTGAGTATGTATGTACTTATAATAATTAGCTTTATTACCAAAGATATGTATTTTGTATGAAAGATAACTGTTTGGTAGTATAAGATTTTCTAATTCTTGTAATGATACTATAATGTAATTAAGTTATTACTCTATCTATACTCTTTTTATACAAGTCGATTCCTTTAGTTTTGTTAAAAATAAGGATACTGTATTACTTAGTTTTGTTTTAAAGATTTTTTCTCATATTGTTTATAATTCTTTTAAGACTGATAGGTTTTAATATATTTTTATTCTTTTTTTAAATTAGAATTTTAGTCTATATAACAAGTTAATTTTATATCGTTATGAATATTCCCCTCTCTTTTAAGACTTCTTATAAATTAGCTATGGTAACTGATTAAAATGTAACTATATTTAACTTCAAGACGAGCTCTATAAAACAATAATACAAGATCTTAAAAGAATAATAGGAAATGAAATTTACTCATTTATATTTGCCATTTCACTTAAATACCATAACAAGCTAACTAATATTTTAGTTACTAAAATGATCAAAAACATAACCTAATTTATAAGAAGTTCTACGTGACCTTTGTAAATAACCTTCTGTATAGTCTCATTTATTTATTCTTTTTACATCAGTGATGTGAAAAATTCACTACTTTACCTAATTTATAAGCACTTTTTGTATATTTTGTCATGGCTGTAAAGTAACGTACTTATTTTTAAATATATGTAAACTTGTACATATTATGTGAAATATATGTTGTAATATTTATGATGTTTCATTAACCTGAATTTCAATTACATTCAGATAACCTAGTTCAGGAATTAAGCATTGTGAGTAGCTACTCAATGTTTATAAGTGTAGATTACACCATAGTGGGGCAGAACCAGTCGATGCAGTAAATGACACAATGTTTTACGTTCTTTAGTATTTTTTTATTGCCATATGTTTTTGTTATTAATTTCAATTATTGTTATTTTGTTTACTTTTGTCCTTTCTGAATTCCATTGCAAATTCAGTCCTTTATATTTATAATAGTCTGACATTATTTTCTACAGGTGTCTAGCACCAGTCGCTGGTGTCTAGAGTAAATTCTTTTTGTCGTCCGATCCCGCTCTCCTTTCCTCCTCGCCATCGTACTACAGCGCTCACGCTGTATGCCCTGTAGCTACAACTGCTGTACAACAATGCTATGGGACCATTGTCGTTTGGGTTCTTCCTTGCTCAGTACAAGTACACTTCCGCCACAACATACCAGAGCTAAAAGCGCACGGTTGTCCTGTAAGCTTGTATCCTCTGTATGCTACTTCTCTGTAGTCTGTACATAGTTTCTTATGTTTTAGCTTCTAGTGTGTGTTTACTGCTCAATGAACATAACCGTGAACTTGGACTTCAAATTTGTATGTGCTTATGTAGGTTTGCTATAACCTTTTTGCTTTTATTTTTATGTTTAAACAATGTTAATCTTATACAGGGTGTTCAAAAAAGGTGGGGACATATGTTGCCTAGTGATTCCTTGGGTCAAAATAAATAGAAAATCAAGAACAAGAATAACATTTTTTCCAAAATCATCGCTTTATTAACCGGATATCTGCCATTTTGTATTTTTTACATAAACATTTTTATCTTTGAACATTTTTAAACGATCTGTATGAAACTTGGTATGTATGTTAAGGTAGAAGAGACCCGTGTTAGAAAACAGTTCATCTCGATTCAACCAAAAATTTCAAAATGGCGGCCATTTAAAATTTTAAACTTAAATTACTCAAAACTGGCTGGTTTTATGAAAAAATGGCAAGAACAATTTAATTTACCATTTTTAATTATCTATCTAACAATACCAAGTTCAAAAAGATCAAATAAGAAATAGCTGAAATATTAAGATTTTTAGTTGTAAAATGGGGCAAACCTGACTAGCCCCTTATTCTACCCCATTTTACAACTAAAAATCGTAATATTTCAGCCGTTTATTAATAAAAATACAACAGTTGTATGTGAGTATTTTTCAGTCGTGGAGTTTGTTTGTACATGACATGTATCAAAAAAGATTTTCCAGCACTTGCTTAAACTATAACTATTCCTGTCCTCCTCTTTTGCCTCTTACGTAATTTGTGTCTCTGTGTTTGGCTTTGACATTAGCAAGCATTATGCAGTGTAACCAAACTGATAACTGGTGCTTATGATGTTCACCATATTTTACAAGCAGTAAATAAGTTTATGGAGCATTTAAATATACTAACAGAAAAACTATGAAGTATTAGGGTTCATACAGAAAAGTCTGATAACTATTTCATATATATATTTATTGTAAAAAAGTAAATACAGTACTTACATCAAAACTTTGAAGGTAAATAAATTATGATGGAATTACCCATTTTTTATTAAATCAACATATTTAATCCACTTTGAAAACCTGCTATAAACTTTGTGTACACTTCAACTACAAACTTTAGAAATATAGTTTAATTTTGAATAGTTTGAATTCAACTATTTACCGCAATTGAAGTTGACAACACACTAATGACAAACATATCGCTTCAGGTAAACCCTTGATGATTCGGTTAAACAAAGCATAGAAAAATAGGAATTTCAGTGATCACTTGAGCTTGAAGAGTGGTACAGTAAATTTCTGAAAGTCTGAGATTTTTTTGTTTTTTATGGTAGTGAGAGCATTATCCACCATGTCAGCGACGTCCCACTTGTCGTTATAGGGTAGACTGATAGTTTGGGACAATGGGAGGATTTCTGAACTGCTAGTGTAGGCGGAGAGGAGACGATACGATGGACACACTCTGGGAAACATCGACGGTAGAGTCACCTCCATGACGCAAACATACCTGTGATCAAACTCAGATCAACATTTGCCGTTTAGAAAAAAACATGACTAGTGGTGGCACTTTCATACGAGCCTACAGCCAAAGTAAAAAAAATTACAATGAAGTCCTTTGATGTAAAAAGCAAAATCTGTGTCCTCCAAAAAAGTTCAATATAGATTGCAAACGTATGGTATTAGAACTTGCCCGGAAGTAGAAATACCTCAATGCTACACTCGTCAGTGCAACACCTAAGCCAAGTGAGATATTATGCCATTGTAGGCCGAAAGGGTCGAGTACCAGTATAAGCACACAACACTAGCACTTGTTGGTTATCTTAACGTAGTACTTAAGAACATGACTACTATTCCTAGGCAAAGTCCGGTGACGGGCTAAACATGACGTTAATGGGTTAAGGTAGGTACGATTTGATACCTACCTGTCTGTTTTGATTGAAACACGTTAACAAGAACTCATAATGTAGTTACCATATCATAGCACCATAACCCTGGAGCCCAATATAATAAATTCAAGTTTTCACAAATATTGCCCAACATAAATATCAAAGAAACACACCGGTTCTGTATGATTTTTATTGAAAAAAACTATCACAATTATGAAAAACCTTTATCGAACAAACTTACCCATTTTTTTCCAGCAGGAAGGCTGCACTTTGGTATTCAAGGGCATCATAACCGACAACTGACTGTCCCAAACGAGATAGAAGCTCAAAAATGTAACGTTTCCGTTTGTCTTTCCTCTGCAAAGATACTGTCAAAAGCTGGTTCTCCACAGACCTGGCTACTTCGTCCACGTACTCAAAGAGGATTTCATCTCCTGAAAAAAAAAAAACATTTTGGTTAAGAAGAATAAAATAGTGAGGAATCGTAGTGAAATATTTATTATTTTAAAATATGTGAAAACTATTGACAAGCTTTTGATTGATTGTTATTGCAAAACAATTCTAAAACAAGAAAATTATCTAGATACACATAGGAATCTAGGGAAGAAATTGTTTTTGTTAGTTTACAGGAAATTCAATCTAAATTGTGAAAGGCATTCAAATTTTATAAATAACATATTTGACCAACATGATTTAAAAGTGAATAATCATTCTTCTCCAGTTTTTAACAAAGCCGGAAAATTTGTGTCAGCCTTTTCTTTCCTTACCTGGCAGATTTATTTCAGCATTATTTTCTATAATTGAACAATTTCAATAATCTGACAGACTCCTAGTTCCATAAGTGTCCATCATTCAGATCCAATTGTATGCAGGCGAGTGGTTATAGTGCTCACACTACAGTCAAACTATCACCAGTTCAATCCCGATAAAAGCCAGAAACTTTTTGAAGCTTTTGTAAAGTGCTCAGCCTTGCTAGATCATTGGACAAAAAAGGTTCCCACCAAAGAAAGAGCTGATCATAAGTCAATAACAAAGCTTTATATTCCAGGATGGTAGGCTCTAGCCAGGAATCATTTCATTTAAATCATGATTGTCTGGGAAGGGGTGAAGTGAGTGAGCTTGCTATAGATTATTATCTTTTTAGTTACAATACGCATCTCCGCTAGGTCATAAGCTTTAAAATAACTGAATCGTATACTGTACATCAATTAAGTAGCCCAGCTGGAAAAGGGATGTAACAGAAAAAAACCCTTATTGTATTAAGTATTTAGACACTAGCCTGTGATGTTGTGAGGCAAGTCGAGTACTGTTCCAATCAATCTCTGGACGGTGGGTGACACAATGATGTTTGCCGATCTCACAGAACTGTGCGCTCCGAACCTCACAGCCAGCAGAACATACTCCTCTGGATCTGCGTCGCAAACGTACAAAATTATTGACACACTAAGAAGTCATTATGGTTATTTAGAGTTGGAATGTAAGTAGATTGCATGAAACTAAATATATTTTTTCCCATTTTGCAAATTTGTTCCCTTTTTAGGCCACATTCCCCTCCTGACGTTGGGTGTTTACTAAAAGATGGCAAACATTCACATCTCATTTTTTTAACTAGCAGTTACCCAGCGTGCGTTGCTGCACTTACAACTATTATTTTTTATTTTAAATGGTAATATGTTCTTTACAATAAATAATAAAAATGTATACCAAAAACAAAAATAGAATATTTACTTTACTTAATTTCCAGTGTAAAACAATGTTTTTTTTATTAGGTGTAGAAATGTCAATTTTTAGGCTTACACCTACCGTGAGTATGCAACATACAGCTGTCCATGTGATACAAAAGCATGACGCAAAGGAAATTGTAGACGATTGAATTCAAAGTGTAATTTGGATTAAATCATCGGTATTCTTAGGATTAAGACTATTCCTCCTTTTAACTTACCACTGATGATTGTTGCTTCGATCAAGTTTGGTGTTATATTTTAATCGTCAGTCTGGTTCCGTTGCACAGCTTGGGTGGATTTAAGTTTTGCATTAGTATTATTGAAGTTCCTTCTTTTAATCACAGTAATGTGGTGGGTTGATGACAAATCGGGTGGTAACAGTGGCCCCCCCCCCCCCCCCCCTATATTGGGCCACAGTGGAACACCTTTTTGTAAAACAGTCTATAAAAATCAGTTTCCATTGAATTATAAATTTTAAAATATATGTAATGTATGCCGGAAAGATTGTTCTCTAAGTACATTTATTTATCTTCTGAAGCTGTTAACCAAACAGGTAAAAAATGAAAAATGTTTTGTAATGTTTGTTCCATTGCGGCCCACCCTCCCCTACTTACAAAGTGTCAATTATTTTCATGTTATTGAGGTGAGAATTTGTTGTAGTTGACCATTCCTCAGCATGTTTGAAATACAGTGTGGTCCAAAAAGAACTGACACATTTTACCAAAATTTTTATTTACAAAATTTTTACTACATGGTAACATTTACATGTACAGTCAGAAAAACTCAAAAAGTTGTTGGTGATATTCAACATATCTCAATATGGCCACCATTTAAGGCTTTGCCGGAGTTAAATACAAATTTAGCACATCGCACACCTTTGCTGCATTTCTCGAGGATGAAATTAACATTGCATGAGTAATTTTTATAGCCAGCTATTATGTTCAACTCTTAAATTAAAATTTTCAATCAGAAATAGTGGTAAAAACAGTTGTTTCTTGGTACTTTAGGCTATTGTTGTTTAAATTGATTCATAACAATTCATCAGAGCTATGGCTGCTCCTCAGCAAAAAGCTCAGTGTGTCTTGTGGTTTAGAGAATTCAGATCAATAGTTTCAGTTCAACGACGTTTTAGATTGGAGTATGGTGTTAATTACTCTCCTTCGTGTAACTCAATTAAGCAATGGGTAAAGAAGTTTAAGAAAACAGGCAGTGTTTTTAATGTTAATCCAGAAATTCAGAGAAATGTTTGGCGGGAGTTTGAATTTCGATTTGACGGTAGAGCCTTAAACAATGGCCATATTGAGATTTATTGAATATCATCAAAAAGTTATTGAGTTTTTTTCTATCTGTACATATGTTAATGTTACTATGTAGATACAATTTTGTAAATAAAAATGTATGTTAAATGTGTCAGTTAATTTTTGGACCACTCTGTATATATATCACCATTGTTAACAACAAGCTAACCGAAAGACTATTGCAATACATTTTTTCAGGAAATTCAGCGTTCTTAAAAATATTACTTTCAGGGCTATGGGTTCTGTCCACCCATAAACAAAGTGGGGCCTGCAAGGAACTTTATTGAGACAACAAATTGATCAGTCAGTAGCTTTTTGATGGTTCGAAAACTGTACCCAGCTGTACCTGATCTTGGGCTTTGAATAAATTAATGATCCCGGCTAATGGAACAGCTGATCTTAGTGACAAAACTACACAGATCATCTGACTCTATTCTACCTAAGACTATTGATACAACTAGACATTCCATCCCCACGTTAAAATACAAAACGTCGGTGGTTGACGTTAGCCACCCTGTCACGGACAGATTGTTCTGATCTAAATTACTAATTTCAGTCAAATACACAGACTTTTTTACCAAGTCAAACAAATGGAATGACTTATTGTAAGCTACAGCGACTGACCTATCAACTTGGTCAGCAAAAAAATAAGGTAGATAATAGAATTATAAGAACTAGCACATTCTGTGACTTGCTCACACAACTATGTCGTTATTAAATAAAAAAATTGGTGTTAGCTGGTTCATATAGATGGGATGTCCACTTCAGTATCCAATAGTCAATGATTTAACACTTCACTTATTGTGTTAAAATACACACCCAGGTGGCGACCACACCTAAATCGATAATGATAATCTACAGTATGTAACCTATCTATGAGAACTAGACCTTGGTTTGGCAGGATGATCGTAAGGTCAACGTCCAGTTTGATGAGGAAATGCACCGCATCGCCGTCTGCAAACACCTCCACCTGGTCCGGCATCACCTTACCCTCGCCAATGAGGGACGAGTACTCGTAGGCACACCGGTTATCCACCGTCTCCAACTTATCCACCTGGAATGTCACTTGTTGAGTACATCTACCAACCTCCAGCAACCATCGTTCTTCTGCTGTGCCCCGAGGTAGTCCAACAAAACTAGTGTTTCTCATTTACCCTTTTATACAGAGGGCCAGGCTTACAAGTGACCATGGGATAGCATCACAGCTGGAACAGCTTATTGCGCACCCATTTACCCTTTTACCTCAGCATACCACTTTATGAAACATAAATACCTCTACCCCAGCAAACCTGCAGACTGAGCGAATTTCCATTTGTATGATTGGATTTTCACCTAAATATTTCCATGTCAGATTTATCCCCTATTTAAATGACATCAGATTTAATGAGTGATTATTAAGGTTTTCCACTACAGGATAACAATTGTGTTTTTAGTAAAATGTTAATAGCTTCGTAAGAATCCAAATATATCCATAATCAAGCAAACAACAATAGTTTACTTCTCCATCAAAATAACATGGGGATTTAAAATTTACAAACATACTTCAAGATACTAAATTACTTTGTTTTCATAATGGTTTAGAAAGAGAAATTTGGGAAATTTGAGAATTCCTGGGTTTTGAGGGTAACCCCATAAAACCCAGTTCCTTTAGTCCGATCATGCTAGTTCGTGAACTCGTTCAAATAAACGTAGGTTTACACGTTTGTAACAAATTTCTTCAGAATCAGACCATTGCTACCCAAAATGGTGTTAACGGACACATACAGGGTTAGGCAAAAGTCTGGAACCTCCCAGATAACTTTTTAACGCGTTGCAGTAGGAAAACCAAACTCTGCACATATTAACAACAAAAGAATTTGTACTTTTTCATCAAAGTTACAACCTTGCCCCAGCCCCCAAAATGGGGTATTTTGGGGGCAGTCTCAAATTTTCAAATGTAAACACCTATCATGTGACCCCTCACTTTAAAGGGTTTATCAAGAGAAATTGAATGGCGCAAACCAGAGGTCCATATTACACACCTAATCAAAATGGCAGCCATTTTAATTATTTGAGATAAGCAAGCAAGATAAAGTCTGGACATCCCCAGTTAACTTTAAAGTATTTAGTATTTTAATACAGACCAAAAGGTAAATTCTCTTTTTTATAAAGGTATGCTGAGTTTAGTTTTCCTGTTATAACCTGTTAAAAAGTTAATAGGGGATATTTCAAAATGACTGCCATTTTGATTAGGGGTGCGATATTGACCTCTAGTTTGCGCCATTTAATTTGTTTTGAGAAACCCTTTAAAATTAGGGGTCGCATGATAGGTGTTTACATTTGTAAATTTGAGGCTGCCCCCAAAATACCCCATTTTGGTGGCCAAGTTCTAACTTTAATGAAAAAGTGCATTTTTATATGTTGTAAACATGTGCCGAGTTTGGTTTTCACACTGCCACACGTTATAAAGTTAACTGGGGGTGTCCAGACGTTATCTTGCTTGCTCATCTTAAATTAAAATTGCTGCCATTTTGATTAGGGGTGCGATATTAACCTCTGGTTTGCACCATTCATTTTCTCTTGATATACCCTTTAAAATGAGGGGTCACATGATAGGTGTTTACTGCCCCCAAAATACCCCATTTCGGGGGCTGGGGCAAAGTTGTTACTTTGATGAAAAAGTGCAATTTCTAATGTTTTAAATATGTGACTTTGGTTTTCCTACTGCAACACATTAAAAAGTTACCTGGGGGTTCCAGACTTTTGCCTAACCCTGTATATGAATGAATTTGAATTGATGGCGTTTTTGGACACTGTGGAAATCAAAACGAAAAAGTAAACCGTTCCCAGGTCCAGGTCTGCCTAAGGTAATAGCAATAGCATATTCCCTTATATGGGAAATTTGCTAAACTATTTGATGTAGCACTTTGTATTGTAGCCTACAGGTCATCAAACAATTTTCCAAACATGATTATGAATTGAGGTTATATTTTTGTAGATGAAAAAAATATACTTCTAGTATCTGAGGCATACTGAAAACCTCATAATTCATATAGTAAGACTTATTTCTCTATTGCTGTTAATTAAAGTCAAGTCACTGAGTTTTACAAACGGTTATTTAACAAGGTAACTGTTAAATAATCTTATCCTCGTCTTAACGATTTGTTGACTACACAGTCGCTGATGAGTTGTCAACTAATGCTGAAACACCAACCGGTAAAATCCTTAAGTTTAATACTTACTTCACCACCACAAAGGCCACCAATAGTGCTGTGCCTACCACAGGTTCAGAAAACTTCAATTCACTATGTATAAAATACTTTTGGCTATGGATAGTAGTAGTAGGGCCCATACCCATGTTTAAAGTAGCAGCAATTTTTAGACCGGAAATGAACGTAGTTTAGTTGAGCCAACGACAGATTGTAGGCCCACTACATCAATTACATATTTTTTTTCGTGTGCATCAGCTGTTTAACCAAGCCCAACCAAAACAACATGTTACCGGGAGCACAAGAGGTTTTACGTTTGTTGGGGAGAAGAGAAAATTTTAAGTTTTACGCAAGGAAAAGAAAGATTTTCCTCAAGGAAGAAGGGGGGAGGGGATGTAATTATCTCGTAGTTCCATAGCATTAATAAACCTACACATTCCATTCAAAAGTTAAAGTTATCGCCAGTTTTTTAATAAAAATCATCGTACCATAGTTGATGTGAGCCACCGACAGATTGTGCTGATCTAAATCACTAATTTCTTTTGAATATACTGTACATACTTTTTAACAAAGTCAAACTAATGGAATGACTTATGGCATAGATAAAACATACTCCCTTAGTAGATTTCTCATCCTTATGGAACAGCTGAAGACAATTTTATTGTTAGTTCTGTACGGTTTATGTAGAGGTCGTGTTTTGTTTACAATTTGTTTCCCGTTATTACAGCCATTTAAAACCTCGTTTAACCAAATAATACGATCTAACCATAAACAATAACTTGTCCCCTAGTTATATAACCAAACAGTAAAGCACAAATCATGAAATTAACCCTAAAATAATGGAAACAAAGTTTCGTCGACACTAGCGCCTTTGTGTCACGTACATGAACTAGACACGAAAAACGTGCTTCAAAATTTACAATGGGATGAGAAGTCTACTTGTGTTGGTTAGTCTATGCTTATGGTGAGCTATAGCAACTGATGACCCATCAACTTGGTCAGCAACAATAAGGTAGAAAAATGAATTTTAGACCCTAGCACATTCTGTGACTGGCTCACACAACTACCCATGTTCTTTTTTGATAAAAAAAAAATTGGCAACAGCTCCATATAGATGGGATGTCTACTTCAGTATCCAATAGTCAATGTCCATAGCGTGTCACATGCAAAGCAAACCAAAATCCTGCATATTACAATCAACTTTCCAATTATCCAAGTTAAAAAAAAGTTCCTAAGGGCGAAATTGAATTTCAACAATGGTACAGTCTGTAATTGGCTCATTCAACTAAGTACAGTTTGTATGAAAACTTGGCTACAGCTGGTTTAACAGAACTATACTTAACGCAAATAGAACTGGCGGGTGAAGGTAATGTTCTTAAATAGGCCAGCTTAATCAACCACCTGTTCTCAATGGTTATAGCTGGGATTTCTACCTTATATTCCACTAGCAAAATTTGGGTGGTTTACAGGGAAGGTTTCCTGGGTTCCACTTTTTTAGCTTAATGTATACATCAGCTGATCAACTGTCTGATGTTATTTGAAGGTTATAGTGAGGTGGACGAGATGGAATCACTTCCCCTCGAACCGCCTAAATTTTGCGAACGGAGTATAGTATCCAAAAGTCAATAAATACGTTACTAATACCAAGAAATATTTGGCCCTAACCTTGGCTTCTTCTAGTAAAAGGTCTCGACGATACAGTGGTAACGCTGCAGCCCAGGCCTACCGAAACAGCTGTTGCACTAATTCAGAATGGAGCTTCCACATACAATGTTTATGTTATGTTTATACTTTTAATGCTGTTGATACATCGGAATATACCGGACGATGCAGTGCAGCCACACGCCAACGAAAGGCTAGTTTCAACACATTTTAATGTATGGATGTCTAAATATTATGTAAACGTATGAAAATGTTTCGATGATGTATTGGAAAAGTTGGATAGCTGCCTAAGATCAATGCATGTTTATATACCTAGTCCATTAATTTTTCTTTCTTCTTATTTGGTTGATACATTTTTATAAACCTCGAATTTTGTCTACATAGACATCAGGCATATGTATGCTACGTACCACGTAAAGCAAGGGGTGAGCCATTGCAGTATAAGATTGAACTGTACCAAAAATTGTAGTGGCAGCAACAGGATTCGAACCCACAACAGCACCATCTTGTATTTGTAGCCAATTGCACTATCGGTTGGTCCACCGAATCATCGAAACTACTCTTACACCAACCATTCTTTAAGATCATTATAACAAAATACAGCGTGACCTTTTCATCATACAGCCTACTTGATGCATATGGCCAAACTCCATCCTCTTCATCAGGAATCCCATTGATTGCTATCTATTTGGTACTTACCCAACGATGAATTTGGCACCATGAGAAAATTCTGTCGAGATGTCTTATTTTGGTGTGAAGGTAATTTTCTAAACAACGCCATAAAAAGTGTTATTAAGGGATTTTGGAACAAGTAAAACTTCTAGGCATACCAACACCTGACTATTCCCTATACTTAATATTTTTTGCTCCACCTCGGATACTAACAATAAGTTATGTCCAAATGCGGGATTGTGCTTTTGGCACTACCGGTACTCCAGTAATTTCATCATGCGCATACATTCAAAATGTATTTTCAAACTGATCAGTTCTTTAGTATAATTTCTATTGTGTCCAACCAATGCCACACTAAAAAAAACAGGCTGTAATGCTCGTCAAGCATGAGGTCACGATAGAAGACGGCAATGATGTAGGTATTTATTTATTTATTTTCCAAGGAAAGATTAAAACAAGCAACTGATCACAAACAGCAAACATTACGTCATTCTCGTCTTCTATCGTGACGTCATGCTTGAAGAGCATTATACGGCCTGTTTTTTTTTAGTGTAGCCTTGGTCCAACACTACTTTTCAAGCTGAAATTGGTTATTTAACTGAGATTTAATATTATTAAAAATACATAGTAGGCCTACTCTTTTTTTATCATAGGCCTACAAACTATTTTGAATTTCAAAGTGTTGAAAATAAGATCATATAGGGCTGCTGTATGTAGTTATAGAAGGAGCGTTCAATAGTTTTAAACAGCACTTGGCAGATATAAACTGTGTTTGTGTATCCAAGTATTCTAATAGAGAAGTTACCACAAGAAAATAAACTGTGGTAGAATTTCATGAATAGTACATTAAAACATAAAAAAATTGAGAATTTACAAAATCTTGGGTTGTAAGTTGATTTTTAAAGGTTTATATAACCTTTAAAGACCTTTTTTTAATTTCACATTTAGGTTGGATCAAACATTTAAGTTCCCTGCTCTCAATTGTTTCTTTTATGTAAAAGAGATGGATTTGTTAAACTTTAAAAAAGAATCTTCCATAAATAATATTCGGATAAAAAAATGGTTCAAAAGTTTTTGAAAAAAGATGGACGTAAACATAAAAAAACAAATCTTAAAATTCAAGATCCATTCTTATTGGTTGGAAACCATTGAAGTTAATTTCAAAGATCGAGAACACTTCAAGTTACAAGTTATTGAAATTAACTTACTTGATATTTTAAATACGCTGAATGGAGTTCAGTTAAAACTTTAGCTAAGGCTCGGTCTGTGTATTCCCAGTTTTTTAAAGAGGGAAGAGCATCTTCTAGCATCTCGAGATTAATCGAGTAGAAGTCAAAATCACCAAGATCAAAGTCCGGGGGGCATTTTGGGAACGCTCCGTTGAAGATGATTTGCCAAATCACATACTGGTCTGCTATCGGAATCTTCAGTTTAAAACGATCATTGATCGCTACTTTAAGCTTTTCCAACGCAGGCTTGCCTGACGATACTTCTAACAATTCTATTTCTCTGGCACAAATACCTGTAAATACAATGTAAAGTTAAAGAATCTGAAGAATCAATATGATCCTCGGATCTTCTTTACCCTCGAGTCAGCTACAACAGGAAGAAAATAGCAGATTGCGCAGTTTCCAAAGTTTATTAAAATATATCTGCAAACTAACAACAAAACAGTTTGTATCAATACAATTGTAAGTATTACAAATACAAAAAATATAAAGGAATAATCGAATGAGAAATTACTTTTTCAATAAAACCTTAAAACTTTGAAATTGTAGAAACAGTTAAATGTGATGGTAATTCAATGAAACAGATAGCAAATGCACAATTTACTTAAACACAGTAGGCCTACTGATAGCCAAATTTAATAAAAAATTATCTCTAAACTCAAACCGTGATAGCCTACCTTATTTTTTGTATGAATATGAAATATTAAACATTGCAGTTACAGGGCTACTCAGGTGATTCCATTATTTTAACACCTCACAAAATTGTAGAAAAACGTTTCAAATTTCTTTAAAATTAATCATACGAATGACATTTATCTATATGATTTAATAGTAATAAAATATTTAAGCAAACTTTATTTGTTATGCGAAAGTCTATATTGACAGCTTATTAAACAATTATTTGGAAGAGAGAACGAGAAATAAAGTAAATGATATCTCATTGATTATAAGACATCACTAGTGTAAATAGACAAGCAATGACATAAAACCTGTTAACCTGCAGTTAAAAAAAAATAAACATGCACGCAATTTCTGTTAATAAAAAGAATGAAAATAAGTTGGCTTTTTGTGGTTTTGACATTTGAGTTCCAGTTTTGACACTTTCCTAGAACACAGTTTGAATTACCAGATAAATAATTTAAAGATAGTAATTGGTTAATTCACAATGGCAAGCATTATATAAATCAGCTTTCTATATAAAACAAAGTATTTATTGTAATTTACTATATTAATTCATTTCTCAACAAAAACTTGCATTTTTAATAATGTTGATTGATAGACAAATTAACATATTATACTGTCATGATAAGACACATCAAAAAGCAAATCTTTATAAATTTGGAAATAAATAGTTAAAACTTTTCTCTTCCATTAGATGTTATCGATTTTTTGAAAAAATTGTAGTAAACAAATTTTATTTAATTCTACAAAGTAAAATTACCCACAGAAAGTACAGAAATATTGAAGTCACAGAGGGAAACAACACAAATCTCAATACATACGGTGCAACATTCTTAAATAAGTACATATGGTACAGTTCAAGCAAACTATCAACGAGGAAGATGAACTCCAAACCCAAGACCAAGCCCCCGATGAGTGTGTGTAGACACTCTGGCTACCTCATATTGTTTCTCCATAGAGTTAAACATTTCTTCTTGTTTCTGTAACAATTCACTGTTTTTACTAGAGGAAGATCCTTCTTCCCCGTCCTTGATTCCCATTAACCGTTTAAACTTGGCAGTTAGTTTTCCATCTTGATCCTGAGAAAAAGTAGTTCCTTTCCAAACACTCTCAGGTCCAGCTTCGGGGGCTTTCTCCTCTTCTTTCTTTTCGGCAGCCGAACTTTCGCCCTCTTGTTTTTTGCTTCCCCATATCAGTTTGCGCTTTTGCATCTGCTGAGCGTACTTAAGAGGGTTGACTCCAGCTGGGTTATAATAACTCGGGATGGAAAACCCAGCGTTACCTTCGCCAAGACCTTGACCATCTGGCATCTTCAGTTCTATACCTAGCTTCTCCAGGATGTTCAACTTTTGCATCTTCTTGTCATGCAGTCGTTTTGACCTGTCAAAACTTTTAGAACGACTCTTAGATCTTTTTCTGGGACGACTCCGAGAGCGACTTCTTTTACTGCTTCTATCTCGGGATCTATCTTTTGACCTCTTTTTAGAGTGATTTCTATCTTTGTAATAATTTGGACTTCGGGAATCTCGTCTAGATTTATCCTTGTATTTATCTCTACTTCTGGATCTTTCTCGCCGTTTATCTTTCCTTTCTACGCTTTTAGACCGACCTCGTCTCTTTTCTCTGCTACGTGACCTTGCTTTAGTTCTTTCTCTACTCAGTGATCTTGATCTTCTATCTTTCATGCCCCTTTTTCTTCTATCCCTACTATGAGATCTCTCGCGTCTTTTCTCTTTGCTCTTGGAACGATCTCTTTTATCCAAACTTTTTATATCATACTTTGAACTTGTTTGTAAATCGTATTTTCTGTCCTTACTTTGAGAGCGATCTTTTACAGAGGTCTTACTTGGAGATCTATTTGTCCTTCGCTCATTGCTTCTTGAACGGTATCGCTTCCTTTCAGAACTTCTGGAGCGATCTCTCTTTTGGTCATCGGAATACCTGATGAAGTCGCTTCCTTTACCAGACGCTCTGGGTAACGCTGGATGTCCCAAAGACTCATCACTGTCGGACAACTCTTCCTGTTGAATTTTATAACCTATATCTAACGCTATTTTATTTACAACAGTTGGTGGGTTCGGTAGTTTAGAACTGCCTTCTCCTTTGTACTTCTCATGGCTTTTAATTTTGACATCTTTGCCTCCTTCACTGCTGGTTGATGAGTATGAAGAAAAGGAAGAGCTTCTTCGCACTTTCCTGTTGGATTTGTCACTCATTTTAACTTGCCTAAGACCTTAAAATGACAATGCAGTCTTCTCAATTACCACCTGAAACATTCAAGAAGACACCAGATATACAAAATACATCGTTTGCTGATCTAATATGTTTTTCATCTCTGTAACAAAGGTTAAAACTTTAACTAATACAGATCTTAAGTATGTAATGGCTCTTGAATGGAAATAAGAACTGGGCTTTAACCATAAACATATTCTGTCATTGGTTTTCTTAGAGCACACAACTTGAACACATATGAATTGAAAATTACACCTTACATAATTCATTAGTTAATTGTTAAATTGGTAAACAGAAACGAAGATGCAAACTCATAACAGGGGCCTACAGGATAGTATGGGTCGGACATGTAAGTACCAGAGTTTTTTCTAACAGGTACTCAGGCATCGCCCAGCTCACTTGGGAGGTGCATTAGAATTTTGATGACTAGGAAATTAATTTTTTTAGACCAATTTTTGTTAACATTTACCAATTGAGATATACAGGGTGTCCGGCCATAAGTGTTAAATAAAATTTTGCATCAAACTACATGGTAATGGAGACATAATGACGCACATTTGAGGTTCCCAACCTCAACCGTTAGGGAATAACAAATGAATTAAGGTTTTCCAAAAATTATTGTAGTTGTTATGAAAAAGGTTATATTACTCTGTTAAAAATGCACTAATTGTTAATTTAAATGTCATTTTCAGAATCCTCACAAAATTTTAAATAGATATAACACATAATCGTTGGGGTACGGAAAAATATTCTACTTAAATTTCTTCGTTAAACAATTATTTTTAATATCGACGAAAATTTAAATAACATTCAGCAATTTATTTCTCGGTTACCGAGTTCCACTGAGTTTAACAAATATTACTAAAAACTTCCTTATTTAAAGGGCTTTACAATGGTGTAATATAGTTTTTACCAAGTTTCAAATTTCCCAATGTAATTCAATCATTGTTGTAAAAAAACATGGTAGGGCAAAGAAAAGCTATTGTGAAGAATAATACATTTAAGTGCAGGCAACGAATAATTTGTATTTTTTCCTCGCATGCAACGTTTTTTTTATAACTATTAAGCTAAGTAAAGAAACATATCGTTGTAAAATGTGTTTGTGATAAAGGTACGGTTATCGTATATTTTTCATATTTCAGATAAGATTTCAATTACCTCGCGGAAGTTCGGTTGTGGCTATACCAAAACTACCCGAAATGGATTGGGCGTGGTCGACGTGGAGGAAGTGTGACATGGCCTCCTCGATCTCCAGATTTGAGCACGATAGATTTTTTTGTTTGGGGTTACATGAAAGGTCTAGTTTACTCAACTGTTGTAAACTCTGAAATTGAGTTACGGGAGAGTATCTTTGAGGCTGCTGGGAAAGTAAGGAAAAAATTGACGTATGAGGTCACAGTTGGCGCAATACACAAGCGAGCTAGAGCCTGCTTGCGGGAAAACGGAGGGCACTTAACACCCAAACTGTGATTCCACCTTAATAAAAGTTGTGCTTCGGACAAAGTATGTCATTGATTTGATTTTTATTGTGTATTTTAACTAATGTATTGTGTTTTTTTTATTTTCTAAAGTCTAAACAAACACTCTTTAGTTTGATGGAAGTGTAGTCTGGTCAATTATAAATTACACAAACCCTCATCATCAATGGTCAGCTCATAAAATAGTAGCCTAAGTAAAATTCATTATTTTTTACAATATCTGTTTTAGTTTAACCGTGTTTTTTCACAATAGTGCGTAAAATTCACCATAGATTTGACATTAGATAAATGTAGTTATACATCATTGTAAAGCCCTTTAAATAAGGAAGTTTTTAGTAATATTTGTTTAGCTCAGCGGAACTCGGTAACCGAGAAATAATTTGCTGAATGTTATTTAAATTTACGTCAATATAAAAAATAATTGTTTAACGAAGAAATGTAAATAGAATATTTTTCCGTACCCCAACGATTATGTGTTATATCTATTTAAAATTTTGTGAGGATTCTGAAAATGACATTTAAATTAAGAATTAGTGCATTTTTAACAGAGTGATATAACCTTTTTCACAACAACTACAATAATTTTTGGAAAACCTTAATTAATTTGTTATTCCCTAACGGTTGAGGTTGGGAACCTCAAATGTGCGTCATTATGTCGCCATTACCATGTAGTTTGATGCAAAATTTTATTTAACACTTATGACCGGACACCCTGTATATATGGTCGAGAGTACATTTCTAAGTTTTTCTTTAGGCTCATTTTCATGTGTAATAGTGATGGTTGAACATCTTGAAGTTCCCGTGATTTTGTGAAGTGATCACTTAAAAGTGTCCCACAATCGCAGAAGTTGGTCATGACATTTGCAATCCAGGCATGGAAACAGGGCCGGCTTTAACCATAGTCTAGGCCAAATAGGCGCGCGCCTAGGGGCATGCACCACAATATTACAATTTACAAAATAATGCCACTGCTAATGTTTTCTATTGTGGATAATAGGTTCAAGTGGTGTACCCTAGTCATATAGGGTATTTGTCACTGTGGTAGGCTAATACTCACAATTGTCTGAGGACTGACAAAAATCTTAGATTTCTACGATTTCAACGCAATCATAGGAGAAACATCATAGGAGAAAGTTGCAGTACTTTCTTGCCAAAGGGGACATTCAATACTTATTATCAATGTTTTTTTTAGGCCTATATATTAATATTTTTTTCTTTATAATGATCCATAGGCCTATTCTATGTTTTAATATTTTCAACACTTTTAAGTTACAAAATGACAACTGATCTGTTTAGGCTAATATAATATATAAATGGATTAGGGCCTAACCCTAGTACTGCCCTGACCTGATTTTTAAAGCCAAATTGCTCGATGCCCTGGCGATTTTGGCCATTTGGCAGAGTTGTTTATGACAATTCGCAGGTTACAAATCAATATGTTAACTTAATATCGATATAATCGGATCAAAAAATAAAATACCAATACTGTACAGTAGGCCTACATGTTGAGAAAAAAATCATCGATAATAATGAATGTTCCCTTTAACAGGAACGTAAGTTACCGAGATGTTCACTATTACACCGAGACCACAGAAGACGCTTATGGATTTTGATTATAATGACCTCAGGATCTGATGTTTTAAGAACGATTTCACCACAATCACAGAAAATGATCATTATTTGCCACGATCGCAAATGACAATAATGTTTCCACTAGAGATGTAACGAATAATCGGTTACTTAGTGAAGTTACTGTAAGTTAACTTATTTCAAACTGCTGATTTGGGGGGTCAGTTACTTATTCTCTAGGTAAGGTCTACTACCGAACCCAGAGCCCGCACCTCAGGTGGAACCTAACTTAGGGGTCTAGGACCGGCCCTGAATTGGCTTTTTTTTATAACGAACCATAACTTGATAAGTTGGCCTACCTATCAAATTAATTGATATAGTACTTAATTTACATTTTAAGTTTAGTATGTTAGGCCTACCGTAACTTAAGTTACCGGTAGTTAGAACAATTTGATGGGAACAATCCAATTTCTTTTCACGTAGGCCTAACTTACTGTAACTTAGGTTAGGCCTATTCATATCTCCCAGAATTTTCTGAATGAAACGAGTAGCCTAGGGTACCGCATATTGATATGTTCCAACCATAACTTAATTAGAGTTTATGTTTAAAAAAGAATAGGTATGTCTGCAAAATGGCAATTTGGCTTGGCCACTAAGTTATAAGTTAAATAGGCTAGGCCTAGGTATGGAAACTTACCTGTAACCATTCGGAGGGTTAAGGAGGTAAAAATTAATTGCAAAACCAATTAATCCAAATGTGGGTTATCATTACTAGGCCTAACTAAGTTAGAGCCTACACCATAACAAAATTTGAATGGAGTAAGGGAGCATGAACGATTCTGTACCATAGGCCTTATGATCACTGTATCTCGAACAAACTGGCAGGTACAGTTACTTAACTGGGCTATGGCTAATATCAATTGAAACTATCAAATTGAAAATATTGATTAATAATCAATATTTTTAAATATATCTATTATAAAATTAAACTATCATAACCTAACCTAGCCAACCAAAGTTGCTGATGGTGAAAAAATCGCATGAAGGTTTACTAATCGAATCGATAGTTTCAATCGATGTTAGCATAGCTCAGTTAAGAAACTGCACCCAAACTGGCAACTAACCTGTTTTCATCTTCGTGTAAGTTAACTGAGTTTACGAGTATTGCTTTACAAATTGGCAAGCATAGGCCAAGCCAAGTTTTGATTGCTTCAAGTTTCCACCTAAAGGTTAGGACTAGGCCTAAGCCTACCTAGGCCTAGCCTACTTAAAAGTATTTAAACGGCCTGTCCTGACTTCAAAATGAATTCATTTGTTTGAACTCGGGCTAACTTATTTCGTCTTTAAATATTGAAAATTAAAAATTATTCAAATTTAACTTACCGAGTTTCGAAGACAGTACATCCTGCAGAAGACGTTGAAGAGGCAAGCAAACAGAAGTTATCATAACTACCCCACTAAGTTATTTGTAAAACTATAAATTGAATACAATTTTCATGCAAGCAGCCAAAGACTTGTTTAGTATGTGATTTTAGATTTCAAACCTAAATCATTAAAAAATTGTAAAACACAATTTAGGTAAAACAGCATAAAAGTTTGTGAATCATTGAATACAATGCAGAACAGAATACAGAAAACTACAATCCTCAACCTCAATCCTCATTTTTCACTTTTCAGTTTTTTTTACTACGGAATGGATTATGGAATACGGAACGGACGGGGACGGATAAAGTACAAGTACAAGACAAAACATGTATACCAGCCAATCGGAAGGTGTCTAGCTGTGCGAAAGACTAAAGCAATGTGATGATGAACTTTCAAAGTGAACCATAGAGCATAGCCCCTGTTGCTGCAGACCTGCAATAAGACATAATAGATATTAATAATTTTGCAAACAATTTACAAATTGAACTAATTTTCAGTTCAATAAATTAATTTTTACAAGATGTCAAGTCATCCTTTTCTATCCAAGTTGAGGTTATCCATATGTAATGGGGAGGGTAGGCTAGGAAAGCTGGGTTGACGACCTGTGTCACGGCCACCTTTAACTACAGGCCGCGGCCTGGTAGAATTGGCAACGTCGCAAGTGGTGTTGTTTAGTGACAAGACATCCCATAAGATAACACAGGTGACATCAGCTCATTAATTCTCACTTTATTGATTTAAACTTAAATTCATGAACATAAATTTATTAAAATATTAAAAAATAAAACATACAGAATTGAAACCCGAAAGAATATGAATTAAAAATCTATATCTGTACATTTGTGGAGTCAATATCGTCATAGTCCAGTAACCAATCTTTCGTAAATACAAAAATACCATTAGCTGCTTCCAAACAAAACAGCTGTTACAACACCACTTGCGACGTTGCCACTTCGAAGGCCGCGGCCTGGAGTTAAAGGCGGCCGTGCCTGTGTTCGGACCTTGCAAGCTGGGAAGCGTGCCGGCTGGACGTGTTTGGGTTAAAATTTAAAATACAGTACTGAGGTATTTTCACATAAAACATGTCAATGATTGTATTGCGCTTATTTTTACATTGAAAATAAATTTTATTTTAGTTTAGACTTGACCATTGCCAATATTGATCTCTGATCTGGTTTAATAATGATTTTGACTTTGAGTCACAGGTCAAAAATATTACCTTCAGGTCTCAGGTTGAAACGTTGAAACCCTAGGTCGGTTCAAAATCAGTTTTTGGAAAGTGTTGAGTTTTAATAGAATGATTTTCTAGCCAAGCCGAGCCTAGCTTAAAAACTTGAGGGATCTTGATCTATCTAAAAAAATCAAGCTCAATCCGAGCTTTTACGACTGCGAAAACACCATGATCGCCTAGAACGCGTATATGAGGATCACACCAACGTGATTGAAAGTTTGACGATTAACGCGTTTGCCAGTTTTTGCCTTGCCACGATCATGATGTCGACGAGGTCGAGAACATTCCACCGCGGGTTTAAGGCCGCGGAAGTTGTCAAATATTTTGCCACGATTGCGGAAGATGATTATGGTCCATACGGTACGACCGCTGGATCTGTTTAGGATTTTGCTGCGATACTGGAAGACTAATGTTTCAAGATCGAGCGATGATATTCAAGATTTTGTCGCTATCACAGAAGATGATGAATGATGATGCCACTGGAGATAAGGATTTTGTTTGCCAAGATTGCGGAAAAAGATTATGTTTCCGTAACCACAGGATATATAATAGGAGATTTGACCGCGATCGCGGTCGAGACTATGATATTGCCTACACGGCCACAGGAGATGTCCTTATTCACGGTGATGGATGATGATAATGCTTTCGTGACTGTTGGAAGTATATATTCACGTTTCTTTAGGGGTTTAAGCTAAGCGGTCACGGAATACACGGTGATACAATTTCCGTGACCTATGCAGATATTCAGGATTTTTGATCATGGAAGACGATGATGACACCTCGGTGCCTCGGAAGGTGCAAAGCCCAAGTGCAAGCTTATGTGGAAATGCCTGTGATAATGGTTTGGTTTTTACAGATGATTAGAGAGGGGGCCGGTGAACAAACTTGCGATGGATGGGTTCTTATCGCAAGCCATTGGAGCTCAGCTAGCGTATCACTTTCACCCCCCTCCTTTAATCCGAAACTTACATAGATGCAAATAATATTAAACACCCTATATCCCCACTACATGACTTCCTTGACCTAAAATAAAAACATCAATGCTCAAATCAACATCAACAGTTTAAAACCTGATTTACTGTTACTATCTTGTCATCTGTTTTACGGATTTATGGAATGGTACGGTCATATGATCACTTTTCTAAGACACATGACAGGATGATGATACACAACACAAACAACATTTTACAATTTCAACACAATATAATGCAAAACTATTATTCAAACCTTGATATCTGTATTATTATTTAATTTTTATTATTTATGTGTTACAGTAAGTGAGAAATAATTATGTGATTCACCTTACAAGTTCAGTTGCCTTTAGTGAAATACATAGTCCTACATTTAACTTATCTTTATTCAGTAAGGCCTAGTAATAATTTAAATAGTGTTATTTTTAAAACCTACTAGGCCTAGGCCTATTAAATCAAAGTGTGAATGTTAAAAGGAAGTTTTTAGCTAGAAATTACGTTAGGCTATGTTAGCTTAAAAGATTGTGCTTTTTGCCTAGCCTAGGTTATATAACTTACATCGCTAACCTTTGCTTATTAATAATGAACAGGTTAATTCAAATTGAAAGTGTTAATCCAGAGGAAGATCATCCAATGACTGAAAATAATGTCAATTTTCTTCCTTTAGAGGTAGGTCTTATTCCAACTAAGCCTATTAACTTAAGTACCGGTACCTAACTTAATTTGAATAAGTTAAATCACCCGTACAATTTTTAAAATTATTAGCCTAAGTTAAGTTAGACTTGATCACACCATTAATTTAAATACTAGGCCCAACTGTAATTTATTTAGGCCCTATATACTTTATGCCTTTATACCATGTTATCCATCGTTGACCAGTAGGCTACCTAGTAACTGGATTGATTTCGTCAAAAGAAAAAAAAAAAAAATTTTAATACTTTAGATATTTAAGCGGTTAACATGGCTGTAGTTACGAGGTCCATTCACCATTTTCCTCTGTGAAATATTCCTTCGGCCTACAGGGCCTTGAGTAGCTCCTCTAAGTTAAAGTCCTTAAGAGGGAGCGACTTTATGTCCTGGTGCCGGTGGTTATAGAGTTTGACGCCAAGGACCGGATAACCACTATTTTTGTTTACTCAGCCTGCAGAAAGGAACGTTTTGATTTTCTCCTTTTCTCAAATTAACTTATAAGTTAACTAAGTTATGTAGGTGGTGTCTGCAGTTGAGGTTATCTATATTTTCCTTGACCTGCACCAGACAGTTGTAGATGAATTGGCTGTTAATAGTCATTACTCCTAAGGCACGGAAAAGTGGCCTAGAGTGTTTGTCTCTTTCGCTGGAGGTTATGGCTCTTATGGCAGCCTTTTGAACTATCAGAATGTTTTGTTGGTCTCTGAAGCATGTCCCCAGACAATGATAGCTCAACGGGCTGTGGAAGAGGCCATAATAGGCCAGCTTTAGGTAGGTGTCTGTGACCAAGTTTTTTAATTTCCTTAACACGCTACACTGCAATAGCACAAAATTATAAAAAATACAAAAAAACAAGAATAAATTATTTACAAACACGATTGTAGCGTATTACGATGTAAATGATCATTGTTTTATAAGGTTTTCGCCTGTGGTCTCTGTGTACTGTAAACCAAGTGACAGCCGGTCTATGTGTAAAATTCAAATGTATACCTCGGTCTGTGACAATGACCGCGGTGTCGCATATGCGACGCTCAGTAGCGAACGTGTTAAAAGGAAAACAGTTCTGGAAAGTCTGCTTTCCAACACGTTTATATGTTTGCCTTTATTTAATTATATTATACCTTATTTAATTATATGGGTAGACTTCCGTATCTGTTGGCACAAACAACCAAATGAAAATATAAAGATTGTCCGATGTTTCATTCGATACCTATATTGTTTGGTTAACCTTACCTACCTAACCAAACGATATATCGATCGATATTTTCATTCGGTTGTTTGTGCCAACAGATACAGAAGTCTACTCTAAATGGCTGGATTTTATTTTACGTCCTACATTTACTCACATTACTGCACTGCAGTTTGGTTAAGGTTACTGAGTGGTCTATGAGTTAAGTGCTGACTTGTAACCAGAAGGTCGCTGCTGGAAGTTATATCAATCTACCCATTGCATTAATCATAGGCTAGATGGCTGGATCCAATTTGAACCATTAAAAAAGCTAAGGTACCTAGTTAAATTTTTGGTACCGTACTATACTTATTTATGACCGAAACCTCAGCTAAATCGTTCTAAAATTAGTTTAGCCTATAAACTATTCTATGGCATCAATAATACATTTTTCCCACCTCTGCCATAAGTTAACTCCAGCTAAAGTAGGTAGTTTGTTTATTTTATCATGTACAGTAGACTCACTCTTCTCCAGACTCCTCGGGACAGAGGCCCGTCCGGATAACGGTTTTTCCGGTTAAACCGACATTCCCAAAATTCGTTAGCCTAAAAGGACCATTTAAATACATACCGGTACTGTATACATATTTCCCACGAGAATAGTACCGCCCACTTCCTGCCGATGTAGTCCGGTTAAAGAAATGTCATTCCCGCCGAGTGTAGTCCGATTAAACCAATGTCCGGTTAAAAGTTAAACTCAAACTCAAATATCTTTATATTTTTGACAGTCGTTATAAACTGCATAATAGCATACAAGAAATAAACCTTTGATTCTTGATCCGTTTCTCAATTTTTTTAAAGGCAATTTAAATTCTTCCCTAGATTGAAGGTTTTTTGTTTGTTTATCATTTGTTTATAAATGATTGCAGTTTTAGTTAACTTATTGTTTGTTTTTTAATGTTCATAATATATTTTACTTTTGGTAAAATAGCCTATTGTAGTTTAATCTAAATATCAATGAAAACGTAAAAGATAATAAATGCAAATCGATGTTTTCTTTAGTTTATTAAAAATCAATAAAAATGTAAACAGATCATAACTTAACTCTATGTTTATATTGGAATAATAATAGTTTCAAATCGATGATTTATCAAACCAAATCTAAATTTATTTAATATATATATCCTATAATATATCGCAGGTTCTCTGCAGAAAAATATTATGGAATAATCCAACAATTGTATAAAGCACAGATTGAACAATGGATCTTATTTAGGCAAGTGGAAAAGCAGGTTAGGGCTTAAGAAGGTAAAGTGTAGGTAATAGTTAGGTTAACCGTGTCGTTTATGTTACACCCATATTGCTTTTTATCTTTTGTAATAGCTCATTAGACAACGAGGAAACAATTTCAATATTGAAACTGCCTCGTTGTTTAACTGATATTGTTGGCGTATCAATTAGTTTTTCAGGTTTTTTAACTGGAAGCAGTTCTCAGCTAGTGAAAGTTTGTGAAACTTTGGAATCTCGTAATGCGGGCTACCTACTTGGCATAATAGCCTATGTAGAATGTTTCAACAAAATGCTTTTGCCTTATTTTTTCATTTGTGGTTTTTTCAGGTTATAATTCACATAATGGGATTTCTTCAATACCCAGACCGAGTTGTAGCCAGTCAAGTTTGCAAGATTTGGTACGAGGCCTCTCTCCATCCAAAATTTATCAATCAAGAAAAGGTGGTTATCAAAAAATCACCAGAAGCATTTTCAATCTTCAAAAACTCATCAAAGTCATATTTTCACCTTATTTTGATAGAACTTGAAATAAACCATAAATTGAAAGGTTTTTGGGAAAAAATGTTACCGAGTTTGAAATCTCTTTGTTTTGTAAACTGTGATATGTACGACAAGACATTCATTGAAATCTTACTAGGCTGTGTGAATTTGGAATCATTAGTATTGGATAATTGCCGTGAACTATTCATGGCTGGGCGACTGCTAGAAAGCGCTGCAGATGTAAGGGCTGTTTGTACAGTTCTCTGTCAGTTGAAAGAATTAAATCTTAACGCTAACCGTTATTTATCCGATGCACTACTCAACCGACTTATGGCAGTCATACCCAAATTGGAATCAATCTCTCTTGAAGGATGTCAGATGTCATACCACGCAGGGCTATATAAGAAATATTATCCGGACAGATTGACTGTTGATAATAGCGAATACGCTTCAGAAACAGTGCTAACATTTTGGAACTTCTTCAACTTTATTAGTAAAAGAGTTAATGTAATTAAAAAGGTAAATTTAAGCAGAACGTTAATTGATAGTAACGCAATATCGTTACTATCAGAGCTTGACCAACTTGAGCTGGATGAACTGTACGTTACGTCGTGTGAACAGCTGACAAACGCAGCAATTCATGCAGTATCCCAACATCAAAAACACATTACAGTGTTGGACGTCAGTTACTGTTCAAGAATCACAGACCAATCGCTGTTGTACATCTGCAATGATATGGCAAAACTGAAAAAGCTCGCTGTAAGAAACTGTCGAGCGATCACAGACATCGGTATCACTCAGTTGAAAAAACTAAAACATCTCGAAGAACTTGACATTTCCCAGTGCGAGCAAGTAACAAACGAAGGTATCAAAGAAGGGTTGTGTTCTGAAATCAACTTGAAGGTCAGGAAACTATACATGGAGGGGTTGAATACTGTAACAAGCCCTGTTATAATCCTGATGGCTAAGAACTTACCAGAACTGACTCATTTGAATTTGAGCTACTGCTTCAACGCAGTCACCGACGACTCTGTACAAGCTATTTTCCAGCATCAGTTGAAGCTTCGGTCGTTGAGGTTGGCTAGTTGTGACTCTGTGACTGATGCTGGGTTGACGGGGATGGGTGTCAGTGCTTCTGCAGACGAAGCTGATGTTGCTGCCGTACAAGAAACCATGAGTAACGTAGTGATATCTCAGCCCAGGCCGTACATATCCCTACGCAGCAAAGCCGAGGAAGAGATAATCAAAGACGCCAATAGGAAGAAAGCAGTCCAAAAGATGTGTGAAGCTCAACTCATCCATAGCTCGAATATTGGACATTCCTTAGTTCGGTTAAAAGGTCAGTGGTACATTATTTTATGAAAATTTTTATGGCAGTTCTTTCAAACAGCTCATTCATGATGAAGTCTGTTGTTTTGTAATGATGTTTACAACTAATATTCTTATAGCAATAATCATACAACTACCATACAATTGTTCACTTACAGTACCTACTTATATATCTGGATGGATTTCAACCTTGAAGTATAAAAACCTTCAAGGTAATGGGTTAAAGGGTAGTATTAACCTTGATTTTAGAACTATTTTGTAGGTTAGGAAAAATTGACGTGGATGACCATTACTAAGGATTTCTTTTTCCTTCTGAGAGAGTGTGCTGATTTAAATTACCGGACTTAATGCAGACCTTTAACATGACATGACCTTTAACCTAGGCCTTAATGCAGTCACGAATCTGTATAAAGCCCGGTCTGTTTTCACCACATGCCTTTTCTTTTATTAAACTGATTTATGAAATCTTACAACACCTTCTAAATCCCAAAATAAATTTAGCTGTCCTTATATCTTTCATTTTGAATGCTTTCATTAATCTTGATTTTGGGGTTTCTTTTGGATGTTTATGAAAGTTGTGAAAAGCTAGCAAATCCTCCATGAAGACTGTTACGATTAATATTCATCTCATTTTTCATCATGTGATAAACACATGAATCAAAGATTGACTCAGCTAGTCCTATTTTTGCCAAACATGAGTGAAGTTTCGGATTCCACTCATTACTTGCTTGTTTTAGACCATATTTACTTTTAGGCCCAGCCTAATCGACAAACTTTGTTTGGTTCATGATGAGATTCTTCAGGTTGATTCATGTATACTCCTTTGGTGGAGATCTCCTTGAGTAAATGCAGTGACAGAATCCATTTGGTCTATTTCAAAGTCGTTTTCAGCGGCTAATTCTATTAAATAGCGTACAGAGCTGTAACCCATAACAGGAGCAACTTCATCATAATCTATGCCTTTGTGTTGAACACAACCTTATACGGGACTTGCTTTGGGGCAAATGAGGTTCCATACGCAGCTCTCTTGGTGTATTAGAATTCAAAGCTTTCTTCTATTATTTTCTATTTGCGATGAAAGTTCCTCATTCATAACTTGTATCCACAATTCCCTATCAGGGCTTCCTATCGCTTCCTTCAGGATTAATGGATAATTGCTGATTTCATCATACTCAGTATAAAATGTTATATTATTCTTTAAGAGATATGGAAGGTTTAAGTATCTGTGAGGCCAATCACTAAATTTCCCTGGTATATAAATGAGGAACAGTTAAACATACAGTAACACAATTTAATTGCGAAGAAGATAGAACCAAAAGCTGAATGTAAACAGATCAAGTCAAACTCACAACACTTTAAAATTGTATCAACTATATAGTATAAGCAAATTAGGCAGGCAAGGTGAATATGTAAGTTAGACTAAAGTTAGTATATTTATATAAGTTCTACAATTTATATATTTCAGGTCTTCAGGATCTTGACTTGCGATGCTGTAATAAAATCACAGATGTCAGCCTCAAATACTCGTTCCGCTTTTTAGAGCTGCAACATTTAAATCTTAGTCAATGCCAGCAGGTAATTTATCAGCTAATAATTTTTTTTAAATATTTATACATTTTTTTGGCGACATTTGCACTAAAAGTGGTATTGAGATAAAAATGACAGCCAAAATTCACCTTGTGTAATATGCATGGTGTCCCAATTTTAGGCTACTCATGGGAGCTTGTCTAATATAAAAAGGCTGCAACTTGTAAGTAACTTACTGGATAATGTATTTGTTGTCATGATATAGGTCAAAACATTTTCAGGAAAAAAAACTTTCACCAACTTGTATTATTATCAAGAATAATTGTTTCTGTTTCCAAAATTATCTTTTGAATTTATGCGTATCATTTTGACACAGTCATATTTTTGGACGTAAGTCTTATTTTGTACTGAAAATATTTTCCTAAAATTAAAGTTGTGATGTTTCAAAGTTGTAAGTTCACTTTTGGGAGTTACCAACCCAGCCAAAAATGTTTTAGAGATTAAACAAGTTCAACAAAAATCTTGAAAATTTATTAATTTAAACTACTTTTAGATCACAGATGTTGGACTAGCTTCAGTTGGGGAAAACAACCCGAGCATTGACACTCTCAACCTCAGTCATTGCTACAACATTGCTGATGGAGGAGTGGTCGCTATCACGAGGGGATTGCGACGTTTGAAGTACCTCGATATCAAAGTGAGTGAGTCACTTGTCAAACCTATCTATAGCGAAACTCTATCTTATACTCTAACTAATGTAGGTTCTTCTAAAATTTTATCACTTTTTGTTTTTTATTAAGTTTTTTTAGCTTTAATATATTTTTGAAACCTTTACCTAACAAACTTTGAAATCAAGCTGTGCAAATAAAAAAATCTAGTAAAATCAAATCCATACGGTAGTATTATTTATACGATACTATCAACATTTCTAAAGTCACCTTTTTAACAAAACATACTTACTTACTTACTGCCGTGGCTCTTGGTACCCAAGGTGGTACTTTGCCTCGCCAACACACTACCTCCAGATTTTTCTATTCATTGCCTCCTCTTCCCTTCTTCCCAGTCTTCTTAGGTCTTTTCTAACCTGGGT
This sequence comes from Macrosteles quadrilineatus, assembly GCF_028750875.1. Classification (NCBI taxonomy): domain Eukaryota; kingdom Metazoa; phylum Arthropoda; class Insecta; order Hemiptera; family Cicadellidae; genus Macrosteles; species Macrosteles quadrilineatus. The sequence goes on along the minus strand of NW_026542599.1, from coordinate 13,718,748 downwards.
CTCGCCATAGGGCCTTCCTGGTGGTCTTCTGCCCTCCGGATTGTTCAAAAGGACGTTCTTGACTAAGGAGTCGTCCTCTTTCCTTAGTAAATGGTCAGCCCATCTCATTCTCCTACCTCTCACCTCGGCCACTATGTCTGGGTCCATATATAATTGCCTCAACTCCGCATTGTGTTTTATCCTCCACTCCCCATCTTCAATGGTTGGACCATATTTTATTTTTCTCAATATTTTGTTGTCACTATCAAACGTTTTTCTGTTTTTAGCGAATTTCCCATATAGGGAATAAGCTATTACCGTAGTACTCATGGTAAGACCTGGACCCGGGACCGATTTTTTTTTCATTTTGAGGTCCCTAGAGGCCAAAAACACCATCCGTTCAAATTCATATATATATATATATATATATATATATATATTTATATGTGTGTCCGTTAGCGCGATAACTCGAGCAAAAACGATCCGATTTTGATGAAATTTGGTACAAACGTGTAAACCTACGTTTATTCGAACGAGTTCGCGAACCAGCATGATCGGACCATGGGAACAGGGGTTTATGGGGGGTTTTATGGGGTAAAAATGGGATTTTCCCACTTTTAACTCAAAAAACATAAAATTTTGCAATTTCTTTCCAAACTATTTTGTAGAGCTTAAAAAAACAAATAATTTAGTATATTGAAGCGTTATAATGCACCTAATGGTTACGGAGAAAATTTCAAAAAGTTGTAAATTTAAAATTCCCATGTTATTCTTATGGAGAATAAGTATACTTTTGTAGTTTGCTTGTTTATTAACAATTTTTGTCCAAATTTGGAAAATGTTTTTATTTCTTACTAACTATTAACATTTTACATAAAAAACACTTTTACCCTCCCTTTTGCAGCAAACCTAAGTATGTGTTAAACTGATTCTATTTAAATAGGGAATAAATGTGATATTTTTAAGGAGACATTTTAGTCTAAATCCAATGAGGCAAATGGAAATTCGCTTAGTCTGCAGGTTTGCTGCGGCGGGGGTATTTTACTTAACACCCAATTTTCTGAGCCGTATAACAGAACTGGTCTTATAATGGTTTTATATATACGGAGTTTTGTTTTGTGTGATAGTATTCGAGAGCTTAATAGTTTGTGGGATGCTGATAAACTTCTGTGTGCTGCATTTATTCTTTGTTGTATTTCCATATGTTCTTCATTATTATTCGTCAGCATTACTCCCAAATAAGTGAAGTTGTTTACTTTTTTAAAGTTGTACCCTTTTATTTCTATATTGTTGTCATTGTTTATTTGGGTTGCTCTCCCACACTCCATTATTTTTGTTTTCCCTTCTTTTATTCTTAAACCAACTTTCTTTGTATGGTTTAGGAGTTTTGTGACCAGCGCTTTCAACTCTTCTTTACTCTCCGCTATAATTGCAACATCATCTGCAAAAGCAAGGACATTTATTTTGGTCCCTATTGTAATTCCAGCTTCTGTTTGTCTTACTTCTTGTAGTGCTTCCTCTAAAGCTAAATTAAATAGCAATGGGGACAAAACATAAGCAACAAAATTTAAATTTTACAAACACTTTCTTGATTGTCATTTGATGGCTTTTAGTCAACGATCAATTAAAACATACGCACTAACTATTGTTTTTGCACTACTGTCCTTATTAAGGTCGAATATAAAATATTTTAAGCTACTAAAAATTCTAATTTGTTATTTTTTTGCTACCACTGTTATATTATACTTAGTTTTGACATGTTTGTGCTTTTTTGAACTTTATTTCTCTACATTTCTACGTTCTTATCAGGGTTGCAATCAACTGACTGATGCCTCAGTTTCTGCCATTGTCAACCACTGTGGTCAACTGCGCTACTTGGACATATCACAGTGTACAAAGATGTCTGAGAAAGGGGTGGAGATGCTCAATAAACTTCATCTGCAGGTAGGCTATGTTTTTACTCCCCCCCCCCCCCTATTGTGGAGAAGTTATTGTTTTTGTCAAAATTTTCCAGTTTGAGTTTCAGGTGGAAATATCCGATTTGGGTTTCTCTGAACCACAAAAAAGGGATTTTTGCAGTTATTAGCGGGTGTGTGTGTGTTAGGATGTGTGTGTGCAAAAGAATTTTATAATTAGAAATTTTGATTTTTAGTGATGGTTTTCACATAAAAAACCCATAAATTAACAATTTGATTTTAAAAACAGCTTGAAAAATTTAGATTGAAATTTAGTCAATAGACATGATTTAGCCCCTGAGCTGAATTGATGAATATAATATGATATAAATACCTCGTCACAGCTCTGAAGTTTCCGTATATTACGGCCGTTTATTTATATTATGAAATTTAATACCTATGTTTATGGTTCTTTTAACCAACTCTCAACGCTGTACAAAATTACAGTTCAAAAGTTACTGCAATTTTCGGGACTTCCCCCAAGTCCCCCTCTGATCCGGTATAATTATTTTAAAATTTTTTGCTCATAATAGTAGTAGTATGTTCAATTTCAATGTCAAGCTAATGGGAGAAAGTATGTGCCAGTTTGCTGACTCTGTTTATCTTGGTTTTTGATTGTTCTTTGATGCACTGAGTCCTTGATTCTTAACCACAGAGAAGTAAGGTACAGAGGAAACTTAGACCGTGAGCTTTCAGCTCTGGTATGTTGTGCTGGATATTTGGGACGAGTAAGAAAGAGCCTGAATGGCAAGCACTGTGAGGAAATTTCTATCGCACAGAGCCTCCTTCACCGTGAGTGTTGTAGTAGATCAGGACGAGGGGGGCGATGTTCGACTTTGTCCTAGATACCACTTAAATGCACCATTATATTTTAAATTCATCGTTATGCCCCTGAACTGGAGATAATAATTGTAAGACCTACTACCTATGTTATTGGCTTAAAATATTTAATGGTCAATCTCAGTAGATTTGACACTTCTGTGTCATCTTCAGCCGAGCACTAATGAAGAGGTGAAAAGTTTTCCACCTAATGGCTCCGTCATAGTTGATTTACGTACACGACACGAACACGTAGACATTTAAACAAAATTTGTATGTTATTAAACACACCTGGAATGAGCATGCAGTCACGCCACAGGTCAGGGACCGCTCCTGCAACAGTCTGTCCTTGAAGGCCTGCATCGGTTGTCTCTTGACATAAGTAATAAGTCTTACAATTACCATTATATGTTTCCTCTAAACCTTACTTCTCTGTGTTCTTAACTTATCTTGTTTCTTCAGACCCTGTACAGTGGGAGGGACATGAGCGGGGCATCCGCACCCTCGGCTCCCCCCCTCCCTCGCTTCTGACACTGGAATTCTCGGATACCCGTCTACTTGTCCATCTATCTAGTCATCGTAACCATCAAGATAATCTTGTATCATGCCGACAGTCTGTCGTACCAAGACAAAAATGTTCACAGGCTTTAATATTCTTTGGGATTTTACGGTTGGAACTGGACAAAGTTAAAGTTGTGGACAGAATGGAATTGAACGCAGACAAATTGAGTAAAAAATATACAGACACTTTTTAAACAGGTCAACTTGGAGGGAAAACTTATCGTAAACTATACGCCAAGCTTCTGTAATGACACAACTACCGTAGGCTTGTATAAAAGGTTAGAGAAAAATTGTATTTTGACTTTGGCACATTCTGAGAGTGGCTTATTTAACTATTTTCTACTTTTAAGAACAACATGACTATAGTTTCTCCATATAGATGATGTCTACCTTATTGTCCAAAAGTTAATGGTTATATCAAGAAGAAAAAAATCTCGGGTTACTTGATTTGGATTCCATCACTATTCTGAAATTTGGCACAATGTTTTATATTTTAAGAGATTAATTGCATTTCAACCATAGTCTACATAACATCATGTAAATGTCAATTGAACATTTGTATAAAAAATTTATATTTTACTAACAAGCAAACAAATTAATGTACAAGACTCTATCAAAAAGATGGAGACCAGTAAAATAATATTTGTATTAATTTTGTGTAAGATCTTAATACTTTTTATACTCTTCATTTAAATGGTGACCATACAAAGTAGGTACAGTATTCATATTGCGAATATGACTAAAAGTGCTAAACTTACTTCAGTACGTTTTGATTGGCTTTTAGGTTTTCCTTGTAAACATTATATTATTATATAGTATAAGTATGTATATAATCATAAAGTACATAATTGATTTGTTATTTATTTAACATACCCTTATATTTAAAACAGTTTCAATCACTTGTTACCAACTTATTTATTTTGGGTGATAACTATATTTTGTTAGACTCTTATTATATTGTATGTATATCAACATAAAGCACACATTTATTTGTTATAAATATATCTAATGATAAGTTTAAATACATTCATAAAACATACCCTTATTTATACCTGTTTCAATCATTTGTTACAGTAGACCCCCTCTTAACCGACCCTAATGGGACCGGACCTAGGTCGGATAACTCAAAAGGTCGGATAAAACGGGCAATCCCTAAAATCATAACATAATGAAGTGCTATTCATTTGGAATTATATAATCATTATTTTGAAGTCATACTTGCATTATTTATAAAATAAACTAGGCCCCTACTCTTATCTCCTTTTTCATATTGATAGAAAAGTCACAAATAAACACAAAACACAGTTAAGTCAGGCCTACTTTCAGTGGAATATATTATTATAATACTAGGCAAGAGTCAATAAAATTCCTATTTTAATAACTTTAGTACTGTAATGTATTAATTGATGCTTTCCAAATACATCTTAATACAGTACAGAACCTTTTGTCGACATTAAAGATACAAGCGACCATTTTCATTTTGTTACAAGACAGGATGTTTATTTATAGCCTCTCACTGGAGGCTCGAGGCACAAAAACTATCTTGACCTTGGAGTTGTTAACCCCCTTTCCCTGCCTTCCTTACAAGTTGCGTTGTTTGTTTACTCCGGCGATAAGATAATCAGTTCTCAAAATCGTAACGCACTTTATGATGTTATAAATTAGCCGCACAGATAACAAATCAGATCAGATGTGCTCGAGCTACGAATGATGATGACAAACTGACAATTGGCTATGCTATATTTTTTGTGCTCAACACAAAATAGCTTATTGTTAGTCATATCCTGTGGAGATAAGCGTATGGTTCAGTTCTCATCGCCCAGCGTGGGAGCGGAAATGCCGAGATTCCTATAAAGCGGCGGTTAAACCGAGCTGCTCTCAAATTAAGGTCGGTTAAAACAAACTGTATTATTTTACGATCGAAGGCGGATAATCCGATTATCGGTTAATACGAGGTCGGTTAAGAGGGGGTCTACTGTACTAACTAACGCTTTATTTATTTTGGGTGATAAATATATTTTGTTAGACTATTATTACATTGTATGTATATAAACATAATAAAGTACATAATTGATTTGTTATTGTTTTATAAATATATATCTACTGTTATGCTTAAATACTTTCATAAAACATATGTTTATTTACACCAGTATTTCGTAGTTTATTTTAAATTTAAGTTATAGCTTTTAATCACTTGTTACCAACTGAAGCCTTATTTATTTTGGGTGATAAATATATTTTGTTAGACAATGAATGTACAAATATGGTGGAGGCCATTGTGATATAACTGTTCTGTGAGAGTATGTTGAATAAATGTTCAAGCATTAAGAACAGTGTGCTTATTCAATTCCTTTGTGTTTTATTAATGAAAAAAAGTAATTTTAGTGTGATTTAAAAATATAGTCAATATAATCATTTTTTTAACGAATACATCACTGCAGTGGTCTTTCTGAAAGTAATTTAAAGAATCCTAAAGCTTAAAAGGTCATTCACAGGTGTTTGCACTATGGTTATTTTGTAATATTTTCAGGACTGTTACCAATAAACTCATTGACTCACACGTCCAAGCAAAAAATGTGTAAGACTTGCTTTTCTTCATTATGGCTGGTTTGGTTTTACTATGGTTAACTTCAATATAAACTTTTTGGAAATCTAAAGCTGTGCAGAGCTGCAAGAACGCCCTCAAGGCCTTGGGCGAACACAACATAGTCTAACTTGCATAGATCCCAGGTCACGCTGGGCACGAAGGCAACATAAGGGCTGACGTTCTGGCAGGTGAGGGAGCAAAGTGCAAACTTGTCAGGCCTGAACCATGCTGCGGAGTCCCAGTGAGCAAAGGCCGATCAAAAATCCTAGCCTGGGCAACAAGACAACAAGTTTTTTTTTTTTTTTTTTTTTTTTTTTTTTTTTTTTTTCCAAGATGGCGCCGACTGGCAAACAGGCTAAATGTGGGTCTTGTAATAAAATTGTTTCTAAAAATTCTAAATCGATCGGCTGCAGTGGAATTTGCCATTCGTGGTTTCACGTTAATTGTGTGGATATTAATGATGAAGAGTTTCAACACTTCTGTGATCTCAATGGTAAAGCTGTGTGGCTATGTGACGGCTGTCGACCTCTTCTCAACACAATGAACACTCGTGAATCTACTGCTGATATTAATTCTTCTCTATCTGAACATGTCAAGAAATTAAGTGATCAAATTCTCGAACTTTCAAGAAATCATGAACAAATGAATCAAGAAATTAAGTCTCTCAATGAAGATAATTTTAACCTCAAAACTGCTCTGAGCAATCAGGCTGAGGCAATTAGTGATTTATTGGTTGGTGACGCTAAGCAAACCTATGCAAGTAAGTTAAAAAATCCTATGATTCCAAACTACATTTCCAACTTGAACACTAATGGACAATTAAATCCTCAAATTCCCCAAGTCACTTCTAGGCCTAGCCCTGTAAATAACTATATAGGCCTAGCTGATGAAAACCTACCGCTCGCTTCACTTCAAGTAAATTGCACCCAGTCTAACGAAGATGATTTCAAGTTAGTGAGCAAACGTAGAAATAAAAACATTGATAGGCCTAACAGTGGAAAATTCGATAAGATCAATCCTAAGACTAGGCCTATGGTGTCAATTCCTGATCGATCTGGGCGAAAATCTGTTAAAGCTCAAACAAACAAGTTCATCACAGGTCAGTCGTCCGAGACTGGTACATTATCTTCAGTAGAAAGGAAAGTTTATTTATTTGTATCAAGGCTGAATTCCGCTACTAAGGTTGAAGATATGGAAAGTTACATTCGTAGTAAAATACAAAGTGAACCTGATGTTGTCAAGTTGAACTCTAAATATCCAGAGGAATATTCTTCATTCAAAGTGGGCATCCCATCTAATGTGTTGGATGATGTCTTTAACTCCAACTTCTGGCCTAAAAACATATTTGTATCTATGTTCAATAACAAGCGTAAGCCTAAGCCTAATGTGGATTTAAACTCCCAAAGCTCTGCGGAAAACCTCGTAACCTAACAGTGCCTATGACTGTCTCTGCTTCTAGTATATTCAAGGCTATTAAACTGCTTTTTTTAAACGTTCAAGGTTTGGATGGTAAATTAAATATGCTCAACATACATTGTAACATAAATAATTACGATGTTCTTTGTCTTAACGAAACCTGGCTAAAGGATATTCAAGTAAATTTTATGATTATGCAAGGTTATATTTTAGCCTCATCTTACTGTAGAAAAAGTAGTTTGAGAGGTGGAGTTTGCATATTTGTCACTAAAGACATTGTGTATAAGAATATTGACATTCAATGGCTGTGCTCCGATATACATTTTGAGTGCTGTGTGATCAAGCTAAGTCGCCCAAATATCATAGTAGGCAGTCTTTATCGCTCTCCTACTGGTGATATAAATATATTTTTGGAAAGACTTGAAAATTTATTAATTTATTTATCTAGTCACAAGTGTTCAATTATTCTTGGTGGCGATGTAAACGCCAAATTTGATGTAAATGCAAACCTTCCATCCGTCAAAGAACTAAAGAACCTGCTTAAGCAATTTAATTGTTGTTACACAAACAATCAGCCTACACGGGGTAAGGCATGTCTTGATAATGCGTTCACTAACTGCATGGACTTTGACTGTTGCGTTGTTCACCCGCACATAGCTGACCATGAAGGACTCGAAGTGTTGGTTAGAGTGGAAGACTTTGTCGATTCAAACCGGAGGAAGCCTACTGAGTCAGTTACCTTCAGAGATACATCGGCAGCAAGTTTGAACAGTTTAAATTCACATTTATGTGATATTAATTGGTGTCCAGTGCTCTCAAAAGGTAATGGGTCTGCTGAACGGACATTTAAATTGTTTTTTGATAGTTTTATGGAAATTTATAATGTAAGTTGCCCTTTAAAGACACTTCGCAAAAAATCCTTTAACTCAAAAAATCAGAGAAAAGTAGTTCTTAAGTGGTATACTCCTGAATTAAAGATAATGAGAGAAAGAGTTATGGCCTATCTTACAGTACATAGAACAACTAAATCGGAACTATCTTTTAAAGCCTACAAAGCTCTACGAAACCTTTATAAAAATGCAGTGAATGAAGCAAAGATGTCTGCTAACATGAACTTTATTGAATCATCCAGTAATAAGTGTCAGGCTGCCTGGTCTCTGATTCGTAAGTCTACAACCTCGACTGCGGAAAGGGTGCACTCTATGATCTCGGCAGAGCAGCATAACAACTTCTTCTTGGAGTCAGTGCAGTCAGCGAAGGCATCCATCATCCCACCTCCTGTCTCTTCTAGCGACCTACTTCATAACTTGGAGTACCATCAGCAAGCCTCGTTGAACCAGTGGTTGCCTGTCTCTCAGGATGAAGTGTTAAGTGTGGTGTCAAAGCTGAAAATGTCAAAAAGCAAAGATGCTTATGGTGTGTCAAACGCGGTGTTAAAGTCTGTGATAAGTGCAATCGTAGTACCACTCACTCACTGTGTAAATGTTTGCCTAAACGATGGAGTTTTTCCTGAATCCCAAAAGATTTCACGGGTAGTTCCAGTGTTCAAAAAAGGCAAGAAATCTGAGGTTAGTAATTATAGGCCTGTATCATTAGTTCCTTTGTTTGGTAAAATTATGGAGCGTATTATCTATAACCAAATGTGTTTCTTCCTAGCAAGTAATAATATTCTTAGCGAGACTCAATTTGGTTTTCGTAAAAAGTTATCCACAATAGATGCAATTGAGTCGATGTTGTTCAAAATTATTAAAGCTTTTGAAGACGGGAGCTTTGCTCAGATTACTGCTTGTGATCTGAGCAAGGCATTCGATCTTGTAGATCACTCTGTGTTATTAGATAAATTAAGTTTTTACGGCATTAGGGGTTCGTGTTTGAAGTTTTTTGAATCATACTTGCATGGAAGATCTCAGTTTGTAGAGTTGAAGGGTGATCGTTCAAGATGTCTGGATGTAATAATGGGAGTACCACAGGGTTCTATCTTGGGGCCTTTATTATTCCTTTTATCAATTAATGACCTACCTGCCAATGTGTCCCTTTCTTCAACTACAATGTTTGCAGACGACACAACCTTTCTTAGTATAAGCAATGATACAAATGTCTTGTCTAATATTGCCAAAAATACTATTTTAGAAGCCAAGCAATGGTTTAGTGCTAATGGTTTGATTATTAATGAGAATAAAACTCAACACTTACTCTGTCAGACTAGAATTAGAGTCGATGATTACAATGAACCAAATGACATAAAAATTTTAGGTTTAGTGATTGACAACTGTTTGACCTGGTCTCAACACATTGATTTCATTACCGTAGTGGTAAGTTTAGTGATGGGAGAATCGAATACAGAATCGAATAGTACGGTATTCGAATACAGCCCGAGTATTCGTAGATTCGAATACTTCAGAATCGTACGAATACTTTTTTGTGAATACTCTTGACCTCAGATTTTGCAGGATTTCTTGAATCTAGAAAGCGAATTCGGGGGATTCAAAAATGTATTCAACACTTTATCAACTATACTGAATTCCCTTTTGAATATCTTATGAATCCGTAGCATTCGTAAGAGTATTTAATGCTTTTGACTGCAGCATTTGTTTTCATCTATTCGTTATAATTTTACCATTAGCCCTATAATTTACATAAGATTATTATTAATCGTTAACATTTAGAATATAATGGATATCTAAAATATTAGGTTACTACTGGTCTGGCAATTGAATAGAATTTATTATAACTACAACCGATTAATATAGTTACATGGCAAAATAACATGCATATCTGATGTAAATTATCCATACAAATGAATTAAAGATATTAATTAGTTAATATAATATGAAATAATACATTAATAAGACTGTAACTGACCATGAAATAATTATAAGTCAAAATAAATGTACGTTTTAAAAATCATATAATTAAAAAATTACATTGAATAAATTATATTAATGAATTAATTACTGTAAAACGAAATAATAGTGGCCTAAAGAACGGTTGCATTATGAAAAAATAATTACACACTCATTTTCCATGCTTTGCATAGTCAAAGGTGTTCGAATACAAGTATTCGTAAAAGTATTCGAATACAGGGGAGGCTACGAATTCACTGTATTCGATTCTTTAAAGTATTCGATTCTCCCATCACTAGGTAAGTTGTCTAGGTGTATTTATCTTCTTAAATGTCTTAGCTCTAGTCTGCCTCAGAATTATTTAAAGTCTGTGTATTATGCTTTTTTTCACTCAATTTTAAGTTATGGTATTTTGTTATGGGGTAATAGTACCCATGTAAATAATGTATTGTTAATTCAAAAGAAGGCTGTGAGAATCATAACTAGATCTCGCCGAAGAGCACATTGTAAACCGTTATTTGTGGGCACTGGCATATTAACTGTCATTAATGTTTTTATCCTGCATTGTCTGATTAATGTTAAGAAAAAGGAAAAAGAGTATGATTTGCGCCAAGACATTCATGGTTATAACACAAGGAATAGGGGTCTAGTTGATGTACCTCACTGTAGGCTACAGAAAACTGCAAACAGTCATTTTGTTTTAGGTATTAAATTATTTAATAAGCTTCATCCCCAAGTCAAGTCCTTGCCGTTAAGTGTCTTTAAAAGAAAATTAACTATGTGGCTTTCATCTCACCCATTTTACAAAATTGAGGAATTTTTTGAAGGTGATCTCATTTTTTGCTAATGTTAAATGCTTTTAAGTTAGGCTAGGATTTTTATTACTGTAATTAATTTTCATATTTTTCATGTTCACTATTTTGATATGTTTTTTACCATATTCCATCTGTGATAATGTTAGAAATTTTGTTTTAAGTTAGGCTAGGATTTTTATTACTGTAATTAATTTTCATATATTTCATGTTCACTATTTTGATATGTTTTTTTACCATATTCCATCTATGATAATGTTAGTAATTTTGTCCCTCTATGTTCATTGTACACCTGTGATAACCATTAGCCTTTTTAAGAAAGACCCACTATTATTCATAATTTAAGTTTGTTAAGTTTGCCTATTTAAAAAAAAATTATTTTAAACCTGTTAAATGTTCAATAAGGGCAGCCTATATTTTGGAATTTTCATGTCAAATTTTAATAATTATAAGTATTGCATCTTATATCTTTTACAATAATAATGACGATGTCAATTACAATAATGTATTGTTTAAAGACTGAATAAATGACTATTCTATTGACTATTCTATTCTAGTAAAGGATTGGGAAAATACCCCAGGCCTAAGACAATCGAAGATGCTCATCAATCCTCTTAGTAAGGAATGAGAAACATCTTCGACCTCCAAAAAGGGGAAATAAGCCTCTTGATAGGGGCTACTTACGGGGCTATGTGAGGAAGTACCTCAAGATAGGGGTTAGACAGACGGACAAGTGCAGATCCTGCCTCTACGGAACAAAATCCACTGAGCACATATAGCTGGAATGTCCGGTGATAGCCCAGAAGAGGGTGAAACACCTAGGCTACCTATAATCTTTATAAGATAAACAGAAACTTTTACATATTGTTAACACAGATGCAACAACTTCCTGGCCACCCTTAGGCCTAAAGACAACTTTATCTCCAACTTATAACTTCCTTAGTTGAAAATGCTGTCAGTGAACATTAAATATTCAAAAGTTTTGTGTAAAGTTGGTGTTTCTTGTGCCAGATTGGACTTTTTTCTATTCAGGTAAGTCTGCTGACTTCACAAAAGTCCTAAAAATTTATCAAAGGTAAGAGAGAATTTTATGGGCAATAAAGAAAAGCAACTGAACTTTGATCAGGATTGATATAATTCTTTCAATATTTAGTTCTACCGTAATAGTCCTTGTGTCCAACCAAATAAATCTACTTGTATCTTCTACTTCATCTTCAGCATCTTCTACATCTTCCAGCTACATCAAACTCTCTAGTAGTCTGGGTCAAAAGACCAGTCAGCTACATCAAAATCTCTAGTCTCAAAGTCTGGGTCAAACGATCGATACATTCCTGTTGGGTCTGTATCAAACGCTCTAGTGCTGTAGTCTGGGTCAAACGATCGAAACAGTCCTGTTGGGTCTGTATCAAACGCTCTAGTGCTGTAATCTGGGTCAAACGATCTTGCAGCTCCTCCATGTCTACTGTCAATGCTTTTTTCAGGCGAAAGATTGAAAAGAAGAACCGCACTGTTTTCTGGTAAAGTTCTAAGTTTTTCTGGTAACAGGTCTAAATCTCTTCTTGATCTTGTAGGTTGAGGAAAATCTCTTGGCTCTGGTGGCGGAGAAAACCCGAAATCTCTTGGCTCAATAGGGGGTGGAGTCGGTGGCGGAGAAAACCTTGGCGCATAATCTTGTGGAACAAAATATGGTGGATGTATTGGCGGAGAAAACCCAAAATCTCTTGGCTCAATTGGGGGTGTAGTCGGTGGCGGAGCAAACCTTGGCGCAAAAGGTGGTGGGTTTGGTATAGGTTTCCTTATATTTTTACGGTTCCATTTGGATGCAGAAGGAACTCCAGCTGGCGGTGAGACTTGAGGTGAAATAACACCAAAGAAGAATGAATGTGGTGATTGGCAGTTTGTTAGCTAAAACAAAGACAAAAAATCAACAACTTACTTCTAAGAACCTTTGCTGTTGATGCAATACCTAATATAAATTCACTAACTAATATACCTCGGCTATGAGCTTGGAAACATCCAGGTTTTGCTTTGAAATATTTCAGAGGAATCGCATCAAGAAACAATTCAGGGTCTGATTAAGGGGTCTAAAGTGGCATTTAGATATAAAAATAATAATTGTTGGTTGTCAACTTGAATGTGTTTGTAATGGGTACGAAACCTATTGATCTCTCAGGATTACCTCTACAATAAAAATATATCAAGTTGTTATTTAAGGAAAATAAAATGTTTATTACTGTTGTCACAATACTCAATACTATATTTCATCACTAGGGCATAAAGTAACTCTTTTCGTCCCGAATTCAAGATTGACGACCACGACCGAGGTGAAGCCTAGGGCGAAAACTGAGTGGCGGTTAAAATTTCACTTTTTGCATGTGTGATTTTTGCAATATTTCATCATTCTGTGTGATTGTGGTAGTGGACGTTATTACTAAACCATTGTATTGACATGAATGCAACAATAAGCTACAAGTGATTTTAAAAACTGACACATTTTTTTATACACACAATTACTCACAATCAAAGTTTAAAACTTAGTTAACAACAGCTGACTTTTATTCCTAGGGACTAAATAAGCTTTATACTTCCTAGGGAGAAAAATAACTACTTTAGACACAGATAGCATGTAACTTATTAAAAACAGCTGTTTTTGCCACAGTCAAAATTTACAAAATTATATTGTTAAAAACATGATCAAATAAGTTTTGTAACACTCCTAGTTATCTCCAGTAGTTTACATAGTATGAATAAATATACATTAGGTATATTTATATGTATATCATTAGGTATCATTAAAATAGTTTTAGATCACTTATTTTATCATCTCCATAATAGTGGAACCAATCATGCAATTTAATTTAGTAATCATAAACATTTTGAGAATCCAACATAAACTGTTATTTAATTAAACAACAAGAGCCTCTTACCGCCGCAACACTCAAAACCACAGCAATTAGTAGCATATTCATCTGTAACATAACATAGGTAAATAAATTAAAAACTATAAATGAACCTTGGTTTTAAAACCTAAATTTTTTTAAGAATATTTTATTACTTTTCGAATCAGAATGCTCTAAAAATATGCTATTTATCATAAACTGAATGTGGCATTTGCCACTTAAGTTTTACAATTCTTCATTTTTTGTCTCTGGAAAAATAGTCTTCACTAACTGAATACTCTACAAATTACATTAAAAAAATAATAAACTTTGGTCTGTGAATAACGAAACTATATGTAATAACAAAAATATTTGTATCACCAAAAATAGCTTGAAAATTTGCGTAATTGATTATTTTTGACTTGAAAACAGTGAAATGTTTTTTGAGAGTAAAGAATTGAAAGTAGACAAAAAGAATTATTATTTTGATTTAATTTAATTTTGAGTGTCTTATATTTTGTTAAAGAGTTTTAAAAGTAAGTCTTGATATGGGTTCAAAAAGGTATATGGTACACATCTCAATTAATAAACTGTGAAAATTTAAAACTTTGCAAAATTATTTCCGAATGAATAAATAATTGTGTGGTATAAAAATGTATTTTTACAGCATCTATATAATTAATAGGCAGGTATGTTTCTTTAAAACCTTTTTTCTCAACTTGTGTGCACGTAGGAATAATCTACGCATACTGTTAGAAAGATATACCTGTAGGTCTGCAGAATCCATTTATAAATTAAAATAGGCTCAAAAATAAGCACAAAAAATTAATTTAAAATTAAAATACATTAGTTATTTTTGGTCGAGTTTAAAATTAAAATTACACTCACCTTTATTACTAGAGCACTTCCTCCTTGAATGTTAGATTACAATTCATGAAATCCTATTTAAATACACCTGTACCATCATTAAATTTTTATCTAAGTTAATTAAATATTGTTAAAAAAAGTTGTCATATTAAATAGAAATTTGATTACTGGACACTTAACAGTTGTTTTATGTTCCGTAATAAATCAATCTTTCTTTCGTGTATTGTACTCTTGCAAAATCCATTACACATTGAAATGATTTATTATCAGTATTAATTAATTAAGCAGCTGCTAATTTGTAAATGCAACCATGCAATAAATTATTACCATGCATCTAACAAAAATAGTTACTGTAAGACAACTTGTTTTTTTTTATAATTATAATTTCCTGAATGATAAAATAAAGTATCTCTTTTACACAAGCGTAAGTTAAGGTGAGGATAAACTATTCTTGGCTAATGATGAACTGTATCTTTTGCCTGACTGCACAATACGGATAGCCGATTCACAAAAGGAAAATTAAGTACCGTACAGTTCTAACTTAGTTTGTTAAATAGTGTTGCAATGGGAAAAAAGATATAGTTCATCTCATGAGCAAAAAGTGTCTTTTCAACCCTCCCTCATTTTCCGAGATCTATATTACAAAGGCAATAGTGAATAGATGCACGGTCAATCAATGAGTTATAAAAAATGAAACTAAAAAAATTACAACAAAATAATAACAAGAACAGTACAATTGAGAGAAAGTTACCAATTCCAAAAAAGTTAGAACAAAATGTAAATGAAGATCTTGCAGCAATGTCCGGGACAAAACAATTAAAAACAATTTGAGTCATATTTCATATAAACTAATCATCAATTATAGTCATTAAAGCTGGGTTTTCCTAGGCGCGGAGTCGGCGAGCGGAGAGAGGAACGCGGAGAGCGGAATTGAAATTAACATGCCATTCCGCTCCGCTTCTAGGAAAACAGTAACATTAAGTTGCCTAAGACAAGTGGAGTCCGCTCTCCGCTCACTGACTACGCGCCTAGGAAAACCCGGCTTTAAGAAATCTGCCAGGGAGTAATATGATTTCTCCACCAAAAATGCTTTAGTCCAACTTTCAAATTGTTGTGCTTGTCAAGATAGTAAAAAAGTGTCACTTAATGCCCCTGTGATGAAATATATACTATTTTGTTTCAGTATTGTCCAAAAATCAGAATCATAAATTCAAATAAATAACATTTACTTTCTTTAATTATGTGTAACAGTAATGGTTTTGAATTTTGTGTTGCGATAGCATTATTTATGATTGAATATTGGCAATTCAAGGCAAGTTTTATTTTTACAATTTTTATTATAATCCCAAAATAGTTTTGAACCTAAAGCTAAGAAGATAAATTGCCCTTGTCGTAGTTCCTTTCTAAAAGGCAACTTTCTATTTTTATACCTAATGTAAAAAATACCTCAGCTGTACTTATTTGTATATGTCATATTCTTTCAATTTATTACAATACCTTATTAAAATCAGGTGTGATTATTTGTTTGTATTACTGTATTCTGTTTTGTATATTTCAGCTTAACCAATCAATAGTTTTATTAATACTTATGAAGTCAAACGGGGTGAAGCCCGTGGGTAACAGCTAGGTAAATGTAGTCATACAGGTGCTGCCTCAACCAAAAACCTTTTAAATCAGCTTTTTTGTAATGTGTTTGTGTTGTTCAATTTATGCTTGCGTAACTTTTAATGCTGATGATGAGTACATTGTTGGAATCATAATTAGTTAACAAAAATGAGGTATGGGCGTTTAAGAAACTTAGATACAATAAAGTAAAAAGTGTATTGTTTAATAGTTCTACAAAGACACCAGCACAACACCATACGTGTTCATACTTGCAGTGAATATCATTTAATGAAGAGTGTTCGATTATATATGTTAATTTAACTCTTTGTTCTTCTTATTCAGCTTGCTGGGAAATAGCATGCCACCTCTGACCTGATACCTGTAATATAAAATAAATATTTAAATCTAACAATTATATGTACAATCGTGCATCCAAATTAATGCTACATTAGAATTTCTTACTAACTCTTGATCAATCGCCTCTGCCCTAACAAAAATAGAGATAGGACTATCAAGCTTAAATTTAAACTGATTTGTTTTTAATGACTTTTCCTACAAATTTAGAGATTCTGGTCCTATTTTTATCAAAGTAATAAATCAAATTGTTTCCGCAAATCTAGTTTTGTTATGGCCCAAATCGTATTTAGCCTGTCAGTTGGTACAACCTTTGACTGTTAATAAAACTAGACATTCCATCCCTATGTTATAGTTGTCCCCAGTTTTAAAATCAAAAATCGTCGTAGTTGATTTGACCTACCCAATGGTTGTGCTGATCTAAATTAGGTACTGATATCTTTCAAATACAAAAACTTTTTTACCAAATCAAACTGTTCGTCAGCAACAATAAATAAGGTAGAAAATATAATTTTAGACACTAGCACATTCTGTGACTGGCTCACACAAACAATGTTCTTTTTTAATAAAAATTGGCAATAGCTGGATAGATGGGATGTCTTCTTCAGTACGGTATCCAAGCTAGGTCAAGGCCCCACTAAAAAAACAGGCCATGCTGCAGGGGGAGCAGCGCAACACCATGTCACAGTGGTGGATAGTTGTAATAAAATGTTACCGTTAAAATCTGACAAACGAGCTTATTTACCTACAACATATGGGAAATGACAGTGAATCTATCCACAACTGTGATGTCATAGATCCTGCAGTATGGCCTGTTTTTCTAGTATGACCTTGCCTAGATTCTGTATGTTGTGGAGATGAGGTAATAATGACATAGTGTAACAGCTGACAGGTCTGAAAGAGAGAATAGTGTCTTTAAAAATGAGTCACCGGTTGTATGCAGTAGTGTGATTCATCTAATTATCAATCAATGTGGATTTTAGTTCTCAACGTTTGAGTAGTAAAAGTGCTATAGCCTATGATTTTTACTGATTTTAGCCGATTGCTCATTAATGAATTGCATAGAAACTACCAAGTGCATACAGCTAATACATAAGTTTGCTCTTTGCAAGGGTATCCATTTCTTGAGATTGGCGCAACAGATAAGGGATACCAGAATGGACCATAAGGAACAATGACCATAAGCATAGTTTAATTTCATTATTCCCCTGTCTGTGGTGACGCTTACATACAACACTTGTTCGTGTTTTCGTCCCTTATGCAGACGTTTGATCTAACCATAATTATTGTGTTCTATGGTGCACACAACACATTATGTTTGTTTTGTAACTATTGTGAGTTAGCACGAATATAACTTGAAAATTACAAACAAAAATGTATACTTTATACTCTAAAATTTTCAATAGGAATAATGTTCATGAAGCAAGTACTGGGAACATTAAAATATTCTATTAGTTTGCTGTCGATAAAAGTTTTGGTAGTTAAACATACAAGGTGTCTTGTAAGTAGATACAAAAACTTTAGGAATAGATTTTATGGGTGAGAGGAAAAAACAAAAATTAAGAATAAAAAACTTTTAACATCCCATTAGTGAAATACCAGCCTTTTTTGTACTTCAAATTATTATCTTAAAAACTATTAAAGATATCATTCCTGAGTTTTGATAAGTTTCTAGTGTGTGTAATTAGTCTGGTATATTATTTAACAACTATAGACCTCTTTGTGAAACACCAGGTATAAAAAATACCATTATAACAAAAGACATTGAGAACATAATTATCTGTAAAGGAACTACAACGGAACTGAAGCAAACCAACATGATTTATCTCTCCGTTTTAAGGGAGATTTATTGTTAATCTAAGTTAAGCTAAGCAAGCTTATATAGGGCTAATGTGATTACTTACATGGACAAACGGTTGGTCACCACAAAACATCACTCAGCAAGTCATAAAGCTGAAGATTATAGGGGCTAGGGAGAGGCTAAAGCAAACATTTCACAGAAAAAAACAATACTGACAGAACTGAGGGTTTCAGCATTATGTCAGCATACAAAATTTGCCTTCTTTTTATATATAGCCACCGTTGTCAAACTCCTTTCATAAAGATCGTAACTTAGATATACCTATTCAAGATAAAATAGGATTGGATGAAATTTAAATTCAGATAAAACCGTTAAAAATTCATGCAGTTTATATCAAGGGAAAATTCATCGATGATAAAAGCTGTGGATCAGAATAACCCAGAGGCACGAGACCACTCGGCAGGCCGAGACCGCGGTGGAGTCAGGTGATATGGCTGTCTGCTGTCTTGTGCACTACACCTGAGGCAGCCGAGAATAGAGAAGAGTAGAGAGACAATGTTGGCGAGGCCAAAAACCTTCTAAGGTTTCAATGGCCAAGGAGGTAAGGAAAACATTTCCATGTTCTGGATAGCTTGACAACCCCAAACTCGACAACCTCTGGGTCTACAAATTATCGAGTTAGTGAGGTTTTTTTTTTACAAATCGTCTGGTTTTTAACCGTGTAACAAGAATAAAGATACGAACAACTTTAGCAACCGATAACTTTATGAAACTGTAGCGACAACAGCCTTTAGTTGAAGACACCCAAGTCCAAATATACTACTTTTACACTAATTATATCCTTAAGTTTGTTTTTCTTTTAGTAATTATATTTGATTATCAAAATATGGGTTAAGGAAACAATGATAAACCACGGTGTCGAGTAAAAAAGATAATATAAAATTTAATAAATCTAGTAAGTGGGCAAGAAATTTACAGATTATAACTGAAAAATAAACCACAACCAAACAAGGACAAAATAAACAAAAGTTAGTAGAGGTGATGACAAACACAAGAAACACCTTCTAATCTACAGGCTAACTTGTTAACTAAAATTTAGACAAAGCACAGAATATTAACTTACGCTATCAAGTACATTTGGAGAAACCCTGTTGGTTAACTACAATAATAGCCTAAGTGATAAGAACTTCTGAAAAATTTATCATTTTAAATAGTAAAAAAGGTGTTCCTCGATTTGATTTTTCTTGAGCATAAGTTAACAATGCCCAAGTACAATACTCTTGATAAGTACAGGATTGAATAGAAACTTCTCAGCAAAACAATAAAATGGCAATATCCATATTTAAAATAAAAATTATTTGAGCTTCTATTTGTTGCAATTTGAATTGCTTTGTTCGAATAGAAAGAAAAGCTGACATTATTTTGTTAAATTACAAAGTTATTGACCCGTAAGGAAATAGGAAACACCTTAATTTTAATAGTTGTTTAGGTAGGTTTAATTCAATATCCTTTATTATCCTTAGTTAAAACTATTATTGGTCTACTTATTAATATTATACCTAAAAATATGTGCAGATTTTATAGCTCTCTAAATGTAGTTTCGTTATTAGTAGATGATGTTGGATAATATTAATACTAAATCAAGTACAAAATCTATACTGATAACATAACAAAAAAACATTAAATATCAATAAATAAAACAACATACCTCTAAAAATATTCAATATTCTGAGTAATAAAAATAAAACAAGAATTATAATAAATAAGAAACAAACTTTAAAAATACCACTACTAAGGGAAACTACTCTGTCTTAAAAATAAATTGAACATGTTTACAATATTTTTATTAATTATAACCTACATTATACACATGGTAACAAACCATTCCATAAAGCATTTGAAAATAATAGGTTCTAATTAATTTTTGTTTGAAATTCAGAAAAGATTTGTTTAGGATTTTCATAAGTCCCAGTACCATTAAATGTCTATTTCGGTTTATGACAGAGCTACAAAACTCAGTACTCTTTTTTATGAAAAATAACACATTTTGAGCATAGTAGTAACTTGGCAAAAAAAAATGGGATAGTTTAAGATTGGCTCTAAAATTTTATATTCAAACTGTCAATAAGTGACTCTCCTTTTTATGGTTATCCTCACAATAGGAAGAATATGAAGTTGATATCTTTACCTACTGCCGTTTTATAAACTAGCCGTTTCAGTTCAGTTCTTAGAATTGAAAAGATTCTCATAACAGCATTGTTTACTTTCATAACAGCATAGTTTTACTTAACAACACGGGTAACCAACCATAGAGGTTCTAGGATTGAGAGAAAATAAGTAAAAATGTAATGCTTTGAACTTCCAACTAATCAGCTGTTTAGACCACTTTAATTGTTGAGTGGTGCAATTAGTGTTTGGTACAATGATTCATTGCATGACTGTCAGTGGCAATGAGAGGTTATGAACGAGAAGTTATGAGTAGTGATTTTTAGTAATTAAAACACTGTCCTAGGTAAAGTAGTGTACGCAACTCACGTAAATTTAGTCTTTACGCGATCGTTGTGTAAACTACTATAAACCAATAGAAAATTACAGTGATTCAAAACTTTCATACACCTTGTTTTCTTTACTGTTATCCTTTTTGTTACAAAATGAGAGCCACTTAATGAGGGTACAATTTGAAAATTCAGAACCAATCCCGCCATTTTTGGGGGTTTATGCATGGTTGATATTGCATAGTTCAATATTACCATGAACAAACTATCTGAGTTTGGCTTTACTCTGACAAAGAGATGAAAATTTACCAGGACTTTTTGAACACCCTGTATAGGAGAAACACCTACATAAACAGTCTACAATTACTGTTAGAACATTTGTTCTCATTTACATTATTTATAAAATCAGTACTCAAACAAATACACATTTATTTGTTTACTGTTTTAAGTAATTAATTGAATTTAAAAGCTAGAGCGCTTTTATTATGTTCATCTAATGAATTATGTTTTCAATATTTGATACTCCTTTATTTTCTAATCAATTTGATCTCAAAGAATTTATTCATATTGTTACGATGGTTTACATAGGCTAATCTAAGCAGTGCTAACTAGTCTAGTAAAAAAGTAAGCACCACATACGTTATTACCTATTTAGTAAATTACTATTTCAAAGTGTTATCACTATAAATAGCAAGATATCTGAACACAACTATTAGTTAACTTCTTAAAGATTATTCCAGCTTGTTTCTTTAATTCTAATAAGTGGTATTTTTACTGATCCGTTCAAGAGCGCAATGAATATCATCTCATTAGCAAACAAATATGATACTAAGCTTAAGTGTTTGACACCTTTTGAGCCACTGGTCTAAGTTAAACTCTTAACATTTTTGATTGTCATAAAAATGTAAATATCTGATAGATTCACACTATTAATAAACACACCCCAAAACACTCTCTCAAATGGCATAAGTGATGTATTAGTTAGTGTGAAGATCACAGCCCAGAACGAATGATTACAAGGCCAGATAATAATGGTCGTTTAGTATTTCTGAGGCAAAACGTTGAAAACAAATGTACGGCAGACTCTTGATAATCCTACACTTCCAAACTAAAATATTTTATATATAAAAAATCATTTTAATATCAAAATTAAACTAGTTAACCTTAAAATTAAAATGGGAGATCCCTGAAAACATTGAGTATGTGAAAATAATACTACTAAATAACCTATAAACTATGAAAGGTGGACTTAAGAAGACTGATTATGCACTCCTTGACGACTAAGCATTTAAATCAACCATTATATCGATTCTAGCACACAGCTATATCATGTAAGCCTGAATAACAAAGGTAGAACTACATTTTAAATTCAATTAGGTCTACCTGTATGAGTTTGGATGCCGAAAAAGTGTTAAATTTACAAATAACCTAACAAAGCACATGAATGTAAAAATTCCACCCATTATCACTTTAATTCACTGGAAAATCTACAAAATCAATAAAATTAACCTATCCAATCATAATTAAATTATGCATGAAGTGAACAATAAAACAGTGAGTGATTTTTTTCTTTATTATAAAGTTGTTCAGTGCTTGCTGCAACTTTCCATTTTTGTTCATAGACAATAACAAAAGTAAAACTTTAATGTAAATTATATCCAGTGTAAAAAAATGCGGTCTACTTTCACATATAAAAAAATCTGTCTACTTTTACATATAAAAAAAAATGCTGTCTACTTTTACATATAACAAAAACTTCTTTTCATTAATGACTATTAGAGCCATTAAGCTGCGATTCAAAAACAAAAACTTAATCAAGATTCCAAGACACTTTTAAATTTGAGTATCGTACAGATATTGGTCGATTCAAGGAATGTCGGATTATCAAGAATCAACTCTCTTAAAAATTTACACTTGTACGCTTCCTTCTTAAAATTAAGTCAGAATGTAAAAAAAAAAACTGTTAACAACCTTTAAAAAAAAAAAATATAAGTTCATGAGCTCTAATTATTTGAGTTTAAGAATATATAACGTCTCCACGCAATTTAACCTACACATTATTATCAGAAATACTATATTCAAATAGGTTTGTAAATAGTATTGAGGGGCTGGAATTGGAGTTAAAGATTTAAGAAAGCTCGTTTAAGATAAGGATTACGGTTTGGCCGTTACAGTAAGGTTGACGCCGTGGTTCTGTGCGTCGTCCGACGATGTAGCCGCTGGCTTGTAGATTTTGACGTCATCTAGACGAAGGTTCGAGACAAACTTTACCTGGAAAAACAGTACAATTTTTAAAATATGAAATGTGGAAGGTGACTGAGTTTGGGAAATGCCAAGTTATCAGGAAAACGGGCATTTGAAAAAATCATATGATATTGGTTTTCTGTAAATAAAGGTCTCCAAACTCCCCTCATAGCCAATCAAGCTAGTTAAAATCTGAGACCAACAACATGCTTATACTTAATTAATCCACTATTATTCTATCCGATCCCAACCTCTGTGAGACGATAAGTCTCGTCATAATATTCCACAATGTTGTGTAAGAAAATTTACGCTCCCGACAAGTATCAATGTTTTGTAGGATGGGAACAGTTCCTGTTGATTACGGTTGCCAGTTGACGAGCGTGTATGCAGAAAAGTGTTCGACGAAGAAAAACGGCTTAGTGAGTTTGCAGTTCATTTGCACAATGCGACTGGCAGTGGACGTTTATCAGTTTATATTGAGATAGGGATGATTGAATTGAGGGGAACTTTGATTGTTTATCGGCATGTTTCTGACTTTCAGGACTGACCGCAGTTCTTGATAGTCGCAGAAACGCCACCTATAAGCTTGATAATCCCTCTCGAGTCACACCACAATTGGCATGCAAAGTTTCACTAACTTTGGTCCCTGAATCAAATGGGACTGATGAACAACTGCAGTCTACCTATACGATGAAAAACATCGTGCTAAGGGTTAAGATCAACATCGAACTCCTTCGACCAATTGGGCACATTTTCTGTGTCCAATTACTTTACTTTATTCCCTAAACTGACGATGTTCTTCAATAGCGCGGTTGACGACCAAGAATGAAGCGATTAAATCAGAGAACACAATTTATACTTGGAGGTAGCATCAATTTATACTTCATTCCGTAAACCATCAATGTACTTCAATGGCGGTTGATGACTAAGAATGAAGCGATCAAATCAGAGAACACATTTATCTTGGGTGGAGCTTCTATTTTCTTGCACGTTTCATTACG
Source organism: Macrosteles quadrilineatus (assembly GCF_028750875.1). Classification (NCBI taxonomy): domain Eukaryota; kingdom Metazoa; phylum Arthropoda; class Insecta; order Hemiptera; family Cicadellidae; genus Macrosteles; species Macrosteles quadrilineatus. The sequence goes on along the minus strand of NW_026542599.1, from coordinate 13,694,530 downwards.
ATGAGACTTAATTGTGCTAAAGAGAATTAGCTAGAATGGTAGTGGATGAAGAAAAGGATACACCTTTGGTCTCTGGTTTGATCTAGCTGGAATTCAAGTATGTACTACTCACAAACGTTATTTACAAAGTTTGAGTAGCACACGGTGTCCCTCAAGGATCTAATGTTAGACCTCTTATTCTTATCATCTGTGTTAATATCTCTATTTTATTTTATTATTTATTATTATAATTATATATTAACTAATATTTTATATCTATATTTTAACTCTCTTTTCAGAACCTATTCAACTTTCAGATTAAACAACTGTGCTATGAGTAGACAGTATTAAAACAATCAAATGAGATCTTTGTAATGATGCCAGATTTCAGTTGGCTGATAACTGTTTGTGCTTAAACATCGCATAAGAGCATTTACAATATTCCCTACTCAAATTTTGATTTAAAACATCCACCATACTTAATATCTTATTTGCTTGGTTGACTACTGATTATTAACAAACAAAAATAAATCTTATCACAGATTATTATGCTCTTACATTTGGGCTGACTTATAATTTTTATGGAAACAACCTAACAAACCAATTATTAACAAATTACTTTTGGTTAGAATTCAGAATTTACATTTTATTTATACAAGTCAACCACATGTTACACTCCTTCCAAAAACTAAACGTTGAATAATGAATGTACAAGAAATAGTCACAAAAAGTCCAAAGAAAAATCAAAAAGTTTGATTGAATTCAATTATTTTATTCACGGTATAAACCAGTTTACAAAATGGTTACATAATTTAGTAAATACATTTTTGGAATTAATAAGATGACAATAAAATTGCAAGGTACAAACAGGTATAATATAAAACTACAACATGATTATTGACAGTTAATTACAGGATTTAACACTGAAAAAACATGTATGATCAACAATTTAAAAGAAATACTATAAAGGGCAACAAAAAGAGAAGAATAAAACCATTCAAAAGACCAACAAAGCGCCTAATAGAGACAAAAAAATAATAATAAAAAAAGTGTTCACGTTTTTTAAAACAAACAATGTGAAAAGCATTGGCAACAGTAAAAACAACAGTGATATCTAAAATCTGAAAGTTATAATTAACAAAAGAGAAAAAAATCTCTGAAGAACTATAACAGATACTTAAATAGTAAACGACATTAGAGAGTGCAAAAAATTAACATACATAACAGGAGTAAATCTAAAACAACTTTTTGAAACTAAATGTTTTGATCCTAAAGGAAATAATCAAACCATAAGTCATAACCTAAAAAAATAATATATTTCAAATAGCTTCAGGTAGACTTAAAAATACAATGAACATTTATTTTATAAGATATTAACAAATAATGGACAGTGTGAGGGGTTTTTCTTTTCCTATTTTGCACATACATAGCCAATAGGCCATTCAATTTACTTATAAAAACAGTAAATAGCACATAAATCTGTCTGTGGCTCACATCAACTACGACCATTTCAATTTAATCCTGGTGACAACTTTAACATAGGGATGGAATGTCTAGATGTATTAATTTTAAAAGCAAATACTAAAGCCCTACAATATATACACTACTACTTAAATAAACACAATTTGACTATCACAGCTTTCACGGTCTTCACTCAATCAGTCTATATATACTTGATTCGATGTTCCGTTGACAATGATGGATCGAGAAGTCTTGTCAACGATTCGGTAGGCGATTGCGCGTAGTTCCGAGCAATGAACACCGTCTGTGGAAGACAACATCATTTGTAGTCGAGGAAAATCTATTGATTCAGGAATATTTAAAGTGATTTGTTTCTGATACTAGTAGGCAAGTAATGATTGAATTTGTAAAGAAAATTTTTATTCAAATTAAGTTTTAATGCTACACTGACAATGTGTATGACAAAAGCTTGAATTAAGTTTGCCAGAGTAAAAACTTGGAAAACATTAACTGTTTGAAATACAAAACAGCATTGTGGGGGGATATTTTATTATCATTTATAGAGGGCCTATATCACTTAACGTTATCATGGAATATATAACACCAGATTCAAGCTATGCATGAATAATTTCAAGTTTTTTTCATGTTTGTGAATTTTTGTGTAATTAAAATTGAAACACAAGAAATTGTGAAAACACATTGAAAACATCAAACTATTTAATATTTTTTTTAAATTAGGCAATACATAAATAAAAGATTGGTTGATTTTCAAGCCGTTCAAAAATCCCGTTATGCTGGATGCACACCATGGAAGCAAATGGTACCAATCATAAGATCAATGTTCTTTATCAGCACACTATTCCCGCATGCATTCATATAGTAAAACCAACGATGTAAAACTACTGGATTGCGCTCTCGGTAGCACTGGGGGCGCTGTTTTCGGTCTAGCTCCCCCCACCATCTACTGGCAGTAGCCGACACAGCCCATACACTCACCATTGTAAAACGCACCTTTTTAAGTTGCTGTTCTGTTTAAATATATAGATATAAAATGTTGCTAATGCATGCCAAACACTTTTTGCTATTCTAAACTTTATGTCTTCTTCTTTTCTTGCAGAAAATAACACATTTGAACTCTTAAAAACCCTACACTACATTTGTCCAGTTTTTAACGCAAATCTATGCTTGACATTAACGTGATAGGCATACTTTTTGTATGACCTATTTTGTAAGATACATTGTCATTAAACATTGAAAGAAAAAAAATAAAAACTTAGCAAAATTATTCCAAATGTTTATGTACTATTTTTTCGATTAATAAAATAGAATTTCAATTACAATTATTGTACTTTTTATTTCTCCTTTGTAATCACTTATTAATTATTATTTTACCATGTACAATTTGGAACTAGCAATATCAGTGTCTAAAAACATCTACAAAACAGGTTTAGTGAATTTGTAGTTTTAAAGAATTCAGATGGGCTATTTTCTGCAAGAAACAAAACAGACATAAAAGGTTTAACTAGTAAAAAGAGTTTGACAAGCGTTAGCAATATTTTATCCCTATAAATTTTTAACAGAGCAGCAAATAAAAAGTGTGTTTTATAATGGTGAATGTATGGGCTGTGTCGGCTTCTGCCAGTAGATGGTGGGGGAAGCTCGGCCGCACGGCCAACACTGAGCCAGCGATCCATGAGTTGTTTATATCGTTGAGTAAAACTGTACCCAATTAATCAGATTGTAAAATTTAGTCATATCTCTTTCCATATTTAAATCGGGAAATGTACAATAGGGGGGTTAAATTATAAATAAGAAGTGTTTGGTAATGTTGGGCACGCTACACAACAAACCTACAGAAGACAGAGTCTTCAAATAGGCTAGAGTAATTGATTTGGGGTCAGTTTATGAAATTAGTTGTTAATCTGTGATATTCACACAATTGGTATTTTATTTTATTTTTTTTAGGGGAGAAGTTCAAAGCCTGGTCTAAGTAATGACTACTTTTTGTTTGATAAAATCTTATGTTATTTATTGCCTAATAACAAACGGCATCTGGATCCAGAATTTATCTCCCTAGAAATAGAATGTTAGAATGTTTAAAAGACATATTCTCCTTGGGGTTTTGGAGTCCAAATCCTGAGGCGTTGAGTTCCGGTACCGTGATGTTTAACCCTAAATTGGGGTTTAAAGTAATTTTCCAAATTAAGGTTTCAATTAGATAATTTAGTAACAGTTTACCTTTGGGTTTCATAATTATTTTATGTTTTTTCTGTATAAATGTTGGGTTATGCCTTCAAAGTAATCTCCAATGTTTTGTGAAGCTCAAGGGTAAAAAAATTGTTCTCACAATCCACATATGTGACACCAGCAGCATATTTTACTTTAAAACATGAATAGGTTTTTTTGTTAAATTTGATCCTACCACACTTTTTAGACTAAAGGCACAATTTGGGAACACCATGTATTGTCAGTGTTAAGCAAAATAAAAACATGAGTTGGTATAGTCCGTCCTTTTTACTATTGTGAAACAGGTGTACACAACTTAGGTGAACTACACTTTTACCAGTGTAAATTTTACAACATGCATAACACAAGTAGCATTTTGATGAACTGTGCTGTTTTGTTCTAGTTTAGACAATTCAAAACTAACCTTGCAGACATAAAAATGTGTATTAGCTTCAGGCAGAATCTCAACCATTCTACCGTGACATTTCCTCGACTATCAATGATCACATCATAATGTTAAACTATCTAATAGTTAAGGTGTTAAAACATAAAATAAATTAAAAAGTATGTAACATTTTAAACCTTATTTGTAAACTAGTTTGTAAAAAGACAAGCTTAAACAGTATCATTAGCAACTAACATTTTACATTAATTAAAGCTTAAAACCTTTTACAAATGATTAAACACTTTATATGCAAAACATTGTTTGGTTTTTGTGGAAGGACATCTATTGAAGACTTAGACACTTATTGCCTGAAAGACTTGTTTCTTACTTCCTGAAACTTCATTATCGATTCTGACAAATCGGAGCATTCACTTAACAAAAATAATGGTCATTGACGGGATTGGACCCATGACTCAAGGATAGAAGTCCTGCACTGTAATTACAGATCAGCTGTGTACCACTATTGATTATTTAAATACACTAAGAAAATAGTAATTTAAATTGTCTAGTCAAGTAAAAAACACACAAAAACAATTAAAAAAAATGGAACCCAAAATCTAGTCAGAGCTAAAAAATAGCTAATTGATCCTCAAGCGGCTTGAGAAACTTTTTAAACAAAAATAATTTACTAAAACTATGATTGTGAGAAAAACTAAAATGGAAACACTGTCTAAAGCATTAACATTGTTTTAATGCTTTTACAGCCAAATTTGGCTACCACCCATTGTCAGATCTTTATTTACAGCTTGTGTAATATCTATAATCAATGACACAGTAAGCACAATAAGCAATTTTTTCTGGCATTCCCTTTAAACAGAGCATGCAACACAAAGCTATATTTCCCACATTTCAATCAATATTGAGATCTATGGACAAAACATTCCAGTTAAAACAAGATTCTAGTCTGATTTTAAGAAATGTTTCTTAAAAATATTACTGTGAACCATCAAACTACATACATGGTCTTATTAAAATGCACATATACAGGGTGTCCCATAAGTAAACAGCCAAACTCCAGGAAATGTTTCTAAGGGTCAAAATTAAGAGGAAATTAAGAATGACATTTTTCCCAAAAAACACTTTGTTAACCCTTTCCACTTGTATATTGCTTAGCTGCAGATCAGTTGGAAAAATTCAATGATAAAAAAAGGGTGGATATCTGGCTTAACGGTGTGTTTTTGGGAAAAAATCCATGCTTGATTTAATTAATACCCATAGAACCATTTTCCGGAGTTTGGCTGTTTACTTACAGGGCACTCTGTATAGTCTACTAAATATAGCTTCTCTTCTCTAACTTATCTAAATAATATTTATTTGAACTGATTTAAATTATTTTTATTTGTATTGCAATACAGAATAACTCCCCATATTTTACCTTAAGATTACTGACTTTTAGAAATATCCAAAAGCTCCTATCTTTTAATTATTGTTCTATTCTCCCCACTAACATATTCAATCTCAACACAAGTAATTTGGGCTTTTGTGTTTCTATCCAAAAATCATACCTCCATTTATCTTGGGGGAGTTTTTAAAAGTAAATACTGTGTTAACCACATCCTATTAACATTCATTGCTTTTCTTACTCTTATTCTTGAATCTTTGAGCAATTTGTTTGCCACTCTGATTATCAAAACCAATTTATGTTCCCCGACTGATATGAAGAGTTCTACAAGTAATAAGTATGCTTAAACCATACAGTATGGTGCAATAATGGTTTAAGCATACTTCAGTCTACGTTAGCTGAACCACAGAGAAGTAAGGTACAGACAAAGAAAGCTTGTGGTACGACCGTGCACTTTCAGCTCTAGTATGTCGTGCCGGAAATATACTTGTAAGGAGGAAGGAAGAGCCTGAGCGGCTACCACCGTGTGGAAATTCCTATCGCACAGGGCTCTTCCTTCACCGTGAGCGTTGTAGTACATGACGCCATGATCCGTTCCCTTAGACACCAGCAACTAGTGCTAGACACCATTTAAGTGTTCCATTGAGTGTTTCCTCTGAACTTTACTTCTATGTGGCTGAACTTAAAATGCCCTTAAAATTTATATTTGAAAAAACCAAATTTTTTCCAATAACATTTCGAAATGGCACTACACATTAGTCAGACTATGAAGATTTAATGACAAAGCCCAAGGGCTGATTTGGTTAGCTTACATATGAATAAAAAGGAGCCCCATGCAGGAAATAAAGTGACCAACATAATATGTGTTTTTCTTACTATGCACCACACAAAAACAAGACATTTAGATGTATACAATGCTCAAACACCGAAATAATGTTGTGATGCTTTGTTATTCAGAACAAATACTTAGTTTGATTTTGGGTTAGACTGAGAAAACCAGACTTTGATCATTCTAAAACAAGAAAACACATACCGAGGAGCTGAAATTAACCAGTTCTAGAGAAATAATTTTTCCATAAATAAATTATTGTAGCCTAATGTTCAGCCCACTTTTACTGAACACAAAAATAAACTAATACATTTATATTAATAAAAAATTTAATTTGTTGTATTTCAAAAGTTATAAACAAACAGACTCTGTAAAATAAAATCAAAATCAAAACAACTAAAACTAAAATTAAATTCAGCTGATATTAATTTGCTTTTTTATAATTTTCTTTACAACACAAGGTGGATAACAATCTGCGACCTATACTCACAAAAAACTAAATATTTGGGGTCAAATGGCGAGTATCGGTCGCCACGAGCCATTTATCCGAACGCTCGAATGGCGACCTATATTCGACGAAAAAAAATCAACCTCAAAGGGAATAAATATACATACATTTTGAATAAAATTAATTGCAGTAACATACTAACTGTATTTGCTTAACAACAATACAAACCTTCAAGAAGAATACATAAATAAAACAAAAACATAAAATATACAAATCCAAACCAACTGTGTTTTTGGTCCGTGGGGACATCAAAATGAAAAAGTAAATCGATCTAGGGCCAATATCTTATGCCACCTAAGGTAATAACTTATTCCATATAGGAGAAATTCACTAAAATGTGGTTACAATTGGTTTGGATATGTATACTTCAGTACTAAAAGTCAACGATTTCAAGATTTCCCTGGAAGACACCGCACCTAGTAGTACATAAACTACACTCGTACTCACCACAACTATCGCCACGGTGGTGCCGAGTAGGGAGCCAGCGAGCACATCACTCCAATGGTGTTTGTAGTCCGACACTCGGGACAACGCTGTGAACCACGCCATCGAGATACAGATGAACTGAGCAAAGTGTCGAATCAGGTGAGACCCTCTCCAGTACACTCTGCATTGGAGGTAGAGCTGCGGAAAGCGACCCAGAATGTTAAAAACATTTCTTGTGAATAGAGCGTTGTACAGTGGAATTTTCCAATTTTCCTTGGCATATATATATAAATTTTTACCTTCCACAATTGTTGCAAACAGGAACGCCAGAAGGGAAAAATTACATTTCTTCTTCTTGTGAACAAAGCGTTAGGCCTATACAGTTTTGAGAAATTTTCCTTTGCGTAAAATTATTTTTACCTTTCACATGTTTGCGTTTCAGGGTCGCGAAAAATAAATCCAAGGTGATGGTGGGTCACCAGACCAAAATGTTTAGGAACCGCTGACCTAAACCATAAATTATTGTTTAAATTTATGTATCCAAATAAACCAATCTAAAGTATTTATCTTTTGTCTTCTCTTTGACACAGGGAGGGGGCCCAAGGGGGCCGGGCCCCCCCCCGAAATTTTTTTTTTAGTTACCCTGTACACACGGCACACGGGAGCGTTGCAATGCGCGTTCTACAAACAGTCAAATGAGTGCGTACACACTACACAATACGTGTTGTTATTATATAAAATGCCGGATTACTGGAATGTTATCAATAAAAACACATAAAAATGCAATTAAAACACGTCTCCGAAGATCGCGCGATCGGAAACCGCTATTGCCGCGATCGGGCATGACGACGATGACGCGTGACCGCGGGAGACGATGATAACGTGTACACGTCCGCGGGAGATGTTCGTGATTTTGACGCGATCTCGCATGACGACGATGACGTTTCCGTGACCGTGGGAGATGTTTATGATTTTGCCGCGATCGGGCAGGTCGACGATGACGTTTCTGTGACTGCGGGAGTAGACAATGACGTTTACATGGCCGCGGGAGATGTTCATGATTTTGCCACGATCACACAAGACGACGATGGCGTTTCCGTGACCGCGGGAGTAGACAATGATGTTAACACGGCCGCGGGAGATGATACAATATTTTGCCACGAACGGGGAAGACAACGATAATGTCTACATGACCGCGGGAGATGTTCATGATTTAGCCGTGATCGCGCAAGTCGACGATGACGTTTCTGTGACTGCGGGAGTAGACAATGACGTTTACATGGCCGCGGGAGATGTTCATGATTTTGCCACTATCGCGCAAGACGACGATGACGTTTTCATATTTTACATATTTTTGGGTCGAGTTTTCGATCACTGGACGACCAGTAGTATGCTTTATTCTATAAGTTGAGTGTAGTTTTGTTAGCTTGATTTATTTTATTAAAATTACGTCACGTAGATTAATAGTAGTTTAGGCAACTTGTTTAGATTTCAGAACAGTAAAAAAACAAATTTTTAGTAGTAATACACCAATATTATTCTCTACTTTAGAGCCTCCAGAGGTGTTGTAAACTGCAATTTAGCACCATAAAATACCAAAATTTTTCCCCCTTCGGTCCTGGGGGGTATTCCATGCCCCCCACACCCCCCGGATCGGGCCCCCCCCAAAGCAGAATCCTGGCTACGCCACTGCTTTGACGACTTGTATTTGAACCACAGTCTACAAAGCTGACTAAAAGAGCTACAGTAAAACATCACTAACTCGACAATTTGTGGACCCAGATTTTGAGTTTAGGGATTGTCGAGCTATCCAGAACATTGGCATGTTTAATAGGTTATAATAAATAACGGACTAATGTTTTAACATAGAAGTTTATTACCATCCTGAGTTATTTACATATTGAATAAAAAAGATTGTCTTAGCAAATATAAATGTTCTAAAAAATGCTTTTTTGCATGCGCCCTGTCAGCTATTAACGATTGAGTAACATACTGTCGAGTTACATGGACTTTCGAGTTTCACAGACTGTCGAGTTAGTGAGGTTTTGCTGTATTAAAAAATAGTTAACGAAGCACATCAAACTTCACTGCACATCAAAATAAGATTTTAAGCAGTAATCTTTATTTTCTGAACTTGATTCACTTAAATAACTCAAAATATTATCATTTTAATTCCCAAAAAAAACAAAACATCTAAAACTTAAACAATTTAGCTACAAAAGCCATTCAAATCAGTCTTTATAATCATACTAAAACCATTAAACCATTAATTAAAAATTATACTTACAACAAGAAAGACCATGGTGTAGGCAGAGAAAGAGGAATGTCCTGATAAGAATGATAACCTGGAAAAAAACATAAATATCTCGTTAATGCAATTTTCTCTTCTATAATCTGTACTCACTTGTAGCTTTACCCTGTTAAGGTACTCGGAATGTAACTTCGATTAGCCCTGTGTTGTGGTTTATCTGAAAGCTATTATAGAGATTTGTATCCAAATAAACACAGCTTTTTCTACTGTAATGATGTATTTTTCTCATACTTTATACTTTGATACTTTTCGATGAAATGGCGACCATACAAAGTAGGTATTTTAAGCCAAGTATGAATGGAGATGAGTGTAGGATGAGAGGCACGATACATACATCATTGTATCATGTAACTTCAATGAAAAGTGTTAAGATTTGCGTCAAAGGGTGTGGGGAGTGGAATGTGGGGTGAGACAGTGGGGGGATGCAGAGGCTGAGTGCGGTTTCACCTGTCGTCAGTTCTAATTCACTACCTCAACCAATGCTACAAGTAGTTCTGCGTAGACAGGCGTGATGAATCGAGTACAACATGTACAAATATTTAAAAAATCAAAAAACATAAAATGTGGCGGATTCAACATACAACACCGGCCTTTCTAAGACTTTGGATAGGCATGCACTGTGGATGCGACACTCCCTGGTGTCGATTAACGTCCGCAATAGTGAATACTACGACTATCCGCAGTACTGTCTTGATAATTAGACCAATTCATTATTAATACCAAGACAAAAAGGACACAGTCCTTAGCAAGGAGAAACCGTTCTCTACGCGATCAGGGAAGACATGTCTAACATTGCTGAATATATCTCACATACCTGCCCTCTCTTATCAGTCTAGCGTTGTCCCCTTTGCAGGTGAAGTCAATGATGTACGTGTTCTGGTACTGGGGCAGTGAGCAGTCAATGGAAGGCTGACAGACAGACCAGAAGTGCGGTCGCAGCCGACCGATGGTGTACTTGGCGATGTCCGTGAGCAGCTGACTGCACGCTGCACCGAAACCGAATACTCCGATTACGCAGTAACATCTACAAACAGATATATGATACACGGAGGAACTATTGGCAAAATAATAATTGTACAGAGGGACTCTATTCAAACACCATGGGACAACAATTTTAAACAATCCAGACATTTGAATATAAAGGGTAGATAAGGCTAAATTTGGATTACGAGACTTCCTCAAGTTTTTTGCAGAAATTATTAAAACAAGTATAGACAGAGCCAGTACATACTTGCAACTGTAGTTATGCAATTCTGATAGAGAAATGAATCAAATAAAAACTTTATGAAAACATAAATATCAACGATGATAAGAAAATCTTTCTAAATACTAAATAAGTAACAAATATTAAATATGTATTTTAACCTGTTAATGCTTTTTCATAGATGTAAATGGATGGAACAGCATTAAACTCTCTGTTTTCAAAACACTTTTAACGGTAATTAGCATAAAAAAATCATGAGCAAAACTATAGACATAGTGTTGAAAATGTGAAGATGTTTATTGGAAAACTATCCATGTAAAAATTCTTTGCCATTCCGAAAATTGCCAAAATCTATGCTAAGAGCCTTTTGGTGATAAGAAACTTGAAATTTTGTCTTATTTTATCTGAAACATTTGCTAATGAAGACTGACATTGACCTATCGAATGCAATTATATAATCATGAAATTATATAATTTGAGATAAAAGCTTTGTGTGATCATAGAAAACGGATGCTAGTGCCAATTTATCACTTATGATTGTCGACCAGATTATTTCATATGCTTTAATCATTCTATATAATATTGTAGCATTTCTTAAACAATGGATTTACAACTGCCCTAGTTATCTTCTCTTTCTACTTCTGCACTAGTAAATTCTTGGTTAATTTATGGTAGAAACATTTAACAATGAGATATCTAGTTTTATTTCATCTGACTCAACAAGTATAATTGAGTTTAGGAGATAAAGAGATAGTAAAAGAGAATAGTTAGAACTGAGAGTTGGGTGAGTTTTGTAGCTTTGGACAGCAGACCTCCAATTATTTAAATCAATAACCTGACCACATTCGAATGAAAAAAAAAAATAAATAGTTGTATTTTTACTAAAGTTTGGAGTATTTAATAGAAAATAAACTGAGTTGAGCAGAGATTTTACTATGGGGATCACAGAACAAGTCTCAAAAGCGTGGTTGAAAAATTCATGAATTTTGCAATTGCGGTAACGATGATGTCTAAAAGACCACAGAAGATGTTCAAGATATTGCAGCTAATAGAAAAATGATGTTGTTTCCATGAACACAGAAGGCGATGGTGATGTCCGCACACCCGAGGAAGATATTCAAGATTTTTCCATGATCCCAGAAGACGATGATGATGTTTCCGTGTTGCATGAGGCAATGATGAGGTCCAGACAACCATGGGAAATGTTCAGGATTTTGCCTTGATCACGTTTTCTTCCTTTTTAAATAAGAATATTTATTACTGTAGTTTTAGGTTATTCTGTCTGTAAGCGATTCAGATAGTAAGAGTTCTTATGTACTGTGACCAGTTGATTCCTTAACCAGAATCATGAATTTCAAAGAATGAGGAAAAACACCCATAGGTCTATAAATTAAAACATTACCTCCAGACCCACGGGTGTACATTCCGGCCGTTGAATGTTACTTTTCTGTTGGCATGACTCTCCCCACTCCGATAGTGTATCCATTCAACAACCAGAAACTGTGAACAAAACAAACTTCTCAACTCTATTTCTTACAACTGAGAACTATAGAGATTGACATAGACATTGAGTAGGCCTACGGTTAGCAAACATGTTTGTCTAAGGCACTCGCTTAGACCAAAGAAAAAATGGGATTGATCACAAGAAAATGTTTACAACCATCACCTATACAATGTTTATAGTTTTAAGCCTTTTTACATGATAAAAGTAGAATAATTATCAATTTGGTGTATAATTGTGATTTTACTTAGACCTACCTACCACTCTACTCAATGTTTTTTTAAACATTACCCAAATTGTGAATATAAAATATTATGAGTAATGTAACAAATCCAGTATCTACAAGTGGCCAAGTTACCACGTTACAACCCAAAAACTATAGCGGACACCAACTAAACTTGTATTTTTTAAGTTTGTTAAATAGGGCATGTTTTTGTTTATAATAAAGGTGTGGGGTTCAAGTAACGCCTGAGTTGTCTAACGGCGACTGGGTTCGACACCTCTGGCGTCGTTTTAAGCAGAAAAACATAAAACTGTTAACTCATAGAAAATCAACATGTCTTTCAAAAACATTCAAATTTGCTAAAATAAATTTAAATTCTTCTGTTTAGTTTCACAATCTTTGTTTGAATATAGATTATTACATGTTGATCAAACAAAGCTAGAAAGTCATCAACTCACTTTTAAAAGATACAAATTGTTAAAAACTTTAAAATTAGGTTGAGTTGAATTGAGGATTTAGATAAACCATTTTAAAACCAAGCTCAAATAACAAATTAAATACATTATCAAATTATTCAGAATCAGAACCAGAATCTCAATTATTGTCATTGATGAAATATAGATTGAAACAGACATTGTCAGAATTCTCAAAACTAATTAACTGACAAACAAATACATCTGCATTTTAACTAGCATATTCAGTGAGGTGTAACTAATGGGATTTACTCGCAGGATCGCTCAAAGCCATAAACTGTTGGGGTAATGTTAAAAAGGTGTTATTCGGTTTAACATTTTTTAGTGTTTTTTTGCAGGTTTTAGCCTTAAGATAAAAAAAAACAATTTTCATTACAGACGTTGTGTGGAGTCAAAATATACAATTAGTTTTATACATTGAAGCGTTGTTGTACAATTTAAGGTTATAGAAAAATAAAATAAAACTTTAATTTAATTTTTTTCTTAGTTTGGAGTGAGGTGAGAAAATAAACTGTTGTTGCTTGCTTATTTAGGCTTGCTTTGGACATATTTTAATTAAATTTATTTATTGTATAAATACAATCAACTATAAATAAATCTGACATGTATAAAAGGAAAATTTCTTTAGTTAAAAATTAAAATTCAAACAGACAAATGGAAATTCACTTGTCAGCAGGTTTGCTGCAGTGGCTATTTTATGTTTAGGCAACCATTTACAGACATAAAAAGCAATGATGAGGTTTTTGTGATTTAACCCACAATTATCTTATCAGTAAATGAATGGGTCTTGTTTGTTAATTGAAGTAGGTTGTACAACTCAGCACGATAATTTGTAGATTGGAAATACTGAATGATTGGGGCTTTTGTAAAATAAGCTTATGTCATGAGCATTTTAATATCAATATTCTTGTCTTCAAGGTATTTTGATAAGAAATGCCTAGGTTATATACTTTTAATGGTCTGTTTTATTTTATTTTACACACCAATTTATTATTTTCATTTTCAATAGTGCTAGAACTTTATTGACACTGTTCATTGTACCATGTTCATTTATATAAACATGATTTATTGTATACTAGAGAACCCGTGCGGCTCAATGAGCCGCATATTATGAAACATAACGCCGAGGAAAACGTTATGCTTAAATTCAAGTAATTCTAGTTACATCTTAGAGTTGTTTAAACACTTGTTAGAAACTAATTTTAAATATCTCTGTTTGCGTCGTCAAGGTCTACCTACATTATTTCTGCTCTCCGTTTTAATTGATAACTTCTAATGAATGCTAAACGATCTGCTTCAATTCGAGTTAACATGTTGCAACAAAGTTTTTCCAGCATTAAGAATTGAAGAAAACTGTTGCCTTAATTATAACCTGTGTTTATTTAAGTTGGGTCATTTTATTTCTTTGATTCGAGACATCCTCCTAATTAAACGAATTTTCTTTGTAGAGAATCCTTAAAAGTGGAGTGATATCAACTATTTAATGTGCTCCATTTTTTACCCACAAACTCTGGGTTATCAACAGGAAAGCCATAATCTGCGTTGAATAGGCTAAAGCAGCAACACCATGAAATAGGTTGGATAACTCTTGTAGCTATAAGATTTGGATAGGAATTTTCATTTTCTCTTTTTGAACAGCGTATGTTATTTGCCTCTCCTGAATCATAAAAATAAACTTGACTGTAGCTAATCGATCGTTAAATACATAAACACTATTTCCTTCACTTATGTCTAATATTGCCACTAAAATTCAGTCAAAAAACTTTGTATACGTTTGTCCGAGGAACTGGCAACATAACCAAGAAGTAAACAAACAATCCATTTGTTTTTTTTTCCTAAATTAAAGTAGAGCGAGTAATACAAAAGTTAACAATAAAAACTTAAGGTCCGCCAAGATTTTGTATAACCTTACTACTTGAACTTATCATAGTCAAGGCATTATTATTGTTTGTACTAAATGTTTTGAGATCTGTCAGTGTCAGAAGTAAACATTTCTCGCATGCATTCATTTGACCTGACATTAGGCAAGTATACTTTACCACAGTGACAACACTATGTGCTTAATATATTTTTTCACTTCCAAAGTAAGTTGCATAGCAGAACTGGCAAATATTATTCATCTCACCAAGTGAATGTGTATCTAGATGGGTATCTGTTAGATCAGACCTCTCTTTTTCTTCTCTCCTCATACGCATAAGATATCTTATTATTAATAATTGTCTCCTCCCGTTTTCAATATTTCTTCTTTGAACTTGAGGCATTTTCCGTTCTTCCAACAAAACTGATTAACTGTTTAATTTGGTCTTAACCTACTGAATATTAAAACATCAATATTTACTCCCAAAAAGCTAAAAGGTTTCTTTTTATAAACAGCTGTTTTTTGTTTTTAAATTTGTTCTATGTATTTCTTATGGGGAAAACCCGACCTTTGAGAGGGTCTCGCGCCCTTAAGAGTAGACATTTTAAAGTTCTAAAACCTTATTGCAAAACTACATATTGAGACGAATCTTTTGACACCTTAAACGTTAAAATTGGTCCACAAATAAGGGAGGAGTTGCAATAACAAAATACGGCTTCACGTATTATATATATAGATAGATTGTCTAAGAATAGCCATTATTAATTGCTGCAATTAATTCAACTAATCCAAGCAAAAAATATGCAACACATTAAATTCTAGAAAAATTGTGAATAGCCTAGCAGTATAAAAATAGTACAGGAATTTATCTGAGCCTGTATTAATTTGTTATGGCCACAATGTGCTGATCATGAACATTCTTCGTGACACATATTTTTTCTGTAATTTCAGCCAAATTGATCCAGAAATTGTTTGACGGTGAAAGCCTAAATTCAGTCACTTTATTTGTACATCAGTTGTAGTAGTTTACTTTTAAATATTTTATAAGGAGTTGTTAATACATAAAGATAAAATCAACTACAAATCAAACATTCCATGCTACACAAGAATATTTGTGTTATCTGGTGACAAAGTTCAAACCATCTATTGACATGGAAAACTGATGTCAAAGCAAACAAAGAAACAAAACATTGCAATGACATTGAATCGCAAACAGCTTGGCAAACTATTTGAAAACGCACACAAGATTCCAATACGGTAGGGTAAAACATTTGTTACCCAGTCTCAATGCAATATCTCATCAAAGCAGATCAAAAGTTTTCTTGAGATATTTAATCTCAAGATATAGCTTGTTTGACTTTAGAGAGAATTTTCACTTCCCTTTCTGGTAAGGTGGACCTAAATCTCGATGGTCCACTAAATTTTTTAATAAGCAACACTAAAAGGCATAGGGAGTTCATAAAATGTGTACAAAAATAGAAGACTTATGGTTTTATACTTTCTTATTCAAGTGATCCAATGGAAAATTATACCTAAAATTGTTGAATCTAAATGCTGATTAGTCTATTTTATACAATAGAAATTTTATTATTGTTAGTATTTTCAAATAAAAAATGTAAATACTGTATGGATACAAATACCAACAGTAAATACTGTTATAAAAAAACCAGCAGACAGCAACATTCCTGCTGCTTCAATTTATTGTAATTTTGCAATATGATAAAAATAATCAAACTATGATAAATGCAATATTTTATTCTCTGAGATAGTAAAAGCCTGAGTTAAGTTGATAAGTTCCTTTGATTTTTTTATATAAATCTCATTTTCAACCCATTCAGCTTCTTGATCTATTTTGTTTACATAATTTTATACTGTTATCATGACATTTTTGAAACACGTATTAGTAAAATAAAATGATTATCAGAGTACCGTACTATGGTATTTCTTATTTCACTTAGTTATTGAAAAAGTAGCCCTAGTAAAAAGAACTTAAAAAAGTAAACTACATCATATACAAAACTAAAATGTGCTACATAAAAAAGTTTTTAATTAAAATGTACCATCATAAACAAAAATTTAATTTGGATTTTAATGGTACCTGAAACCAAACTGATATTAGAAAAAGATAACTAATGATATTAAATAACGTATTACAAAATACAAATGGCTGGACAAATTTTGGGTTGTTCCCTCTTAATTATTTTATCAATTTCTGATATGAATAATGAATTTGTTAATGAACATTACAAACTGTACGTATCACAGCTAAGTATTGCAACCTATGTAAGTTACATATCACAGCTATATCCCGATGACACGGAATCCTGATTGAATAACAACCTTGACAACTAACATTTCCTGTTCATAACAAGATTTCAACCAAACATTCTAGAGAATATGTGTGGTATGCAACATTATGTGGTATTTATTTGACTACGCATATGTTTCAAGCCCAATAAACTATGTAAGCACAATATAGTACACATTTCCTTCCTCAATGATACACTACAAAACAACAAAAAAAACATAAAAATTGGCTGCTATCAAGTCTTTTTCTATTCACAATACATTTCAAACCAATTTGGACAACTTATAATTATGTGCAATTATAAATCTAGACAACAAGTAAAAATAATTGCAACGCAAACAGTTTTAAATATTTCTTTCACGAATGGACATATTAAGCTTAGGTTTTATTTTGCAACTATTACAAAGTAGACTAATAACTAATTTAGTATTTTAAAATTTCCAATAATTACTGTTTCAACGATATTTACAGAATATGGAAACTCATATCAAGATTTGATAATTGATAAGGAGAATTGTATTTTTAAAATGCATGTTTAATGCATTCTATTTTAGTTTAAAAACTAACTAAAAAACATCTAAAAATGTGTTGCATACTGTGCAATCTAATATTTACAACAAAACATTTGTTATAATAACTAGGTACCTAGAATAAAACCAATTGTCTAACACAAATGGAAGTAAGTACAGTATACTATACAGCATATTCCAGAGCCTAGGTGAAAGTATATGAAGTCATTGATGACATCATCAGAAAAACTAGGTGACCTTCCTTTATACAGTAGGTACTCAAAAGGTTACGGTGAAAAATGGTATCCTTTGTTTTTGTTTTTGTATTTCAGGTCATACCTGTTACGCTAAATGTAGCATAATAACACTTTGGCAATGGCAAAATAAATATAGTTTGTTTTAGAAGATGTATTTTAAATTCTTATAACGATTTCTTATAATTTTTTTATCTTTCACAAATAATTTGTCAATGTTGTTACTAAAATATACTTGTGTTGTTCACTAATTTATTTAAACTTTATCATAAGAATATTAGCCAGTTTCTAATCATTAAGCTTGGCCTTTTATATGAACCAAGTAGGCCCCTACTATGCTATGTAATTATTATATCAAATATAACATTTTAGTAGTAATGTAGGTAATTTATAGGATAGTGGATTTAAAGTCATTATACTAGTGGGTTATAGAATTTCTTTGAACACAAAAATAAAACGAGAAAGTAACTTGACCTGATGAAGACTCTACAATCAATAGTCTGAATGTCGAACTCAATTGACCTCAACCAAGGCTGCAATCACTGCTTGGTTTATAACCTTAAATTCTATTTATTAGCTACAAATACCATATTTAAAATAATAACCCTTAATAATTGTAATTCTCTCTTAATTTAAACTTTTAAAAGAACTACTAGAAAAGGAAAGTACAAATTGGAATTTTTTCATTCTGATGTTTTCTAATGGAGAAGATTTTGTTTACTAAAATCATTTATGAACACGGATCTAGTAAGTGGTATTCAATGATTTCATCATTATCTTATATGTGAAGGGTGTTTTTGCCCAAAGATTCTGAATCAATCATTTAGCCTAACGGATTTTCACAATTCTTTTGGAGGAAACATAATTTTGAGAGGAAGGGAATGTCAAAGCCAAAATTTAAACTTTGGATTAATACTTTTCAGAAACTTAATTTTACATTTTTAAAAGTCTATGAGCCGACCATTATTTTGAGTTATTCCCGATCAATGTGATTTGGTTTACCTAACAGCTGTTTTTTTGTTATTTAAAATATCATAGTTGATTGACCCACTCATCGAATCGTACAATAGGCCTACTGTCTGAAATCACTTTTTCCCTATTTCTTTATACCTACTTTGAAGGATTAGCTGTTTAGAGAAAGACTCTTTCTGCAAACTGTTACTAGCAGTTTTACGTCGGAAGTGTTTAAAAATATTGATTTTTGGTATTACGTACCTTTTACGATGATACTAAATTTATAGTTTTTTTTTATAAACCTAGGCCTAAATGATTTTTATTTTTAGGGAATTTATTATTTTGAACTATATTCCAAAAATGTTTGTGTAAGTTAATTATGTTTTGTCAAAAATATAATCTTTGTAAATAAGTTTAAGTTAAGAGTTAAACTCTCTTTTTTTCAGCAAACAGTCGCTCAAGTTTAAGTGGCTGACATGAGAATAGCAAAGGTTTGCAATTTTAAAATTGGACTGAATGACAATTTTGCTATGCTAAACTATTTTGCAAGGTTATAAATTCTAAATCTTATTCACTGATACAAAACTTAATACATATATTATTGTGTAAGAGAACATCTTCATTGAATAGCACTTCATTATGTTATGATTTTAGGGATTGCCCGTTTTAACCGACCTTTCGAGTTATCCGACCTAGGTCCGGTCCCATTAGGGTCGGTTAAGAGGGGGTCTACTGTATTTGAATAACTCTACACTGCCTCTCTCGTAAAAATTCCACTGTCGTCGACATAAAGAAAAAAAGGTTAACATTGGCGATAGCAACAAGACAACAAGACCTGGGTTGGATCATTCCCTTACCAAAAAAGTAAAAAATACACCACTGGCATAAATACAACCAAAATTAAATTAAAGGAATAGGAGCAACACATCACAAACATATATAAGGTCTTTTGGTATAAATTATTAGTGAAATATTAAGCACCATCATCAAAGAGTTGATTACACTAACAAGACAACAGACAACTATATAAGAAAATCTATGAATCTAAAAGCTAGGAATAACTAACAAAATTACTTACCAAACAAATCGGTAGAACAAGGCCAATAAAATAGAGCATAAAACTTGTCACTGTTGAGTCTTTAAATGGATATCGTATTGACTCATCATTACAAAATAGACCTCTTTGATAAGGTGAACCAAACAAGTAGAAAAACAGCAATGGGAATCCAACTGGAACAAAAAATCAATTATATTAAACTTTCCAAATAATTTTCCAGATCAATAAAAGATAGTTGGCAACTAGAAATCTAACAATAACACGAGCAAAACTACTTGCAAGACAACTAGCCTATAAAACTTAATGGAGCTTGGATAACAACCATCTGTTTACATTCTGGCACGTGTTCAACAGAAGTAGCACTTAGTGCTTCTCAAACAATAGCTCAATACATTTGAACTCACCTTTGAGAGGTACGGTACAAAGCAGATATAGTAAAACATTGATGCTAGAAAAATTGTTAGTAGTACCGGTATTTCAAATGTGTAATTAAAGAGTCCATAAGATTTTACATTGAGGGCTTACTATGGGTTAAGTATAGTGCTCATAATACATAGGCTAAAATATGGTACCGGTACTGGTACATTTACAATGAATGTTGCAGTAGGTATACTTGCAACTAACAACTGTTTGGTGACTTGCATTTAACTTAGGCCTAACGTCATTTGTATAAGATTTTTAAAAAGGTCTAAGTTTTCGCTACAGTATAAAACGTAAAGTTTAACCTATTGTATTTCAAAGGACAGTTCAGTCATATTTAACACATCGCTGTCAAAAATATTATTCTTTGCGCTAGGCCTATCTACAATTTTCTGGCACAGTTCTTACACAGGTCCATCAGTCGCTCTGCCGGTGGTCCATCTCTCAATTCCAGCTATCTTTCAACTGATATTTTGGTAATTTGATCGAACGCCTGACTGACGTGTGATATTTTAAGTATTTGACATTCAAACAATTTACTTAGTGTTTTATTATTTTATTAAAGTCTGTATTTATAGCCAACTTGGTTTATAAAATCATCAAGATGCATGATGAAAAGTTGCTTAGTATAGGTACCCAAGTTAAGTTATGGTGTTTTATGTGTTTATTGTGTTTTTTTGTAGCTAAGTTAGGCCTAGCCTAGTTAAAAAAAAATGCTTTACTGTAACTTAACAACACTGTCGGCCTAGGTCCTAAATAAAGTGACGGTAGACTGACTGAAACCAACTGACAGACAGTTGACTGAGGAATTGTGGATGCAGCTGAGACTGAACTGTCCCTGTGACGGAACTTTGACAGGACTGATTAACAAAAATCGTCCTTAATGGTGTTGGTCAATGTATTTACCGATATAGTACACTACTTACACTCTCTTGGAGGTCCTAATAAAAACAAAATTATTGAATCTTAAAACAATATAAAGACGATATCCTACGCTACAGAAGGGCTTGTTGTTATCCAGTTGTATCAATAACTTGTACAATAAGTTATGTTCGAATAATTTTCAACCTGAAACTGGCTTATGAAGTGTATAATTAAAGTGCCCTAATATACAGGTAAAATAAACCCTCACAAATAGGATACATTAGTTAACATCAAGGTTGAAAATAAACAGAAATTTGAAAGGTAAGTTATGGTATGCCAACTGCATTGACACCAAATTAGGCCTACTGTTAACTAAGAACATGTTCAGTTGACTAAAGCCTAAACAAAAATTTAAAAACATTTAAATCTATGGTCCTTTGAGTAAAAAAAGGTAGGCCTAAATGTTAATAGATAATGAATTAGTTCTTACCACAGGCTAAGCATATAACATCAATTATAACTTTTCTCGTGGTTGATCTTGATTCCACTTCCATGTTGATTCAATAGAGAGATGAAAAATCAAATTGCAAAACAAGAAATCCCGATATGTGATTTTTAGGTCGGTATTCAATTCAATTTAGTTATTGAGTACACCTAAATGCCAAACACACCTACTCCGTTGAACGTTGGTTTGGTTGAAGGCATTTGACATTTGATTTGACACTTTCTCCCGACGAATGAAGGAATGAATACAGTGTTTTTTTCGTTTTTTTCACACAGTCCGGCGCATACATGGATTGGATTGGATGGCGTTTACCCCTACCAAGTCAGCTGACTGACTTTATCACTCAGGGTGACAACATGAAAAATCTCCTTTAGAAACAGCTGTGTTGTTAATAGTATCATTGATTATAGATTTCCGCTAATCAATGGTAGTATGAGTCAATGATAGGTCTCATAGTTCCTATTAACTTCAAATAACACTTGGTTGGAATAGTTCCGAATAATTTCAAGCTGCAAAAGCTCCAGACCATTTTGGACCTATTGGAAAAGTTACACAATTCTCCCAGAGTTCTGAGACATTTCAAAAGAATCTTTCGGAGCTATATAATTTTAAAGCTCCGAATTCATTAACACCCCTTCTCCACCAACGGCACCTCTACTAAACTGCTGCCACGGCCACCTTTAACTACGGGCCGTGGCCTTCGAAGTGGCAACGTCGCAAGTAGGATTGTAACAGCTGTTTTGTTTTGAAGCAGCTAATAAATTGTATTTACGAAAGCCTGGATACTGGACTATGGAAATGACTCCGCTTTAAATGTACAGATATAGATTTATATTGTTTTGGTGTTCAATTTTGTATGTTTTATTTTCAATATTTTAACAAATTTATGTTCATAAATTTTAATTTTAATCAATAATGTGCTAATTGATGAGCTGATGTCACCTATCATCTTTGTGGGACGTCTGACACTAAACAACCCTTCTTTCGATTGCCAATTCTACTATTCTACCAAGACGTGGCCTGGAGTTAAAGGTGGCCTTGGCTGCTGCTCTGGAGAAAGAAGAGGGGTCAACATCAATCAATTAATGTTGCTTTTTGGAGCTATATAAATTAAAATTGATCTAGTCTTTTAGCGATTTTATGTGTGTGTAGCTATGGGGACATTCCTTAGTATGCAGAGATATAAAATACCCCCGTTGCAGACTAAGCGAATTTTCATTTGCCTTACAAACCCATTTCCTTGTCAGATTTATTCTAAAATAACATTGTTAAAAAAAAAATAATAAAGTTTGCTGCAATGGGTAGTACATGACAGCAAGGGCGTCGGTGCAGGATTTTGCTCTTCTGGGCACCAGTACTAGTGCTAGACCATGGTCACCTTTAACTCCAGGCCGGGCGTTCTAAGTGGCAACTCTGTCAGTAGTGCTGTTCAACAATATGAATAACAGATTAAACAAGAAGGTGTCACGTTTCTGACATGTTAGCTTATGGGAAGTCTGGTGTAGCAGAGGTTGCTATAAGAATAAAGGAGGAATAACATCAGGAAAACAACTTTCAAATGTATATATATATATATATTTACAAACAAATGTTCGTGTAAGTGATATAACAGTGGACAAGGAAAAAATAAAATATATTGTACACACTAAATAAATTGAAGGCGTAATATTAACACAATTAAAAAAAGGTAACAATCTATACTGCTACAGGCAAAATATAAAATATAATTCATAACATTAAGGTACATAAATCATTCATGTGTCGAGCATAATGTACCGTACTAAAAAGTGCCAATTTCAAAATTTTGTTTACAGTTATAATACTGATGAATATAAATACAAGTAGTACGTTTTGCGGACAGATATTAAATACAGATTAACATTTTTTTATAGTAAATAATTTCCAAATACAAGGTTTTATATCAATAATAAATCAAATATAGTCCAGATCTTATGAGAAAAATTTCTACATTTTAAGAAAAAAGGGGTGAATGAGACCAAATTAATACATCCTATAACCGTTATACATTTTTTGTTTGAATAATATAAGGATGTAAAATATTTTTGGAACATTTTAAATGTATTGAGCATAACTTTTTGCTAGATAAGCAAAATCATTGAATTATAGGAATAAGCTATTCTATAAGCTAACAATACACAATAAACTAAATAATATCATAAACGTTTAGCACTTACGAACTAATAAAATGCAAATTACACTGTTTTATGAACATGATATCAAATTCAATGGCTAATACATTGTATGGTTAAACTAATGTAAACGCATTAAAAAATATCAAGAAGCAATTCAAAATTAGATCAACAAAATGTACGTAAAAATAAGTCTATCTATACAAAATTAACTTTAAAAAAACCATTCATCCAATCGTTGATAAAAATTGAGTTAAACTTTATACAATCATCTAAAACATATTGGATGCAATAAAATCTCAGTTTGAATACTTGCTGTAACATATAATCGTTGTAACAAGAACATTTTATGTTTGGCACAGTATAAAAAAAGTTTTAAAACTATAAACGGTATCAACAAACTGACTTATACTTTTGAAAACCAGTAACCACTTTAGTGTGTTCAGGGAAACCATACAGATATTTCCTTTTAAAACTCAACAATATAGGCAAAAATCATATTTTCTCTATATATGTAAAGGAGAAGTAAGTAATACATATCTTCATACACAGTACCTTCTAAAACATGAATTGACATAGAAGTTTATTTAATTCAACACAAATACAACTAAAATACAAGGGTATATAAATATCACGTTTATAAGTACATAACTGTGTGTAAAACTAATGGCTAAGCTATTGTTTGTGTTATATTGCTTTCAGCTTTCAAGACATCATTAACTTTCAATAATCAGAAGCAATTCAATAGTAAATGCTATAATGCAATAATAATATTTTGTTATGCATTAGGGTATGAATACAAATAATTTTCCTATGGCAGAAAAAAATATCTCTAGATATAAATGTAAAATAAGAATGTAGGCTATATTTAAGGATCTGTTGTATTTACAATTTTCAAGTAGTAAATATCGATTACAAATATTTCAATTAGTTTTAAGAACTGAGAAACATTTTCTAAAAAAAACTTACTGGTCAACCCAGATCAATTGCAAAATTATTGTTAAACTCCACAAAGAATTGGACAACTTATATGCAAAATGAAAAGTATATAAATAATTGTATATTGATAAACTAAACTTAAGTTTTAATTGATTATAAGTGGTAACTAATGAAAAGGTTGGTTCAAGACGCTTTAACATATAAAATATCCCTTCAAAAATATCTTTTGGATTTTAAAAATATATTTCGTCGGTTTTGCTTGTGAAAAAATAAGCACATCCATGTAAAAATTCATTAACAACGCTGCATCATGCAAATACTTAAAGGATATAAACAATATTTACCTACGGCCGTTTTTTTAAACTAGTTTTTTCAATTCAGTTCTTTTTAGAGTTGAAAGGATTTACTTTACAGTATTGTTTACTTACTTTACAGTATTGCTTTGTTACTTTACAGTCCAAGTTTTGAACAATGAGGTTCAAGAATTGAGAAAAGAAGTAAAATTGTAATACTTTGAACATCAGATTTTGACTGTTCTGTAAAGCAGTGATATGGTGGTGTAATATTTGTTTTTGGAATATTGTTAAATGAAGGGTCTAATGTTTGACAAATGACACAGATTTAACATTAGATAAAGTTTTTAACTGTTATTTAAAAAATAAAAATAAAAACAGTTCTGAACTAGACTTCTGAGCCAATTCATACACAACAAAAGACGGACAAAAGGTGTTATGACTCAGTCAAGTGAAAAATATCACTAGTTGATTATAGGTTAGTTTAATAAACATGAAATCGTTAATGTGAAAGTATATCCAGATGTTTTTAACTTTTTTATCGAAACTAAAGCACATTTTGTATGAAAGTTTAAACGTGTTTACGGGAAAGTGGTCTAAACCCATCAAATTATTGATATACTAGGATCGAACCTGATTCTTGCCACTAGGCTAGCAACAGGGCATTTGTAATTTTAATAGCTTTTAATTCGGAACATATTTTAAAATCAAACTACAATGCTCAGTACTCAAAAAGGTAGTTTTAAAAGTTTTCCCTCAACTTTCTCTAGTGTAGCTTACAGCGCAGTTCTAGGCACAGGGTTCCGCAGCACTAGTGCACTTTCCGCAGAGATGATCGGAAGTTTGTTCTGGCAGTGGTAGTTGATCAGATGACTGACACTTTCAAACATTCGGTCCTTGGTGCGAACCTAAACAAGAAATACAGTAGAGTGTGGTGGAATTGACTATGTGGCGTCAGGCCCACAGAGAGAAATCTCTGGCCCCTGGGCAATCGTTGCCGCGGGACCACTCCACTCCCTCCCCAACGCAACGACGCCAGCGCGGTGGTTGATGGTCTTAAACTTATTAATAGCACTTATCACACCATCTCAGATTTTAAATACACTTTTAAGGCCATGAAGGACTTTTGTTTTGTTTTGTTTTTCAAAAGAGATCTGATATTTAAAGATCTCTCGCTTTTGTAATAAAAAGCTAGTTAAAGATATCTATATTTTCATATTTTTTACTGATATTAACACATTCACTGCGGGTTACCGGGTGCCCGGTAGTCCAAGCCAATGCCAAGCTTTAGGTTTTATTTTTATGTTTATTATGTTTATATGGGCCCATAGTTATAGTTACAAAACTCTCAGAAATGCACAGTTCTTCAATTAATAAACTACACACCGAACGATCGTCATTTCACAACAAAACAATAGCTACATACCAACGCCGGCAACGCCACTACACACATGGTAAACAGTAGAACAAAACAGTAACCTCACTACACAATCGAAGAAATGAACTGACACTAAACCAGTGCTTCCACTTTACTTCAACAGTTTTTCCCTCGCCAAAGCCTGAAATTTCCCTTTTTTACCTCAGGACATTTTAGACCAGGCCAGGCCTGGGCAATGCCCCTGCTGCCCCCCCCCCCCCCTCTCGGCGGGCCTGTGTGGCTTCATTAAAGAAAAGTCGTAACCAATAAACTATGAGATAATGACCTTTAAAAATTGACAATGACTATGGTACTGCAGGAAAATACATCTAAAAGCAGCAAACATTATGAAAACATAATAATCAATGTTTAGAAATCTAAAAACCTTCAACCACCATTACACATTTGTTCTGTGTCCATTTCCGTCAACAAGTGGAAGACTGTAGACTTTGATAGGGATTGACACCTAAGATTACATAAAACGCTATTCATATTTTATTTTGTTTATAGGCCTACTCAATTTTTTCCTCACATTGTTATCTAAAGCAGGACTAGTCGTTGCATATGGAAGTTGACCAGCAAGAATAGTAAAGCGAGAACTAAAGAATACGACGCTGGGGTTAGATTTGACATAAGTCACAACCAGAGTTGCCACCCGTCACAATTCTGTCGAGACAGTTCCAATTTCAGTCTGTTTTATCTGTGTTAATCCTGGGGGGAAGGCTGTCCCAATTTTTACCTAAACAAAGGTGGCAATCCTGGTCAGTACTGGAGTTTTTTGTTTCGAGTTTTATGGAAAGTCCTGGCATCATTATGCTAAGTTTGAGAAAAGTCCAGATTAATCGACCCAGTATTTCTTTTTTAATAACGGCTGAGTCATATATTCATTTGATGTAGTTTATTATTAACACTCACCACTCCCTCAGGGTCTATCAGTAGAAGGTGTTTCTTGACTCCACCCTGTAGGCCTGTCAACACATACTGACCAGCCGAACCCTGTGACTCTCTCACTAGGAAATCTCCATCCTACAACATCAATGGATTAGCTACAAGTTCAATGTTTGTCCGTAACACAAAATGTGTCTAAAAGGTTGGCAGTTCCTTTAAACCATCTATTTGCCCAGCTAGGTATTGGAACTAGGTTTCATAGAGGGGGGGGGGGAGTTTGAGGTAAAAATTGGGTTTTCTTATTTTTGACCCTCAAAACACAAACCATGCAATTTCTTTTTACACCATTTTGTGGAGCTTAATTAATTAACAATGTTGAAGCGTTGCTGTACGCTAATTGCAAAGTCTGCAGTTTTGCTGTGAAGTTAATGTTTACGATGTGTTTATATGCTCAATGCCATAGACTAAAGCAACACAAGTAGACTCCTCATCCCATTGTAATTTTTGAAGCTTGTTTTTTGCGTCTAGTTCATGTACGTCCACACTGATCGCTAGTGTAGACAACATTTTGTTTATATTATTTCAGGGTTATTTTCATGATTTGTGCTTTACTATTTGGTTATATAACTAGGAGACCAGTTATTGTTTATGATGATATCGTTTTATTAGGTTAAACGAGGTTTTAAATGTCTGCAATAACAAGAAACAAATTGTAAACAAAACATAACCTCTATAGCTGGACGTACAGAACTAACAATCAAATTGGCTTCAGCTGTTCCATTAGGATGACTAATCTACTAAGGGAGTATGTTTTATCTATGTCAATGCTATACAATCATTCCACTAACCTTAACTTGCCAAAACTGGTTTAAGTTAAATAGTCAAAACTATACTTGAAAAAAAATAGGTACAATTTTTACACCCCTACTTATTTATTGTACTTGTAAGAAGAAGATCAATCCTAAACAAGTTTTGTGTAAGCATTTCCTCTCAACCGACTTAACTTGTATTACCTGTCTGAGCAATTGTTCTGCCTGTTGTCTGCTGATAGACCCGTGGAACCATGCTTCACTTTGCAGTCTGTTGCGTTCCGTTTGTTCTGCAGACTCTGTCGGCGCTGCTGCTGCGTTGCTCACAAACGGTTCTGAAGCAATCACAAGAGTGTGTTTTGTTATTGACTGAATTCACCAATTTAGAATAAAAATTTACTGTTTATTATGTATATTTTTAAGGTGTTTGGTTATTTGTACGTTTTAAAGCTTAAGAAAGCGGATATTAATCTTTTCTCACTGTATCAGTCTGTCTATTTCTGTGTCTTTGGGTGGCACCAAAGATGCTGATTAATGCTTCTTAAGCTATGGTTCCACAGAATGCACAATTTTTGGCGTGCGGTGAGAAAATTTTCCGTTGCAGAAATTACGCCGCGAAAAATCCGAAGGGGTGGATCCTGAAACTGGGTGAATAACGTTGCTGAAATTCAGTTGTGTTTAACTAACTGCAAGGTCAACACATACTGACCAGCTGAACCCTGTGACTCTCTCACTAGGAAATCTCCATCCTACAACATCAATGGATTAGCTACAAGTACAATGTTTGTCCTTTACATAAAATGTGTCTAAAAGGTTGGCAGTTCCTTTAAACCATCTATTTGCCCATATTGAAATTTATATTGCCCATATTTGTTTTGTGTTTAACTAACTGAACTGCAAGGTCACAATAATTGAGGTAATTACGCAGAGGAAAATTTTGCACTGCATGCCAAAATTTCCACAGTCTGTGGAACCATAGCTTTATTCCAGTGAAACTAGAGCAACAATTGGTTAAACCATATATTTCCTTTATTCACTCATTTCTTAACATCAAATTAGGCTATTTAAACCTGGCGTATTTTAGTTAAAAGATAAACAAAAATTTACATACCAAAACTCAATTTGGCACAAAATTAGACAGTTTCTTCCATACATCAGAGAACAATTCTTTCTACAAACTGTCACTGAAATTTACTAGTTATTTTAACCAAGACCTGTTTCTGAAAAGAGAAAAAGTAAACCTAAAATAATAAGTAGAGCCTATGCAGTTTTTAAACTTTTTATCATGTATAAGATTTAAAATGTTTCTTACACTACAAACAAACACATTTTTGGCTTGCAAAATTGGGATTCATACTGCTCTATTTTGAGTTGAATTCACATACACTCAATAGGATGAGATAAAAAGCATCAATCAAAGATAGACTTACGCATATCAAATACGTCTCTGGGCGATCTATTGTTGATCACGATATCGTTAACGTAGTCGTGAGTGCGAGTGGGAGGACCAATGATATCACAGTTCAGATCTATGAGGTTGGTCGATACGAGCCGCTCTACAAACAACACAACAGATTGAGTGACAAATCATCCAACAATATCCAAGACAACTAAGACGGCCAACAATATCTAATCACCAAGATAAAAGGTCAATAAGGTCGACCTTGCATTTCGGACGAATGCAGTGCAGTAACTAATAGAGAATGGAACTGAATTATTATCTTTCTTGGAATTACGGTTTCATACATATAAAAAAACCATGAAAGGTTCAGTATTTGCGAATCTATTAAAACTGTTGGACTATTACTTTATTTTAAAAAATACATAAAATTAAAATTTGTTTTCCTAGTCTACAGTAGTATTTGAATTAGGCTATAGTAAAAATAAATTAGTCTTAAATACTACTAGCTGTTGGCCCGTTCTACGTACAAGAATAAAGTAGTTGATTATATCTTAAAGTAATCCAGAACAGCTATTTTACACACATAAAGAAATATTGTGGCAGTTTTAATAGGGAAAATCATCTTGTAAACTAATACCACGTAGCCATCTATTTCTTTCATCTGATTACAGGCCTATACGATATGCATTTTAAATCAGATAGTTTTACAATAAAATAAGCAAGAACTCAGAAATCAGAAATCCTTTATTGTCCTTAAGCAAAACAATCTTGCAATAGACATAGTCACATATTATGGTAAAATAGGGTTACGCAGTAACCCAGTCAGACTAGATTAATAAGCTAATATCACAGACAATAACAGGTAAAAATTTAAAAGTTTAAAAGTAAAAAGAAGGCTGTAGGCTGGGTGGAAAATATACTAAACTATTTAATTTTTATTGAACGTCAAGGCCAACCAAAGCAGTGTCTCTATATGATGAGAAAGGCTCATTAAACCTCCTTGAACAGTCCACTAATCTTTAATACGCTTTTTTGTGCATTGGTCCAAATATTCGACATTTAGTAACAAACCTCTAGGTTGAGGGGCCATGGAGGTAGCGTTAGGTAGAGGTGGCACAGGCGGAGGGCCTACATCAGGTGGTACCTTGCCAGGCAGATCGTTGTAGTACTCTCTGTCGTCTGTTCTTACTGTAGACCTACAACAAAAGTTGATTAGTTTTAAGGAGACAAATGACAGGATAAGCAGGCTTACTTTAAAAATTGTAGGCATACCACTTCACTGAAGTTTAACACAAAAGAAAACACACGCTGGTAAAGGAAGTAGTGTTGCCAACACATTATGAGTTTGCAAATGCATATTTTAAAATGTATACTGTCATTGATCATTACTTACAGCAGAGTCTACTTTAGGTATGCAGAGGGTAAGGGAATTTGCTATCTGAGATGGTTTTGGGGCTCCCTGGATTTGGTATAGCCTACCAATGATACGAATGTTCCCATCTCCTTAATTAATTATGATGGGTTACAGGTTAGAGGGAAAGATCTTATTATTTGAATAATAGAAACCTCTGTTTAAGTCTTGTATATTGTGACAGGCAGCATGAATAGACACTGGTATGTCTGAGTCGTTGTTCTTTATGTCTGTCCTATGATTAATTCTCGTTCTGATGGTGGTAAGTCCAATCTATATATTAATAGGCAAGCATGTTTCTTTAAAACCTTTTGTCTCAGCTCGTTTGCATCGCAGGGGAAATCCATGCATACTGTTAGAAAGATATTTGCTTGTAGATGTGCAGAATTCCTTTATAAATTGTCATAGGCTCAAAAATAAGCACAACAAATTAATTTAATTTTTTTTTATTAACACAGACTCTATGGGTTGCCATGCTGGTGACGAAATAACAACAAAACATAAAAAGAAAATCAAAACAAATGGAAAGAATTCTAATCACATGTTTTATTTAGAGCGTGGGGTGAAAATCGTCAGTACCTTACATATTTATTTTTGGTTGAATTTTCGACCACTGGACGACCTCTAGTATATTGAGATCGGCAATGGTTGCACTGATAGACAACATTTTTCGAGGAGCAGGTATTGTTTCCTCTTATTTTGAAAGTTTCTCCTGTTGATGTGCTGGTGAATGTTGTGCTAGGCCTATTTATGTTGCTGTCACATGGAAATGAACCTTCCTACAGGTTTTTCTTGGTCCTTGTCAGGATTTGGTAGTTTAGGGTGAACTTTAATTTTGCTTTAAATTGGGTGGTTGGTAGATGTCGTTGTCTGAGGTTTTTCTAAGAAGCCTTTAGAGTTTAGGGATTGCTCTGAGGATTTTGAAGCCATCTATTAGGATTGTTTTCAAGGATTGGAGGCCGTAGTGATAGGTAGTGGCTAACTATCACTGTATCTATCAGTCTGCTTCCAGTCCTGCCTACAGCAATGTACACACGTGTAATTGATAGGCCTATCTTTAATCGTTTTTGTGTTTTTCGTAAAATGTGAGTAGCTTATTCTAACGACACCTCAAGAAGATCCTTTTGTTATTTGTTAGCCTGATGATGGCGGAGGTTTAAACAACCGACGAAACATAGTAGCAAGTTTTAAACAACACTACAATTCATGTTAAGGATTGATCGACAAGGTACTGGTATGTTTAACCATTATTTTTGTGCTCTCTGACTATGTTTTGACTTACTGTGGTAGGTTGGGCAGGGTGAGGAACTGTTTGAACCTAAGCTCAAAAGCCTGTCCGATAGTAGTGATGACGTCTTGTGCCAGTCCTCCACCGCACTCTAGCACGTAACACGCTCTCCACTCACGAGGGTCTTTGGCTACGTAAGCGACAAAATCCAGCGTATCCTGTAAAAACAGGTTGAGTGGTTATGGTGTTTGTTAAATGCGACCCTAAACAAGAATTGTTGTTGGGCTATCATCAAGAAATGTAGGACAAAAGGTAACAGAATTCGGACTGTTTCCTTACAAATTAAAAAAAAATAACATATAAACATCGATTGCCCCCCCTCCTTTGGATACGCCACTGATCATAACAGACAGATTAACTGTATAGTGCATAGTTATATAAAAAATGTGATTTAGGTTAAAATGTTATTTGCTTAGGATGATAGTGTTTTATTGAAACGCCAACAGTGAAATCAGCTGATTTAGTGATTTAGCGGGTGGGATGGTCATTCCCGCTCTTGAGTGGAAATGAGCTATTTTGCGCACTATTTACAGATGTGACAATGTGATCATTTTCATGCAGTGGAAGGAAACTGTTTCTCATGTTTCAGCCTCTAAAGTAATTTAATGAAACCATTGCAACTTAAATGTTTATTTTATTATTATTTTTTTATTATAGGTATTTACAAGATACAATGTACAAATTCATCTATCATATCTAAAATTGATTAATCATTTTTGTACCAGTAAGAAATGGGGAAACCGTAGGAAATAAATAAATAGAAATTGAAACTGATATAAAATACCAATTCATACATGAAAAGATTTTAAAAACAGTGCTACAAATAATATTTTGCTATATGCCGCTAATTCAGTATTATGTATTTATGCCTACGGTATTTTACATGTTTACATGGTTAGCAGTTTTAACCGATCTAGACCTCAAGAGAGGGTCAGAGAGGGCCTCTCCAGTTTTAAAGTCATATTTTAAAAGGTCGCTCTCAATTTGTTGATTCAGGAGGTGTCCATCCCGGGTGTTTAGAGGTAAAAACAGAGGTACCAAAAGGCTTCTGCTCTTGGCTCTCTACTTTTTTTCCAAATAATGATTAGGCTAGTCACTTTTGTATTAATAGTTATATTTGTATTAATAGTGATTGTGGATGATTTTTACAATGTTAAAGAGAATTTTAAATGTCAAGTCATTCAAATCTAACAAGTGTAGTGCCTAACTCTGTCCAGTAACTTTAGCTAAATATTAGTCAACTTGTCTGAGGAAATATAAATATTATATTGTTTGTTTGTTTTGACTGTAGTAACTGTGAGGACTGTGTTTATCTAATGATTACTGGCAAAGTGAACTTCTACGAGTGTCTTTAACACTATTTACACGAGTTGCGTACACTACTTTACCTACAACAGTGTTTTAATTACTATCACTACTCATAGCTTCTAAGAGAGGTTATGTTTTTGTTTATAACCTCTCATTTCCACTGACAGTGATGCAACAAAACATTGTACCAAACACTAATTGCACCCACTCAACAGTTAAATTGGCCTGAACAGCTGATTAGTTGAAGTTTGAATCATTACAATTTTACTTCTCTCTCAATCCTTGAACCTCATTGGTCTATTAGGTACGTGTGTTGTTAAGTAAAACTATGCTATTATTTGAAACTTTTAAACTCTAAGAACTTAACTGAAACGGCTACTTAAAAAAACGGTCTTAGGTAAAAGTATAGGCCTATAATTGAATTGAATTGTCCACAGTACTAACCACGTCACCCCCGGACGCGAAGGATATCCTGGGCATCTCGTGGGACGCCACCACCTGTCCTCCGTCAAGTGTACGCAGGGACAGACTAGTGCTGGATATGGTGAGGTTGACGTTGGTTCCAGCATGCTCCATGTGCGGCTGTTCTCCTATACTGCGGACGACGCGCTTGTCCACCTGAGCAAACATGGTATTTTAGACAGGGTATATATATTCTTGACTTTGGATTTGGATATAACACCTCCCATGCATAAGTTGTTAACCTGTTTTACAATAAATTGAAGTTAACTTGTAGGCCTACCATCAAGTGCACCAATGATAATTATTGGTTTCAGTTTCTAATTCTATCGCTAATTTTTAATCAAGCCAAACTTAGACAACTTAGGGTAAACGACTATAAAAGTAGATAATGGTAGTGTCTTAGAGTGAAGTATGTCAGCCAGGATTTAGAACAAGTGGTTTCATGATAAACAATTATTGTTAGGTTGGGCCAGGTTAGGATAGGTAACCAACTCAAACTCATCTTGATAAAACCTATACAAAGTACAAAACCAAAATAAAAGAGTGAATAGAAATAGGCTATTAGCAAAATGGTATTTCAGTAATTAAAAATAATTACATAGCGTAACAACACTTATCACCAAACTGACTTTACACAAGTTAGATTAGATGATGCAGAATGTATATTTTAATGGTGAGAAAAGTGAAATCAGCCTATAGAGATGATAGTAAAATTCCCTTCGTAAACCAATGAAACAATACCATTACCACCACAATGAGGTTAATAATAAAGTACTTTGTATAACAAGAAGTATCCATTTATGACTTAAAAACAAAATTTGTCTACTTTATAATCGAAATTGATTACCCAACGTATCCCAAAATTTACCATTAGAACTGAACACGGATTGTGTTAAACAAATTTGACAACATTATAACATTATTAAATTCTTGGCTATGGAATTTGTTCTTGCTAATACGAGAACGTTTAGCAAATTCACTGAAACAAAAACAATAGGTAGATAAATCTTAAAAGTAAAGTGTACTAGTGTACAAATTGTAATAGCCTAAGAATAGATGACCACTGTTGAAATTCCTACCTTTCGCTTCTTATCAACGGTTTTCAGTCCGGCTGCTTCACACACTCTGTTTATACATTCCCTAAAAAAATCGTTGAATTTGTTACAAAACGTTTCATATAACTCTTATACACTGAATAAGATGGGTAATTTCTGCGATTGATCTGTCATGAAACTCCTTGGCTCCAAGGTCACCAGATTTGAGCGTACCGGTATGATTTTTTTTCTTAGGAGCGTTCTCCTGAACCCTGAACCATGCACTTTGCTTGTAGAACTTGCAATAGAAATACAATATAATGTTTACTGAACTGCTTTGATTTTGATTGAGTAATGCATGGTAGATTGATAAAAATAAGTCACCAGAGAAATTGGTTCCAGTGGTGGTCCCAGGGGGAGGGGGATAAGAGGAATATACCCCAAAATATTTTATATTTTATTAGCTAACATAAATACTATTGGCTTGAGCATATTTTGGAGCTCAAATACGTATAAGAATACGTTTTCAGGCTTTAAATTACAAATTTTTTCCAGGGGGGACCCCTGGACCACCCTTTTTTGGGATATTCCAAGACCCCCGGTGGTTCCCCCCCCCCCCCCCGAAATGAAATCCTGGTACCGCCACTGATTGGTCCTAAGGAAAAGAGGTGTTCCTTTTTACAGTCAAATAGGTTTGATCTTAAATTGTTAAGCCAACAAAAAAAAAAAACAATAACGATAAATAACACTGCATTGCAACACTGAATTGAATTACATAATGGAAACTTACTTGGCTACTTGAAACCGTGTGTCGAAATCAAGACTTTTCATTGAAGTCTTAACTTCAAGGCAGCCAATGTACTGAAAAAAAAGATCCGTGTTATTGTTAATTTACTGTCGTACTGTACACACAGAGAAGTAAGGTACAGGGGAAACTTGTTTATGGGACAACCATGCGCTTTCAGCTCAAGTATGCTGTGCCAGAAATATACACGGGACGTGCCACCGTGAGCGTTGTAGATCATGAGGGCGAGGGGGGCGGTGTACGGCTTT
Organism: Macrosteles quadrilineatus; assembly: GCF_028750875.1. NCBI lineage: Eukaryota > Metazoa > Arthropoda > Insecta > Hemiptera > Cicadellidae > Macrosteles > Macrosteles quadrilineatus. The sequence continues at coordinate 13,658,419 of NW_026542599.1, read as the reverse complement.
GTTATAGACACTAGCGACTAGTGCTATACACAACATTTAAGTGTACCATTGAATGTTTCTTCAGCACCTTACTCCGCTGCGACTAACAGTATTTAAGAACATCCATTATCCTTTTATACCTCATAACTTGGTAATTATGTCGACCTTCAGTCAACGCTCTAAAATTTTTTTAACTGCTCGGATTTAGCGTTGATTACAAACCCCGAAAAGCGGAAAAACACTTTTTGCAAAAAAAGTCATGCTATAGGTACCAAAATTGTGCAGAATTCCATGATGAATTCAACGGTGTATTTTCCATTACGATCCAACAATCAATAACCTCACAAGCCGGCAAAATGTTAGGTTAGGTTAGTTTAGGTTAGGTTTTAGTTAACCAAAATAAGTTAACGCAAACAAATCTAACCTAACCAAACCTTACCTAACCTAACATTTTGTGGTTAGGTTGAACATTTTGTGATGGTCCATTGAATTTATAATGAAATTCTGCACAATTTGAATACTCACAACATGACTTTTGGGCAAAAAAAGGGGTTTTTTGTTTTTCCGCTTTTCCTGGAAAAACGGTGCTTTTCCACAAAAATTACTATCATTTTTGGAATCTGCGCTAATAAAACGAACAGATAAAAAAAAATTATTTTTTAGAGCGTTGACTAGAGGTCGACATAATTACCCATAACTTTTCATATCAACATCTTTCATAAATAAAAACACAAGGATGAAAAAAACTTCAAGAACATCATGTACAAATGAGACGTAAAAGAAGTTATAGGAATATAGATTAAATTTGTAAACATGCTTCAGTGGATAGTTGATTTAGTTAGTGATTTTACGATTTTAATTTTAAATACAGTAAGTTATAAAATAAGTCTCATTAGCACATAATAATAGCAGTGTTTAAGATGCTTTTGGTAATGAATACCATCAGGGAACATTATTTTTAGCTTTTAAAATGTTAAGATTAAATAGAGTACTATAGCTCTAAAACCTCAAGGATTTATCATGCCTCGACTACAGAAATCAATGGCTTCTTCAAGGGAAAAATTAAAATCCTTTGGTCAATTGATTTGTTGACATCAAGTTGTTTTTAAAGTTTTTATGTGCATGTACCTTTACACCTTTTGCATTTTTATGTTTATAGGATAAAGGAATGGTATAGGGAACCCTGGATCACAAGGGTTGTAAGGAAACTCTGGTTTTGTTCCCATCTCAGACCGAGATCAATCTTTTCTTAGACAGAATCAACATAAAAGTTGGTACAATCTCAGTTTATGAAATTTGAACCCACAAATCAAATAATTTATTTAGGCATAGCCATTTAATACAGACAATGTAGCCTACCAAAATCAGCTAAGCCATAGCTAAGTGAATTGAATAGTCATGTAAAATAAACCATGCACAGATCAAACTTACAAAAACACTTACCCGGACAGCATAAGTTACGCCTTTCTTTGTAATTGTATGATCCAGATGTAACCATCCCCTAGCAGGTTTGCTCATAAAATTTCCAATGTTACCCGAAGCTTCAGGCAATGGGCGTGGCATTTTACCTGTAAATGAAATGTAGATTAAAACTAGGCATAAGTTTAAGTTAGTATAACTTATAATTAACAAATACTCCGGCTATTCTCGACAAAATCTAGCCTTTGATCAGTTAAGCAAACTAAGTTAAGTAATCATGTGATTGGTAATAATATTATAGTCCGTTCACAAAATTTAGGTGGATTAGAGGAAGGTTTACGGGGTCCTCTAACACCTTTTTTAGCTTTTCAAATCCATACCTAGCTTATATTAGCTGATTACTTAGCGGTTGTTTCAGAGTTAAAGTGAGGAGGATGGGATGCAATCGCTTTATTTTGTCATAGATAGAATAAATATAGGTAGATCGACAGCAGTGCTGCGGTCAGCATATGTTCCGGTGTCCAACGCTAGGAGTGCCTTGTACTTAAGGTGCACACCGCTGCAGCATCTACTGGTAGCATAAGGCTGCCGTAACTAAACAGCACTCCTAGCGGCACATCGCGGAACCTTCCTTTGACAGTCTATATTTTATTTGTCTATGATTTTGTGAACGGAGTATAAATTAGTTGATTTAGGCCTATTTAAACTTTCAGCCAGGCCTAGCTTAACACTTATTAATCACTTCATAAGAAACTTACTTAATACTAGATTTAGGCTAGGGAATATATTAGTAAAAAGTTATAGGCCTAAGTTAGTTTAATTGAGCTGCACGCTCTGTAGACAGTAGCTAGGCCTACACACAATTCAATAGCCTAGTAGGCCTTGGCCTATAAGTTACTGCAATATACAATTGATATACACGTAAAGTTTTATAATTAGGCGTTGATAAGTAGGTTATATAGGCCTAAGTTATATGACGCCTAAATTCATATTATTTATAAATAGACCTAGGATAGGCTTTTTTGGTAGTTGGAGAGACTTTACCTAGGCTTATTTGGACTTCAAGCTATTAACATCCAGGATTAACTTAAGTTTAGTAACATAAATGAAAGAAGTGGAGTTAGTAGCTTTGATCTACGTTTTTCATCATCCACTGACTTTTAAAAATAAATAAAAATATATTTAGTAATCCAAAACATAACTTGTTAAATAAATACTTGCCCAGAACAATTTGAGGGGTTTCCTAGAGCCTAGGCCTAACACAAAAGCTAACTTATAACTTACTTGATTAGAAATGAAAGCCACAACAAAATTCTATAGAAAATTGCTAACTTATTTTTCTATAATAAATTCAATAATTTTAAGTCAAGGGAAAAGATGGTTGAGCCACATGCCATAAGGTATGAATCATAACAAAACAATGTAATTTTGACAGCAAAATTTGACACTTCACTTATATGTATTCAATAGCACTTCCTCAAAGTCAGTCACCTGCTTAGAGTTGCTTGGGCTTGCTACCACTCTTGCTAGCTAGCCCTATTTTGATATTTTTATGTGCCATGCTGCCACATAAAGTTATACACCTTTTTCTGTGGGTACACATACAATGTTACATTATATGCTTTTTTGTTGATTATAAAAAATCGAATAAATGAGTTTGCTAGCCCTAAAATAGTGTGCTAAAATAGTTTAAAATGTTAATGATAAATGATTTATTTAGCCATTCAGTATATACAATAATACAATAGGCATTGTCGAAAAACAGCCAAAATAAACAATACAGAAAGCTGCAATAAACTAAAGACTACAAAACCAGCAAAAACCATGCAGGTGCACAAGCAAACAAAATAAATAAATATAGTATACCCTACACCTTTCAGATTCCTATTCTAAAGTACAATAAATGGGCCATACTTCATTGCAACAAAAAATTCTTCTATTTTATACAAAGGGTTTGCCAATAGCCACTTCTTCAGAATAATTTTAAATTTGGAATTTGGAAGTGATTTCACTTGATCTGGTAGAGAGTTGAAGAGATTGATACCTGTAACAGGGAAGCATTGTTGGGTTTTACCATAGATAAAACATTTTACTTAGTCTATTATAACTTATGTGGATATTGTTACAGGATCTAGTGTTATACCGGTGTACATCTGAATTTCGAGCAAGTGTGTTTTGTTTACTGATTCTTTAATGGCCATGAGACACTGAAAAATATAAACGTTGCCCAGACAGCACACTTTCTCCTCAGGACATCCCACGGATATTGCGACAGGATATGCAAGATATCCCATAGTGGTCCTATGGTCAACTTGGGATATCACAGGATATCCACAGGAATGCGTAATGTCCCCGCCCGGGGATGTCCTACGGATAAGCTCACACGCATATCCGTGGGACATCCGAGGTCATCCCAGGGTAGTCCTCAGGACATTCTCAGGACATATGGGACTACTATGGGATGTCCCTGGGATAAAGTGTGGTCTGGGCCTGAACATAAAAAACACAAAATAATATAGATTTAGTATGAAAAGCTTAATTATAAGTTTAGTAAATTGAATAAATAGTTAATAAACACAAATTTTGAAGAAAAAAAACGAGAAAAAAGTTTTTGGCCCAGACGGGTTTCGAACCTGGTACCTTCGCCTTGTGAGCCTCTTACCTTACCTCCTGAGCTATCTGCGCTTGTTGACTATAGGTGTTTTCAAGTGGTTAAAGAGTAGCCGACAGCTGCAATGGTCGCAATACTTAAAATATTTTTGATACTACAGTATAGGCTATATATGATTCTGTTAATCTGTTTAGGCCTCAAGTAGTTGAATTGTTTTTCTGGTAGTTGGAGAGGATACTGGTATTTGAATATAGATTATTTAATCACCATTAGATTAGCACTGTAATAATTGATTGTTATATGATTAAAATTAGTTTTTTGTTGTTTTATTAATTTAAATTTAGAATTAAATTCACATTTCACACAACTATGATAGAACTCTAGTTTTCCTGAACTCAGTGGTAGTAATATGTCAGTAAAGTAAAGTCAACCCTTGCTAGCCATAGTATTAACAAGACATATTTTCAATCTGGGAAACCTTAAACTTTTAAAATAAATTATAAAACCTCAACACCTTAATGCGTGGGAATCTTATTTTTAGAAAAAAAAAACAGACCAAAATTATTTGTTAAATAATGAAGACGGCCCAATTATAAATTCGGAATTACTGAAAATAATTACATCAAGAACAACACTGTAACATATCCAAAATTCAAAAGATTAATTTTTCTAATATTATTTTTCATTTTTCCAATATCCTTTAAATCATCTGTTTTAACTTTGTTTAAAATTAATTTATTAAGTAAATATTTACTTTCTGTACTAGTGTAAACACAGCCTGAAGATGGAAACCAAGTTTCTGAAAGCACTAGTGAAAAAAACAAATTATTATATATTGGCCTTTTTGAACATTTAAATTTAGATATACTGTAAATTTCATCAGTGGTAGTATTTTTTTCTTCAGTTTGTTACCGGGACATTACGGGACATTACAGGATATCCAGTGGATTTTTTACATGTCCCAGGATGTCATGGGACATTCTGGGATGTCCTATGGCATTCGTACATATCCCGGGGCTTTACAGGATATCCTGAGGTTAACTTACAAATCCCGGGACATTACGGTATATTGTAGGATATCCTGTGGATTTCGTACTCGTCCCGGGATTTTGCGGGATATCCTGAGGATAGCGCACATATCCCGAGACATTCTCAGGACATATGGGACTACTATGGGATGTCCCTGGGATAAAGTGTGCTGTCTGGGTGATAACAGTCATGATCTGCAACTCACAAAACAAAGGTTTACAATGAGCTTGATACTCAGTCCTACAGATTACCCTGACTGCCTTCTTCTGTAGCAACAGAATCTTCTGAGTCTGGGGGGAGTGGCCCCAGGTGTTAACCCTGAGCTTAAGACAGCTTTATCTATAACGTGCTTTTTGGGTCCAAAAAGGAGGCAAATTTGCACTCAATATCAATTAAATATTTCAGATAAGAAAAAAGTTTAAACGTCTGCATGACTCATGGCCACCTCTAACTCCAGGCCGCGGCCTGTAGTTAAAGGTGGCCGTGTCCTGCTGCACATTTAAGTTATGGTGAAATAACATTGAGCGACCTTTTCTCAGACCGTGCAGAGGCTAACAAAATTTAGCCTTTGCATTTTCAATTCGATATTTTAACCGATACCATCCGATACTGTCATGTTCTATGTTTAATGAGGTATAACAATCGATAAAACCCCGAAATTCTATATTTTCTACCTTAATTACTTATTATCGGCCGTACTGAAAATTTTGCATCTCCGACAAGAGGTCTCTTTTCACTTTACACAGCACATTTCTTGTGTCATGATCATGAATTGATAACTAACTGTTGATTAAAAATGTAATGCTTGCTGCTTGAGGGGCTCCTCTCCTGCATAATTTTTTAGCATGGATTAAATGGGTGGATACCATTGAAATTTGATCGAAACTGTATTATTCCCATCTGATCGACACAGAGGTCAAACCTCCTAGGATTAAACATACTCCCTTGGATTATATTTTGGTAGCCGTTGCCTGAATCAGCCTTTTTGATTATAGTTTTTGTGTTTGTAGGTCTCTGGATATCTTAAGCATAGCGGTCTGTGTGCATGACTTTCAGTATTTTTGTGTAAATCAACTTTATTTATTAACTAAAGGTAAATATCTTGTAAAATATTTATTGTATCTAACATTTTAAAATTATTTATTGAAGTTTATGTATTGTCATCTTTTATTTTAAATGATTAATAGCAGTATTTAGCCAAAACCAATAACTTAGGTTAGGTTTAGAAGTTTCCTTAGTGTAAAGAATTTTATAATTCCAGCCTCTTTCTGTCCAAATATTATACTGTTATTGTTCTATCCATCCAAGTTAGAGGTACTATTATTGTTTTTATTTTACCAAAATAAACATGACCATCTACACAATTGAAAATTAAGGTTTAAGTTTAACTTAAACTTGGGCCTATCTTAAGCAGAGAAGGTATGAACATAGGCCTAATTAGCTTTCAAAATTGAAATTGCACTTAAAATATTAAAATGAACAACTAGGCTAACACCGTTGTGTTGGTCCATGAAAACTGATTCAGAAAATCAGACGTGATTTCACTTGGCCTTTAAAGAATGGTTAAGATGGCTTATGCTACTGTCTTAGGCTTAAGCTTACTTAAGTTAATGCCCTTTAAAAATGTGGTCGGGTGTAAATAAGTAGGCCTTATCAACATCAGTTATGGAATATGGTCCTTAGGTAGGTCTATGGAATAAACTAGGCCTACTTAGTCATATTTGATCAAAATCACCCATGAAAGTAAAACGTCAAGGTACGCCTAATGCCAGGCCTAGGTTTTATAATTTTATTTTATAGGCTATCTAATAAATTTAGGCCTATTCACGACATTTTAATAATTTTTTTGGAAGGGATAGTATTAAGTTACCTTGATAGTCCTTTCACTTTGGTTCTCTTCACCTTAGTTGTAGAGACTTGGGAATTGTCTTATTATTATTTATTTTTTTTTATGTGTCATTGTAGTGACGCCCAGTAATGAACATCTGAATCCAGGATCAATTTGAAGTTGAACCAGAGACCTCAGGCTGGTTCATTTACATTTCCAATGAAATATGCTATCAAGCTCTAGTACCGGTAGTTACTGTGTAAAATTATAATCTTCAATCATGTGTTTTGTTTTCAGATGTTTCTGACACGCTCAGAGTACGACCGTGGAGTCAACACTTTTTCGCCTGAAGGAAGGTTATTTCAGGTAAGGCAGTACCGGTAATGATGAATGGTATATTTTTAAGTTGGCCCCTTGATGGTGGATGTAACTTTTTAAAAGAACCTGTTTGTTTTGAGTCCCCTCTTAATTATCAGACCTTTATTGCATAGGCCAATATTTTATACTAATTTTGCTAAAAGCACATTTTTGACATTCCCTGTAGCAGCAAACCTAGGTACTCCTTAAACCTAATAATATCATTCAAATAAATTTAACTGAAAATCAAATCTGGCAAATGGAAATTTGATTAGTCAGCAGGTTTGCTCCGGCAGGGGTTTTTTTTCTCAGGATCGATCCGGCTACCTTTTGATTGTTAGGCGAGTACCTACTATAATCATTCAGCTATCTAAGTTTATGCTACTGTTATTGTTATGCTGGACTATGGCCCCTTTTCCCTTACGTTACCTTAAACCTTTTAGTTCAATCTCACGAGGCCCTAGACCTATATTCAGGCAGTTCCTTCCATTTCCATTGCAGAAGACACTGTCTTTAACAGATAGGCCTACTTATTTCAATAAAAAACTTAATGAAAAAACTCTGCAAATAATCACATCAAACATGTATTCAAATGCAAGTTTTAAGTAATGTTTTTTGTGCATGAATAATCTGGTAAAACTTCAATCACAGCAGATCCTTCTAAAAGCCAATTTTCTAATCCCTAGGTTGAATATGCTATTGAAGCTATAAAATTGGGGTCAACAGCTCTTGGCATTTGTACTTCAGAAGGAGTTGTTCTAGCCGTGGAGAAGAGAATAACATCGCCACTCTTAGAACTAACTACGATAGAAAAAATTGTTGAAGTCGACAAGCATATTGGTAAGATCGTATCTCTCTTTAGTAATTTTGCGAGAATCCCTTTAGCCTATAGAAATCCATAAGTAGGCCTACAGTAGAACGTCTATAATCCGGATTGATTGCGACCTAACCCCATCCGGTTTATAAAATAGTCTGGATTATTGAAATTACCTTAAAAAAGGGCCAGCACACTCTATTTGAGTAAACAAACTTACTAAAATTGACAAATTGTATACCGGTACAGGTATAAAAGAGAAAAAAGAATCAAAATGTTGGTTCTTTTTTTGGTTCAAGCACTGTTTTGTAATTAATTTAGCAACATGTGTACCTACAGTGTATAGTAAAAACATCAGAGGACTTAACACTACCCCAGGGTTGGATTGCATAGCCTACTCGGCCACATATAATTCTTTGATTCACTCTCTTAAAAAATAGCTTTTCTACTTTTAACTTTTACATGCTCTAGATTTGTAGTATTTGTAGCATCCAACTTCCTTAAAAATGTAGTTGATTGTAAAAGAATCTGGATTTTCAATGTATTACCAAACCGTCTGAAAAAATAGTCAAACCCTGTTTTTATATACCTAGGGTGTTTCCAAATTGCCTAGACACATTTTGTGGACCTGTTCCTTGGACAGTTTATTAAAAGAAGCAAACATAGGAAAGCCAGAAGGGAAACCACCATTAGGAATGTATGGTGGGATAGTGTCTCCAAGGACACCAGAGAAGTGGGGGTAGCAGAGGAAGAGGCAGAAGATAGAGAGAGATGGAGAGCAGTTGTTGGTGCGGCCAAATCCCGCCTTGGGAGCGAGTGAATGTGAGTGTTCCTTGGACTAAGAGAAACATAATATGCTATTAGCATGGGTCTAAAATGTCTAGATTTCTGTCTGTCGGTCTGTTTGCGATTTTAGTTTCGCTCCAATAGCCTATCTAAAGCCATTTCAATTTGGCGGCCATTTCAAATCTTTAATGCCAAATTTCATGAAAACTGTAAATATTAAGAAATCTTTTTTGATCATCAAAAAGAGAGAATTAAAACCCAAATCAAATGTGACGTTGTTTATTTGTCATCCGATTTAAACAAACAAGGTCTCATTTGATTTGGATTTAGCCTACCTTTATATTTGTCTTTTTGATGATAAAAACAATTGAATATTCAATCGGTTTTCATAAAATTTGGCATAAAAGATTTTAATGGCCGCCATATGATATTGGAACAAAATTTTGTAGGCTCTATTTAACTTCTAAACTACACCTTTAGTACCAATTTTTAAATTTCTATCTTGAAAAATGAACAAGTTTTAAAATTTTTTTTGTAATCACAAACAGACCGACAGATAGAAATCTAGGCATTTTAGACCTAGATACTTATGGCATTTTATGTTTGTCTGAGCCCAAGGAACAAATGTCCCGACAATTTCGAAAACCAACAATCTGGGCTCATTGGTATCATTTGCTGACTTAACTATCCAGTTAGTAGCACCTTGATGCTATCTATGTGTCCTGCCCTTATCTAAATGTTTGTGTCCAGCTTGTGCAGTTAGTGGCCTTATCGCTGACTCCAGGACACTTGTGGACAGAGCCAGAGTCGAGTGCCAGAACCACTGGTTCGTCTACGATGAGAGGATGGGTGTGGAGTCGGTGGCACAGGCCGTTTCCAACCTGGCCATACAGTTTGGTGATTCAGACGAAGACGGTGCTGCCATGGTGAGCAATGGTCTCTTTTAACTAATTTTTCTAAGTAGGTAAAGTAACTCTTATTGTATTCTTCATGGTAATATCTAGGTCTCAAATCGGTGATAAGGACAGTAGACCAATACTGTCAAATTTATGTATTGTTAGACGTACTATGTCATCTCTAATATCTACTATGTGCCATATATATATTTTTAAAGTTATGTCCTTTTTTGACTTATCATATAGCCTATGTATTTTTTGTATGTTTATTTTTAACTAAAACAAAAGCGTGGGTTAGTAGTGCGACTGTTTTGTTGCGAAATGCGGTGATAGGCTACACTTGTGAGTCGTTATCAATGGGTTGAAAACATATACAGGGTGGCTGGTCATCAGTGTTACAAAATTTTTTTGGCGTAAGTACAAGGTAAATGCAGTGTAATGATGCATATAAAAGGTCCCAAGTCCAAAAATTAGCTTCCCAAAGAATTATTTTATGTTTTTCAAAAATAACTATGTTTTCAAACTTAATACAGCTGTTTCTCAATTACCGGTAAATGGATTTGAGTAGACAATGTCATTTTCGTGTTCTACATTAAATTTTGAATAAGAATAATATAAAATGACGGAGGATCAGTTGTAAAAACCCCATTGTAAATAGATTCAAAGATAAAAATTAAGATGTTTCATAAAAATTTAAACAACATTGGTCTATTGTATTTGTTCACACCCTGTATACAAGAAAGTGGCCGATTATGTTAAAAACTGCGCCATTTTATAAGCTTTCTAACCATATGCTACACTATTGAGGTTAAGATATTCTGTTGTTTGTTTTAGTGGTTTGAATACCAGAAAACAGGGTGTCTTTAACATTTAAAACATAGAAAGCCGGCATGTATTAAGCAAAAGTTGTATTTTTGTTTGAGCTTGAACAGTAAAAACAGTAAAAAAGTTTCCTGTTTTCTGGTATTCAAACCACTAAAACAAACAACAGAATATCTAAACCTCAATAGTGTAGCATATGGTTAGAAAGCTTATAAAATGGCGCAGTTTTTAACATAATCGGCCACTTTCTTGTATACAGGGTGTGAACAAATACAATAGACCAATGTTTTTTAAAATTTTATGAAACATCTTAATTTTTATCTTTGAATCTATTTACAATGGGGTTTTTACAACTGATCCTCCGTCATTTTATATTATTCTTATTCAAAATTTAATGTAGAACACGAAAATGACATTGTCTACTCAAATCCATTTACCGGTAATTGAGAAATAGCTGTATTAAGTTTGAAAACAAAGTTATTTTTGAAAAACATAAAATAATTCTTTGGGAAGCTAATTTTTGGTCTTGGAACCTTTTATATGCATCATTACACTGCATTTACTTTGTACTTACGCCAAAAAAATTTTGTAACACTGATGACCAGCCACCCTGTATATTAATGAATTCTTGATTTTTTTGGATTGAAAGACTTTCAAACTTATTGCTGTGTTATGTACACTATTATCAAACCTGTCATTTCAGAGTCGGCCGTTTGGTGTGGCTATGCTGTTTGCTGGTATAGACGAGAAAGGACCTCAGCTGTTTCACATGGATCCCTCCGGTACGTTTGTTCAGTTTGACGCCAAAGCCATCGGCTCAGGCAGTGAGGGCGCCCAACAGAGTCTACAAGAGGTCTACCACAAGGTAACACGAAAATGTCATTATCCCCGGAAACATTTGTTTATTTGTTCCTCAAGTCAATGAAAATACCCCACGCAGCAAACTTGCAGACTAAGCGAATTTCCATTTGCCTGATTATATTTTTATTAAAATATCTCCTTATGTCAGATTTACTACCTGATTGATAAACATTAGATTAACGAGTTCTTAGGTTTGCTACTGCAAGGTAATAAAGATAATAGATTGTTTTTTAACAGAAATTTGAAATGTCTAAATGAAAGAAATGAACTTTAAATATTGATCAAAATATGTTCAAAAAACAAGCAAACAACATCAGTTTAGTAGCTTATTTTGCATAAGAGTAATAGGCTATAAGGATTTTAAAGTTACAGTTTTTTGGAATTTTCTCTTTAACCATGAATTGCATGACATCGCTTCAATGAACTTGATCTTAAGGTTTTTTTTTAAAGCTCTATAAAATGGTTTGGATCTGTGAAACTTTATGATTTTAAGGGTAATCTCGTAATCTCTTAAGAGTAAACTCGTTGGAAAACTCAATTTTTATTCCATAAATCCCTGATGGTCCAATAGTTTATGGGAAATCTGTCAATAAGGATGTTTTAATTTGTTCTCATTGCTGTGCGGTGAGGTAGGCCTATCAAATATCAATAATTGAGATGGGGACGTCACCTAGGTGTTAACCCAAATAACCTAGGTATGGTAGACTGGGGGATTCACAATCTTATAAAAATTGAAAGCTGTTTATGAACCAATATTTATAATTCAAGTATTGTTAGATTAGTAGTAAAATGAACACACTATTAAGGGTTCTTACTGAAATAACTGATATTAAGATAGGCATACACAATTTCAAACTATCACCATTATAAATTGGTACAACTAGAAATGTGATCCTTTGTGTGGAAATTTGTGTTATCTATCCTTTTTTTGGTAAATGAAGAATAATTTTCAATTGGGATTTATCTTGTATGTCCCAGTCTTGGTTTTTGCTTGTGGAAATACTTTTTTTAGGCATAGTCTAAATTTAAATTACAAGTTTTGTTTATCATTTTGCAGTCCATGACTCTGAAGGAGGCGATCAACTCGGTGCTGACTATTCTCAAACAAGTGATGGAGGAGAAACTCAACTCAACCAATGTAGAAGTTGTGACCGTTACGCCCGACAAATTGTTCCACATGTTTACGAAGGAGGAAGTTGAACAGGTCAGAATCGTAGTAAACTTGTAAACTACTTGCTGGTTGTTTCTTTAGCCCTACAGTAGAACTAGGGATAGACGGGTCTAGAATTTTTGAGATAAGTATAGAATTTTTGAGAAACTTGCGAGGTTAAAAAACTCTCGTTTGTTTGAGTGGGATTAACTTTGCTCCAAGATTTTTGAAACGAGATTAAAAAAAAAAAAAAACGCTACAGAAAGTCTATTCTAACCTGCAATACAGCGTTGTTGGGTTTCCTTTGCGAAGGCGTTCTTATGTAATTTATTCTTTGGGCATGTAAATATTTGCTTAAAGTATAGTTTTTATTTAGGTTGAAGCACAAACTATGTGGATAAACCAGAATTGCGGATAAATGAATACCAGATAAAAGAGGTTTTAATGCTGTACTACAATTCTTTTATCTCTTAAATAGACTGTTTTAGTTGAGAAAGTTAGTTGTGTTGTAGGGTACCTACTTTTTCTTTTACATTAAAGATGTCTTATTTCCATTTTATTTTTTTCTTATTTAATATTTTCATAACTATTTAAGTACCTGTAACACTTTGTTATTTTGTTCACTCATTTTGTATCGACCTAATTAGTTATTGCACTTAAGCTGTTGCTTTAACAGTACATTATTGTTGTTTATTAACCATTTTAAAACTGTGCAAACAAATAATACTCGATAGTAATGTGATCTATAATCTCGTCTCGACTTATGATGAGAAAATAGAATCTTGTCTCGAACTTAAAATTCAGTCTTGTCCATCCCTAAGTTGAACCCCGTTCCGTACTACTGTACAGTAGAACTCCGTTCTGGACTAGCCTACATTATAAACCAGTTCCGTAATACAGTAGAATCCCTAATATAAGACCAATTCTAATAATTAAGCCAATATCAGAATGTTTTTCTCACAGCTTACAGATGCCTAGTAAAAGCCTAGTAAAGCCCTTAAAAGCCCTAGTCTTTGTGACTTGAGCGTTCTCAAGATTTATCTTTGCTTACATTTTAACATATAACTATAATAGATTTCTGACAATCCACTAGTGGATAAACCACGTTGAAGATTATTCAACGTTGCAAAAGAATCAAAATAAAAAATATATTATATTTGATAGTCTATATGTACTTCATACAACACCATCTAAGATGTTAAGTGTGAGGAGGCCGATCATCTCTCGGACGGACTCTAGAGTTTCCGTTGTTAACTGCACCGTCTTATAAGTCACCGATTAAATTTCAAGCCTTTTACTTCCCTTTAGTAAAATTAGTAACTGCATGACATATAGGGCTAGTCTTTTTCAATTTTATATGTACAGAAATAATTGCTTAAATATCCTCTTAAGTTATTTGATTTTGTTTGCAGGCTCTAGAATCTGTCGCACCTCTCATCAAAGATGAACCTGGCGCTAGTGGTGTTGTGACTTCACAGGCTAAACTTTAAAGTGCTGTTTTAAGATTTGTTTACTATCTTTTCTATTTATAAGGCTTAAAAAATTAAATGAATATTCGTACAGCTACGTGCTTTTAATAACCTTGTAATTTCTCAAGTTTTTATTGACGTTAAGATGGCCTTGCCTTGTGCTCCGAGTTTTGCTTTATTATTCTCAATGAAGACATCATGAAGCAAACTATATACTAGGGTTGCTTTCAGAGAGGTGAAAGCCAGTTGAGCGGAACAAACGTGATTTGATATTTGTAAAGTAACTAAATGTAAAAAAAATCAATAGATGCTGGTTTTATTGATTAAAATTATAATAATTCAGATTTGTTTTTACTACATCTTGTTATTCAGATACCTCTTCCAAAAGTGCATTATGGTAGTTTTGGCCAGGAAAATATTATCAGTTTATTTGGTGCAACACAAATAAACAACTCGATCACCTACCTATAACCTACACTTTACCTCCCTAATCTTACCTTATTTCAAAACATTTATGAAGTCACGAATACTCATAAACCCCGACCTACCTTCCCCACATGCCTAAATTAGATAAGTGTAATAACTTACTGCACCGTCGATGTAATTCAACATAATATAACCTGTGATGTATTATCGGATTAAATATCGATTTCGATTCGGTTCAAAATATCGCTTATTAAATCCTGATTTCTAACATTGGCTGTTTCTAATCAGCTGGCAGCACAAATAGGTTCCCAAGAAAGTAGTCACTGGTCCGTATCCCTCCGCTCCTTGCATTGAGAAAGTAGTTCCGTATATTTTCTCGATTTTCAGTGAATTCCGTGCCTTAAAAAAATGTTTTAACGGCATTTTCTTGTTTATTGAAATCATAGGAATGGTTTAAAAACGTCTAAAAGAAAAGTCTATAAAGTTCAGAAATACCTTATGGTTCTCTTGTTTACATTTTTCTTGTAAACAAAAAACTGTCATATGGCTACTTTAGTCCCATAAGCCTAATGTTAAAATTTGGAAATTTTGAGTTCGTTTTAAATTGCATTAGCATTATCTAATTGAAATTTGTTTGTTTATTAACCATCTCACTATTAGTCTAAATAATCTTGTTAAGTTTAGCTGAAATGTGTTCTGCCGTTATTGAGTGATGTTGCTTTATTTGTTGCATTGAAGTGGATCCCAAAGAGCTACGCTCGCTTCGCTCGCTCCGCTCAATAACAACTAAAAGACAACTGTAACTGTTTGTCAGTTTTTGTCTGTACATTTTTAAGAGATGAACAATTTTCTGTAATGTGTTTTCAAATTAAAATTAATTTTATTAATGTTTTGGTGTTTATTTTATTTTCAGCATCAGTAGGTAGTAAGGGAATACTTGTGATGGTATATTTTGCACCTAGAGCAAAACTTTTTTGTTGCTTATATTTGAAATTTGTATTTTTTTAATTTTTTGTAAACGATAAGGGAAGTCCTTGGTATTGTTACCATATAATATAATTATTTGATAAAAAAAATCCCATATTTAACCAGAATTTATTCAGCTCAGGATCAAACCATCAACCTATGGTTCTATTTTAAAGTGTGAGTACTTTTACCGCTTGGATTTTTGATTAAGACAACACACAAGCTTGATTGTATTTTTTAAGGTTGAAAACGCAAAGATGGAAGGTTCCAAAAGCCATTCTCAAGGCACAAACTTTTACCATAGCCTACTACTTGTGGTTGTAACTAACCACCTGTAATTATTTGTGTTTTATTTTAAAACATATGTTTTGTTGTTATTTACTTTTGTTCTTAACTTTTCTTTCTTCTGATGTTGTAATTTTTATCCCTGCAATAAACCTTCTAAAATGTACATTATATACTGTTCTTTTTAATCACTGTATGACACCAATAACCACACTGGTTACCAACGAGATTCTTGAAGTAACATTGAAGCGAATTCTTCAAGACAAGTCAACATCTTTCATCAAACCTCAACAATGTCAGTCAAAACAAAACCCAGGTTAGTTAGATAAACAAAACCCTACAAAATGTCAGACACTGAAGAAAATGTCACTGATCACAATATATCGAGCAATTAAAATCTTCTTTTGAAGTTAAGACAAGTTGACACACAGTTCTTTGTTTAAAATATCACTCAAGAACAAATTAAACAATCACATTCATGGAAACCTTTACCGATGTTGCCGAATTACTTTCTGACTTATTTTCTTAGAGAAACCACTTAGTCAAACACCTTATGAAGACCTTTGTAATCACATGATCTCTGAATTCAAAGAATCAAGAGAGCAGACAATTCAACAAACTGATTGACTAACTAAATTGGTTCAGTTTCTTAAGGAAATATTTACTCTTGCAGGTACTCTAGTTCAAGATGATTTCCTAAAAATATTATTTTTTAAACGTCTTCCCCTTAAATCAGTTCAATATTAGCATCTAGCTCCAATTCTCTAGACAATCAAGCATAATTCAAACTACAGTTTATAGTGGAATCCGAACCACATTTTTGCCTTGTAATTTACGAATTGGTCTAATTATCAGGATAGTACTGCAGATTGTCGTAGTACCCACTAGTGCAGACACTAATCCACACCAACTTAACCAATAAACAAAACATCCATGTCTCAACAATTTCATAAATAGCGTTAATAGTGTTCACCAAGTAAGAACTATTGCTGTTAATCTGCCTTTAAAAACTAGTTGTATAATGCATAGGCGTAACTAGGATGACCCTAAGTGGGAGGGGGGGGGGGGGCTTACCTCGGGTCTTGGGGTAAAAATTAGACCTGTAAATTTGCGTTTTTAGCTATTTAGAGATATATAAAAGAGATTTCTTAATTGTAGGCATGAAATTAATTGTAGAAAAATCTTGTAAGGGGGTCAAACCTCTAGGCCCCCCCTAGGTTTCGCCACTGGAATTATATGTGGCTGTATGGTTTAGAGTTATGTGCATTTACTATGCAAATTGGCAGAGAGAGAAGTAAAAAAAAAAACTGAAAAATCTTAATTTACAGAATGATACAATTATTTCTACCAATGCTCAAAAGACAAAAAGGTTCAGTAATGTGTATTTGGTAACCTTTTTAACTAATGCTGATGGGGGTATAAAGATGGAAGACTCCAGGAAAATATCATACAATTTTCAATTAGCTTAATATCTGTTCATAATAATATTTTCTGTTTGTATAGTTAGTTAATGATAATTTAACATTGACAGTTGACACACAACTTACTAGACTGAATAGTAATAGCTATAAACACAAGGAATATCAATATTCAAATCAGATAATTTCTAATTCATGCATATTTACCAACAGTAATTTTATTTGGTAGATAGAGTGTAGTGGGTTTTGGTTTATAACTTCCTTTAACTAATAGCTACTGTTCATCAAACTTATTGCTTAATCATTTGAATTCGGAATCTGATTGATTCTGATTTATTTTCCGAAGGATGTTAATAAAGACTAGGTATTCTACTTGTTTGACCTTGAACTGGTGTTGGTGTACATCTCATTGGAGAAAAGATTAAAATTCAACCAATGAATACAATTTTAATTTGTTAATTCCAGAAAGTTTTTCCCCCGTTTACTATTATGTAGCCAAAAATAATTAAGATTCAAACAATTAATGGAGA
This sequence comes from Macrosteles quadrilineatus, assembly GCF_028750875.1. Classification (NCBI taxonomy): domain Eukaryota; kingdom Metazoa; phylum Arthropoda; class Insecta; order Hemiptera; family Cicadellidae; genus Macrosteles; species Macrosteles quadrilineatus. The sequence continues at coordinate 13,640,773 of NW_026542599.1, read as the reverse complement.
TATATATATTTTACGAAACTCTGTCATGTTATCTATTGCATTTAATTTTATGAGTTTGAGTTAAATTACCTACTAAAAGTGCTGATTGTATAAAAAAATGTTAAGACCACTTTTATTTAGGATTTGAAGTTTCCTATTAAACGACACCTACTTCAGGAATGTCAAATAAAAAGTATACCTGAAATATCACGATTTGTAGCTTGTTGTAAAATGAGTTAAATTATGATTTAAAACAACACACAGGTCTTCTGTAATTCAACACATTACATTAGGTTATTTTAATTCGCGAGATTGTGTTTATGTGCCATTAACCACACCCACAGTAGTAAAAGTACTGACTATATTGGGTAGGACTACTATAGTCAGTGATAATGGATATAAATAAATATTATAATATTAATAACTAGCAGTGGTAGCAGCAATGAATACAAAAACTATATTATATTATATTATAACTATATTATTAAGTATAAAACGCTTATTGCAGTTACTCAAGCCAAGCCATGCTTTGCGTTTGCAATGGGGAAGAACGACACGGTTTGGTAAAATTTGGTTCCTAAATTTACGGTATCCGTCATCCATCCAGTAGGTCATGGTCATACCAAAACCAAACGTGATTGAACTTCAAACAAACAAACATACAAACACGCAAACTTTCACATTTATAATATTAGTATGATCTCAGAGTTTTGTTTTATTACTCTGAGGTATGATAGATAAATAATATTGCACAAACGAGAGCTAGTATTTCGAATTCCGATTCCGCACACAACGTACTGCTTTTGTATAGCTTCCTTTCTCTGCTACCTATCGGATCCTTGTAGAACTAACTCACGTCGGTAATGTAGATTACAAAGTAGGTTTTCCCAGAAAAACGGTACAAAATTGGTGACTAAATAATAAAAGTTTACAGTTTATAACTACAACATGTGTAAAAAGTACTATGATTAAAGATTATTAAAAATTAACATAGTTGTCATCTCATAGATCAGGTAAAAAAAACTTGATACTCGCTAGAAACATGTTGAATCCACAAAGCATATAAAGGGTGGATAATTATGTAATATATATGGGTGGACCGATGCTTCTAAGTGTTACTAGTCGGTAGTATCAATACTATCGGCCTGATGTTACCGGCCTACCGGTAAGTCAGTTTAGTACCCCTCTAAACTACCAACAGTCTCTGTCTCACGGAGAATGTTGGACTTGGTGTAGCCAAGCTCATCAAGTTAGAGATGGGCCCATCTCTCCCTTTCACTTCAGAAGCGGAATTTGTTCACCTTTTGTATCATATTTTTTACATAATATGCCATATCACATTATTCTATCCTATATTCTAATACGAGCTATGTCTGTTTCTGTTTGTCTGTCTGTAATACATATCTCGAAATCCAGCGGATTCGTATTTCACCTTTTGTATCATATTTTTTTAAAATTATTTTATCCTATATTCTAATACGAGCTACCGGTATGTCTGTTTCTGTTTGTCTGTCTGTAATACATATCTCGAAATCCAGCGGATTCGTATTTCTCTACACAAATAATTTGAAAATTTAAAGATTTAACATGGCCTTTTTTGCCAAGTAACTGATCAAAATAACAAGGAAAAGGACACAAAATAATTTGTCACATGTGTTTATAACAAGCCATTCATAGTACACTGGAAAATTACAAAATGCAGTTCAAAGGAAGAAAAATATCAGTTGTAACTATTGAGTAAATATATTACACTAAAGATGATTCGATATAGGGGAAAATAGTGTCGAACCACTACTACTGCTTTTACTACTGCTGTACTCAGCCGAATCTAACCAAAACTTAATCCCCGAACAAGTACTGAGGCATTCCAAGTAAACTAATTACACCTGGGGGTTTTAATTGGCATAAAACTTACCATAACCTGAATCCCAATAAAAAAAACGATATTTATTATAGGCTATATTTTACGAAAATTCACGTAGAAAATAAACTTACGTAGAAGTATGCTCAATCTGAGTTTACCAATGCCTGCAATATGTTACATACATTGATTGAACAATTTATCATTTTAGTTAAGTAAAAGGAAAGAAATTATAAGAACTGGGAAACACGTCAGGAAAGTAAAATTACTAATAGAAGGCAAGAAAGTTTAGACATGTAAAAGGTAGGCTACATAAAGAGAGTAATAATGAATTTGGAAAGTTAAAACTTTGTGGAAAAGTAAAAGAACCTTCTAAGGTTAAAGGGCCATGTTGAGAGTTAAGGACATTTAAATTAATGACGGAGCCTGAACCCCCATAGAAATATAAAATAAAAAGAAAGTCAGATGGCATTAGAAAAAGAACAGAAACTCGAGAAAGTAAAGAGACTGGAGAAATTGGAGGGAAATATTAACCTTAAGAGAACGAGGACCTTGGAAAAGTAAAACAACACACTTAGAACATATTCAACCTTTAAGGATATTCAGAAACCTCCAAGAAAGTAAAAGGACTGAAGGAATTTCACCCAGACATAGCTCAGAGACTATGTTTGTTATTCATGTAAATGACAACCTTTCCTTCGATGATGAGTGGAGGAATTACAGTCAGCATAGGCCTACTGCAGGAGGTGGGATGTAGTTTACTGTACCCATAGGAAGCAGTGTTGTTGGAAGAAATAGAATATCTTAGTGTTGTGAGTTAAAGGCCTAAAGTCTCGTCTAGACTTAGACAATAGAGTTTTAACCTGGGGAGGGGGACCAAGCCGCTTGCACAAAATAATTAGGAGTAGAGTATTTAAAAAAAGATGGTTCTTTAATTGTACAATTAAATAATATTAGAAGGCTTCTTTCGTATGTAGCCAATATAATTTGTACTGCGTGAACCAATGAACAAATAATAAATTGTATCAGCAATCTGCCACTCTTCCTCTCATTAGCTTGTCAACAACCACCTTATTTAACAAAGGTAGGCGGGAAGGGGGAGTTATAACATTTTATGGAGAAAATTACAAGGCTGCAATAGCTTTTGGACCATAATTTTTACATCAATGGGGTTTTAACATTTTGTTAAGTAACTGGCTGGGTAGCTCAGTGGTTAAAGTGCTCGCCTACTGATCAAAAGGTCGCCGGTTCGAACCTGAGAAAAGTCAGTAGCTTTTTGATGGTTCGAAACTGGACCCAGCTGATCCTGATCTTTGGGCTGTAAATAAATGATCCTGACTAATAGACAGTAAAAAGGCTACACAGATCATCTCAAACCATTCTACACGGATACTTCACTCATAATTTGGGTTAAAATACGAACCTAGGTGGCGTCACCATCTCAATGATTGATAATCGATAACTAAAAAACGTAAAATACTAGAATTTATTCAAAATTGAGCCTTTTTAAAATTAGATTTCCCGCTATTTTATGGGGTTTTATGGTAAAACACCATTAAAGAAACCTAGGGGTGCTATAGATTTAGTACATACTGTACATACTAAACTTCATCTCAATCGGACCACATTTTGTGTTGCTTGTGGTTCTATACACAACCTCACGCACAGAAATCACTTCGAAAAACAACTTAAACAACGGATACATCAACCCAAAACTAAAAAAAATCTGACGGAAACAATACTTTCTCCGTATACTATGTATGTGTGGAGAAAGCAAAACAATGGGAATGTACGCATTTTAATTTTAAAAATGAGTTCCATCTTTTGACTATATTGATATTACAGTAATGGTCAATAATTGAGATAATACTATTTAATTAAGTACCGAAAATTGATTTTGCCCAGTGGCCGGTGCAGATAAGTTAGCGACTCCCTACGGGATTTTATGTTATTTTTATCGTAGCAAATCATAAATAACTTACATAATACCCGACATTTTCCTCTTCACAATCAATTTCTAGTCCCACATCTAACTCGGGTGGTCCAGTCTAATTCGGTTAATGAAGATTTGGTGGAAAATAATATAATGACGGACAGCGCTGCAGTGGACGCACCGAGTACTAATTTGATCACCGTTAACTACATGCTTCCGCACTACTTATATGTAATCTTTACCTCCCGGGCTGCTCAACGCCGATGTTTTAAGGAGAAACACTCGGGGGCATATCAATTTTCAAGAGTTGTTTGGCAACCCCATTTAAGATTCGGGATTTTGAGCTGAACCGGTGTTTAAATATGAGCCGGGCTGCGTTAATGGGCTGGCTTCTTGTTGGTAATTAATTGTACGACCGCGGTTGTTTGGGCGGGGTGACAGTACAGTTTATGTCATCTGGATATCACTACACCGCGTCCTTATTGGCGAATTGGTTATTTAGGTTTACCAGGGTAAGTCGACCTTGGTTAGTACTTTAATACTTTTCAATGAAATGGCGACAAAGTAGGTATTTTAAGCCAAGTATGAATGGAGATGAGTGTAGGATGAGTGGCGCGATCTTCTTGTTAGTGACTAAGGCCGACTTATTCTTTAGTACCCAGCTGTTAATTAATAGCCCATACCTAATGGCAACTAAGGGACCTACAGTGTATAGTGGAATCAGAACCACATTTTTGCCTTGGTATATAAGAATTGGTCTAATTTTCAGGATAGTACTGTGAATAGTCGTAGTACTCCCTCGTGCGGATGTTAATTCATGCCAGGGAGTATCGCATCCACAGTGCATGCCTATAAATATCCACAATTCGCATTCTAGTAGTTGGATTAAACAGGACGACGCCACCCGTCCCAGTTAGCTGAGTTCTACCGAAAGGAGTAATAGTATATTTCGTAGGGCCGAAAACCCTTTTTGGCCCGTGATACGAACGCTATTTTTCACCACACTATACAAAATTGAGAAAATTTAAACAATAAATGCACACAACTACATCTTTAAGGTTATGTGAAGAAATAAATATTTAGAGTCAAACGAAGTGGCACTTTGCTGCACACCTGAGAAAACGGCTCGTGTGGAAAGTTTCTCGAGTGCAGCAAAGACAGATTGTCCTCGTGCTACACATTATATTTTTCTTCAGTTAATATAAAGTATATACATTATTAGTCTTTTAAACACTGTAAACCACGTTTTCTTAGGTTTAGGTTAAATCCAAACATTGAACGAAATGGGAATCACTGCACCAGCTGATCGTAGTTTAATATCTTTAAGTTTTGCCAACTTATTTTCAAGCGTACACGTATTACGTGATTACGTACCTAATAAAATCATGCTGTTTTGTGTTGTTTGGTTGGAATGCTGGTGTGCGGAAAAAACTGCATCGCAAAAGTAAGTAGATGCAGCAATTGGTAACATTCTGTTATCAAGAAGGCCACTTTGTCAGGTGACTGTAGGAAAAGTCGCGTTGCTAGGCCAACGATGTAGTGCTAGGCAGCGGTGACAATAAAACAAGTCTATTGAAATGCATAATATGGATACTACTTTATATTTAATCCTTATATATAATACGTGAAGGCGATTTTTACGAAACACTACTCCTCTGTTAATAATGGACGGATTTTTACAAACGATGTGTCAAAATGAAGTATTGTTTGTCTAGATGCCCCCTTTCACCAACTCCTGTAATAAAAGTCCTCGGGCATAGCCCCACAGGCCATCAAAATCCCAATGTATTTCTGATGGATAAAAGATTTAGTTTACTTAACCGTACGAATAATTTGTATTAATTACAGCTGTTTAATTAATTACTGCTGTTTTATTAATTAGCTGTTGCATTAATTACAGCTGTTGTATTAATTACAGCTGTTTACAGCTATTTGTTATTGGAGTAAACACATGATACTCACAAGAGCGTTCGTTTTCAGTTTCGATAACTGGAGTGGAGTCTTTGATTACATTATCTTTGAGTTGACTCATTTAAGTCAACGGAAATTATGACTGTTATTCGTTTTGAAATAACGCCCGTAATACTTTGCAATTGCTCGAATTTGAGCAACAGGTGCACTAGTTGTATTTAATAGTCAAAGATACTATGTATTAAAAGTAAACAGGTGTATACAGAAAAGATACAAGCAATTTAATTCTATCTATATAGTTTCAATTGTATTACCTTAGGCCTCAGTTATAAACACATTAAGTGATGTGCGAAGGAAACTTTCTCCATGGTTAAGTTATGAAGGATCATTTATGCAAATGACAACAGTCGGTGGTGAACGGTCATAAACCAAACTGGCCTATGGTGGGTCGTAGTTTACATTGCTAAGCTTGGGAAGATACGACCGTTAATGGTCATAAATATAACCGGGTCTAATGAATTAACGGGTTGTAATTGATGTTTCGGTTTAGATGTTTGTTCGGGCAGACGTTTGACTCTCTTTGTACGTAACTTATTTGCCACTGTGTTAGACGGATTATAAAGTATTAAGTTCACAGGATATACTATGAGTAAATATTATTTGTCAGGAAACCCTTGTGTTTAACCAGATAGGCAAAGAGTATATGAATCACTATTTCATGAGTAGCTAGTTTAAAAATACGACTGGTTTTTATTTTATTCACCGGATACGCAACGAGTAAATACTATTGTACAAGATGTACAAGATACCCTCCTTAAATAATACGATTGTGGATTTCATAGAGTTCACCAGATAGGCAAAGAGTATTCACTATTTGAAATACTGTACTATTGATCTGATTAAAATACTAATTTATTCAGGATTTTGAAATATAATCCTGGAAACCGTGAATGGTTGAAAAGTATGAATATTTGGTAAGATTGTCGCATATTAGTCTATAAAATATTTAAAATAAATTAAACCCTAAATGGCAATTTCCATACCTGAATTAAAAGCGACAAACCTTTAGCAAATGAACTGGTACGGTTGAATTTAGTTTTTAAAACGGTTATCGGGTGTGTAACTATTTTATATAACACTAGTGCACCTGTAGCTCGAATTCGAGCAATTTCAGAGTATTACAGGCGTTATTTAAAATCGAATAACAATCATAATTTCCGATGACTTAAAAGAGTCAACTCAAACATAATGTGTAATCAATCACTCTACTACAGTCTTTGAAACTGAAAACGAACTCACTATGAAAACGAACGCTCTTGTGTGTATCACGTGTTTCCTATGTAACAGCTGTACTGTGTAACAGCTGTAATTAATAAAAAATATTCGTCTGTTTAAGTAAACAAAATCTTTTCTTCCTAAGAAATACATTGGAGCTTTGATGGCATGTGGGGAAAACACGAGGACTTTTATTACATGAATTGGTGAAAGGGGGTGTCTACACAAAAAATACTTAATTTTCACACATAGTTTGTAAAAGTCCGTCCATTATTAACGGAGGAGTAGTGTTTCGAAGAAATCGCCTTATATATAAGGATATGTAAAGAACAAATTATTCTCTTCCAAGTCCTCTTGTGGTTGCAAAGAAAGGGTACAGCAGCTAGTAGAATATAATCATTAGTTGTTGAGTAAAATCACATAGAATACTTTAATACTTAAATACTTTGAACACTTTTCATCGAAATGGTGACGATACAGCGTAGGGAATTGTGGTGGTCTATTGTCTGTGGTAAAATGAATACAAAATGATTCTTGGCTGACTGAAAACATTGACTATCGTATACTAAAATACTTGTCTCATGTCTTGTTGAGTGACACAGGAGGAAACATCGATCCTACAGTTATAAGAGATCAAATGTCTTAGAAATCGACACAGAGTGAATGTCTTCCGCGGAACGCCGCATATTGAGATGTCAAGTTGATTGCGGAGATCCGCTAATTAACAAGGAATGTAGAAACGAAGACAGAATAATTGGCATGTCTGCTTCTCGGACTAACCTTAACGACTGGGCAACTGTGGAGCTGCGTAGAGGCGAAGACGTAGACAATTTCCAGCTTTACTTAAACACTTCGGTAAATCAAGTTGAAACTCTAACACTTCAAAGAATGCACAGAATTTAGAAGGTGTAAAACATAAGTATACCATGTTTGAGCAATATTAGTAAAAATAAACAAGTAACTGAGAAAATTTGTTCAAATTCTTACAACTTTTCGTAGTAATCGAAATTTATGTGTACTCTCAAATTAATCTTATTTTTTCACTAAAACGATTCTTCATTGCGTAAGCTGATTATGATTGGAAAATTATTTTGTGAAATTATATAATCTTTGTAAAGTTGTTTATGTTATTTAGCTTTATTTTGCAGTTTTTACTATCAAATTGTTGGTTTTCTCATGTCAAATTGTTGTACAGATATCAACATTTTTGTATTGTATTGACTTTTATTATTGTGATACATCGGTGACATTATATTTGGACCTGTCATCTAAAATTGTATTTTTAAAGAGTTAAGCACATTGTAACATACTTTTCAATTCTATAACTACTCTTCAAGCAATATGTTGACTTTTACAGTACATCATAAAATACATCTCCTGGAAATAGATTTCATTTTTGACATAATTCAATCTACTATTTCAGAAATCATAAAACACAATTTTACCAAGTGCTACACCAGAACCACCCAGGTTTGCACTGTTAGTTGTACAAACAGTTTTAGTCCAGTAGAGCAGTTTCTTACTGTTCTCCGACATAGTTACATGTAACCTGTACGATATATTGTCGTATTTACATGTAGATTGGAGTCACCGCGACCACCATGGCGGCCTTTGCACATACTTATCTTAATGTTGTTGTTTACCTGTGCAAATGGACTCCATTCTAATGAGCCAGATAAACTGGAGCACTTTAAGAGCTACTCTTACAGATTCTGCGTGCTCAAAGTGTTTAATGGGCGCCATCAATTAACTAGGAGATTTTTCGTGTCTTGTATGAAAGGAGAAAAAACAAAATAAATATCTTTTTTTACTACATTATCTCAACACACATTGATTTTCAGGTACAAATTTGGTCGAGTTTTTGAAGACTTCAAGTTTATTTTATCACACTGTCAAAGGTAATTGGGAGGGAAATAAAATAAGGCAGTTCACATTTTTAAAGCATTAGAACTCTCTCTATGGCTAAATCGTCTACTATTAGATACAAATTTGCTGTATGACTTAGACTTTCTATAAAGAAAACACACCGGACAACATTAATTGATATTTTAGATATAGTACACCAAGAAGGGTAGTCATGTTTTAACATATAAGTAAAATATGATTATAACAAAGTAAGTATTATAAATAAGTAAAGTAGTATAACTACTTTGTAGGACTTTTGTAAAAAATGATCAAGTTTATGTTTTATTTTAGTTCTTAAGATTTTTCTCAAAATGATTATCAAAGAATATAATCTTGTCCCTAATTGAATAAGCAGTAAATGTTAAGAGTTTGAAAAACAAACCCGTATCTTTGTCCTTTAAATCCTGCCTCCTCATTATTGACAATTAAATAATAAAATAAGTATGGATTCAAGTGTAAATTATTATTGCTTTAATATTGTAGGTTTCCCAGTATTAACGACTTTTATGCAAAATCGTTAATGGATCGTGTTTTATGCAAATTATGAGCTTCAGTAAGATCATAAAACAGCGTTAAAGTCTCTCAGAACTCAGAGTAAATATACGCGAAGCGATAAATATGTTTTAGCCACACAATTTTATAAGTTCTCTCCTTTTCATCACATAATAGCTAGTAAGTCAGGTATCCAACGGTTATATCTGTGTATTCTGTAGCTTTACTCTGAAAAATTACTTTACGCGATTAAGTTTTTTTTTCTCAAAATGGTGATCGGCCACACATTGAATCAGCAAAGAGTTCAAAGTTCGTTCAATGTGTGAGGAAAATGTTTACATTGTACTTCATAAATTCAGTTAATAGCCCGGTTAAGTTATAAGCATAGATTATAAAGAAACAAATTAATACTGCAAAGCTTAGGTAATTCGGTGGCACAACCGGTAAAGGATTCAAAAGAGGCCACCATTTTATGTTAAATAAGTAACACGTCTTTAACTTATAGTTATAGACTCAACAGCCACTTAGGATAAAATGTCCAAACATGTATAGAAACCCGACCCGTTTTGCATGTCAAAGACGTCTGCAGCATCTGCCGGAGCAATCAGCTGCGGGCAAGACCGCTAATTTCGGTCGGAAACGCAGCGGGGGAGGTCCCGGGTTCGATCCCCTGCTGTGACCCATTCACACACCTTATGTTGCGACTAGTGACACACTTTGTAAACAGCTTCTTGGACTGTCAACAACCCAACAGGGAGACGGATTAGATGTTAAGAGATGTGACGAGTTGAGGGGTGTTGGGAGGTTAGGAGAATATTCTGACAAATCAAGATCTATATTGTTGGAATCTTGAATTCTTGAATTCTTGGAATCTTGGAAGGGAGAAGACAGCGTTAATTTAACAACTCTGAACGACGTTTAAGACTGTGACAATCCATATTTTGAACAAACTAAAATCTCGACTAAGAATTTTGGCGAAGATATTGACCGACTTCTTCAGCTGAATTTTAGTTTTCCTGAAGGTAGATTGCTGCGACGCAACCGAAACGACTGCCACTATCATGAAATCAACGACAATGGCGTTGTGAATCATATTTAACATATTCAATTCAGTTCTATTGCAGCATCAAATTATGACAAGGTATTAACAGGTTCATGTAACAATTTGTTACATAATCGTCTCTATTTTGATAAACTAAATCAGCTTTCTCCTTTCCAATTCGAAGCTGTTGATAAATAGAGCGTAGTGAAAAACGATCTAGGAACTAACACCTCGTTCAGATTAAACTGATAAAAACTTGTGAGATTGAAAATAATTACTCAGTTGAACCGTGGCTAGCTTGTAAAATGAGCTGTCTTTACTGATTTCTTAATGATAAGCAATTAGAAAATCCGTTAAAATCCGTTTATTGTAACTTTCAATGCGTTAAAACGAACTACTTTTGACGAATTTGTCATCTATTTAATCTTAAGAGTGACATTTTTTTAAATAGGCAAAACATATTTAATATATGTAATGATAAGATTAAGCCTATTAAAATACAGCCATTAGGTGCCTTAGAGTTTCGATTAACTCATCGAACAGAGGAATATATATATATATAGTGTATTTGGATCAGTGATAAATGGGTAGAGGACCCACACATCAGTGGTTATGGATAGGAGGCCCAAAGATCAATGGTATACGGATAGGAGAACCAAATATCAGTGGTATATGGATAGGATACCCAAATATCAGTGGTATATGGATAGAAGACCCAAATATAAGTGGTCTATGGATAGGATACCCAAATATCAGTGGTATATGTATAGAAGACCCAAATATCAGTGGTATTATGGATAGAATACCCAAATATCATTGGTATATGGATAGGAGACCAAAATTTCAGTGGTATATGGACAGGAGACCAAAAGACTAGTAGTAATGGAAAAGTCCCCATCAATTAGTGATGTATGTAATTTATAAGAGTTTTAGTTAGTGGAAAATGGATAACCTATTAGCTGTAACATTCAGATAAAAGAGATAACAAATCTATGACACCTGTAAGAATACCCGAATTTCTATGGAGCCGATATACATGAATAATACATGCGTATCACACACTACGTGTTTAAACATTCTTAATTGAATTTACATATAAGTTAGCTGAAATAGCCAAAAACATTCTCAACAATTTAATAAATTCAGGGTTAAGACGTCAATCTTAAAATAGTTCGTAAATTTTCATCTTACTGCTTTCACAGGCTTTGAAACTCAAAAATAACTTCATGATCTACAAAAATATCCCTGAGCTACCGACCATCAATACACAGACATCAGCTGGTAGCTGCAGCCCCAACGCCCTCCCATACATCATCTAGTGACCGATCGCCTACGTCATTAGGCATCAAACATCTATTTATCAGACCAAAACCCCGCACTTGATTAGGGTTGGTTTTTGTGGTCAGATCTCAGCCCAATTAGTACTCTGTGTGAACGTAATGGCGTGTATTCCACCTTCCCTCGTAATCACGTCGGAGCCGGTTTCCCGCTCAAATTGAAAGTCCTCCCGCCAATAGGGTCGCCGTCAGCGACGGTGCATATCGAGTGATTGATTCGAAACCTAGCGTTTTCGAATAAAATTACACGCCGATTTGCATAAAGCCTTTACATATTTTATGAGCGGGCTTTATAGAGTGACTTTATTACGGATTAACAAGCGTCTTGTCTGACCTAAGTGTAATCGATATTTGGGACCTGTCATCCATCAAAGGTAAGTGGTAACAGGAAGCCCGGGATGAATTGTGTGTTTGAGATATTAACTGAAATCACCCTGGGTGATTGAATGGGCCTAAATGGCTGTGATGTGGAGCAGCAGTGATGTATCAAATGGCTAGAGATGGTGTGGAAGCGCAGGTTTGTAATCGATAGCGAGAAATTGTTTCGATGCTTTTATTTTTACCAAGCGTTATATTATTTTACCGGGTTTTACTTTATTTTGATTATGAATTGTGTTTTATTGGTTCAAAGGTTTTCAGTTGTGTACATCATTTGAATATTTATAATTTTGAAAAGTTACTCCTTGTAGCTCCGGATGTTTGTAATGTTGTCGTCCTGTAATCCAGCTACTAGGAGGTCACAAATTGTGGATATTTATAGTCATGCACTGTGGATGCGATACTCCCTGGTGTGGATTAACGTCCGCACGAGTGAGTACTACGACTATCCGCAGTACTATACTGATAATTAGACCAATTCCAAGACTACAAGATCGCGCCACTCATTCTACACTCATCTCCATTCATACTTGGCTTAAAATGCCTACTTTGTATGGTCGCCATTTCATTGAACAGTACAGTAACAGTAAATTGTATCCGAGTACCAAAAATATGCTAAAGTTCAGTAATTTTGTTGTCTTCAACAAAACCCCACATTTACGAAAACTCTTTGTTTAAGATTGTTGCATAGTGTATCCTTGCATAAATTAAATGGGATGAGTTTAGCCGAAAAGAATTTGAATTATTTACTGAATAAATTAAGCTTAGTCGAGATTATTATCGTTTAAAACTCCATTATCATGGACAGAAGGTAACGGATTCAAAAATTCAAAAAGTTGTTATAGTTTTTAAAGTTCTCTATCTATTGCATGTTTAGGCTTCAAGGAAAACCTTTAACAAAAATCAGCTACCCATTTATCAGAAGTCTTCCTTAAATCTCGAGAATCCAAAAATCTAAAATATTTTTTTATCAGAATACATGTTAATTAGATAAAGGGTATCAGAGGCACATGCAGTTTAATATATCAGTATTGATATTGTTACAATTTTATTCTTTGGAGATGACTAAGACAGAGACATTCATTTAGCAAGAATCAATTTTTCAAATCTCAATGATTCAGAAGGCGTAGACTCGCTTTCAAACGGTGTTGGTGCTTCCAAATTTCCTAAGGGTTAAATCTGCTGTCGACTACTGGGGCAACTCTAACTCAGCTACCCAAATATTTTACAGTTCAAGAGCATTGGATCATGTTTCTCACATCAGTACGAGCAAGACTCATAGTGAAATCATGAACGAAGCCCCTCCACGTATCTTCCCATGACTCAGCCCAACAAATAAATATTATAAGCCATTTGTTTTTGAAACAATAAAATCTGAAAGTAAAACACCAACCTCCTTCATAAACAACCAGCCTCACTAATATATGTTGTATACGAGTGTAATGTATAGTTCAACAAACATGCAAATTGTACAAACACTTCAAGTCGTTCTAAAGAAGCGCAGGCTGCAATCCAGTTGACGTAGAAAACGACCGGTTTAACCTCACATACGGCGTATACACTGAGCGTTTTATTGAAATTCTTTGCAAATTTATCCCCGCAACCCTCCAACATGGAGGAATTAGCGAGATGACCTTTCAACGTTGAATTATTAGCGCTTGGACAAATGAAATCTCGTAAGGTTAAAATGTGTGGGGCTGTAGGAAATGTTTGGAGACATATATTTTGCTTAATCAAGCTGATGATTTGTACTGCTGTTTTTATCATAGAAATTAAAGTGGCAAACTTTACGCTGTGAAAGTAATACCATTTATTTGGAATTATACTTATATTTGAATTCAATTTGATGAAAATATCTATGTATTACTTCATCTTACCCTTGGATTTCATGTGATTAGAATGCCTTATTCAAATTAAGTTTGATTTTGATGGATGTATAAAATATAAAATACGGTAATGTTTTTTTCTAAGGCCTTTTGGAGTTTGAAACATCTTCTTTGGGAAACATTATGCTAAAGATCTAATGTAATAAAATGTTTTTACTACACACACAATTTTTAATGATGGCTAAGTTTGATGAATTTTAATGAAATTTAGTATATTACATATACTAGGATTTTCGGGTCTTTTCAAGAAGATGACAACTACTATTAAAATCTGTACTAGAAGGAGATGCAAATGAATTATGCATTTTGATGGAAATAACCATACCGAGCGCTATAATGTCAACCATTTCGCTGGACCAGTTTATATAGAATCAAGGATAAAGTTGAAAATTTGTGCTTAACTTGTTGGTTATAATGCCAAAGTGACGAGCTATTGTGTATAATTAGAGAGATTTGATTAAATAGCAATCAACTATTTAGAACACATCCTCTACACGAACGATCAAAATTTTCTTCAGCTGATTCATACGGGAGTGAAATTTATTCTGTACTTATAAAAGTCAAATAACACTCACTCACTCACGGATCACTATATCTCCAAAAACTACATGCCATAAAAACTCAGAATTGGCATAAATCAACCTCTAGGTGTGCAATAAGATGAGTTTTTGAGAAATTCCAACAGTGGCTTTTAAATCTCCCATGTTACCCGCATGGAGAAAAGATTCGTTTACATTTGAAACACATGAATACTTTTGAATCTGCACTATTAGGGAACAGCTGGTTATATTTATTACAAATGAAAATATTTACATTATGTTTGTAGTTTGAGAATTTTTAAAGTTAAATGAATTAACAAATCAAGTGTAGTACTCAGGTTGAACATTTAACTTTTTAATTTTCGTGTGAAGCCACGACGGGTTTGCTCCAGTATATTCTGTTCTACTCCAAACACACCCGATTCACCTGAACGGCTACGAAATCGTCCAATCGGCGATGCCCAGGGCCGGCGGAGGGGCGAGCGCCCGAGCGCCTCAGTGCGCGGCCCGACATCACCAGATAAGCATCGCAGTGATCAGTGACACAGTGACGCAGTGACAGTGATTTGAACGGCCGGCCAGTGAGGTGTCGTATGAGGGATGTATACATGGAGGGATGAGGGGGTGGCGATGAGGCAGTATGAGGAACACCCGTCACTCCTCAAACATCATCTCGATCTTGGCTGCCCTCATTGTGTTGGATCACGTCATCAATTTTAGGTGAGTAAAAATAATGAGGAGTAGGCCTACCTGTATGATTTTTCAGGAAAAATATTATTGAACCCATTATTATATGTATGGATAATTTCAGTTAGTTAAATAATACAAGTAAGGGGGATTTCGTGTTCAAATTAACATTTTTCGTTCCCAAATAAAATATTCGTACGGTTCCCAGCCTTTTTCCGGTAATCAAAATGCAAATAGCCTACTTCTTAGTTTTCCCAGTTAGATGGTCACCATGACACCAAAGGTCGTAGAATTCTGTTTAAAATAAATAAGTTATACTTTTGCAAATATCACGCCATCACTGTCCAGCAATAGCCTATTTCTTGATTTAAAAAAGCATTCCCATCTTTCAAAACAAACAAACTCTTCTCTTAATACCATATTAATACCATTGTAATAGGCCCAGATGATTTATTTTTCAAACGACTTGATTTGATTTTAGTGGAAACGGTTTTAGTGAAATTATAAAACTAAAGAAACAAATGAACCAAAGTGTTTTTTTCAAACTATATGTCTTGAATCAAACATCTAAAGCCAGGTAGTAAATCTGAAAACCTAGACATGTTTTGATGTATTACAATGTAAAGTTAAATCTAAAAAAAACCTTATCGGGAACAAACTGTTCATGTAGCGTATTAAATAGATTACGAGAGCACGCCCCGTGGTCGAAAAATCGACCAAAAGTATGTACTGTACAAACTTCTCTATTTTCATCCCACAAAGTAAATAAAACATGTGATTGGAATGTCTTCCATTTGTTTTGATTTTCTGTTTATATTGTGTTGTTATTTTGTCATCACCATAGCAACCCATAAGACCCATGTTAATTTTTTAAAATTTCAAATTCATTTTTTGTGCTTATTTTTGAGCCTATTTTAATTTATAAAGGGATTCTGCACACCTACAGGAAAATAGCTTTCTAACGGTATGCGTAGATTTTCCCTACGATACACACGAGCTGAGAAAAAAGGTTTTAAAGAAACATGCTTGCCTATTAATATATAGATAGATATGATAGACCAGGACTTCAATGAATGTAGGCTTGTTCACCACGACCACTAGTACTGTTGTGCCATCGAGTGACACAAAAAATTAACTTTTCATCGAAGTGGAAGTTGTCAATTAAATTAGAAGCTCAAGAAACACAGTAATTACTCATAATTTGACATAATGTTTTAGTTAAAACCGTGCAAAGAATTTCGCTGTCTCATGTGCGATTCTTCGCTAAAATCGGAACATCAGGTGGTACAATAAAAAAATATAGTTAATCATATACGTCTTATCAATAATTGACTGAAAGTTCAGCAAATTACATAATTATGCAGACGTAACTTTTGTACATATTTTAAAAATGAAACACGTTCCGGAGTGAAAATATTTGTTGTCTCTAGGTTAAAAAATTAGCTGATGTCGATGGCAGGGTGTAAATGTAACCCACTTATCTCCACACCCCCTTTAATTCGTACTTCACTTAATCCGGACATACATTTGACAACAGTTAGGGAAAATGTTAGGCCTATACAGATGAGTTGGGAAATTTGCCGCTGTAATTTTAGCATTTCTGTTGCACACTTTACAGTGTATCAGTAAGGGTTTTATGCATTCTTTAAATTCATAAAAAATATAGCATTAAATAATTATATTAAATAATTATTATTAAATTGTAACACGTTTTTCGATTTTTTTATAAGGTGTTTTGTTATATATAAGTCATACCCAAACCGCCCGGAATACCACTGTATTTACTCATAACAAGTACATTTAATTGAATCTTGACTCTATAATAGAGCAAATGAGCCTGTCCTGTATTCTTGTAAAGTTCAGTCTTAAGTTATTTTACTCTAACGGGTTTTGTGTAGCCAACGTTATGAATAAAATAACTACACAATTTGCATATTCTTACCGAAGCCATATTATAGTTAATGCACTTGCCTTAACTCAAAGAAATTATCAATTACATTAGAATAATATCAAATATTATGTATGTAAGTATTTAAAATATCAGTACAACATAAAAAATGAATCAGGTTTCAATTTATATCCTCAGCATGCAAATTACATCTTAACACACTTAATTACACTCTTAAATATAACTGAGCCTTTATTTGCCAATATATTATCTGTGTAATTAGTTGCGTTTGATTAAAAATATTTAGAACATCTCTTGATGCGAATTTAACTGTCATAAAATTGTACTATTCTTCAAATAAAAACGTATTAATAATTTATTCATTCAAAACGCGAATGATTCCAATAAGACTAATTATAAACTTGCTACTTATTAGTTATTTATTACTAAGAAACTTTTAACAACATCCGCATGAACATGAATGTTCTACTATTCCTCCATCGATACTTTTTTTTCAAACAAAATACAAACACAAAAATACCAGCACAAAATGTATGGTTCTAATTTTAACGATAACCACGAATTACTCAACCCATAAATTAAAACTTACATCTCTATTATTTCTCCTAATCACCTGGCTGTTACACAACTGGCATGTCAGCTTTTCCGAGAAAATAATGTGAAATTATGATATCGTCCGATAATAATTTACAGCTGATTATCGAAATACTAACGAACGATTTTGGAAAGCGTGGGTGAAGGCCGCTAGTTAGGAACCGACAAATAACTCCTCGTTCGTTAGAAATAATTGTTATTCATTTTGGTTTTGTGGATTTAACTTGAAAGGTTATTTATTATTAACAGCATATTTATCTGAGTAACGTCAACTTTATCTGGAGATAACTTTAGTTGTATCTAATGTTAGTTATCCGGAGATAACAGTAGTTTTATCTGATGATACTTATCTGGAGATAACAGTAGTTTTATCTGATGATAGTTACCTGGAGATAACAGTAGTTTTATCTGATGATAGTTATCTGTAGATAACGTTAGTTGTATCTGATGATAGTTATCTGTAGATAACGTTAGTTGTATCTGATGATAGTTATCTGTAGATAAAGTTAGTTGTATCTGATGATAGTTATCCGGAG
The DNA here is from genome assembly GCF_028750875.1 of Macrosteles quadrilineatus. Lineage (NCBI taxonomy): Eukaryota > Metazoa > Arthropoda > Insecta > Hemiptera > Cicadellidae > Macrosteles > Macrosteles quadrilineatus. The sequence continues at coordinate 13,622,509 of NW_026542599.1, read as the reverse complement.
ATAACACACGTTTTATCTGCTAATCAGAAACCTTCAGGTATAACGTCAGGTATTTAATCTAGAGATTCAAACATTTTGATCTAGAAATAACACCAGTTTCATCAACTTTCTTATCAAAAATAACATCAGATAGGGTACCGATAAATAATAGTTATCTTATTGTCAAATAACTCCTTGTTAGTAAGAAATGATTGTTATTAACTTTGTTCTTGTTTATTTAACTTTTTATTATTACAAGTTTAGATGTGGTCGCCACTTGGTGCGTACTTTTAACCCAAACTAGTGGAGGACTAGGGTAGAAATAAGTGAGATTCCTTGTTTAGCTTTGTTACTGACTAGAACAGGTGTTCGGTTTAAACTCACTTGGAAATTTGACGTTTCAGTTTAAAGTGATAGCAAATATATTTTTGTGTACAAATCTCATCATCATATAATTTCACCACTTCGTTGATATGCAATGAGAAGTTGAAAACAATGTTTTCCCCTCTTGTCTTCAACTAGTAAATTTCACATTTCAGTTGGAAGCGATCGCAAATATATTATTTCTGCAAATATCATAGTCACATCCTATCACCACCTTGTCAATTTAAAACACAAATTCTCCTGGTGTCATCAACCAGTAAATTTGATGTTTTTTGGAAGCAAATATGCACATATTGGATGTATATTATATTGTATACAACTAGGCCGACCATCATTTTATAATTTTATCGTTGACACGCAATAGATTGTTAATTGCGAAGATGGGAGAAGGATAAGAGAGGAATAAAATATCGTGAAAGCTTTGTTACTCATTGAAACCAGCTGATTATTTAGACAAGGCTGTTTATTACAAGTACAACCTTTAACAATCTTAAACAATTAATAATTAATTTGAACAATAGGGATAAATAAACGACTGTTGAGGAACAATAAACAAAATTGACCCTGGTTACAGAAGCCTAAATCATCATTTTATTTATGAACTAAATAAATAAGTCAGGTAAATAAATCAACTAATTTACAAGAAATAAGATTTGTTCATTGGAGATCCTCGCCATAAAGAGGTACTGTAATTACCAACCTCACCTCATCTAGGTAGCAGTGCCAAATAAAAAAAAAATACCTGTTCGAAATTAATTTGAACTAACTGTTAAACTCGTATTTACAATCTTGTTGTGGTTACACTTTAAAATGAAAAATCAGCGGTCAATTTTAGTGACGTTATAAAGAAAGTTGGTCAGAATCACTGATCTTAGAAAGAGAATTCTATAAATATTTCAAACACTTGGGGGGCGAAGACCTAAGGAAAACCTCCTTATAGTTACCATTCCATCATTCCGTTAGACCATAATTAGAGATTATTCACAAAGGTAAACAATGTAAGTGATTTTTGGTTTGTGAGTTAGAGTTAATTTGCTTAAAGATTTTGTATGCCGAAAAATGTAGTTCATATTTAGCAAATGGTAATTTAGCTTTGCTTATTAGCTAACGTCAGCTTCGCCTTGGTAGCTGTTGGAGTCGAATAAAGGATACAATCGCCCACAGCAATGAAACATACACTTGTGAAATCCCTTCGCTTTCTTACACCACTTGGCCTGCGCGTCTGCAGGTTAGATACTAGCCAGGGCCTCTTATTAAGTTGTAAAGCAGCCATATAACCTGAGTGGCCGTGGGACAAAGCTCTTCTGTGGGTTTTATTGGGACATAATAAGTTAGCGGGAAGGCAGTAAATACTTGGTCCTGACAGCACAATAACAAACCAACAGACAATACTAACGAAGCGATAGCAGAATTAATAGACGTTGCTGATCTGGCGAAACGGACCTGTGGCAACTTTGTATGTCTTCTGTAGTTGGAAATTGTAGTAGAGAGGTTCTTTATTGTTCTTGGTTGGGTTTATCTTCACCATTTAGTGAAAATGGTTGTTTTCAATACGATTAGCAGTCGTAATTTTTTACCTCAAAGCATAGAACTGGCTGAGATTTGAGTGCAACTCTGAGAGTTTTGACTTTTTCAGATGTAGGAAACTATACAGGACTTGAAAAGGTTATACTTCATTAATTGGAGTGTAGTCGTCATATTGCAAGAACGTAGATTTGAAGTGAGAAAGGTATTTATTCTTTCGTACCTTTAGAAACACTATGTGTGTAATTTTTCAAGGTAATACTTTAAAAGTGTTGTTACATGGTATGAAAGGTGTAATAGCATTAGTTTAAAAAAATATGTATACTAAAAATCTGTAACCGGCTCAGTACAAGTACGGAATAAGAAGCCTCTTTTTTTACCCTACGATATTACATAGTAAAGTAGTAGATTGCAGTTACATATTCCAAAGTAGAGTACACCTTTCTATTGTGCACTAATATTAAATTTATTATGTGTACACCTCACAATTCTTAAGAAATAGACCTTTAAACGTCAAAAAGGAAAACATTCACTCGTAAAAGTAAATATTTACCTACCTCAAACATTTTCGGTAGTAAATTATGTTTACGGGACGAATGTTGCACTCGCCAACATTATGTCCAGTTTAAATCCTTTACTCGAAAGCTGTCATTTAAACTCGACATCATTAGCTGGGAGCTTTCTACTATCCAGTATGCAAATCTGGCTCGGAAACTTATCTTAGCGACTTTACGACTCATTTTATCTCCGGGAAACGCGCGTCTCCGTTAACACGACTGGCAGAAGTCAAAACTTGCGTTTCAGGATTGTTGGCAAATTTCGCACTGATGGATGAAGCAGTGGTATTTATTGCTAACTCTTCGGTGTCACTAGGTGTCTCCAACGATATAAACTTTACATCGTTGGGTGTATCTGGAGATTTAGTTGTTCGTGATAGATAACTTCATGAGCGTATCTAGACAGTGTTGTGTCTGATGGGAAATAATGACGTGGTATCTAGAGATGTATACAAGATAACGTCAACGTGTTAATATGGAGATAACGTTAGTTTTATCTGATGAGAGTCATCCGGAGATAATACAAAATTTATCTACAAATCAACAACTTTTCTTATCTGGAAATAATGTCAGATATTTTATCTGGAGATTCAAATGTTTTGTGCAGTAAAACACCAGGTTTTATCTACATATTACATCAAGTTTTGTGTAATATAATAACATTAGGTAGTGTCTAATATCGTATGGTGTGGCACATCTAAAAATACCTAATCGGAGCCCTATATCGTCGACAATATACCAATCAACAATATACATACTCAACTCAAGCAACCGTAACTAATCATAGAGGAATAAGTGTTGAAGAATTTTCCCACAATTCGTTGCAATTATTCTGTGTTGAGTAATAAAATAAGAGACGTAATTTATATATTAATAACGTAAAAAAATATATTACATATTAGCATGGATGAAAGTATCATACGAGAGCTCGCCCCGTGGTCGAAAACTCGACCAAAAGTATGTATTGTGCAAACTTCTCTATTTTCACCCCTCGCTGTAAATAAAACATCTGGTTGGAATTTCTTCCATTTTTTTGATATTATTTTTATACTTTGTTGTCATTTCGTCACCAACATGGCAACACATATGGCCCATATTAATTTTTTAAAACTTCAAATTAATTTTATGGCCTTTTTTAGCCTATTTTAATTTATAATGGGATTCTGCACATCTACAGGAAAATATCTTTCATTTGGTACCAACCGCGCGTAATTCGATCTAGTAGTATGGCCAGGCTAGCTTCATAAGATTTGCCAAAGTCTTTTAGTATAAACGATATATTGATTGTTTTGTAGATTGATGCATAAAATTCATACTATACATTGTATTATCGGATTGACAGGCCATAAGTTTTAGAAGATTTCTTGACTGAAAAATAAAATCCCAAATTAAAATACTTAATACACCACTTACTTAAATATGGCCACCACGAAATCTATAATGCGCAAACTCACCAGCGCTGTGTTCATGAAAATACATTCATGAAAAAAATACAACAGTCATAACCAAGTGAAAATAGGTCAACAATGACTGGTAGTGTATACTTATCTTTATCTAGCACTATTTTGAGATTATGGTCTTAGTTTGTACATGCACAATGTTAAAATGGGCTAAAAATAAAGTTTTAAAAAGCCCTCATAATTTTGGAATGGATCAAGATTTTTTTAAAGGGTTTGTGGCATTGTAATCAGGGTAAAAATCTAGTTCGCAATAATGGGTCACAACCCCACCTTTATATTTGAAAAAAATATTTTGCATCCAATATGGCGGATCCAAGATGGCGGCCGGAAATGACCACCTTGTCAAAATGAAGTACTTACTAACCAACAAGTGAAGTGGGAAGTGGTCTGGGATTGATATGAAAAAATGTAGAAAAAAGTTGGGGGGGCACAATTAAAACTCACCCTGTATATTCATTCATTCATTCATTCATTCACTTTGCTTGTGTTGATCAGCTGATTAATATAGCCTAAGCTAAATTTAATACCACCTGATTTGTTCATTATTTGAGGTTAAATAGTGAAATAGAATAATCAAGTTCCTTTGGATATAAATTAGCGTTCAAAATAATAAACATGTTTGAAGGCAAGTGTAGTGCAAATAAATCAGAATTATCAAGATTACAACGAATCAATGGCTAGCCAGCAAGTACCCAAGTACAGCCATAAAACTATTGCCCAAGGCCACAGAAAGATGGCTTGAAAACAAACCCAATTAAAATTCCAGAATAGCTGGTTCTAGTTTATTAATCATAACTTTACCTCCCGGATGCCTTAGTTTATGGTAATCCCGCTCCAAAACAGAACAACACGAGTCTAAGCCAACGATTATAGTTTTAATGATTGTAATAGTTGTAAAATCGGAACTTTATCTGTTAAAGAGTGTAGGGACAACAAGTCAATGTGGATAACTTTATGAGATGTAATTTGTTCGTTGTAAGCTTAAGCAAGTCACCTTGTTAAGAAGATCAACTGAATACTTTGTAGCTGAGGTTAATCCGCTCAAGGCTAAGTTTATGTTCATTTATATGTCGTATGTTCACGTCTGACCTTACCGATTACATGCTTAATTTAATGGAATTCCATGCATTAATCCGTTGACTTTAGAAGCACTGCAATTGGATATTAAAATACATTGGTAAGGTTGTGGCCTCTAGAGTAATAAACTCGAGTTACTGACAAATTTTTCCACTTCAATTTATTTTTATTCTTACACATCATTGTTTTAACCGTTTTTAAGTAAAAGGGTATTTTTAACTATGTCATCTTTAGTCCCACAAACAAGAATCTGACACATACTTTCTCCAAATATCTCATCAACCCTTATACATGCGGTGGGAGTAACTAAGATATTTTATGGACTAATCACAAAAGTTGCAATAATCTTTGATCCGTCGTTTAGTGCTTCCATAATTAAGTTTGAAGGTAAAATGACTATAACATACAACAACTTAAACAAAATCTTTCGAGTTTTTTTTGACAGTCCGATTTCCCGATATTTAAATTTTATGAAAAAATCACCAGTAAAAATCTAAATTTAACGCCTGTATATACCAAAGAATAGTAGGCTACCTACATTGTTGCATATGATTTCCTTATCTTACAAATTGTGGTTTACAAACAAATAAATAAAATCAATCGGGGTAACAAAAAGGTGAATTCGTATTTTGTGAGATTTTATTTTTAAATAGTATTTAAACGTGTGGCTTAAAGCGTTTCGGACTTTAGTGCAAGTGTCGATTTTAATATCAGTCACATCCATTAAAATGTTAGGGATCAAAATTACTACAAATCAAAGGTATTACATCTCATCACAATTTTTATCTTCGAACTTTTGATCGCTTGATTGTTGTCAACATATTTAACATTTATAAGTATACAAACCTGCAATCATTTTTCAACAGGGTAAAGCCCATATGTAACCCAATCTCACATTAGAACGACCGAGATCGCGGTTCAGCAAATAATTACAGTTTGCGGTTTGTAGAGTTCTCAGTTTCAAACCAACTGTGGTAGACCCTAAACAGATGTTGGAGCGGGGTTCATTTTGGTAGTAATATAATTCTTCCAATTTTACTCCATATGTAGTTCATTATTTTATTATTGAATAGTAATATAATCCATGTTTCTCAAGGAAATAGAAAAATGAACAACGCCGCTGCAGCAATCCTGCATACTCAGCGAATTTACATTTGCCTGACAATGATCATCTGGATCATTACATTTCCTTAAAAATAGTAGAGTTAATATTTATTTAAATAACATTTGGTTCAACGAGTACTTAGGTTTGCTGCTAAAAGGGGGTAAAGAGGTGTGTTTTGTCAAAGATGTATTAGAAATATCTGTTTTTAATGGTGATCTTAAAAAAACGGAAAATCCAAATTTTAAGAAACCTGAATCGACTAAGTTTGATTAAAATTTAGTATGCCATAGACTGCAACTGTTTAACGAACATAATCGTGGTTACTTTACTGATGCTACCAACCAAAACGAAACCATAAGCTATGAAAAGTCCATTATCCACGTAAGTTTATAATACTGCATTACATTTTCAACTGCAACTGTTCCAAGGAAATAACAGTTACACACGTCACTTGTAACGTTGAATTAAAAATTGACCAGCTGTAATCCATACTATATAAGTATCCACTTTTCACTTATCGTAATGATAAACGTGACATCTGTTGCAACTATTCCAAGAAAGTAACAGTTTCGAACCACGTCAAATCACACATCACAACACCAACCGTGCCCCATAAGCTATCCACTATCAATTACGATGATAATGAAGATCGGTTGCAACTGTTCCAAAAAAGTCACAGTTTCACACCGTAGCGGTGACGTCAAATCACACTACAACACTAACGGTGTCCCATACTATAAATTATCCACTATCGAAAGATGATAATGAAGATCGGTTGCAACTGTTCCAAGAACGTAACAGTTTCGCACGTCACCAGCCATGTCCAGGATGACATGCCGGGGCTAATGTTGATATACAACACCGCCACAATCATCATAACTCACCACTTCACAGCTGTTTATGTTCGAGTCAATAGCGTATTTTTCTCTCCAGACTAATGCGTATCTTACTGCTTCGGCGAGGCAGATCGATTCATCATTGGTGCGGTAAAATAGCGTGAAAATATTGTTTCGAAGTGAACGAGTATTTGTCAGAAGGGAGATGGATGGACGAAATCGGAGAATGGGTTTTAACTTATGCAAACTAATGGAAAATTTATATTTGAAGTATTGTTAAGTTTTTGTCATCGATAAAGTAGGTAACAACCGATATTTTTTTCGTTCAAGTATTGAATTTTAAATTTTACTTTGTATGAGAAAAATGGTCTACCTGGGCCTTCTTACCTAAGCAGGATCCCCATGAAATGGTGTTGTTGTTTATTGATGTATACGGTAATTTCACTGTAATCACCAGTAATTTCATGCATAGTATGTTATGCTTTTTCTTTTTAAAACTAGTTTTAGTGGATTGTCTCTTCTTTTTTGGACAACCCACCTTAACAAGATACCTTAATAATAACACGGGGCATTAATATAATGCCTTGCAAAGCTGTTACAAAATACAGCTGGAGCCCTCTTTGAACTCAGCGTTTTTTCTAGAATCGTCACCAAAAAAGAATTGAATCTTACAACCCATTCTTTTTCATTTAAAAAGCCTATGTGAAATTAAAAATGGTACTTACGTATTAAACGGAGGCCACCTAACCTACAGATTCGATTCGATTAGTAAACCTTCACCATCAGCAAGTTTGGTTGGTTAGGTTAGGTTAAGATAGTTTAATTTGATAAAAAAACATATATTTATGATAACCCAACCTAACATAACCGCTGCAGCGCGCTGTAAAATATGTGGCCTCCGTTTAATACGTAAGTACCTTTAAAATTATAAAATGTGATCAAATATTAGTAGACATGTTAATTTTCTTTTTGTTTCCATAAAAATTAAAACATTTTATTGCTAATAAACAACTTAGAAATCCGGGAACATAGGCTTATGTTGTATCGAAATGAAAATAACATCCACATAAAGCTCCACATACCTTAAATTACCAAAACATATCTCCAACAAATGTTCAACAACATATCTGCCAACAATCAACAAAAGCTCCGTGCCGATGCATAATGGACGTACTTACAGACTTGATTTGAAATCTATGAATAAATCAACAACACCAAAAGAATGAATATTTTGTAATTTATTGTAGTAAAACTCAGCAAAGGAAGGCAGTGCCAGAGTCCACAAAGGAAGTGGATTGAGCGTAACTCTAATATTTGAGCTGGACTAACACTGCTTGCAAACTAACACCATACAATATCCGGAAATACTCTCCTTACTCCTTACTCTTACCTCTTGCTCATAATCCTTACTTACTCAAATTAATTACTTTTACTTTTATTCCTTACTCTTACTCTTCACCTGTACACCTTACTTTTTCTCTTATTCCTTACTCTTACTCATTACTTTTTACTCTTACTCCCTTACTTTACTCATTTAATCAAATATATTTATTTATTGTTACAATTAATAAATAACAATAAAACAATGTAGATTTTTTACTTATACCTTTTACTATTATTCCTTAATCTTAATCCTGAAACTCTTACTCCTTACTCAAACTCTTACTCTTTTCCTTTTCATTTTTCATTTAACTCCTTACACTTACTCTTCCTCTTACTTGTATTCTTTACTGCTTTTACTCTTTACTTCTACTCCTTACTCTTACTCTTACCTTACTACTTACTCTTATTCCTGGCTTTTACTCTTTACATCTAATTCTTACTCTTAATCTTACTACTTACTCTTCTTTCTGGCTCTAACTCTTTACTTATACTCCTTACTCTTACTCTTTAATTCTACTCCTTACTATTACTCTTATTCTTACTACTTGCTCTTTACTTCGACTCCTTACTCTTACTCTTACTACTTACTCTACTTTCTGGCTCTTACTCTTTACTTCTACTCCTATCTCCTACCCTTATTCTTACTACTTACTCGTTCCTTCTACTCCTTACTCTTACTCTCTTATTTCTGGCTCTTACTCTTTACTCCTTACTATTATTCCTTACATATTTACATATACTTCTAACTGTTTCTCATCCACTCTACTTGCGATTCCAAAGATAAACATGGCGTGACTACTAGGAAATAAAATAACGAACGATCAAAAACCCAGTTCTTCAAAATAATTTATTAGCGGAAAGTTATAAAAGCAAATTGCGTAGATAAATAGGTAAGTATGCTTCATTTACAATAATAATTTAATTATAATATCAAGTAGCCTTCATACTCAATCAAAAAATAACTCATCAACTGTATGAAATAAAGCAACATTGTTCATGCGATCATTCATCATACACAACTTGCCTTTGTGGCAAACTTTACCTATTGTTAGACAGCCATTAATTAAAGCTTAGTTGCAAATTCGGTACGAAGTTGGCCGTTCCAAACTAGAGATAAAAATTCAAACATCCCACTAACAGTAATAATAATTTAGATACAAGATAACACAAGTGTTGAAAGAGAAAACATCTTTGGGTGGCATTCCTTGGAACTCTTCGTTAGCATTTTTAACAAACTTACAATATATTACATCATGGATAATTACTGGTTGCCCAAAGGGCTTCATTTCCATAGTTATTTTAATAGAAAGGGGCGGAGCGATTCTTGTAACACGCTCCGTTTTGTACTCGGATACTTAATTGTGGTTGAACTAGTTAAAATAACATCTGGAAGAGTGATTAGTTATTTTGTCACTTCATGAAGCTACTGACTATTTTTTTTACATATACCTCATATGCATATATATATATATATATATATATGCATATACCTCAAGGAAGAGTAAGGAGTAAAATGAAAAATGAAAAGGAAAAGAGTAAGAGTATACATCATCTAAGAGTATAATTAATAGAAACACACATTTAGTAATACTTAAACCGTTCTTTAAGACGAATACGTGACGTTGAAACGCAATTTTGACTATGCAACTAATCCGATAAAGCTATTATAACAAAACCATTTACATATCGTCGATACAAGTTAAAGTTATGAATACGAATATAACAGAGGGAACAAGTTCTGGAGTTGTAGTCTGCATAAATATTAGCAAACGGCTCTGATTCGAGTATGCAGAAACGTGCAAGGAATATAGCAAGGAATCTCACTTGTAACGATATGCTTATATTCTTTACGCAAGTGTAAGGTGTTAAAGAATTTACCTACGACCATTTTATTAAAGTAGTCGTTTCAGTTCAGTTCTTAGAATTGAAAAGTATCTCATAACAGCATTGTTTACTTTCATAACAGCATAGTTTTACTTATAACAACACGGGTACCGGACCAATGAGGTTCAATGATTGAGAGAAGAAGTAAAATTGTAATGATTTGAACTTCAACTAATCAGCTTATCAGGCCAATTTAATTTGAGTGGTGCAATTAGTGTTTGGTACATTGTTTTGTTGCATCACTGTCAGTGGCAATGAGAGGTTATAAACGAAAATATAACCTCTCTTAGAAGGAGTAGTGATTTTTAGTAGTTAAAACACTGTCGTAGGTAAAGTAGAGTACGTAACTCACGTAAGTAGTAATAACGACACTCGTAGAAGTTTTTAAGGCATACATTTTCTACTCGTGTCGTTAACACTATCTTTATGCAATCGTTGCGTAAACTACCTACTATTATGCAAACACAAATACGACTTTAGAAATACTTAAGAGTAAAATGGGTAATATTGTGATTGTGTTGCAAATTCTTTATTTATATAGAAAATTAAAGTGAGGGAGCGAGCTGGTCTAGTGGTTAGAGCCGGGACTTCGGTCCCTGAGGTCCCGGGTTCGAGTCCCACCAAATCATCAACGGATTTTATCTAAGGGATAATGCCACAACCGCTTTGTCTAGCCTGAAGTATTGTGAAAACACAATAATTCGTGTTCGTGCCTAGCGTTGAGGACAAATACGTTAAAGTAGGTATACCTCTTAAAGCTTCGCATTGCTTATCAGGCTAAACTAGTCGCCTGAGACTACAATAGGATTGACGACGTAAGGTATGTAAACCTATTCTGTTAGTGGCAAAAAACTATGCATCCTTATGAAACCAAAATTCGCAAAAGAAAACATTATTTAACACTCACACAAAAAACCACAAACAAATGTAACTATAACAAATTTTGTTTTTTAATGATTCAATTCTTTCATTGGTAGTGGTATATCTCTAACTAAAACTATAGTCGTAGGTGGAGAAAGAGATCAAAAACGTAGTTTAAAGCTAAGAGCAAGGTTTGTTACCTGTTCAAGACCCGTTTTTAATTGTAGTGCTCTTATCTTGACTCTTACAGCGTTCTCTACATGTATGATAGAGAGAGAAACATTGCTAGGACAAACATTTGTAGTATTTACATAGGGAAAAGAAGAGTACAAGTTTATCAATTCCAACTATGTTTCTATTCACATGTAATAGACATAGAAACAGTATATTTCGGGACATTAGATTTGAATGTTTTAGGAAGTAGTCAAAATACGAATGATTAGTCACATGTTAGTAAAATGAGTGTATTTTGATAAATGATATATTGAGGAATAACTACTTTTGTGGCCTTAACAGTTACTGAAATTATTCTGATATATTAAAGTCGTTCTATATAACTCCAAAGTCTTCTTATCAAAGTTATGAGTGCTAAATGCGTATATTTTTTATAATGTTAACATAAAATTCATAACTCTTCCTCTAACAGACTATCTAGTTTTAAAGTTGTTTTCTTAAAACTTTGATAGTAATTAATTTGTCATCTATGTATTAATAGGCAATAATGTTTCTTTAAAACCTTTTTTCTCAGCTCGTGTGCATCGCAGGGAAAATCTAAGCATACATTTAGAAATATATTTTCCGGCAGATGTGCAGTATACCTTAATGAATATAAAATAGGCTCAAAAATAAGCACAACAAATCAATTATAAATTATAAAAGTTAACATGGGCCTTATGAGTTGCCATGATGGTGACGAAATAACAACAATAGAAACAGAAAATCAAAACAAATAGAAGCAATTCCCATCACATGTTTTGTATTACAAGCGTGGAGTGAAAATAGAGAAGTCCGCATATTTTCGACCACTGGACGACCTCTAGTCTTAATTAATTCACCTTACAAACAGTGATTTAAAAAAAAATAATTTTACTGTTACACATTTTTATCCCCCCTGCAAACAACTTTTGGACAAACCACAACCAACAGTTCTTTTATGTTATGCACATGAGAACCACACTGTTCCACCGACCAACTAGAATCAACACCCTTCCCTTGGATCAAAGATAGAATTGTGGGCTTCTGAATTTATTCATCCTTACCGCTAAAGCCATTTTAGTAAATTTGACTAGATTAATAATACGCTTAACTCACTAATAATAATACTTATTAACTCACTCAACGTATTTAAGTGCGAAAATGAATGAACAAAGAGCATTGCCTTGATGAGACGATACCTGTGTGACATACACATACTAAGATCAGACGATTCTTTGCCACGACCGTTTACTAAGTGAATTAATTATTAAAAATCGTCAATGGTCATTACAACTGGATCTATGGATCTAGTCCTGAACCACAATAAACTTCTATCGTTTCAGGATCAAACCGTCAACCTACTAATTCAAACCTTTTCAAAATGTACAGCTTCACGTTGTAGTTTGTTCATAAATCATGACAGCCAGTTCACACGATTCCACCAGAGAAATAAAGTTTAAAAATACTCTTGAAACGTTCATCTTCACTTTTGAAAAATATCAAATCGTAAATTAATTAACAGCTGTTTCGTCCATTACAGGTCATTGGTGTATACATTACACCTACTGTCTCACAGATTAGCTGGTTTTAAAATTCTTCTCTTGAAGCAAAGATATTTTGTCTTCTTAATTCGTCTTACATTACCCGTAGAGACTTTTCAACCTTAACTTTTTCCACAGATAATTTCCAAAACTCACTTTTCTTTCTAGCAATGTTCGTAAACCACTATAGTCACACGACTCCGTTAGAAACCTCGTTTCACAACCTCCCATCTTCACTTTTGGAAAACTAATCAAAATGTAAATTAATTAACAGCTGCTACGTCCATTACAGGCCGTACTGTCGGCATCAGAATCAATAAGATACGGATATTCTCTAATAATCTCTTATTTAAGAGTTGATGAATATGGAAGGCGGTATAATGCGAGGATCGCCGACTAATAGCAGGTTCCACAGATATCAGTGAGAGATCTGGGACGAGAAGATTACATGTTATGTGGGAGGACGGCTTCTCCTTGGGTAATTGAAGTGTTTGGACAACATTTCGGGGTCCTGACCAGAGGCTATACGAGATTGTGGAAACGCCGCTCTGATCAATTTTGCGGAGGCGTTTGATGTGTCGTAACACCTCTAGGATCATGAGCCGATTCAAAAGTGGACCAGCTTTTGGAATCCATCAAAGGCGGGTTGATTGTTGCATGTATACAACACAAAGTATTTTCTCATAGTACCAAGACATTTTGTTTGTATAACAACTTATCTGAGATGGATGCAGTGCTGGCAATTTTTTGTAGTGAGCGTACTCGATTATGAGAAACGCCAGTGATTTTGATCGTTCTTTTAGGCTGCTCAGCAGTCAATGATCATTGGAATTTTCATAAATGGCCTGCATAACTTTGCAGGTGTGATAGTGTTGTTTTCTATTTGTTTCTAAAGAAACAGCTGATCTAAGTCACAAACAAATCTACAAAGGTCGTGTTACTCTATTCTAAACTTACGCTGCATTCCTATTGGCTGGCTGGCTTGATGAACTGAATCCTTATTTTTATCATAGCTTGATTCTGACGCGCTGTTAACTTTACCAAACAACTTTAGGAAACCCTTTTCCATAGCTCCATCACTTGTCTAACGGACTAATTGCACACTTTCTCCCTTCTCCCTTTCCTTCTACCACCAGTGTTGATTTCTTAACTGGATACAAATCAAATATCAACCTCCCAGTCTTCAATGTATTCATCATCTTGTCCATACGTCTTCTGACATCATCTTGTCACTTTTCTTGTCTATGATCAACACGTAGCCGGCGGCGGCCACTTTATTACATGTAACAGGACACCGCCACTGCAGGGCTTCTTACTCTGTGTTTTCTTCTGCTTCTCCCCGCTCCCGCCATTTCACTTCCTGGGTCCGGCAGCGGGCAGCTCATCATCTACGTGACCGTGGAACATGCAGCCTTGTCAATTCTTTTGTCTGGAAGAAAAGACTGTCACTTTTTACATAAATTTGTCGCGTGCTTCTGAACATGTATGTCTAGGAATTTCATGTGCTAAGTTTCTTGTGGTAAATACAAGGGGATACTAGTTGAAAAACATGATGGGATGGGAGCTTTTGAGTTTTGAAAGTTATAATACCTTAACTAACTGGCTTGAATAAATAGATAGATAAACTATATGTTTACTGAAACTGGTACCCTTACTCTCGATATGCATAGAAGTGTATGGGCATAGAATTGACAGTCGTTTAAAGCCCATTTAGGAGCATGCTAGTGTCCCAATTGACTAAAGAGCATCTCTATTTCTTCTAATGAAGACCTTTAAGTTAGAATAATGATGCTGCCCCAATCAGGATACGTTAATCAACCGTGTATAAATTTGAACTGTTTCCATGTAAAGATACTAAATATTAACTTCTTAAAGCCCACTTGAGATTCCAAATGTCCGTCAACAAAGTCTTTAAGCAAAGATCTAATCGGAAAAGGACTAGTAATTATGACCACAAGGGTTTTTAAGGATTACATGAAAGTTTTTTTTTTACATTATGAAAAAATTACCTCTTTTTTAGTACGAGTATATCAGCTAAATGAGTATTTATGTGGACCGAAAACAACCCAAAAATCATTTACAGACGCAAATATACTTAACATTTTGTCTGTATCTACATAATGATCGGTCTCAGATCACACATGTTAACCATTGGTCAATGGTCCATTTGGAATATTCCCGGGAACTTCGCTTGGTTGCAGGGACGTCGCTGACAATTGTGTCATTGTGCCTGTCATTGTGATTGTGCCATTGTGTCATTCATTGGTCCAACAGGCTGATTGTATTGCTTGTAGATTATAATGTTGTGGCTAGTAGGTGTGTTTAACGTGGATTAAAGCTTGGTTTGGACAGGATATGTTGCTTGTGGATGTGGTTTAATTTGTATGTAGAGCTGTGGTTTTAATCCGATTGAGTTTCAGTGACCAAACGAGGGAATTTAACAGTGCAATTTGATTTTTGTTTTCTTCTCTGCTAAATAAAAGTTCTGATCGAACTAAAAAAATGAACATACGATTTCAATTATGAAAACACACATTACAAATTGATTCAAGTCGTAGTAGAAGTGTTGCAGACTTATTTTCAAGCTTACACGTATTGTGTCTAGTAAAAGCACTCTGTTTTGAGTTTGGTTGAAATCCTGGACTGTGGAAAAAATGAGTGCGCTAAAAGCAACTTTATGTAGCACTTAGCTACAACGTGCTATAATCAGTGCAAGGAAGCCCACTTTTTCAGGTAACTGTAGGAAAATATCATTTACAATCAACCACACCATAAACTAACAGTTTAGGTTTTACTTTTTGCCAATTATGCCATTTTGTGTCTAAATTTGTCTGAATTGTTTTTAAACTGTAGGTCCATTACTGAATAGTATCTGGCTCTGAAGATGAATGACTAGGTACTAATCCGAAATGTTCCATTATTTTTGCCTTATTAAGGAAGTGTCTTCTACTGAGACCAAGATCAACTTTGACCGTGGAAGCCTAACTTTTAGTTTCGGTCCTATAACCTACTGCAACACTAATTTCTATAGAACCACTATACAAGCAATGAATTGACCCAAGTCTTAGAAAAGATGAAAATGTGTATTGAATCGACATTTCAAACACATGTTGAAAGCCTTTAAACGATCGCTATTATCACTTCAAAATCAAGATTTCACAACAACTGGATAAGCTGTAATTGTTCGCAACAATTTACGCGATGTTTTCGCCACAGTTTTGACACGTGTGGGCGTTTTATCCGATCCGACAAGCAACAGGCCCGAGCTACCTGTCAAGAATAATCTGAGCACGGCCACTGTATAATCTACCAGATTCGACTTCTGGCTGCAGAGTCGTGTCTAAAAAAACATACGAAGAAGACCAAAAAAATGTAGAAAAGGAGTGTCTACTGTTTGACTTAGTTGTTAAGCCATTTTGTTGAAAGAGTAGACTTTTGTGTTAAGTTTAAAATTACAGTCAATTGATCTGACGACCAAGGAGTTTTTCGATCGAATGGTGGCCTCCCCGTAGAAACACGTACTTTATTGAGATATTGCGATAACTCATTGATAAAGTGGTCAGGTCTTTGATCAACGAAAAGTAAAAGTAGTTTTTGTCTATATGGGAAAATCGTCAACTGTTTGGCCAAAAAATATACCTGGTTGTCAAGCAATGACGTTTTGAAAAAGAGCGTTGCCTATACGATTTAAAATGTCAGTCAAATGGCTTGACGATCAAGGAGATTCTCGGTCAAATGGTAGCCCTCCCGTAGAAACCGTACTTCATTGAGATATTGCCATAAGCAGAAAAATAGGTTTCTCACTATATGGGAAATTCGTTAACTGTTCGCATACTATTTGGCCTTAGAGATACACGGTTTTTAAACCATAATTTTTAAGTGTATTTTTTATTTAATTTAAAATGACAATCCACTGAATTGACGATCAAGTATCTTCTCGGTCAAATTACAGCCCCTGTAAAACACGTACATTGAGTCACCACAATAAATTAACCGAGATTTAATTTTCAATGTTCAATTATTTCCCAACCACTCGGATTCACAGAGCTAGAAAACTCGCCCACAATCGCGGGTTTACGCGGGTCCCGGGACATAAACAATCTCGGCCAATTAAACTGCAGCTTTGCCCGATAACATCTGTCTGTCAGATAATCGCGGCGTTAAACCTCCACGTCGTCTGGGAAAGGAAAAGATCCTCCTTGTGGAATACGAATGACTCCATGTCGCAAGTCTTGCGCATGTAGACCATGCATTGTAGGCAGGTAACGAGATGTTGTGATAAAACTTAGGGGGTTTTCAAGTAAATTAAAAATTGCCGAATAGCATTATCACCTTTTAAAATGGATTAGGTTGTATTGGATACAGATTTAAACGTCTATTTGTGAATTTGAAAAACGTTGAGGTCAATCTTAGCTGCTCCTGCTGAAGAACCGTGATGGGTTTAAAATACGTTCAACATAATTGAACACTTTCTGCACTTTCGTTTCTGCACTTGGTTCCATGTATGTTACTGTGAACATTTTAATATTCCCTTGTATAGATTTTCGAGAATTTGAAACCACTTGTGATGATGCAAAATGGTATCAAGTTTCCTTTATTTGTTTTTATGTTACTTCGAGTAAAGAATTGATACACATAATATGTAAAGAATCCACAAAATAATTTATTTCTTTCAATTCAATTTTATTTCCAAACGAATGCGACTAAAATAAGCTACATTGTTGAAATGCGTGTTTAAGCCATTGGTTGGTCAATTGAGATTTTTAGGAACATAGGCCTATCCCAAAAGGTTATCGAATCGATCCTGAGAAGATTCGGTAGCTTTATGATGGGTCGAGTTGGACCCAGCTGTTCTTGATCTTTGGGATTTAAAATGGTCCTGGCTAATGAAACAGCTGATCTTAGTAACAAAGCTACACAAAT